>NC_086336.1:19064502-20264502 GCF_032445375.1 Bacillus rossius redtenbacheri
AATAAAAAAATAAAGGAAATAAATGTGTAACGATTCATAGATTGATCTTCAGAGAGAGAGAGAGAGAGAGAGAGAGAGAGAGAGAGAGATGAGAGAGAGAGAGTGAGAGAGAGAGGAGAGAGAGAGAGAGGAGAGAGAGAGAGAGAGAGAGAGAGAGAGAGAGAGAGAGAGATAGAGAGAGAGATAGAGAGAGAGATAGAGAGAGTGATAGAGAGAGAGATAGAGAGAGATAGAGAGAGAGATAGAGAGAGAGATAGAGAGAGAGATAGAGATAGAGAGAGAGATAGAGAGAGATAAAGATAGAGAGATAGAGAGATAGAGAGATAGAGAGATAGAGAGAGAGAGAGAGATAGAGAGATAGAGAGATAGAGAGAGAGAGAGAGACCTATTGAATGACTATAAAACTTACTTTTTTATGAGAGCAGATTTTCATGAAATAAATCATGAAATCATTCAACGATAAAAGCTGTTTATTTAATTAAGCGGACGGGTTTGCCCGAAGGAGAAAATTGACGCGGCAACACCTCGTGGACATAGAGAAATGACACACACTCACTATTTATGTGTTTATGAAACATGATTTTTTATTATGATTGTAATATACAAAAACGGTATTGAAAATTTAAACAAATATGGTGACACTACAAACTGTCAAGATATTTATTTTTTTCTTACTCTCTACTTAGTTCCTTACAATAGAAAAACGTAACGTAATGGCTTGAAAGCTATCGCACGGCAGGCATAGAGGAATGACACTAACAGTTTGTATATCTATGACACACATTACATAAAATTAAGATATATTTTTTTAACACGTTTAAATATTTTTTTTTTTTTAGACAAAATATAGCCTATGTCCATCCCCAGGATATAATCTATCTCCTTGCCAAATTTCATTACGATCCGTTCAGCCGTTCAGCCGGGAAAAGGTAACAAACAGACAGACAAACAGACAGACAGACAGACAGACAGAGTTACTTTCGCATTTATAATATTAGTATTGATGAGAATATTTTAAGGAAAAAATATTAACTAAATATTTTTGACAAAAACAATTTTTTTTTGTGAAGACGCGTCGTTGTAAATGGAAAAGAAAGGTCCATTTACAGTTTAAAAATTTTCATTACAAAATTTTAAGTTTTCCGTACCATGAAACAACTAGGGTCGGCGTTACATTCTACATCAGCATACAGTATGTGCGAAAGATTCATCCTTGGATCGTCTTTCATCAGATACACATTCCTAAAATAATTTCATTTCTAGTGATGCATTATTTTTAATTGCACGTTTCCTTTGAATAAGCACAGCAAGTTTAAAAGGAATGTTGCCTCAAATTTACATATATACGTATTACAATAATTTAACGAACGATTGTTTCGTCAATAGGCCCTACACGTGTTATTATTACATTATAGGAAAGTTTCACAACAAATGCTGATAATCCTTCGATTGTTTAATATTAGTTATATAGAATACGTTATACATAAAACATGTAAAAACGACAGTGTTCATGAATATCGTAAATAGAAAAAACCTGATATACGACAACGGGCCGGTTTTATTAAAGCTTTGAAATTGGTATTATCATTAATATCGATATTAAAGAAAGTAACATAAAAAAATCAATTTTAAAATTTGAGATATTTGCTAAATATTTTCATTGCAGTGTTTTAGGTGGTAAATGTTTTTTTGTATAATTCCAAAGCAAAATTTAGTATTGCAGTTAGCGTAGCATCGGTAGGCAACACGTAGTTCATAGTCAGCAGTCCGGAGTCGCCAGTCAAAATTACATAACATGACCAAGGGAGTATTTGATTAAACCACATCATCGCGAAAGATTTTCTGATAGGTGAAAATATTTTGGCAGCTGGCGGTCTGGCAGTCCGAAATGAAGTTCGATGATATCCCACTGCTCGACTGGCGACTGCTGGACTGCTGTCTGTGGAACAATTTATTTATCTCCGACTGCCGCCTGCCGGTTGCAAGTTGTCAAACTGCGGACTGCGCATTGTGAATAAGGTCCTAGACGCCGAAACGTCCGGCGTCGCCTCTTCGTAAGCAAAAGAAACTAAAAATTGAACATTTATATCCAAATGTTTTTATTCTGCGGGCTATAATGTCAGGCATGCAGTCCGACTGCCGAGCTCGGGTGCTTGATGAGAATGTGACGTGGGACGAGTGGAACGGTATGTGCACAGACGATAACTTTTTTCCGCAATGCGTAACACGCCAGCGCACAGAGAGGTTTAAGTGACACGAGATATTAGTATAAACACAGCGTCGTTTTTTTCTTATTTTAGCGGCGGCTACACATTACATGTCTCAGTAACCTGTGGAATTCGTCAAGGTTTTACAAGTAGCAGCGGCGATAATGCAATATGATACTTTTTTTGAACCGCTCTCACGGAGTTCCGTTTGTCAACTGTGAGTCTGAGCTTAGCGAGATTGACACGTGTACGTCTCCGAACGCATACACTTCCAACTTCCAGAACCGCACGTATGTTGCTAGACTCCGACGTTTATGGTTTGAATCACCGAAAAAAAAACAACATAGAAGTGTGAACTAATCGTACGGCCATTAATAACATGCAACAAAAGCTATTTATGACTTATTATTATTGTTTGCTGTATAAAAATTTTCAAATGTGTAGAGGTGTTCCCACTACAAACTATCACAGTCAGCCATGGACAGCCGGCAAAATACTATTTGTTTTAATTGTGACTATAATGACAAGCTTCTATGTCCAAATTAAACTTACACTGTCTGAAATACTGCAATATTTATGCATGTTTGCACACACCGAACAGTTTGTAGCTAATTGCTTTGGGCACCAAATTCTGCTTACCAAATAAGAACCCCCCCCCCCCCCCCCAAAAAAAAAGGCTCTTCTTATTCTTACGTTCATTCACAATTGCAGTTAAAAAAATACTTTTTTAAATGTTACGTGAAATTCTTTATTTCAACTTGGCGTTTTTAAAATGGTTAAATGCATATTTTGGTTAAAAGTGTTGATTGCATATAAATTTATACCATTAAAAATATTAATGGCCACATATAAAATAAAATTAATAAATACGTAACTAACAAAGCCATATAAAATCGATTTGAATATATCACTTGTATAATGAAATATTACTTATGCCCAACGATTTGGCGTTTACTTCCTTTAATGGTTTTGTTCTTCTTCCGAGGTGCATTTTGTCGTAACCTTGCCTTATGACCCCGCCTGCAGTCACGCTGAATTCTAATGTCGTTCGGCCTCAACACAACTAACTGTGGAATACGCGTGTACTCAGCCCGGTCTGGTGTCCACAGGCCCGCCCTAGCCGGGGTGGGTATTCAGTCCGGGCGAGCGAAGCACAACTGAAAGAGGACAGGAAGAAAGGCAGCGCGGAGACCCCCCTTCCTCCTGCCCATGGAGCTAATATACAGTAATACATCTGGAGAGGACAAGGGAAGGCCAGCAAAGGATGCGAGGTGAAGCCGGGTATCGGCGTTTGTTCCCTGCTTCCTACGCTGGAAGAAAACGAAAACGAGCCAAACTTGTCTCGCGCGGCCGTAAAATCCTCAAAACTAAACTCGCAACAGCTCCGAAACTATCGAAACAATCAAACTGAAAATTTTACTGGATTATCTGTAAACATTCTTCCCCACACCGCTTTAATCTTTTTTTCGAAACATGAATACTTTCATTTTTAAAAATTAAATACCTATTTACTGCCAAATGTTTTTGTGAATACGCAGAGTAAATTTCAACATCGAGGAAAAATTTTTGTTTGCAACTATAGGTGGGGGACACCTGCGTATGAAATTAGGAAGAAGCTTCAAATTTTATTTATATACCACTCTTGACGCATTCAACCCCATACTTTTATTTTTACAGAGAGTTGAAGTGGGAATAATGTTTCAGTGGGTAACACTACCGACATATGTCTTCGTAACGCACTTCTTTTTGTTATTATACTTCTCAAATTTTATAATTTCATACACAACGTTTATAAAAAACTAATTCTTACTTACTTCATTTAATCTATTACAAATCTCTTGTAATATACGTGTATTAATAGAAGTTAGAAGTCTTTTCAATATCATGTTCATGTTCCAGTCTACTTACTCAACCAACGTAACATGCAAACCTTAGCTAAACACTGGTAGAGAATTGTTTATAATAACTGTAATGCTATGCATATACTGACAATGTAAGAAACTTTCAATTTTATTAATTGTTTGCATAAGAATTAATAATTTTAAAAAATCATAGAATAGGCCTTTATAGACTGAAAACCTTTCACGTAGTTTCAAGTAGCGTACATAAAAGTTTTTAAATATATATAATTACCAAATATTGTTGAATATATTTAACATTTTTATACATGTTACAACACACATATAATAACAAGCCTATATAGGATATAAAAAGACAGACGCCAAATTTTAGCATTTTGTATTTCTTTTCTCTGTGTGAATAAAATAACAGTTCTTAACGTAGTTGCTAATACATACTGTACTATATTTCTTAAAAAAATACGAAAACCCCTGACATCGTCACCATAACAATGATAAATTTGCAAAATAATTAAGGCACGTCTTTTAATGCTACGAAGCACACTTTTAAGAGAAATGTTTTAAACTTATGTTGGGATTTATCTAATATCTTAAAAGCATTGTGAAACCGTTCCTTTGAGGGAAACCTTAATATACCGAACACCATATCATCCTTTAATCGAGTTAGATTTTCGCTTCTTAAGACCCATTTGTCTTCAAAATGCACTGTACACAATGCATGGTTCGGAGACGCAGTCCAATTTTTCCGCTTTGTCGCTTTTTCCCAGATCTGTCGTTGATCGTCACGTTTTGGAAATCTATGAAAAAAGTAAAGAATTATACTTACAACTGAAACAACTTCTCTTTGTTAAATAGTTTTCTTAGGTTTTTCGAAAAGTTCGAAGATTAGTTACTTCTGTTTAAAACATTTGCCACTTTTTTCTGATGCTTCAATAGTTTTGGGAATTAATTTAGTTAACAAATGAAAAAAAAATCTTTAATACATGTGAAAAGCAACGCCATCCGGCTTGGAATTCCATCGATTTGTACAGCCATATGCGCTACAGGAAATCACCATTGTAGCCGCACACCAGCGCCACTCAAACCTCAAGGACAAGTGGGCTGGGGCTGCGTTTGCAGTAGAAATACGCTCTCCTCCTCTTTCTTTTCAACCCTTCTTCGCAACCGGCTGGCTTCGCTCTCGCCCTACACATGTCCACTCCAGATCTTCTTACATGCTCCTTGCTCCTGCCTCGTCATCCAAGGTCAAGCGGCCGTGGCGGCGCCACATACCGGGAAGAACATTCGCGCAGCACACGTCGTAGAAATCACGGTTTTTCTCAAAATTTTCCGTTGTGACCTAGTGCAAATTATATACGCAGCGAAAGAGAAAGGATTGGTGCACGATCCAAAAGTGGTTTTACGCAATAGTAATGAAAACTGTGAGCTTGGCGTGACTCTGAAAATACGCTAATTAGGCTTATTCAGCATGCATTTACTAATCGACTATATGTCTGAGACATCTTAAACAACTTTAGGATCATGCCCGGTACCTTAATCTCTTTTATATCCGAAATCGGTAATCGCATGTCAAATAGTTTCGATAAAAACAACTAATTGTTAAACCTCTGCAGCTCACTTTGCACTGCATGTAGGCGGGCCCCTTAACTAAGTGCTGACTCTAGAATTTTTGAATGGAAGATTAAGAATGGAGGATTCATGAGCAGGCTTTCATTACGTAATTATAATTATATGTATGATTTTTTTTCTTCTTCACGAAGTTTTGCTTCTCAATAAGCATAAATATTATGGTAGATTCAGCATTCTCATTGTAAGTAAATAAGTTCGTGAAAAAGTCATTTTACGCTCTACGCTGAAAATAAATACACATTTGAAAAGAAAAAGAAAACATGTAAAACTTAAAGGCTCCTAACGCAATTTATAATAAAAACTATTTCAGAAATGTCAAGCAGTTTTTAAATGATGCGATACCTGAAGCTCAGCACGTCGGTCCTGTCAAAGTGACAGCACATACAATTATGTAACTTGTTTCAACATTTAACAGTTCTCAATATTAGTAGCCTGTCGTTAGTATCCATTCTCCAACGGTCACTCACGAAGCATCACATGCTGCTTGTTTACCAACACTGGCAATCACTTCATGTTGTGTACGATCAATGTTGACAGAAACCACTGCGGCAGAAGAACACGCATACCACTGGCGGTACTTTAGAAAACTGTCAACGACACTAGGTGTAGTAGGCTCCAGATCACCACTCAACTGGCTCGGTGCTGATGGGACTTATCGCATCAGACAGACTGGGATAGAACCCCGACCCTTGCACGACCAAGGAGTATAGAATTAACCGAGATTTCTCTCCCAGATTAAACACAATTCCTTTTTTTTTTCTTCTTCTCTGAACTCAGTCACTAATGATTCTTACACTACCAACTAAAACGCATAAAAATAAAGAAATTTAGTTTTGTCCGCAATTATCAGGATATAGACTATTAGAATTCTTCGAGCTCGGGATCTAGATATATTTATTTATACATTTTAATAAAATATAATTAGATGGAAGATGGTGTTCGTTTAGGTTAACCTCGTTGTTTCACAATACATAACCATCTTTGGCTCGTAAAATCGCGATATTAACTTATATAAATGCCCATCTAATGCAAAATACACAAATTAACTTTATAAGTGGTAGCCTAAGCACTACGAATACGCAAACAGAAAATCTACCATTAACTAGGTCTTTCAAGAATCAACTGATACTTTCAAACACTCTTGGTTACACAAAAATTAACATAAATGTTGATATCTAAACATAAACGTTTACCGAGAACACTCGATTCCTTTACGTTTAGGTGATAAATATTATTTAATAGTTATGCAAACTATTTATTATTTAAATACACGTATTAGACAGGCATATGCAAAACACAACGATATTTTGACGAGCGTGATTTAAAACAAATGTTCGTTTCAAAACGTTTCCCCAATCAATACCTATGATTTTATTTACACACTAAAATAACAGAATCTGTTGAAAAAACGGTACTATAACTTGAGTTCTTTGAGTTGAATTTCTGAAAATCCTACATTTCATGAAATATTTTTTTTCAGAACATTGAAATCTTTCGAACACTAAAGATTTCATGGTATCTGAGGATTCGACTATCACATTTGGCAGGCCGGTCCGAGAGCTGTGGTGTCTCCGGGTGCCGCATTATTTAAAATGTCACAACTCGATGAAACACGTTTTGCAAACACGGCGAGTGATAAACGCACAACGACCACCTGGCGCTACCTATTTCCGCGCTCCAATAACCCCGCCTCGCCCGCTGCTGCCCACGTGACTTGGGGGTGGGGGAGGGGGGGGGGGGAGGTATGGCCCCGGCGGCCATCTCTATGAACACCCAAGAGCAGGGGTCGGCAGACTTCCGAGGGAAATATCAAGCAAACAGATTATACAATTTTTTAGAGTCGCGACACTTATTTTCTCTGTATCTACATGAAACTTGAAGATTATAGAAAAACACAAGATAAAATCAAAATATTTAATTCAC
The DNA here is from genome assembly GCF_032445375.1 of Bacillus rossius redtenbacheri. NCBI lineage: Eukaryota > Metazoa > Arthropoda > Insecta > Phasmatodea > Bacillidae > Bacillus > Bacillus rossius. The sequence continues at coordinate 19,072,121 of NC_086336.1, forward strand.
AAATTAAACATAAAGTCTTAAAAATAATGGCTCCTTAGAAAAAAACACACGTAAATTAAAAAAAAATGGTAGTCATTACTAGAGCTCTACTGATAAAACAAGAAAACCTAAATTACTGTAATTAATTAATTATTAGGCCTTTTTTGTGTAAGATCGGGGAAGGCGCCAGCAGTTCTGATATTATTAGGGCTCAGGACACAGCCAACTGGTTAGCTGAGTGCGGTAAAGGGGCTGAGGCGGTGACTATGCAGGGTTGGTGGCCCCAGCCGCTGGTCATTGCCGAAGCCCTAATACCCTCTCGATCAGCAAAAGGGAGCGATCCCTAACAGTTATGTTTTTCTTAAAAGCTCTGGAATGTTTATAAAAAGCTAAATGGAACGCTACTCCCACCCTACCCTATTAGGGCGCATGTGTGGCAGGGGAAAGTGAGAATGCCAGCCGTAAGGTCGGAATAATCTGTGGCAACGCAGTGAATTGCAGAGCCGTGAAATCCTAAGAAAAGAGGCGTGTGCGACTCGCGAGCCTCGGTGTGCCAACCCCTGTCCTAGCGCTCGAGACACGTGATATTCACTCCCCGCCAGCGCTCCCGTGTAGCAACGAAGGGCGTTGGTTCGACTCCCGACGAGAGAAGAAACAAAGCTAAGTTTATCAAGCAAATAAGGCTCCGTCTCACACTCGTCAATATATATATATATATATATATATATATATATATATATATATATATATGTATGTGTGTGTGTATATATTGACGTGATAACGTCTTATAAATCGATGAACGCCGGCTGCACGCACGAAAAAGCATGACTCATTGTCACGTTCCGCCTGAGCCGAGCGTTCAAGAACCGTTCAACCACCGTGCGAGAAAATCATCTATAATATCAAACAGGTTAAGGCGGGCTTTTTAAAAGCAGCAATTTAAAAAAAAGTTATTTATTTGTCCAATTTCATCATTTCAAATTATGAATTTACTGACATTGATTTGATTAAGTTTATTTATATAACTAATTGTTCGTAATTATATTTAAACAAATTATTTAAATTAAATTTCCAAAAACTGTAAATAATATTTGGAAATTAAAAACTGTGCAATTTTTAATTTTTTTATGACGTTATCACGTAAAATTATCGTCCGTAAACCGACTTTACAGACAAACCCCCCCCCCCTTTTTTTTTCAGTGCTATTTCTAAAATTTGGACTCTTTACCTCACTTGCATTTGTTGTTCTGCCACAAATACTTTCAATAAATATTCACTTACAAGGAAGGGGAGGTCGGCGATGGCCAAGCGTTTAGAAAATAAAATGTCTGTCGCGGTAAGGTCAGTACATAAGTATTTCATGTTCGCGTGATTCCCAAGCAGTTGTTGGCGCAGCGGAAAGACCCCGGATTCGTAATGCGAGGGTCGTGGGTTGAGTCCCGTTGCGGAAGGTCTTTATTCTTACGCCACCATTGAACCTAAAAAATGCATAATGTATTGTACTTATTTATATTTTCACAAAAGGCATAGGGCGTCCTTATTTTAACAGGCGCATAATCATGGAAAATGTGGGATTGCGAATAACTATCCAAGAAGGAATTGTAACTTTTATGAATGTAAATCAAGTTTGATTTTCTATGTATAATTTAAAACGGTCATTTAACTGTAAAAATGTGGCGTTTATAACGTGTGCAAGTTGCAGCCACAATTACTGCTTCCCCTGTTTATACGATGACTATCCCCCAGCACATGCAATTCACCAAGTATCTTATTCTATATACGAAGTACTCGTGTACGGTTTAATTACAAACCTTTTTAGGTTGAAAGTCAGTTTTACTAGCAAATATGTAACATAGTTTTATTACTTTTAAAAAAAATTAACTTTACGTTATCTTTAAAAATAAACTGGATATTATTGATTTTAAAAGGCTAGATAAAATTAAATACATGTTTTTGAAGGAATATTACACCATACGATGCAGTAGCCGCCAAAATTGCTTTAAGATACAAAGATTTTCAGTTAATTATTCCATTTGGTTCTCCTCAGCCTTAATGCACACTGCACAAAACTGTTAAAAATTCAACTTTGCCAACTAATCATGCAAAAGTATGCACTATGTATATATATAATTTTAAAGGAAACTGACTGAGACTATCAACTACGAAAACATTTTTTTTTTTCAAAAAGAACCTTTTTATTTTCCGAGGAAAATTAACAGGGTGAAACAGCCATGGAAATAAATTCTTTAGAGAATCGACATAAACACGTTAAAAAGTGTGAAGATCTATGACGAGAATGACAGAAAAGTATTTAAAACTGAGTCCATTTCACGGAAGTGGACTGACCTACTGGCAGCAACATGAAAGTGTCCCCTAACAACGACGTTCCAGGCAACCAGCCACGCGCCGCAGTGGCGCGGCCGGCAGCGCTTACAGGGGTTGGCTCTTGGATGCAGATTACGTGTTAATAGTTTTGATCTTGATGGCACGCCATTATGTTTGGTCAACATAATATTAACTTATTTGATAGTAAAGAGATACTAATGATAAAATATAATTCCAACTTTGTTTTGACATAAAATGCGAGGGTTATTGCAAATAGATTAAGGAAAGAATATTATAAAAACCAACTTTCATAAAACAACACATAAATGACGCCATTTTACTTTGGTTACACTGGTAAGAATCGTTAATACTACATAAAATTATATAAAACTACCAAGTAAATATGTATAATCTAAATATCTCTAAATTAATCTTTAAATTATCCTTGTCCATAACAGCCTACTTAACTAAATAACTGTCTATAACTTTCCATAACTACACGTTAAAAGTTCTATCTAGTCCTATCGTTCTATAACGAGTGTAATATTTAAAGTTATGGCAGCTAAAAGTGTTTCTTTGTAGATTATGTACATTACAGTAAGAACTGGCACAGAACTAACTCATTTATGTTGTTCACAATTTAAGTTTCACGTATTCCGCGCACGAATACATAAGTCGCTAGGTTAGTAATATTGTCAACTTTAGTGTGTGGGGGAACATAAAAAACGATTAAGTTTCTCTAACGAATTTTTTAAACCGTTTTTAGACCTGGATAGCCATACAATGGGACAGCCTTAAAAAGTTCGTTGTAATGGCCGTTACATAGGAGCAAGAGAGCAACGTGAAATATACCTCAACCGTAAGATTTTATGTAACGATCGAGAATTTCTGTGTGAAAATACGAAGTCATTGTTGTATTCGTATAGCGAGCTGTGTTGTCCAAAATATAGCTAGAGACTGCAAGGGATGTGCACAAAACAGTAATATGAAAGTTGCGTTTTTCTCGTTTTCATTAATTTTTCGAAGTATATTTTTCTGGACGAGGAATATCCAAAAGCTTAGTAATTTTCGATTCGTGAATTAGTACTCTTAAAGACACCGAACCAATATTGATTCATACAGACAGGAAATAAGATTTACTTCAGTGCTGGCATTGACGTCAAGAGCTAATGGAGCGATGACTCCTCCCTCTCCCCCACTATACCAGGGGCCATTAGCAGACACCGACGCCCTTAGCAACGCAACCTTCGACAAACATTCTGTAATGTTTATAAATGCCTCCCTCGCTTACCGGCATTATTAAAGGTGGGGAGACAGACGCAATTTTAGTTTCCTCAATTTCCCAAGTTTTCCGTACATATTTTATTTTTTGAAACGGTTAGTAAGTGGTGTTTGGATTCTTTTGATTTTAACACATTGGTAGGAACAATAAACAACAATATTGTTAAGTCTCCGCTTATTACTAATTAAAAATAAAACGCAATCAGTCAGCAATCTACTGAGCTGCGAGCTGCCCATTTTATTAAACAAAACGATTAGGCTACTCTCAAAGTAGAGAGAGATAAGGGTGGAAAATTTGATGAATCCATCATGACTTCCGTCTTTTTCATCTTTAACAACTTACGACGCGTAACCGATAAGAGTGATGGAGCGAACCATAGACAAAAACGAACCACTTACATAATTTAGAAGCCTGTGCCCAGGAGCGAAAAAAATTTAGGATTTTCGTAAGGGGGAAAAAAAAACGGGTGAGGGGAGAAGGGAATCTGTGACCCAAGGGTTTTGCGCGTAGGGTTAACTACAACTCAATTTTCACAAACTTTTTATGAAGGGCTTTTTTATTCCAGCACCTCCCATCCCTCCGGGACCAACATTCATGAACCCGTGCATTAATTACTTAAGAGAAACAAAAAAAAGGGCGCAAATTCCTGTTACATGGTATTTTCAAGTATCCATTGCAAGCGATACAGTAACGCTATTGCACAACACGGTGTCCACAACTACCACGCAAACAATTTTTTTAGACCCTCTCGGAACCCTTTAATAAACACCGAAAAAAAAATTTTTAAGTAAAGTAAGCGAAAAACTTTTTAAAGATAATTTCCACGTAATTGAAGTTAGCAGTCTCCCAACATTTATATTCAATGTGCGACAGTAAACTGAAGTGAGAATGCAAGTTAGCAAAATACTGCTGGGAATTAAGAGTTTTTTGACTTAAGCACACTTACTTTTTTATTTAGGTTACGTGTCTTTCTTGACTTTTTGACCTGTAGACGTCCTGTCAAACCTTTGGATAACGCAGTTTAGAAATAAACTTACTAGCTCACAGTAAGCGAAAATATACTACCACAAGAGAAAATAGTACACAGTGCCTCAAAAATCCAATATCGAACTCAATTATCAATAGTTAAGAGACCTGAAAAATTCGCGTGTTCATTTCGTGTTATGCTAAAATTCAAATAATTATACCTTAGTGCTTCTTCTGTCATTGGTTCACTGTTAATCTGGAGGACTGAGGGCCAATCAGAGACCGTCACTCATAGAAGTGTCGAATCACAGGCCACCCGGTCGAGACAACTCACAAGTCAGCAGCCAATGAACAGTTGGCATTTACCCGAGTGTGTAGAGGATATTGGAGTCTATCCTGGAGGTCATTGAACCCGCGAATTTTTGCGGTCTCTATCAATAGCTAAAACTTAATTATTTAAACAAAATAAGACAACGTAAATCACATAGTTTACAACGATAATATCTACAAATGCTTACTGATAAATTATATTAGTAACAAATTATTTACTGTTTGTTTCCCTGACATAAAATTGGAATAGAAAACCTGCCATTACCTAATGTATTTATGCCTTAACAAATAAATGACATCGGATAAAAACTGCAGCAGTCTTCCTGGGCTACTTGGAGCCGTCACGGAGGTGATGAAACTACTACCCTTTACGTCAGACATACAAGGAAAAAAAGCATGGACAACATAAACTATAATCATGAAAAAACGCATAGTATCTCTCTTGCCCTACACCAGACCATGTTTATCTCTAAGTTTTAAACTTCCGTCTAGGGCCGTGCTCCAACTGACTTGACAGCCTGCAAGCTTCCAACTCTGGAACGCGTCGAATGCCACTCTTTCGCAACTCGGACAGTTGATCAGAAAATACGTCACATGTGACATAATATGAAATGTGAAATAACAAGTACAAAATAAGACAACCAAGTTTATAAATAAAAAAAATGTGAGCAAAACTTTCAATACTCGCCAGTGATATGTAAACATCTAACATCGGTAACGAACAAAGTCACGTTTTCTCATGTTGTTCACACTAAAAGTATAATACAAAGCTTGAGAAAAAATTTAACGCCGCTTTTCAAATAACAAAATTTCTGGATACGAATCACACACATTTTCTGAGCACGCCGCTAGAATTCGCTGCCTGAAACGTAAACGATGCTTGCCACTATCGAACACAGATATAAATTAGCATAACGAAATAACAGGAAATTTTAAACTATTAGAAAAGATTCCGATAAAACCTCGGCTTTGGACCTGATTTTCAAGAAGAAGTTTTATTTAAATACTGCCAATCTTTTTAAAATTCACTAAACATTTAATACTATGAAGTTTCCGCAAACTTTAGAAGTTATAATTATATGGCATTACTTAAAAAAAAAAAAAATTAACCTGAAACATTTTAGAACACATAATACTAAGTAGATATATGTCTGTATATTTGTTTTTGCTTAAACTGGAATCCGTCTGAAAATACTTCCTACTAACAAAACATTAACCACATTAAGCTGATAAAACATATTATATTATGTTAATTAAAAAAAGTAAAAAAAAGAACTTCCAGTGAAGATATTTGAACCTCGTCTCTTAATATTACCAAGCGCGTGTGCTGTACTGCTATGCTAGTAAGTCTCTTGGGAATTTAAAAGGATTATACGTATTAATCAACGTAATGCCAGTATTCTTAGATATTTTAAAACTTGTGAATACTTTTTACTTTGACTATTTTATAATTTACCAAATATAATACAGGGTAGTTTTACCATTATATATATTCAATGGTTTTACTATCATCACGTTTCATTTGGCACACCAATACGCTTGATATTATACCTCTAATGTTTACGAAAGAGACTTCATAAGGCCTTCACGTGGGTCCGCCATCTTTGTGACACATTTCTGTTCATTGAATTCCGTTCCATTTTCACGAAATTCTAGTAATGTTTAAGAACATATAATACACACTTAAACATTAATCTATTATATGGTATTTGTACTCGCCGTCTAAAAAACTGCACAAATTATTAGATGAATTGAATTCTAGCTGGATAAAAACCAAATATACTATAATAAAAACATTTATTTTGCATAAAAAATTAATAAATATTAATTTAATAAATTAAAAATAAGTTTAAATAATTTATTTTTATATAACAAAAATTACGATATTCTTCTCAATTCGCCGGTACCTTGTTAAATACAGTTTGATTTCCCGAATATATTATTATTTCAAAAATAATACAACATATATTTAAACTGAATATAAAAAAAATATTTTTTAAAAACAGTATCAGAATCACGTCCCTACATTCTATAAAAAGTAAATTTAAAAAATATATAATAAAAAAACATAGGTCTCATGCGCGCCATCTATAAGGGCGGGAGCACTCTTAAGATTTTTTTACAAACGAAAGTTCACCATACCGCCACCGACAGCGCCGTACACATCGTGCGGTGGCGCACTCCCGTGGTTGAAACCAGTACTGCGTAGTCAGTCACTGGTTACATTTCAAAGCAGGCATCGCAATAAGAAGCTAAACAGCTTAAATATTTGTAAACAGGGACATGATTTATGGTTTTATTTTTAGGCAAACTTCCTTTTCTAAACGGTTTTTATTTTTTTATGAACACTTGTTTATTCATTAAGATAGCAACACTTTCAACAAATACGACACATACTTGTTCAATGATACTTTACCAAAACAATGTCATTTTGACTAATACATGATGCAATTTTATAACGTAATAATTTGTAAAAACAATATGTCAAACTACTGGGAACAATACAAATAAATTAGAAAGTATATGTGCGTTTGAAAAATATACCAATGTCGTTACGTAAAAATTAGTTACTAATAAGAGTTGCATTATATTAAAAAAAAAAAAAATCCAATGTATTTTGTATATACATTTTGGTGCTAAATTCATTGAATTTAATACATCACAAGATTGCGTTTTTATAATCTGAGTAGAGTCTTCATTAAATATGCTAATTAATTTAATTATTTTTGTTGAATTTCAGTGCTTGATGGTGTATTAACTTGCATTTCGGTGTTCTATGGTGTACTGACATGGTTTTCAGTGTAATTTCAGTTTTATTACAATTCACCTTATATTCTTCTCCCTTACCTATGAAACTAAACATTGTATACAAATACTATCTCAATAGGTATTTTAAAAAAAATAAGAATTTAATGCTAAAATTAAATCCTTTTCAGAAAATTTTCCATAAACTAATACAGGTTAATTAAAGTAAATAAATAACATTAATTAAAAATTATGTCATATTAAACTATCAGAAAAAAAACCTAAGTACTTTTAATGCTTCAAAAAGTAATAGTTACAGACAAAAGGTCTCTCTCCTCTGTCTCTATGTTTTTCCTCTTTATCATATCTCGCTCTGTCCTGACTGTAAACAAAAAAAGTGAATATGATAATTAACACTGTTTATCACGGTGGGAGCACACAGGTGGATTATAAACTGATTGAAAAGGGGGGGCGGGAAGGGGGGGGGGGGGGTGACACCAAGTTGAGCCCCATATTGACAAAGACTGTTTGCTTGTATTTATTGATAAGAAAGCACTGAGTCATTATTATGACCGCCACATTGGAAAGAGAGATTGTCGTAGCATGTCAACGGAACGGTTGGCTTGGCCTCACTTTCGCTAGTACAGGCTCCATCTGGACTCCTCTAATGTCTTTGTGGTATATTATCTTCAACTATATAGGCAGAGATAGCAAAAATAACAAATGCGAACTCTATAAGGTCTGACACCGCATACTTCACAATTGGCCTTGTGGATGGGAGCTACCTTATGTTTGGTCTGTCATAGGTTGATGACATTATTTTTTGACAAATAAAATAATTATAAAAAAGGGATGAAATTAGTAATTTTGTACATTTCATCATGACCTACGAATTTACGGCAAATTATTTTATGATTCATCCTTTGTTTCGTACTCGTACTTACAATCTGTATGGATGTGCCTGCATTTGTTGAAACATACTTATAAACATATTTGTATCTTAATTAAAATATATAATTTGGTAACACCTTTAAAAGATAAAGTGAAAATTATTTTATAAGTCTTTAAAATATTACTTTTATATCCAACAAAACATCTAAAACCTTTCTCAAAATTGTGACGATTATTTATCTGGAAGTATGCGAGAAGTACACCGATTCGTTTACTTGCGTAACTGCATAATTCACTTTCCGGACTGCCCTTGTGACGCAACTCAAGTACGTATCAGTATATACTTCTAGTGAATTCACACAGCATTAATTACTAATACTGTTATGTAATCCAGATGCATCAGCTACTAAGATATACTTCATCAGCTACCAGATACACGACACACACACACATCGGTAGATTAATATCTAAAACTCTTTCGTTTCGTTCAAATGCGTAGTGAATGCGTGATGCGGTGTGAAATGATGGCTGTCGTGCTCAAACTGGCGAATTCGTGTTTCGTGATCTGTGCCTGGCAGGTTTCATTTCGAATTCAGCCAACTTTCACTTGTTTCGCTCTCGTGACAACGCTCCGACATTTCGTTACATGCCAACGCGACTTTAAAAAATTATGAAATCTCGCCGCGTGAATATTTTTCCAACTAAATCTGTCAATCCGAACACGACACTGGTACGGGTAAACACGTCATTTGAACCAGAATTGTCTCGATATCGACTCCTAGGAGAGTTTAACTTTTAATTCATTCCTATTTAATTGTCATGAAAACCAGTATATTTTGGCTCTGAATGAAATTGTCTTCAAACACGTAAACACATAAAATATAAGCTAAAAAGTATATGGTCTGAAAAATATTATGTTTAAAACATATTTTAATGTTTTATACTTGTATGTAAACTTCGTGATGTAATGTAACACAGTATATAATGGCACATGATAATGCCAAACGTGATAAATATGCGCTAATTGTGTGTTAAACTGAATTTCTGGGCGCGAATCACACGAAGTTTCCGCACCCACCGCCAGAATTCGATGCCGAAAGAGCTACGTCAAGTATCGAATCATTCGATTTGCAAACTCTATATATATATATATATATATATATATATATATATAGAGAGAGAGAGAGAGAGAGAGGGAGAGAGAGAGAGAGAGAGAGAGAGAGAGGGAGAGAGAGAGAGAGAGAGAGAAATGGCTACAATATAAGCGAAAATGACTTGAAAATATACTACAACCCGGATTTAGACCTGATTTCCGACAAGAAATTTTATTAAAATACTGCCCATTATGTTTTCCTTCGGCTTTGTGAACTTTGGTTCGCGCCATCCGCCACAGATAGCAGCGCCGTGGTTACACATTTCCGTTTCTTGCGACTTCCGTCGTATTCACGACATTACTCCCATCATATTGCCGTATACTGAGAGCTAAGATGTTACACATCAAACACTTAAAAAAACTTTTAAAAAAAGAGAGAGGGAGAAGGCATCGCAGCGATGGTTTTCTTTGTAGAAAATAAACTTATGTAATTTCGTCCATGAATTATTATCTTGTGACCTACATCAGAAGTGTAGTTCAGCGGTTGAGATGTTTGAACCACTGAACGCAATATTATAATATACAGTTTAAGGATTTTTTAAAAAAAAACCTACACTGGAAAACCTTATTTGCGTGCGTTGTGAGCGTCCATAAAACAGTAGTTCATTAAATTACGTTTTGAAGAAAAAAAATACGAATTCCAGCTTTTAATTTGTTATGATGTGATGTTACAAATAAAGGACGAAACAAATTTTCTCAGTTTCCAAAAACATCGTAGATCGTACTCAGTATCAAAACATTCTCTTTATGCAACATCACCAGTAGCCCACGCTCATTCCTTTTAGTTCCTTGGGTCATTATGAAGCATAGCACCTGGAGCAGTTATTGTGCTGGAAGGTCAAGACTTCGAGGTGCCAGACCAGGTAAGCTGGAAGTGAGGTCACTAAATACAGCGAAGTCATTAAGGGGGGACTCCCATTTCAGGGCATGATTTTATATTTATATTAATCATCGATCAACTTTTAGACTTTTTCAGTTGTTTAACTTTCACGAAATGAAAAACTCATACAGCGCATACTTTTTGCATAATTAGCTGCCAAAGTTACATTTTTAACGTTTTTGGGCTGTACAAATAATGATATGGGGGTGGAATCCCTCTCGGGATCTACGCCATGACTGAAATAAGACTTTAATATACACTACTGTATCGTCATTACCAGTGATTTCTCTCTCTACGAAGGCATTGGTATCCTTCGGTTCCTCCCCTTCTATTCCGAGTTAGATCCGAATCTCAACAACCCCTCCGGCCGACTAACCCAAGCAGTAGGCAGTTCCAGCTCGCAACCCTTCTGACGGCGGTCAAGAGGTCGCGCGCAGTTCCGCATGAGGAACGCCATTGGTCCGTCTATTGCTGTGATTTACCGGGGAGCACGGGGGGAAGGGGAGAGACGGGGTCGGCAGTGCGCCGGCAGGATTAATATGATAATCACCTCCGAGGCCTGGCGCCCGGGCGTCCTGGAATGGCCGGAGGAGAAGGCATACTTTGCTTCGCATTTATACACTAATAAATATTATAAGGAGAGACTACGAGAGTTTTTAAGAAAATAATACTCACAAATAAAAAAAAAGTTATTTATATTAGTTATCCATATATTATTTCATGGAACTTCTTCTTAAATATTATTTTTTTTCTAAAACAAATACTTATTATTTTTAAGATATTTTTTTTTTCGTTTTTTATTCGGATACTACATAAAGTTAATTTGTTATAGTAGGTAATAAAAAAATAAATTAAAAATATGTAAGAAATTTAATATTAATTCATATTGTCTGGCTCTTGGATAAGTTTGAAAAATATCACGTCCTCGAAAAGAGTGAAGATAACCATCGGCTGCTCTAATACAGGCCGTTTCCGAGTTCATGGTGATTTGTCCACAGCGTACACGTCCCTGTACATCCCTTAGCAAATGCAGCCCCGATGCAAAGGACGCATTATGTGGGAGGGATGATATCCGAATACTTTCAATGCTAACACTACCTATTTATTGGCAGGTGGTCGTACTAACTTGCACCAGCCGTACTGAGTCTTAATGTCGTCGGAGATTCAGCGAAACGTTAAGCAACAACGACCATTAGTAAGTGGAATTACAAACTTTTAATGTAGCGTTAAGTTTATAAGATGGTTAGCGATTTAAAATAAATATAGGTATATTAATGAATTCCGAATTATTTTAAATATTTATAACGAGCATTAAATATACCTAAAAGTTTCAGTTCGCATTCCGGTAACACTCATAGCGAATGTCTTTGTCCACATTTGAGTGAAAACTTACACTATTTAGGCTACAGTTTCAACCAATCTTATGCCAACACTCTTAGTAAAGTAATAAAAACAAAAATAATAACCACTATCTAGAAGCTAATGTACGGAAGGACTTATCAGAGGATGCGAGTGACGCATCCGTAGAAAACTCGATGTGAGAATTCGGAAGAAACCAAAGATGCCGCGACCACTACGATACACTCTGAGTGTATGCCTTAGCTAAAGGATCCACTAGGCTCCCATTCGTGAACAGTCGTTGTCATTGCTGTCGAGAACGTACACCGTGACACGAAAGCCACAATGACTGCGAAAACATGCGATCATCCTGTAATTTTCATGCTGTAATTTTGCTTTACCGTTCGTAATCTTGTGAAAGTGCGAAGCCCGTGTTACGGCCGTGTTTCGTTCTGTCAGTGATCCCCGGCCGTCAGGGAACTCGCAACATATCGCTGGGAACTCAGGACTTAATTAATCAATCATCCAGCCATCCATCAATCAAACGCTCCGCCGTAAATGTGCACGGCACGTGACAACACAGTTTACGCAACCAATAAACAACGTGTTAATTAATCCGGGACTACGGTAAGTACAGATAGGTCTGGCAATTTACCTTATTCTTCGTCGACTAGTGAAGAGAAAGTAGGTGTATTTAAAAAAAAAAAAAAAAAAAAACTTTGTTTTAAATTTTACCCGAAGTTTAAAAGAAATAGTTTATTTTTAAATACCCACTTTTACATAAAACTCCCATTTAATCCTATGTTAATGAAGGGGACGCCTACTACTAGCGCCGTTAGTTCGCAGGCCGCCGCGAGCTTCACTGAGCCGACGAGACACGCCAAGGCAAAGGATAAGAAGTCGCCAGACCTATCTGCATGACCGTGTCAAGGACTGTGCCTGCAAGCCGCGTGAGAAATGACCGAGCGTGTAAACTCACCGCGGAATGGCATACGTTTTTCACCGCAAACAAGCCAAAGACGGTAATGAAAATAAATAACTTCCTTGGATTTTGGTCTTGCATTGTGCATGTTCCTAATGACTTAGCTCTCGGCGGGATCGCAAGGCACCAATAAAATAAAATAATTTTGTTTTCAACATAATCAAACATTTTGACAAATTTATACGAATTTACCTCAGAGAAAGTCTAACGGTACGAAATGATATTTAGATAAGATAGCTTTGTCTGTTTGTCACGGAGCAAAGGATCGACATGAATTTTTGCATATAGACAGCAACCGGAGTGTGACATAGACTACAGATAATTACTGAATTTCATCCCTAAGTGAGTGAAAGGGAGTAAATTCAGTTTTATAATAGAAAATCATAGGAGTTAGCTCATAGACATACAAACAGTGAGTTTGTGTCATTTCTCTATGTCCGCCACTCGGTCATAATTCTGAAAACTTCCTATATTTCTCCTTGGCGAAACCCATCCGCTTAGTGAAGCTTGCGGCTGCAAATCTAACTAAAAGCTCTAATAAGAGTTTAGTTAAGAACTTCGTCAATAGATGGCATTGCCTTGAATTTGTAAAGCACTGTTTGGTGCGTCCGTCATGTCTTGTCTAGGGGTTACCTGCCTTTCCACAAAATGAAGCTGTGATTGGTGTCCCGGTTTGGCTGATGTGTAGACTTGATGCAACCTGTTGTGCAATCAAAGGGACTTTAAAATCAAAATTTCCTGTTTTTCAAGTCTACGTCCTACAGACTTGAAACTCGGTAGTGATGTTCATTGTATTATGATGCGTTTAGCCCGGTCAACGCTGCGTTCGTACGCTTGTTAATATCTTAGTAAGAAAGTTTGGACATTTGTTAATCAATAACGTATTTATTACTTGAACGATTTCAATAAAATTTTGAATAACAGTAGCTCATTTAGAACGATAAACCTCAACGGAGTTAGTTTCCTTTTTTGGTAAGAAAAAGAACTTTGGCACTTAATATTTCTGAAGAAATAAACCAATTAGGCTACGTCATAAATTAATCAAAATTTCGTTACTTAAAATTACAAAACGTTATAGAGTGTATCACGTAAATATAACCTGTGTCATGAAAACTGGCTCAAAATTGTCGGTTCTCAGAATAAGTATATGTGGCTCACGATCATTATATGCCCCCGTTTATTAGCCAACAGTATTTACACAGAACTTCGTGTGGCTGTCAGTGCTCGTGCAGATGTAACATCGCGGCCGTTCTCCGACTCTTCGGGACATATGTCCGCTTTGCTATTACTATGGACTTCGCTCTTTTGCATTTGCTGCGTCTCCCTTTTCGTCAGGCAGTCCTGCTGGGCATAAACCCGCTAATTTACCCCGCCCCCTGAAGGATAAAGGATATTTTCGCATCGCTGTCCTTCCTTCAGGTTTCCTACCTCGATTCGGGCAGTCATTCTGGACATGCCCCCGTTCACGACATGCAAAACACCATGAGCGACTTCTAATCATTCGGTACTGTGAACCATTCAACAGCTTCCTTAATGACCCGATGCTAATGTCTTCGTTAGTACTCGAGCTGCCATTTACTTAGTGGTAAGGTTATATATATCTATCCCAGCATGCCTCGCCCCCATACTCAAGGCAATGTAGGCACCTTCGATTTCTAGGGTGTGAACAAGAGCATCGCGGATATTTTTGTAGCGGGCCATACAAAGAGTTTCTTGAATCACCGCAACTCTTGAGTCCGTCTATAAACGCACTGGTGGCTAGCTGCTGGCGGAACTCTGTTGGTGCTTCTGGGTAGGCGAGGTGCACGCGCCGCTCGATGTCGGCTTCTAATTCCTGTAGTGTTTCCGAGGATGGTATTTGACGCAGTGGCCAAGGGGGCCATGCCCCCCCCCCCCCCCGAAAGTTAAATCTTATTTTTTTTAATATAAAGTTTGCATAAATAATTGTTATTTATTTTAAAATACTCTTACACTTATCTTATTCATACAACATTTTACCTCAATTTTAATATTTTAAAATGGTATTGAGGACAAAGAGAAGTAACATTTACTCGGTTCCAGTGCTTAGTCTAAGGAAAGCTGGAATAACTTTGTGCTTCATAGGAAGGAAGTTGTTGCCAGGTCAAACAGCTCGTTGTTACACGTAAAGTATAGATATATGCGACAAAAAAAGGAAAGGAAGGAATTTAATTTCGTATTTTAATAAAGTGCCGAAGCAAGACGGAAGTGGAGATATGACAATGACAGGTGTATCAATACAGGTAAGATTTGTAACTAATAAGATAATCACGAGTTGGAAGTTAATATTACTAAAATACTAAGTTTCCATATAGGTTCGATAACATTTCTAAAATGCTTACCGTTTTCAAAATGACTACGGAAACGGGTTTCAAAACGTTATGTCTCAATGTCATTACACCAATTGGAATAGTATCTAACGGACTGAGTCGAACATAAAATGCTATGGAAACACGGATCGTATTGGGAAGGGATGGAAAGTAAATGAAATATGCATTTTTTTTCCGGCTACAGTTGCCACGTAATCAGGAATAACAACACTTTTATCGTGTCCATTAAATTTACTTGCGTAATTTAATTACATATGTGGCAGAATGAAAACAGCTGTTTGTTTTTATTTATTTGTTTATTTTATGTGAGCCAACATAAATTAAATCACGCCAATAATCCAACACGCAAATATGTCATGCGAATCGAAGTAGTTTTTAATCGGACTGAAATTTTCTATAGGAATAGGTATTGTTCACAATCTAGATTCAATAACCAAAACGTTTTGGTACCTACATGGAAACAATCAATGTTTTTTATTGTTTCATATAGAGATGGACGAGCCTTAGATTCTTGAGCCGACCCAAAATGAGCTACAGAAAAACAACATAAAATCAAGCCGGGCAAAAAAAAAAGATCCTATTTGAGCCTAAATCAATGCCATTTATAGGAAGGAAAAAAATAGTTTCTCTTTCTTCATAAAAATTAGGTTAATAGTTTTAGACGATAATAAATTTTTTTAAAGGTTTCGAGTGTGTGAAAAATTTCTTCTTATTATTTATTTTTTATTACATTATTTACTTTTTTGAAATCTGTGACTTGATTCAGTGGTTAAAAATCAACTTATTTGATATAACATTTTATAGCTCATGAATAAAACAGCATAACATGCATGTGAATGGAATGGGGGAAACTAATTTATATACATCATTAGTCACATGTATGTTATTTATATTAACTGCAGTTATTAAAGGGGTACTCTGTAGATAAAAGGTGTACAATAACATTCTGCATTTAATTATTAGGTTCCCTGTGAGTTATTTGTTTATGTATTTTACAAAGTTACGTATGAAGTAGACAGTCAAAAAACATACCGTAATTATTTATAATAACATAAATACTTTGAATTTGTTTATTGTGACTTTGCAAATGCTTTGGTACCCATGCTCAACCAATTAATCGGACAATGCTACAGAAGTGTCTTTACTCTTTATTTTGTACAGGCTGCTGACGAAAATAAAACATTGCAGTGTTCAGGTCCTTCTTTGGAACACAGACAGTCTCTTGATGAGCAAAGCACATATGAAATGGCGAGTTTAAAAATGCAAAATAAGCATGACATCGGGAGTTACATTGACAGACGCAATGTAAGCGAAAATGAAAAGGAAGCTGTTTTAAAAAACACGTGGACTCTAAATGCTGACTACAAATTCGAAAGTCAATTTAAGGGCAATAGAAAAAGGAATTTTCAGAATAATATAAGATATTTTGATCCAGAAGTCATTGAACTGCGGGAAGATTTTCTGTCATTTGTTCCCGTGTATGATGTAAGTGGGGCTGGACTAGCAAATACTATAAAGAAAAAATTGGTTTCCCTTGGTTTGGATATGAACAGACTAAGAGGTCAGGGATACGATGGAGCATCAGCAATGAGAGGCGAATTCCGAGGTGTCCAAGCTATTATAGCAGAAGAATAACCGAAGGCATTGTATACTCATTGTGCCTCGCATTGCCTTAACCTCTGCCTCAACGATTCTTCAAAGATACCATGCATTCGAAATTCTTTTGGTATTATGAGTGAGGTATGCAATTTTTTTTAGAGCTTCTCCTCATAGAACACATGTACTGAAAACCAAATTAAATTCTTCACCACTGAACCACACGGGCTTAATGAAGTACTGCGAAACACGTTGGGTAGAAAGGCACGAAGCAGTTTCCCTTTTTGTAAATGCTCTGCTTCATGTGATTGAAGCTCTAGAACACATCACCGACGAAAACAAAGAAGGAAGTGCTAAAGCACAGATCCTTCACAAAAGTGTCTGTGACTTTAGCATCATTATTAGTCTTAAAGTTTCCGAGAAAATGCTTTCACTGACTTGTTCACTCTCCCAATGTCTACAGAGCAAATCCATAGACCTGGGTACAGCTCTTAGCCAAGTTGAGTTAGTTGGCCTAAAATTAGCTGATATGCGCAGCAACAGCGATGAAGAATTTGAAAATATTTTCAAAGATTCTTTAGAGCTTGCAGATGTTCTTGGTGTGGTTCCAGCAATCCCAATATGCGTAGGCAGGCAGAAACATCGTGAAAACTACTCAGCAAATTCACCAAAGGAGTACTTCAGGAGGATGTCTTTCATTCCTTATATTAAAGAAATAGTTCATCTCTCAGGGAAAGATTCTTATCTCATAAGAATATTATTGTAGGATTGCAGTGCATCATACCAGTGAATGTTGTAAAATCTAGTTTCAGTGATGTAGAGACAGCTTTTAATTTCCATGCTGATGACCTTACAAACACCAGTAAAGTCATGTTCAAAGGTGAGTGGGATTTAGGGAAAATGAAATGGAAAAACTCCAAAGGTGAGCTACCGAAGGACACAATCACAGCACTGAAGAAGTGCGAAGAAATGTTGTTTCCAAATTTACATATACTTCTGGAAATTCTGGCCTCTCTGCCTGTTACCACAGCGTCAGTTGAAAGAAGCTTTTCAACTCTGAAGAGACTGAAAACTTATCTCATGAACAGCACTGGTGAAGACCGTCTAAATGGACTCGCATAATATCCATACACCGCAGCATACCATTAAACGAAGATATATTGATTGAGAAATTCGCAAAGAAGAACAGAAGAATGTTGCTTGTTTAGATGGGTTAGTAAAAGAGTGGCCTTTAAAATGATTAAGAACGTGGTTATAAATTATTAATAGCAGTTTTAAATTTTTTTTTGGTGTTTTCAACTTTGAAATGATTTTTTGACAGTTTGTAGATAACTTTTTTTTAAGAAGTATTGAGTTTT
Source organism: Bacillus rossius redtenbacheri (assembly GCF_032445375.1). Classification (NCBI taxonomy): domain Eukaryota; kingdom Metazoa; phylum Arthropoda; class Insecta; order Phasmatodea; family Bacillidae; genus Bacillus; species Bacillus rossius. Next base: position 19,090,294 of record NC_086336.1, read on the forward strand.
AATAAAATCACTATGAAAATATTCGAGAAAACATGTAAATTATAGAAGTTGTTTACTTTAGGTGTCTATACTGTATATACGTGTTTTCAGATTTAGCTCTTAATTTATTTCTTTAGTGCATCTTTTACTTTTTCAGATACCTAGTGTTTGATGTTTTAAAAGTTTAAATGGTTGTTTTTGAAATGTTAGTATACACTTCTTAAGTTCTTAATGGCTGAGTTTTTTTAAGTATCATGAATGAATACGAGAAAATTAATAGATTATATTTGTTCGTGCAATGTGTTTATACATTATGTAGCTAATGTAATATTTGTATTTTGTGAACGATTGACCAAGGAAGCATTAGCTCTTGCTTAATGTAGATTTTTATTTTAATGTATGTTTGTTATTATAAGATTATAAGTTTAATAGAAATTTTTACTTGAAATGCCAATATACTAAGCTATTTTTTAAAAGCAGTCCCGAGTATACTTTCTAAAGATACAATAAAAGAAAAAAATGTATATTCAGTACAAACAGTGCAGCTAAATTAGTATGAGAGTATTGAGATCAATAAATTGATTAAGATTTAAGAAAACATTAGCACTTGCTTAACATATATATTAGACTATTAGAGACGTAAGTCACGTAATTATTGTCGACAGGCTAAGTTGAAGAAATTGTATTTTAGTTTTAGTGTTCCTGCTTGCAAGCCGTTTGTATAAGTACTTTGAAGGTCATTTAAATAATAGTGAAATTTTTCACACAAAATTTTTTTTACAAATATATTTTATTATCTGCTAATTATATATTCTGTAGTGTGGCATGATAAACGCTTAAATAGCACCATTTTTCACCTTGAAATCCTAATTTTTCCGGGGAAGGATTCCCGGGACATCCCCCCCCCCCCCCCCCCACAATTTTGGTGGACGGGTGAATGACGAAATGTGGGCCTCCCCCGAACAGAAATCCTAGCTACGTTACTGATTTGACGTGTCTTAAGGGCAATTCTATACACCTCGCCCATGTGTCGGTCACCATACCTCAGCTCTAGAGCTTCTACTAGTACATCATAGACTGGTGTGGTCAGAAGCATTCGAACGGAGATCCTCGCTGAGCCAGGACTCTTCCTCGCCCCAGCCACTCACTTCAGCAGTTTCCTCGAACTGTCGCTTGTACGCCGTCCACGAAGACTGAACATAGAAGGTGGGTGACCGTGGCCTTCCACCTTGACTTCCCAGGAGAAACTCTTCCGGTTCGAGGCAGCAGAAGCTTCTTTGATCATCCGTTCTAACTGATTAGCTGTTGTTCCTTTTGTGCAAGATGCTGCTCCAAACACTTTACTTTACCCTCGAACTGAATTCTGGTTTCATCAATTCTCTTATTCGTTTATTTCCTCAATTTCAGTTTTCATAGCATTCACCTCTCCTTGGGTATTATAAATATTATTCTCATTTCCTCTTGGCCAGTCTTCATTTCATCTATCTCCTGTTGGCCACTCTTCTGTCCCCTGATTTCATCTTTCATTTCGGCAAAGAAAGACATTATATTCTTAAGTTCGTCTGCCGCCATCTTCCTTCGCCACATACACTACCAGCCTGTCACTATTTACACTTTAATTTCATTTAAAAGTTTGCTAAAATTCTACTCAAAATTAACATTAACTTTTATACACTAAAACCAACTACAATTCCTAACACTAACTTTATTCTTTAAAGTCTAAATACAATCTTTTTACAATTTATAAAATAACTATTAATTATTCCCAAACACTTTAATTAAGTCTATCGCACTTTGACGCCCAATTTTGTGATGGGAGAAAACGGGTTAGTAAGGAGAGAGCCCAATAAGTTTTATGCAGTTTTATAGCTACTAATATTTAGATTACTTATTAAATCACTACAGTTAATGTTTGTTCACAAATCACTATGTATCTAGTCCACAGGTCGCAATCCTCCCTGTAGCAAGGCTCAACAGTGGTTCGCCCCTTACCTCGCACCTGTCCACACACACAGTCTCGCTCTGTCCCGTCGCTCGCCGAACTCGCACTTCACTCAACTCGCCTGTTGGAACTCAACTCCCGCGAAGGTCGATGTCGCTGCTTTTATTCCCCGTTGACATCTTTCTGGAATGGACTGGAGTGGTTGTGAGGTGTCGCGTCATTTCGGGCCGACCCGACACCCGAAACATCCAGAAACGTGGCGCTTTATTTACGCCACTACACGCAGAGGTCTCTGTAAGCCCGCAGAACTCTCGGGCCACTCAAGGATAGATGACAGCGCCGAGAAAGGAGGGCGTGGGGCCGGGAAGGGTGGTGGTGGTGGTGGTGGCAAGGTCAGGTCTCCAAAGGTATGCAAGAGTGACGTCAGTGGCCATTCGGAGCCACCAGGCCGCTTAGGCGCCGGGCGCACGTCGCGGCCTTGCCTCCCAAGCTCGTAACATTATTTTACCGGAGAAACTATGTGTAGCAGTCAGTCACTAATAATAACAAGGCATTCTGTTAAATATTTGTTATAGTTGAATAAAGCTCAAAATTTTAATAAAGATATTAAAAATAATTATTACAAAAATGGTTGAAACAAAATGACGTATTTCTGATAAATTTTCTTAGAAAAGAGAAATAAATACTATCAGTAGATAGTCTTGATGAAAAAAGCAAGAAATAGTTCTTCCAAAATCTCATTCCAAATTTTACTCTTAAAATATTTTTTTTCTTTATTACATTTAAAAACATTTTTTTTTTAATTTATAGTAGTTGTCTAAAACTTTAGGGCACTTTGCACACATCTGGCAACAGAGAACACTGAACCAAGGAACGCACTAATGGCAGATATCGTGCACTGGGAAGAGACTCCCTACTAAGGATGAGACGCCCTGTAGCCCAGGTCCGGCGGGAGGAAAGGGCCGGCCCAGTCACGGGCAGAGACAGGACACGGCGAGGCCACGTGCTGTGACCGCCCCGGCCGCCCGGGGACATTCATCAAGACAGGAGGATTGGGCGAGGGGTGGGGGAGGGAAATGATCTCGGGGCGGGGCGCCGGAAAGGGAAATCAGAAGGCGCCCCGCGGCGAGGGGGAGACGCCCCGTTGGTAAATAGAGTCGCAGGACAGGCGCAGCCCTGCAGCCTCCGCCACAACCGGCGGGACAGGTAGGGGTGTTCCTCCCTTATTCCAAAACACTCACCAGAAACATTACTGTTCTACCGGTGGACGTTTGAAATGGCGTTATTTTAATAAACTGAAACACCTTCACAGCCTTTAGGGTAAGTCGAGACGATGACGTCATCAGAGCGTAACGAAAAAAACAGTAACGCTCAGAGTGCAACGAAAAGTACATTGCGAATTTACGTATTATATTTTAGCCATCAAATTACGTGCCGAAAACACAAATGGCAGTAGCAGCCCTCGGAGGCATGTATTTTGGTGTAACAGCACACTCGCATACTTGCTCACTTTCTCACTTGCATACTTTGTCTACTCGCAAACTTTTAGCATTCAAATACTTGCACACTTTCTTACACACTCGTATACTTACACACTCCCCTGTACGCTTGTATACTTGCACACTTGCAGACACGTTTCAAATATTTATGTACCCAAATATTTTCCTGTCCTTTTATCTGTGAAGTTTCACTTCGAACGCACGTGGCAACCACGCCTTTTATAAAATTGCTGTTAGTCACATTTTAAATATTCCGATGAGTTACCGTAAAAGATAACTAAAGCGCATTCCAGCTTACCTTAACATTCTGAAATCGTCTTCGGACAGATATCCCTGTCTACAACTGCACAAAACTCAAACCTGACAAACATCTTCAAACTGATAACATTGCAGGATACGTAGTTTAATATTTCAACTTCTTCACTGAAAAAAAAAAATACCCTAACGAGACTTTAATCTTAGGTTGAAAATCAACGAAATAATTTTACAATATTCAAGCAATAAATGTATACGTAACATAAAGTTGGTGTTAAAATACTCGAAATTTCAAGATTTTCTGCCTCTTAAATAAAGTGAATTAAATTATATTATATCAATTGCGTCTCGAAGTATTGGGTAGCACTAACTTTAAACACGGAAAGTTTAATATCTGTTACTTAAAGAAGTTTTATAAGATCAATTAGTTACGCAAAAATAAGGCAACTGATCGCTGAAATGTGCGACAGCAGTCTTATGGCGTGGAATCACCGTGGATCGTGTGGAGAGGCAAATAGCCCAGAGCACTCTACTCCCCCGGGCCGCGACAGGTACAGTTTCCTGCCGTATACGGCAGGGACCGAGCCCTTGTTTATTGAAATGCGAAAACCAATTTCCTATCGCATTACGCGGGCAACGAAGCTTTTAAGGGGGAGGTCGCGAGGACACGCCTGCAGCGAGCTGAGCCAAACTGACTGACTGCTCTCGCGAACAATTAAGTTACCGTCCACAGCATCGAACACATCAAGCACCGCAAACGGTGCTCGAGGTCGACAGATTGCGTCTCCAAGCAAACTTAACATCGGCACAATCATAAATTCGTGTCCACATGTTATACAGAATGAGTTTGAATTCGACCCGCCAAACATCAGATGCAGGTCCACCACAAAAATTTAAGTTGAAAATATAAATACGACTTAACGATCTTAAGTGCTTCCCAACGCTGGCCGAAGTTCGAGCTGAAAATGTTTATTGTAAAGAACAGATGAAGTATTTCAGTTTGAACACTGAGCGTCTGAATTTTGTTTAATTGAATGAAATTCTACCACCACCACGAATTTTGTTCCTGTGGTAAAATTATTTCATTGAAGGGGTAGCAAACCGTTACAAAAATATGTGGGGGGAAAATAAGAGTGTTCATCCCAATTATATCAATTAAATAATCTTACTACATCGGCAAGTTTTGCTGCGGTTGTAGAACCTTGTCAAATTAAACAATCCAGACGTAATGATACTTTCTCTATTATTTACAATAAAAATTATGTTCGGCTCCAACTTCAAATACCAACCAATCTTACGAAGAAAGGCTCGGTTCCACCCTACACGATGTGTTACCTAATTTTCATGCCATAATTTTTTTATCTGGGCCAATTTGTTCAGATGTTCCAGCATGCGTTTTGTTTTCTATATCGAATTTTATCGTTAGATATGTAAAAATTCTGAATGTGAAAAATTTTTTGTGGTTATTTTGCACATATTTGTTTTTAAATATATTTTTTAATTAAAGTAGTGTTCACCAATATTTCTAATATAATTGTTTTTCATTGGTGCCTTACTCGGTTTGAAATGGAAGTTTCTGGTAATAATGCAGTTCCAGCAAGCGAAGGAAAGAGTTGCTTTCTAGAAGTACGTTGGGGCAGGACGTCTCCTTTGTGTGGGGCGATCTCGATTCCCACGGGACCCCACACAGGAATCAAGAAGACATCGCGACGATCGCGGATTAGTTATTTGTCTTCTCCACAAGTTAAAATTCAAGAAGTCTGAGATTTACAACGTCAGACTCCGTCAAACTCCGTTGCGGGACTCGTCGCTGAATTCTCGCCGCACTTGCGGCACTCATCGGTCTTCACCGGTCTTCACCGGTCTTCACCGTCGCGGGACTCTGTCGCCCAAAAACAGTCGCGGAGTCCGGCGTCGCTGCTTAAGTAGTCTGTGGCGCCCTTCTCGAACCGACGAGAGCGGCTGTCGCGAGTCGCGTCTCCCGCCCGAACAGTCCAGAAGGGTGGCATCGCTTACTCACGTGGCGGCCCGGGCAATTCTCAAGGCCGCTCAGAGATAGATAACGGCCCCGAGGCAGGTCGATGCGGGGGGGAGCGTAGGTGGGGGGAGGGGGTCGCAACGACCCTAGTAATCCGGCCTGGAGCGTGCGGCATGCCTCACGTCAATGTAGGCCACGTGGCCATGCAGGGCCACCAGCCAGCTTCGAACCTGGCACCGCGGTCTGGTCTCTAGCGTTCGTAACAATATTAAATGATATTAACAAATTTCATGTCAAAAACTGTTGAAACCATGATGGTGTCTTTGAGTTACTTTTTGTCAAAAATAAGAATTGCGTATTCTCATATGATGCTCTTGATTAAATACAACAAGAATATGTATTTACAAAATTTTCATTCCGAATGTTCCTTTACAAAACCAAAATGTTTTAATATTAATTTTATTACATTATAAAGTTGCTGTTAAAAATGTTGAGTACAATTATTAAACAAGTAAGACGTTAATAGACTAGAGAGTAAATGTCCATTAAAGGATGAGACATGCTGTAGTAAAAATTAGTCAACGTAATCGAGGATGTACAGTACTTATAGTCAGTGTCATTTTACTTGCTTCAAAAGTAATAAAACGTATTCTTCTGCCACTATTTATCTATTCAACAACGCGTCTTTCGTATACATACATCACGCAATGCTTCACAGGTAACATTTGGAAAATGGGTACTACTTCTGTGTACTGTGAAATCTGAGACAAGTGACAATTTGAAATAATTTCATGAGACATATATCATTGCTGGTGCTCAATGGTTTTCACATAAAAACGTCAAGAATAGACAAAAAAAGATGAACAGGTAGGTACATAAACCACACGGACAACCAGCCAATAACTGATTATGACAAACTAGCTGAAGTACCCGGTGCTACCCGGGCTTTACACGAGATTACACATCAGGTTAAGTCTGTAGGACATATACTTGAAATACGGGAAATTATTACTTTTAACGCCCCTGGAACCCGCCTCGGCAGCTGATTAAGATCTAAAAGTTAATAAAGCATTAGAATGTAATAGCTGTCTCATGGAGACGCAGAAGGCATCAACAATGCAATAGCCGTAGCCATGGAATCAAAGAAAGCATCGAGAATGTCACAGCCGTAGCCATGAATACAAAGAAAGCACCAACAATGCAATAGAATTGATAAATAGGTAAATTTTGAGCTTTGGAGCTAATTTTCGTAAAATCCTTTCTTAGCGGATGTCTACGTAGCAAATTTCAAGTCTGTAGGTTTTACAGTTTCTATGAATTATCGATGAGTGAGCCAGTGAGTGGTACTACGCTTCATACAAACTTTACCATCCCCTTTCGCCCCTTTATGGATGGAATTTCAAAAAATCCCTTTTTAATGCACCCCTAGGGTAATAAAAGAATATTCCCTCTATCTTACCGGTTTAAGCTGTGCGTTGTCTGTTAGTTAGTAAGCGTTCAGAGTTTTATTAAGTAGATGTCACATGCCTAGATAGCACACATGTAATGTAAGCTGACATTGGGTTGTTCTCCGTGTGTTAGTGTGTCCATATTTGATTTCATTTCTTGAAGTTTTGCTATCACAACTAGTGAAAACCTGCAAACGCATATGTCTGTGAAAATATTTCAAATAAAGGTTCCCCCACTGCAAAAATCATCCAAATAAGTGACACCACACCGACTACACTTGGAAGTTTCTCAGCGCGTGGTGCGCGCGTGACTTCAGGCGCTGACACGTGAGATGGGGGCGCGACCCCAAGGAGACACGCTACAGTTTAGCTTGCAGAACAGAGTAAATGGCGCTCATGGTTGCTCGGCTTGTTAAACACTACAAACATTATTTTGTATAAAACCATTAATTATATGTTTTAGTATTATTTTTAAATATTGCACTACCATAAATTAAGGTCCACTCACAGTGTAGCAGTAGTAGTCATCCTGGAAAAAAAATAATTCAACGATAAACACAAATTATTATTTCCCCGAAGATACTATCTGTAGCAGTCCGTTATGTTTAACAGAGCAAACATTTTTAATAGTAAATGATATAAAAGATTTGTCAACAAATGCGTTTGAAACCTAGATAGCGTCTTTCAGTTGTATCTCCTTAGAAGTAAAATTTGAATATTATTAGATTATGCTCTTGATAAATGCAACAAAAAATAAATCTTTCAAAAATTCCCATTCCAATTTTTTTACACAATAAATTTGCTGATACATTTAAAAAGTTTTAACATTACACTATAAAGTTGGGTCTAAGACTTTTGTGCTGTATAGGGTATATATGGCAACAGAGCACACCGAAATAAGCACAGCGCTGATGGCAGTAAGCATGCATTGAAAAGAGAGAGTACGTCAATTTAGTATCCTAAACTATTTTGCTTATATTATTTCTTGTTTTTTACATTATTTAAAACAAATTCGTAAAATAACCATATTAAATTGATTGTAAAAGGCTTTTATACTATAAAATCTTATTTCATGGTTTTTATTAAATTAAAGATAATTTTTATGTCAGTCTTAGCATCTACTGAAAGCATGAATTCAAGTAGCCTTCGTATTCAAAATTTTTATTTTTAGTAAGTATAAATTCATTAAATCAATAAAAATATTTATTTTTTCAAAACCCTGAAAAATTCAGAATTATATAGTTTTGGAAAAGCTTAACTTTTATTTATTTAAGAATGATATACTTAATATAAAGAGTTTAAAAGCGAAGGCTACATACGAAGGGTTAACCCAAAACTGTATTCCACATGAGTCAATGATTTCAGTACATGGTTAGACTGACACAAGAATTTGCCATTACGTTAAAAAAAATTACTAACTCTTATTTTTACAAAAATCATTTTATAAACAATTAAATATGGTTACACCAAACACACTGGAGACTAATACCGAACAGCTCTATACTAACAACAAACGGGATGGTCTGAAAAATAAATGTCTGGATAAATAGTATATTATATATAATATGATGTAAAACCTGATAAACTTGTTTTTAAGGAATTTATTCGAAGAACTGTAAGCTAATATTTCCACATAAATCTGTACAATTACAAAAAAAAAGTTTTTCTAACAGAAAAGAAAGTTATTTTCGTTGTCACAATATTGGTATCATACGTATCAAACATAAACATTATTCATACCATGGAGGTTCTTACTGGTCATACTGATCATACCGTCTGCTATCTATCATACTGACGTGACAACGCCAGGTTTTCACACAAACAGCCTGGAGTTGTCCGGTGTTAGTCTCTAGTGCATGTGGTAACACTATGAACCCATTTAAACACATGTGCTAAAATCACGAATTAAGAAGCAACTAATTTAGGATACTACACGTTAAACGCCCGCTGCCACAAAGCAAGGAAGTTAAAGAATGGCAACTCAATGCTATAACTAACGTTATTTTCTATGAAAATCCGAGAACTATGCGGAATTTAGAGGCAATCTACAACCTGATAGTCGTTAACTTTCCGAAAGTAAATGTTGGCAACCTTGATTTTTTTTTGTGGCCGTTCGTTGCTCGTATTGAAAACCGCATAGCCGCAAAGTTTGAGCGCTAAAAATCATAACTTAGTTTCTATTGCAAAGAGCAAAGCAAACACAAGATTTTGTTCTGTAGCCATGCTTATTTCATTGCTACCAAAAAAATTTAACGAAGGCCAAAAATATACTTCGCCATTATAATCAATACGTTCGTTAATGGGCAATATCCGACCAAAGGGATAGAAACGGAAAAGGTTATTTGAAAAACAGAAAAATAGCTATAATTTCTGTAATATATCACATCAGTTGAATGTATTATATAACTCGTAGGAATAATACCAACAAACTTTTGTCTAAAAACATTTTTGATATGACCAACCATAACTGCAAGGGATGGAAAAACAAGAGTTGGAAGGCAATAATAATGCATAATTACCTTAGTAAGAACGCAATCTATTACGTTCAAATTGTTTGTAAATCTTATAATTTTTATGTAAATTATTTGTCTGAAACAATTTTTTTGATTTAATGAGCCATAGCTGCAGGGGGTTGCAAAAAAAACCCAGTGTATAATTAAAAAATATATATAATTTTAGTACCGTGTACATTATCGAATTCGTTCTAATTTATTGTAAAACCTTAATTATTATTTACAAATTTTGCCTGAAACAATTTTTGATGATACAAACCATTATTGCAATGGGTTGAAAAAACTGGGGTTGGAATAAAAAAATAAATAAAACTTCCCTACAAAGTACATTATCTAATCCATTCTTATTTTTGTTCATAACTGTCTAAATATTGTCTAAAACTATAGTTAAAATAATTGTTTATCCAACTGGAAGAAGTGGAAATAACAAAGTTCGAAAATAAAAAATAATCATTTTTTTTAATGGATATACTATATAATCCGTTATAATTTACTGTATGAATCCAAAATTGTATCTAAAACTTTGCCTGAATCAAATTTTTATGAAACTATTATTACCGTAAAAACAGGGGTTGAAATTAAAAAAATCAAAACTTTCTTAGTATCGAATTCGTTAGAATTTATTTTAAACTATCTTAATATTATCTTAAACCTTATTGCAAAAATATTTTTATACGACCATGTTATTAGTGCAAGGGATAAAAAATATTGTTTGAAGATTAAATTACCGTAGTTGGCATATAACATGAAATTCGTTCTAACCTATTCAATGCTGGATACACTTGAGTTAAAAATATTCGTAATACTTTCGCTGCAAGGAAAAGAAACAAATATTTAATCGATCAAATTGTAATATCGGAGAAGATAAACATGTACTTCGAAATCTACATGTGCCTGTAGGCCGAACCGAAAGAGATATTTTTTATTTATATTATTATATTTAAGAAATTTATATGTTTTCCTCGTACTGAAAACTTAAATTTGTTTTTGTGCTGGCACTTCTCAAAAGCACAGTTCTTTAGTGGGAGACCTAAGATGCACATAAAGTTCTGCCATTCCCGATTACACCCGAACAATTCACCTTCGGCCAACTTAGGGATTTGTTTTATTTTTGCGCAAGAAAAATGAATTCAAATATTAAAAGTGGTCGGTTAGGTTAGCTACATTAAAACACTATGGACGGTTAGTTAGGTTAGTATAGCTGCATTAAAATGAAGAGAGAAATATAAACATATATAAATAAGCCCGAGGTTGGCCGAAGGTGAATTGTCCGGGTGTAATCGGGAATGTGCTTGTTTAGTGGCCGCAGTTGCACCCCTGCGCGCTGCGGGGAGCGGCGCCGGCGAGTCTGCCCGCTGGAGACGGCCGGTCTGGGCGCATCGATCAGCCAGCCCCACCGGGGGAGGGGGCGACACACGGGGAAAGGCCCGCCGCCAGGTGACCGAAGAGGGCGTGTCCTCGCCGACGGACCGCCACACCTCGGGAAGCCGAAGTTTCCCGAAGTTTTCATGATTTCACAGTATCTTTAATGTAGCTATCCTAACCAAATCAACCGTCCACAATGTTTTAAAGTATTTATAATGTAGCTAACCTAACCTAATTGACCATTAGTATCCTTATATCAACACCGCCATATTTATTTACAATGAACAAAATAAAAAAACCACGAAGATGCACGATCGGGCGTTTGGCTCTCTCGTCTGTGAAAAGGATTCCCCCACACCTCACGCACCGATCATGCGTAGAAACTCCTCGGGTCCTTCGCTCAAGACCTGTAAAAAAAAACCGCGTGTCGTCGTGGACGCAGCTTATTACGTTGTCAAAGGTTATAACACATTATTTGTTCAAGATTCAGAACAGCGAATGTTTCGTATCTCACTCCCTGAAGTACCTGGCATTAACCGGGGCTTTACGCACAGTGAAGACGCTTCATTTAAGCGGATATATATTTTTTTCAGAGATATTTTCCTCTTATTTTGGTCCAATTTTATCAATCTCGAATGAATATGCAAATTTTATTTACATAGCGAACAAACAACCAAACACACACACACATACACGTACGCATATATAACCTTTTATTGCAAAGCTTTATAGAGAAAATGTTTTTTGTTTGTTCTACCAGCTCGTCCGGAGATGCAGTAACACAGTAAATTATCTCATTTTAAAAATGAGAGAAATTTCATCAAGTAGACAAATTCTGATTTAAGGGGTAGTAAAGCATAGACAGGTTAGACAGTAATCTTCTTGTTTTGAAAGGTTAAGATAGCTAGATTTCATAATGCTCGGAGTAAAACTGTATATCTGTATAAAAAAAAAAAAACAGACACTTTTCTTTATATATAAGTAGTAGCCTATGTAAATAACGGTCCTGTGACAGGCTTCAGACTTAGGAGCAGAAGAGCTGAACGCCATCTTGGATTGTGACATCTCGGCGGCCATCTTGGATGACATTGACCGTGTACCTTAACCCCTGCAGAATCTTGGATCTGCCATCTTAAATCCACCATCTAAGGATCGCTTAATCTTGGACTTCACAATTTTGTTTTCTAGAAATTTCCCACCATTTTGAATTATGACATCACCATTGCAATTTTCATTTGGGCTGCAATCATAACAATTCGTAATCATCAGAAAATGTCATTAAGAAATTTAAAAAAATCAAATTTAATAAAATATTATTTAAAAACACATAATAGAGATCGGAGTCCTCGGATCAAACCCGATGAGGGCAAAATAAAAATGGCGAGTATCGATACTACACGGAAGCAGCCGGCAGACTGACCTCCCATCACAAATGCCAAGGTTTATATATATATATATATATATATATATATATATATATATATATATATAATGCTTGTGTGTTTACTGCCATATTTTGATAGATTTTGTGTCCAATTGCTATATTATACTCTGTTACCGTATTATTTGTAAACAAACGTTTACAACATTCGATTAAGATAGTTTTAATGGCAAATCGTAAGCCAATTTTAACCTCATGTGCGCAAGACAAGAGAAAGTCTATATCACATTTAGTTGTTTTTTTTTTTTTTTTTGCAAAAATCGAATAGACTAACTCATTGAATTGTGAACGCACTTGAAAGATTGGAGAATATATATCGAAAGCGATTTCACACTCTACTTAAACAGCATATACTAACCATTATCGCCATTGTCGTAGCGTAGTAGGTTGACGGCCAACCTCGGTGCGAGATCTGGATTCGAGACGCGAGTAAGGCATGGCTGTATGTGACCTTTATAAATCTAACATTATGTAAAGTTTATTTTGTAAACTGCCACCGGATTAGCCTAATGCTAATAAAAATCCAATAAAAATGAGCAAATCTCTTTAGAATTTTAAGTTAAAAATACTTTCTTTTCTTCCGAGATCTTAGGTAGACAAAGCTTTTCCTCTTGTTTTTGTCCAAGGTCAATTGTGTAAGATTCTAGTAGGCTCGAATAAAATTGTATAATATGTAAGTTTATAAAATATAGATTTTTCTATCAGAGGTTTATTTTTTAAATTTATATTTACGAGAACATTTAGATAATTTAAAATTAGTTGTTCTTTTTAATATGCTTCAATTGCAATTTAGTATTTTTTTTTAACAAATATCAATTAAAAGCCATTCAGTAAGTTATAATTTTCGTAATGCATTCCACTGCTGCGAAAGCGATACATACATTCAGTAAGGGGGATGGAAATTTAAATGGCTGCTGTTATGGCGTTTAGTGACGGCATGTCATCAAACTGAATCGTTTTGAAGGTAAATTGTAACTAGTGAAATTGCCTTGATGATGAGATGGACCATGCGAGCGTTCAGTGCCGAATTTGCGGCCAGGGCATTAACGGCTAATCTGCCAATGCGACTGTAGAAAACATGTGTACGCAGTTGGCACATTGCTGAGGTTATTAGATCTCACATCACTTAGTATAACCGTATTACGGCCAAATCTAAATGTTTGAAGCTGGGGTGCAATAAAATTTCACTGCGTCAAATTAAAACTCTATATTTAAGAGATTCCATTTTTTTAACAACAAAAAATTCTGTTACAGTTCAATCTGCAAACAAACGCATATGCCATTGTTTAAAGACACGATTTGGACAATTCTACTGGCAAATCGTAAGCCAAATAGTTTGTTGTCCATTTTCACGAATTTTGTGGGTTTTTTTATCCGCCAGTATTTCTTTTCTAAAAGGTTTTTTCTAAAAGGTTATTGTGTGGTGTTTATATCCTGACAACATCAATTTTTTGCTTAATTTGTGTTTTTGTCATTTTTTTTGTAGTTTTCTTCTACAGACATACATGTGCATAGCAATGGCGTATGTCCAAAAGCTTACATCAAGTCAAGGTTTTCTACAAGTAAGATATTTTACCCATGTCTAAAAGTAATAAAAAGGTCATCCGAGTGATCAGTATAATTTTCTAAGAACAAAATGTAATATATTTGAAAATTAACATCTTTATACTAAAATAATAGTAAATATCAAACTTAAAGAAATGATCGTCCCAATAAAACAAGGCGGATCCATGCGTTAAAGAACACCATAGAATCTGGGAGAAAAGTATTGGTATAATAGTTTCTTGCACGAAAAACTTCCGTAATCGCTTGCATTAGGCTCGGGTATTTATTCTGTTTTACGCTTTTATCGTTGCCTGCACAGAACTTTCCACCGTGGCATACGGTCTTTTTCGCTTTTCCCGGTAAGCTCTGTTCCCCACAAAGACGCGGCGTAGCAAGATGAGGGGGAAAGGTCCCTGACGATAAAAAAAAATTACATTAGAGCTGAGTTGTCCTCGAATCAAAGATTGCATAATTTGTACATATTAAAAGTAAATTTTCTAGAGCCAAAGGAAGTCTGCAAAATGTTTTAGTTATATTTGAGCTCAAAATTTATTTAAAAAAAAAAAAATGTCATTTACAACATTCTTGGGTGGTTTTTTTGAAAAAACAGAAAAAAATCACAATAACCTCCCATGATGTTAAAATTATTACTTCCGTTTAAAAGTATTATATCTCGTAGGAATAATAACAAATTTTTTTGTCTAAATAATTCTTGATACGACCAAACATAAGTGTAAGGGGTAAAAAAAACAGGTGTTGGACGAATTTTATTTTTTAAATCCCTTAGTAGACACACCATCGAATCCGTTCAAATTGTATTTAAATCTTATAATTTTTATCTAAGACTTTTGTCCGAAACAATTTTTTGTAAGGCGAACCTTTGCCGCAAAGGATTGAAAAATGGGTAGGATTAAAAAAATAATTTCCGTACCATGTACACTATTAAGTCCGTTCTTACTTATTTTAAAATCTAAAAATGTTATCTATAACTTTCGTCCGAACAAAATTTTTATACGAACAACCATTACTGCAAGGGGTGTAAAAATAATGGGTTGGAGGACAACAAATATATACCTATAACTACCTGAGTAGGCACACTATTAAATGAATTGGTTTGTAAGCCTATAAATATTATCTAAAACTTTTGTGTGAAACATTTATTTATACAACGAAACATTTTTGATACAACTAACCATTGCTGCAAAGGGTGGAATAAACAGGGTGTACAGGACAACATATTCATAACTCCCTCAGTAAACACACCTTCCAATCCGTTAAATTGTTAGTAAATCTTAAATTGTTTTCTAAAATTTTGACTGGAACATTTTTTAATAAGACAAACCAGTCCTGCAAGGGGTGGAAAAAAGAGGTATCAGGTAAAATTTAATATCTATAAATATAAATTGTAAATTTTTCTAAAATTTATCTAAAACTTTTGTCTGAAACAATTTGTGATTACTACAAGTAGCTGAAAAAACCAGGGATTGGAATAAATAGAATAAAAACCGTACCAGAAGGACAAAAAAAATCATAACTGATTTACTAGATATAATATCAAATCCATTGCAAGTTATTACATTATCTGAAACCTTTGACTGGAACAATTTTTGATGAAACTAAACTATTATCGTAAAACAGGGGTTGAAATAAAAATATTTTCAAGACATCCTTACTATCAAATTCACTCGAATTAATTTTAAACCATCTTAATGGTATATTAACCTATGACCAAAGAAAATTTTTTACTACACGTTATTAGTGTACGGAATGAAAAATAGTGTTTGAAGGACAAAAAATCTTTACTTCAGTAAGCAGAATATGAATTTCGTTGTAAGCTATTCAATTATGGATGTACAGAGTTAAAAACATTAGAAACATTTTCACTGCATGGAATATGAGAAACTGTTTTATCGATCGTTTTGGAATATTGGAGAAAGTATAGAATGTCATGCATGTACATTAAGTTCTTAAAATGGTACGGTTTCTTATAGAAGTTTCCAGAAGAAAAAGGTACCTAGAAATCTACTTACACCTGTAGGCTGTGCTCAAAGGGATTATTATTTGTATTTTAGACCAATTCCTACAAACTGCGTAGACATAACATCAACGTATTTTGTTGTAGGTTATCTGCTCAGAACAATGATACTTGTGAACTTTTTAAATGACGTAATTCCCATGTAATTAAAATATTGTTGATTTTCTTTCCACCTTTAACTGTGAAAGTCAAATTTTTAATATTTTAATGACCTAACCAATGGAAAACTAACTGGATTAAAGAACTAAAAGTTTTCCAAGTTAAAAATAAAAAATAATAATATTTAGGTGTATCAATTAAAATTTTGAATCGTAACTAAAGAAAAATGGAAAATCACAAGTACGACATGAAGTGACTAGTAGCAGTAAATTAGAAAACAAACGAGTTTACAGGAATGATTAACAGCAACAAATAAATAAAACTGTTTATCTGAACAAAAAATATTATTACACACTACGAAATTGCAAAAGAATTCACAGTGAATCAAATCTTCAAACAATAAAAGATGAAATTTTGGTAAAAAGCAACTACATCAGGCCAAACACTCAAATGTTTGATGTCAAAGCGTTCTCGGGAAAAGAGGCTGCGCAATTTCATGGATATCTGCTCCATCAGTCCTAACAGAATCAGACCGGCTACATTTTCTTTCTGTTCCGGCGACGTGCGACCGGATTAGTTCTTTTAACGAAGACGAACAGGCCTCATCCAATTAACTCCCCGCTGTGTTAGTCGAACGCTGACAGGGGGTATCGGAGCGAGGAGAGATGTAAAGAGGTCGATCCGCTTTGATCGCGTCGATTTTGCTTCACAGCGACTCGGCAACTGGGCCTCGTATATTGATTCTTTGCGCTGCGCATTTGGACACAAAGGGCGTCGCTCCACTCACCCATCTGATAAAAAAAAACCGAAACACGACAAGGGAAACGGCTTCTATTTTAAACAAGGATCGCAGGTTTTCACGGCAATTCTCTGAGGCTCCTGGGCTAGTGGGTTTTAGCTACTTTTTTTTTAATTTGGGTGTCACGTGTTTTCAACAACGAGGCCTTTACAGTCGGATGCACTCAAGAAACAGCCCCAGGAAACTGGGGAAAGAAGCGGCCTTGCACTACAGTGCAGGTCTTGTGCCTAGAGCGGTCACGGGAAACAGAAATCTGTATGGATGTGGATTCGAACCCGGTTACTCTGGAATCCTACCACTGCGTGTGGCTTGGTGACGTTCGCTCGAGTCCTGCTTCGAGCGGTCGGCTCGCACAACCATCGTTCCTTGCCTCGGGTGGAGCGATGGACACTGTCCCTGCCTGAAGTCCTACTGTTACTTAGGAACAGGAGTGTTAGCTCTTCTTTCTCAAGGTGGCCGCCTGAATAAGGGCGACAATGGCTCGCGCATCACACGTTTCTTCGCCTCTACGCGCCGGGCAGCGAACTGGCGTGCAGACTTCACGTCGAAAAACCGTCTCTATGGGACTTTAAGCGATGACCGTATCATTTTATGGTGGAATATTAAAGATAAATGCTCCCTGCACTTCCCTATACCATTTACAATATTGTGTGTACGATTTTTTGCATATGAAAACGTCCGTGAAAACACATTAGTTTTAGCCTTTTTTCACTGTCCAAAAAATACACGTTACAATCAAAACCATGAAACGAAAGTGCATTGTATTTTTAAAAGCTATTCGTAATAAGTAGGGACCGGAAAAATTCGCGGGTTCAATGACCTCCAGGATAGACTACAATATCCTCTACACACTCGGGAAAATGCCAACTGTTTATTGGCTGCTGACTTGTGAGTCGTCTCGACTAGGTGGCCTGTGATTCGACACTTCTATGAGTGAGGGTCTCTAATTGGCCCTCAGTCCTCCAGATTAACAGTGAACCAATGACAGAAGCAGCACTAAGTTATAATTATTTGAATTTTAGCATAACACGAAATGAACCCGCGAATTTTTCAGGTCTCTAGTAATAAGACACTTTAGATAAATCTCGAGCAGTTTGTAAATGGCGCGTTAACACGTGGAGCTCTGCACGCCATTAGGCGACCACCTGCCCCGTGGCCCTGGGCTTGCAATCAAAGGGACTACAACACGACCGCGACCTGGCGACAAAGGATCGAGGAGAGACGGTGACAGAATGGACGGCTGTTAATGTGATCACGTGGGGTCCGCTCCTCCCCGCTCGAAGGGGCGCCGGAGGTAAAAAAAAACAATTAAAGAGGACGAAAGACGTAACACGAGGACCAAACAAGGTTCCTCCATTTGGAATAAGGAACTAGTGGGATGTAATTAAGTGACCGGCAAAGTACGTGAGAAAAATACTTTTCCATGTATCCAATAACAAAAATAAACCGCCTACGCAAAAGCACACAACCTAAGGTTCATTTATACAAAAGGTTAAACCCACGAACTAACAACTGTGAGTTCGTTTAGAACTATCACGATAAATTTTAAGGTGCAAGTACATTCGCAAAGATCACTAACTGTATATTGTTTCCCTTCACTAATAAGTTACTAGAACGGTTGCTTTCAAAGCGATTTAATGATGAGCATATAAAAAAAAAAAGTTGTTGTCTGTAAAGTCGGTTTACGGACGATAGTTTAACGTGAAAACGTCATAACAAAACATTTATGAAATGATTGATCCAGAAGAAAATGAAATATCATATTCGGCCTGAGACTGAGCCGTAATAGGTTATTGAAACCAAACCATTTAGGCATTAAAAATATTATATTCTTTGAGGAAGAAATATTTTAAAAAATTTTCTATCTTTTGTATGATAAAATCTACCTCTGCATACTTTTATGAATAAAATTGAAAATTGAATTTTTATTGAATTATCACTATTTTGTATGGATACAAAGGAGTGAAATGAAATATAGGACTACATTTTAATTAATAAATTTTCTTTTATTTGCATTCATTAATTCAAATATATTTATTACTTTTGAAGTGTCGTGCGCGCCGTATTTATTTTTACAAGTACAAAAAAAATTTCT
Organism: Bacillus rossius redtenbacheri; assembly: GCF_032445375.1. Lineage (NCBI taxonomy): Eukaryota > Metazoa > Arthropoda > Insecta > Phasmatodea > Bacillidae > Bacillus > Bacillus rossius. The sequence continues at coordinate 19,109,287 of NC_086336.1, forward strand.
GCCACCGAGATTGGATCCGTCAACCCATCGATTGGTAGTCAGCGTTGCTAACCGCACAGCCACGAGGCCATATTGGAAACTATTGTTTCAGATATGATAAATAAATAATATTCCACGCACTATATTTGTTTGAATTTTTTTAACTAGCATATTCTCTGTTGGACTCGAAATATTTACACGCTTGTGGGCTCATAACTATAATACGGTGTGTGATTTAGTTGATCAAATAAAAACTCATGACAAATAATTACCAATGTCAAACTAAAGCGTGAAAAGTATCATACCAGCAATAAATATTTAGTTACACAGCTAAAACAATACTATACAACACTGTTTAAATATACTGGTTTACACTAGTAATTAAAATAATACGTACTTGTAAGAACGCCATTTCCTTGCGAATATACTCCCGTGGCGCGGTGCACAACAATAACCTCGAACGCCGCCACGTGCCGGCCGAGAAATGGGACATTCGTAGTGGGACAATTTTTCGTGCGTGCAGCCAGCGTTTATCGATTTATTAGACGTTGTCACGTCAAAAAACAATGTTTTAAACCACTGGCGCTATCATATTTATTTTTACGAAAAAACCAGTGCCCGCCTGTGCTTGGATTCCTTGAATTACAAACCGTCAAATCAGAAATGATCTAAATTGAACCGCGCCATCACACATAATGACCAACTATAATACCCGTTCAAGTACTCACGCAATTCGAGGTGCAAACGTTATTGGCAATATTAAATTAAATAAGCTACTGATAAAAAAACTTAAAAGTGAAATGCTACAATTTAAACGCTTAATTTGGTAAACCATTTAAAAAAACTAGGTTTGGCTATTTTAAAACTGTCTTATAGAGAGTTTAAATATTTTTATTTGAACGAATTTTTTGTTTTGTAATAATGCTAATAAGAAAACGTCAAATTATTTTAAATCAATATTTCACAGGAAACGTAATCTCCTATAGGAGTCGCTAACACCAAAAGTGGGTCACTACAGCCGAAAACAAATTATATTTTATAGCGCAAGCTTCATCTTTAGAAACCAAAATAAGTCAGTTATCGCTATATTTGGTTCAGAAAGAGAGGTAAAGCAGAGATAGATCCCATCACTGATGTTCCGACGACGACATCCTCCGAACTATCATTTAAATGCTCTTGTTGACATCGCCCGTAAATGAGTGCACTTTATTGACGTTCGTTAATACTGAACTAGCGTTACAATTCACCTGACGGCCTTTGCTCCAAGACTTTAAAACACGTATCAGGGCTACCAGACCATACGGCGCGATATTATCTCTTTCACTCAGTCAGATAAAACTTAATTAAAAAGAGCTTACTCCACAGAAATGCAAACGTAGACTAAACCATCTCCAACACCAACACTGACGTTGACAACTGGTGTCAGTCATCAGTTTCTCCCTTTGCTACAAAACTTCGAATTTCAAAAGCGAGAGATCAGAGAATACGCAATGTAGGTACTCCTGCGTAACTTGATTTAAAAGTTTCCCTTGTTTTAATTTTAAAAGGTTTAAAAGAAATATTCGTCCATAGCGAATACACACAGAAAGCTACGCTATGTTCGCGATGTTCGCAAGTTCACTGCACCATGTGGCCACACAAGATAGTCTAGTTCGCAATGTCGGAGGGGCGCATGCCGTGGGGTTTAAGTGATGATTCCGACGATGATAATACTCTGCTGACTTTCACAGTATGTAAACGTAAAAAGAAATAGGTCCCTGGTGTCAATATAAAAATTAATGAATTTGGAGAATTTCATCATTTGAAGCAATTTCATGTGAGAAAGAAGCTAAATTTATGGATTATTTCAGAATAAATACAACTCAGATTGATAGCATTCCCCCGAAATCAAATCCCAGGCACTGTCCTGCATATCCTGCCTTCTGTATTCTTCCGTCGATTTATTCCATAAACATGGATATTTTCGAACTTCTTCAATAACATTTCCCGACACTATATTATGATTTAAAGCAAACGCAGAAGTACGAAAAAAAATGTTTTTGTTTATCTGTGCACGCGCGAAGTCAGCGACGACTTATAAAAATAGCCGATAGCCAAACACCTGGCGACGTCGCCATAACAGCGAACCCTGAGCTGCAGTTGGCTATATTTTATTCGTGTAGCGAACATAGCGAGCATAGCGTCCTGTGTTGCCGGAGCTGTAAAGATTTCACGAGAACAAAAATACTACATTTATTTCTCAAATATACAACATAATTAAAAAGAAGAAACTGCAAAAATAAATAATAATAAAGTTGGTGAACAAAGCACGAACATCAGTTATTTGACTGAAAAAGACCTTACCGCCGCGGAGTTTGCGCTGTATACGAAAAAGGTTAATTGCTAATTAGGGCGGCGCGGCGGCAAGAACTCGGTCACGTCTCCTTTGTTCGCTCTATCCCTCCGAGCTGCCGCCGCCCAATCAGCAGCTCTCTCGTGCGCAGGAATCCCAACTCGACCTGTCGCGCGGCTCTGCATGGTTCATCGAGGAGGACTAGGCGACATGGCACAGGCATCGAGCCATGTCCTGGCTCGCACGCACGGTGTATGTATGTGTGTGTACCGGCTGTCCCACAATTCACCGTCAAGCCGAGAACAGTTGACAAGCCAATTATCACGGTTCTTAAACAAATACAAAAACAAATCGTGTTCGAGTTATAGTAATTTTTTTTTTAAATTTTAAATCCCCAACCTGTATCAAATTATTAAATACTGCGACTAATAATTTTTGCAACGCAATCCAATAATAACTATTCTATTGATAACAATTCAAAATAAAAATGAAACATGCATGACTTTGAAGGAAACAAATTATTTGCACGAAATATGCTGCAACGATTTCCAACCCGGTAACTTTGACTATTCACGCTGTAGAACAATTTAGTTTGCTAACTAAGCATTTTATTTGCTTCAATTAGCCATATTTTCAAATAACTTGCAAGTTAGAAAAACAATTTTTTTAAGTATGACTTGTCAAATTTACCCGATTAAAAATGTTTGCTGCATAAGTGTTCCCAATAATTCTTACCCCAAAAAGTATATCATGTTTGATTATTGTTATCAAAAGAAAAAAAAATGCGTAGCAAAAAATTTTAGTCACCATATCTAACAATTTGGTGTAGGGTGGGGATTTAAAAACTTTTGAACAAATGAATGCCAATAGCTCGAAAACTAAGACACTTTTTGAACTTGGTTTTTGGGTTCAGAACCTATCAACTGTTTTATGATACTAACAAGCATGGGATTATCGTACTTTTGTGACGTTAGGAAAGCAAAAATATGGAATCCGCAAAAACGAGCCAAATTTGCAGGCTTATCACAATTTCCTGTGGTTTTAGATGCTCTATAAATTACCTTACACACAAATATATAAATTAAAGTAAACTTTTATTGACGTCACAACGTCTAATAAATCGATGAACGCCGGCTGCACGCACGAAAAAGTGTCCCGTTACACACATTGTTCCGTTACGCTGTGTTCCGTTACGCTCATTGTACGCTTGCGCCGCATCTATCTCTCTTCCACTCGACTGTTTATAAAGTGAAGAGTAAAGTTAATGTGGTTTTCATTGCTTATTACAACAACAATTTCGGCAATAAAGGTTAATTATTCTTGCATTTTAAAAAATATGATTACTCGTATAATTTCAAGTATTTATTTTTTTATATTAAAATAAAAATGATTCAATTTTATTCATAAAGTATGCAATCATTTCTTCAATGTTTTGTTTTGACGTCACGTTAAACTATCGTCCGTAAACCGACTTTACAGACAACCAATTTTTTTTTAAATTTTTTTAGGATTTCTCCAGGGATGTGACTTGACCCACTGCGCGCCCGCGGGAGCGGGGTGGGGGTGGGGAGCCTGGCGCCATGGAGTCCTCCGACCCGCTCGATGGCAGTCGACGGAGATCCTCCTCGCGCTGTGAAGGACTCGTGACGGCGGCGGAGAGCGCTCCCAGGAGTCTGTGCGGCGAGGGTCACGGCTTCGACCCCGACAACCCGGCACACGGCACCTGGAGGTCCCATCTCCTCACCATCTTGGATTTTCCCGTATTTTTGCTAAAATTCTAATTTGGAACTATTTATCCCAATTATTTTGGCATGTTAAGGCATAAATCATACCTCCTATACATTATATGACTTGTTGCAAACACGTATTTCACAAGAAGCTCTAGTCTGTGAGCGCCGCGAGAAAATATCTTATTATATCACACGCGGGCGACTTCAACTATCATGATAACCACGCGCCAGTTCACAAGTGTTGACTTCAACAAATAGTCAAAGCTAAGTCTTGTGGCATGTCAGCACGGAAGCTTTTTTTGCAAACAGTATTAAAATATCTGTAATTGCAAGATGGCGAAGCCTGATCGCCCTAAAGAGCCCCGCCCCCGGGCACACGCGGTGAGCAAGGCTTCAGAAGAAACAACACGCGCGATTTGAGAACTGCTCAACATATCCCAGTAGATCTGTTTACGAAAAGCATTTAAGAAAACGGCGAGGGCGGATAGATAGTTGTGTTTCCGTAATTAGTTTTTAAATTGTACTTTTAGAAGACTGAAAAAGGTTGAGACTCCTGTTTTCAGATTCTTAAAAGCAATGAAGGGACTTTCATTAAAACATCATTTTTATTTATCCGCCATATCTAATGTAATGATTGCCTAAACATTTCATAGAAGACTGCGCGCTAGTTCATAGTCTTGCGCTAGAAGCACCAGCGAGCGTCGCACTTATCATCCCGCCTCACTGACACAGACACACCCCTGACGAAGCGGGTCCCTTTGGATAAAAGTGTGACGTGGAACCCTAACGAATATCAAAGTAATCCTGCAGCCTCGGGATAGCAGTGAAGTATTTAACTCAAGTTTTATAACTGCATTTCACGTCGACAGGGTTACTTATAAAAAAAGTATTCGTCATTTAAACGGTAAAGGTTTAGAGCAAACATTTTTCGTGCCTAAACGTAGGTATTTAAAATAAAATTACAAAAGCAATTACCATAATAAAACAGAAAAAATAATAATGTTTTTAACATTGATATGCTCAAAATTTTCACAATACATAATAAACTTCTTTATTTTTAGTAACTCGTGTTTCAAAACAAGTCTCAGGTAATGTGCCGCTGACACAATGGTAACGCAGACTCTGTTCTTCAAAAACAAATTTTAACATCCAGGGCCCTAAATTAAGCTTGTATAACGATAGATGAGCAGAAAAGGTGGGTGAAAACATACTTCGGCCGGTTTGCAAAATCATTATTTAAGGCAAAGGAAAGTACAGGACGTTAGTAAACTTATGTTCCTGTTTCAAAGGTATATTACAAAAAATTAATTTAGTCTATATACAATAAATCATACATCAAATTGAATGTAAACTAACCTAGTTTTTACTTACAAATGCCCAATATGTACACCTTTATTAATACGGCACACATCCAATCTGAAGTCCAAATTTTCCCACACATTGGTTAACAAGTCCGGAGTAATGGAAACCATAGCCTCTTCAATTCTGTGTCTTAACTCTGGAAAATCATTAGAGTAGACTAGCTAGGTATGTTCTGGGACTGATCCCGGTGCAAAGGTGAAGTCTGTTCACCAACTGCGGACCAGTTAGTATTGCAGTCTGCTCCGCCATCGACTCCACGTGCAACACAGTCTACGACTGTTCACACTGCATTCAGACCGAACAAAAATTAATTTTACCGAGCAAATTCAGCATTCCGTGGAATGTGTAAAGACTATTATTATTATTATTATTATTATTATTATTATTATTATTACCTGATCAGCTCTCTTGCGCCAAGAGATGTTTGTACCTTTCTAACTGTATCCAATAAGAATATTGTTAATCAACTTGAAGACGTATTGGAACACGATCGGTTGGTGAAGTATAATCTGTGGCTGGAATGAACTTACAGTAAACCAGAGCCATTCCACGACGAGACTTGCAAAACAGCATTCAATACGATGAATACAGCTCTTTGCCTATTACACTACGCAGAAGAATCTGTAAATGATGCTATTGAAAAAAATCTGTCCCGAGAGGAAAAGGTAGCGGATGGACACTTAGTCATGTTGATATATTGAAACTGAGAACAAACAAACACTGCTGACAGAAAAAAAATTATTGGTTTGTACCTGTGTGCTTTCAGTAGAGTAGAAATTACATAATAATTTTTTATACGTAAGTTTTTTTTTCAAACCAGTAATTTTATATGGTAATATTTATTGAATTTTTTTTGTTTTGATCAAGAATCGAACTAAGGCGATGGAATCAATCACTATTTTAACAAGTGTTTTTTTTATGAATTTTGGAATGTTTCCAGAATTTATAGCTAAATCATTACAAAATTTCAAGATTGTGCCTAAATTACAAGATGGCGGGAGCCACAGTAATAAATGATTCCTGCACTCTAGCGGTCAAAATTTAAACTATTATGTTGGTAGCACACTCTAGCAGACGGAAAATGTGTCTCTCCAGCTGACTAAATAAAGATGTCTGCCATGACGTCATACTGCCTTGGTTTTAGTGGTCTCTGGTCAGTCTGTCGGGTGGATTGCATGGAGGAAGGATCCATCACCATTTTTTAAAATCTAATAACCTCGCCGGGTTCGAATAGAATAAAAATTAAGTACTGATTTTCAATATGATCTACTGCAACTTTCTAGAGTCCAAGATGACGGGTGTGACATAAAAAGGATTTATTTTATTTAAATTATAGCTAAAAAAACATGTTTTAATAATAAATTACATGTTTACCCTCGCCGGGAACCAAACCGAACTCCGAAATCTACTAAGAAACTTAAAAATTGAAGTAAACAATATTTTAATATTTTTTTAAGTTATTTTTTCGGAATTTTTTGGTCAAAAATGAAAGATTTCGTGTTTACTTTCAAGGTTAAGGCCAAGACCTCTGACGGGGCTTTTGAGGAATTTTGCCCCTCTCCGAAGAATTTTGACCCGTCAGATTTTTTGGCGGAAAAAATAGGAAAATTTCCCCAAAAACGGGAATTTTCCCCCCGAAATACGGAATTTTTTTTATAGGAATTTTGAACGTCAAGGTCATGCAAGATGGCCGCTGTGACGTCCATAATCCACGCACCGGCCCCAGTCTCAGAACATACCAAGTTATAATACTGTATAGGTAGCTGTGGAACGTAGACACAATCTTTTGTAAAGCCCCAAAGGAAAAAAAAAATCAAATTACGAGGCAGTGAAAAAGAGTTCTGTTGTATCGAACATTACAACCAATCCCAGTCAGAGACTTCAACGTTCAATCATTCTCGTAAAAAGAGATTCTAATGGGGAGGGGCTCCATCCTGAAATTAAATATTCACTCTTAGCAAATTGCAGAACATAAAACGCTTTACGCTCAGGAGTTGCCATTTTGTGTAGGTGGCGCTGCAAGAGAGAAAACAACAAAGCAGTACTCGAACATGAGGTTATCTAAAACGCTTACAGTTGATATTATTAAAATTTATTCCTGGGACATTATTTTACGTACCTACATACTGTATTTCTCAATTGGATTAACCTGCAAAGTTTCTTGTAAATTTAGAAGGGTAGCTTGTAGATAAGTAGAAATCTATGTAAAAACTCTGCAGGTTAATCAAATTAAGACATGCTTTCCTTTGTCTTAAGCACGGCTGTGCCAGTCAGCCCTATGAGTTGAAGCAAAGTGAAAATTGATCCAATTCTTTGAAATGCCAATGAAAATCCGTCCGAGTATCACCGAAACTCAAACGACAATTTCAGTGTGTGGAATAGCTCAACGAGGAAAACAATTCCAATTGTTTTATTGATTCATCCAATAATTTTCTGTGAGCAGGGTGTTTCAGTTTGGGAATGTAGCATGCTAAAAATGGCTACAGCCAAACATTTATCAGAGCGTTCTAATCCTACGTCTATTTATTTTGCAATCGTAGCAAAAATAACTGAACAAATCCATGCAACCATTAGAATCGGCTGTATAAAGACAATCATATAATAAAACATTGATCGTCCGGACTTGTTCTGAGCTTTCTTCAAGGCCGGTGTCGCTATGCGGTTAAACCGGAGAGGTTGTCAGTTTCTACTCGATGATTCTACTAGATCAGTTGTTTACATCTTCGATTTAGATAACTTAACCTGGTGCATTATTGAGAGACCTGAATTGTGCGCTCTAAGAAAAACTGTCTAAAGAATATTCCGCCAAAAAAACGCATCGGAAGTTTTAGCCTCAGCGGCAGAAACGAGTGGTGTGACACTGGCGTGTGAAAATACAAAAAAATAATTAGTCGAATTACTCAAAACGAAACTGTGAACAAATGTTTCCAACAACTATTTCAATCATCTATCATTAACAGTTAATTTAGGTAACAAGCCTAATAGTTTGAAATTTTGACGAAGATTTATTTAGTTGAAAGACGATGGCACAGTGCAAAAAAAAAATTGCAAAACCAGCTTTGCATTTAGAATCGTCACCTTTTGACACTGTTTTTGGTCTGACCGCAACTGAGCTCTTAAACCCTTTTATAAATATAAATATAATTATTAAAATACTACGTGATAAAGCTAAATAAATAAGTTAAAGAAACGCGGAGACAATACATCTTATAAAAAGTATTCAACAGTAACCCAAAGAATCTATGAGTTAAACTTTTATAAATATATAAAAAAACTAAACGCATGATATGCAAACAATTTACGTATACGTGTTTAGCAGAAAACCAATATTAAAAACAGAAGTTCGTCCGAGAGAGAAGATTAAAAACAGAAGTTCGTCCGTAAGAGAAAAAAAAGGGGGGGGGGAAGGGGGGGGGGGTACAACATCTGCATGGTTAAATGGTTAATTGTGTGAAGTTCCCCCCCCCCCCCTTCAATTAATTGTTGCGCCATATTGGTTAGACGCCCAAAACATTGTGGAAGCAGTTTTTTTTATAAATGTAACTTTTTACCGAAGGAGATTCTAATTCCTACTTACGAACCATTATCAGACGTTATCAAGCACCATTTCCGCAATGTTTTGAGCGGAACAATATGGCGATGGCGAGGTTTAAAAGGACTTCAACTGCGTCACAGATCTGTCTCTGACTAGCCCGTAATATATAGGAAATGGAACGAACTGGCTTGTTTACCACGATTTACAAGGACAAGAGGAATCTTTGATTCGATGCAGCCTTGATTGCGAACGGCAGTGCATCGCGCTAAGACGAGTTAGCAACCTGTAAGCTCCCTCAGCAGCCTGCCCTGGAAACATTTAGCTTCGTCAGGTACAGCAATCTGACGCAATCAGTCGCCCTTTCCCAGAAGAACTTTCGCCTGACATTTCTGCAGTTCCGTCACATCTGATGCGATTCCCGGCGTGCACTTCACTCCCGGGAGGCGGAGAGCTGGGGACTGAGGCTGGGTTTATTAAGGTTCCTATCTACCTGCCTTTGAGGTTTCAAAAACATGTACATTGTTTTATGCAATTTCCAATAAAACTATTAGAGCAACAGCTCTTAAATTTTTTATCCGACAAGTAAAATGAATTCTTTCTGGAAGCATATTTTACATTTTCTAATTTCGTGATGTAATTTACTAAAATTAATTGCTCAAAACAAGCAATTTTATGCCTGAATTCCCGGTTACTTATCTAAAATTTGTGAAATATGAAACAATAAAACTAAAGACGGCATTGTTATGATAAAAATGATAGTATAAAAGTGTAGGGTCACCGCTTTGAATTTTAAAATATTCGTTTACGAAAATTGGATATTTTGGTGTTCTTTGTGTCTGACTCGTGCTGCCTGGCGGGAGAGACGCGTCAAGCTCGAGGCGAGGGCTAGAAGGGAGGGGATGGCGTGGTCTGCAGGGTCTGGCGGCGCTGGAGGGGTGGTTCTGACCTTGAACATTGCCGCGAGAGATAACTGTAAGCTGATTCTTCCCTACTCGCAGCAGCAGCTTGTGTTTCCTGCCGTTGTATCCTGTACTTTGATGTTTGAGATACCTCAAACCATTCCGCACACGAGAATGTGGATGTTTGTAGAGGAAAACACTCCTAAATAATTATGTAATGTATGTCTAGTATTCCACTAAATTGCCATCCAACATAAAGTGAATATAAAGTATATAAACGCATGAGTTAATAGTGATTATATTAAATTGGTTAGAGAACTATAGCAGAAATATTATTAGAAGTAAGTAAAGGCTCCGGTTATTAGTCATCAGTAGAGCCACGGAATTTTCGCGCATTCATTTAGTCGCAAGCTTGAATGCAAACCTCCACACTGTCGCACTGTGTTCATGATTGGACCGCAGTTATCTGGACACGCCCCTCTACGACCGTGAGCCAACGATGTCCAGCTAGGAGAGAAGTAAACGAATCAGGTAGTGCCAAATAACAAGGATAAAAATGTTCTCGCTAAGAAATCAACCAATGGGAAAGTAAACATGGGTCGAGCACACCTATAACTTTGAATTCTATCCTGAGGCCAGAGGAATCCGCGAAATTTCCGGGACTTTAGTCATCAGCTTCATATATAAAGATGGAAGCGCATGTAGACAAAATAAAAGCAAAATCGGGCAAATTGTTTATGAGTGCAAGAAGGAAGAAGAGAAAAGGAACAGCCTTGATTGAATATCAGAAACAAAGGTATGTCGCATTTTTTTTGCATGGACTCAAATGGGGAACTAAATTTTTTACTAACCACCCTTTTTTTTTTTATTTTGCTCCTCTTCAAAGTGGGTTAGTAATAATAATTTTTCGTGTTTTCAGAAAATACAACAGACTTCAGGAAAATTCGCAAGACATTCTACCGCAAGCCAGTAGTACAGTGCACAGCGCAACTCATGTTTCGCACTCTGAAGTCGGTACAGTGATTGATACACCTCAATGTTCAGTACATGAAACGTGCGACATAGAGAACTCATGTCACGGCTTGAGCACCGGAGAAGTGTAAATAATAATAGTTTATTTTATTCAGCCATGAAAGATTTTTTCCTAACGTCCTCACTTCTGCGTACTGCAAATCGCTACCAGTACTTACCACCATTTTTTTTTTTGCACTACAATGTTTTTAATGTCATGTTGTAAGAAAAATTGAGTCTTATTCAAAAGATTAATTTTTAGTAACTTGCGCGTTTGGATGATATACGAATGCATACCATGTGTTTCTATATTTTTAATTAATTTTTACTACTTTGTTTCGTAAGTTATTACCGTAGTGTTTGGTTCCATGTTTCTTTCTCAATCCAGCTATTTTGACTTATGAAAAAAATACAGTAACATGTTCGAAAAAACATTACCACCAATAAGTACAGTATTTTTGCTTGTTACCACTTGCTTCTTGAAAGAAATTTGCTCTCAACGAGTTCTAAATAACTGACGTGATTGGACAATTCCATGGTTACTTCTCTTGAGTTTTTAGTTCAGACTAAATTGAACTATTTGAAAATGAACCTTTGAAAAAATTAAAAACACTGCTTGTTACTAGAGTGGATAATGCATTGAATATTAGTAGTATTAAAATATTCGGGGAACAATTTATTAGAAAAATTGCCTAACAATTATTATCATGGTAAATTTCTGCCCTTGATATATTATTTGAATAGGTTTTAAATATAAAATAAAATTATTTTTGCCCTAACTCCCATAGTCTGCTAGGTGTGATTAATTGTTTTCCACATTACGTTATTTCACGTAACTGTAAATAGAAGCTAGTTTAACCTACAGTGCTTCACTGTGGCAGAGTGATAAAACATTCTTAACTTTGCAACTTATTTTTAAAATAAGTATTTGTAAATAACATTGAAAACATGTCATATATATATATTTTAATTTGTGTTTATATCCGCTGATCTTTCGTTATGGGTAGGTTTGCAAATTTAGTACGGGAATGTGTAACATTTACAGGAAAATTCCAAAATCGTACACGTTACTTCAGTCAGTAATTCAGTCAGAGAGTGAAAACGGTATTTCCTACTGGAGCAGGCGGGTTGCTGATGATGTAATTATGGAAGACGAAATGGTCGATGGTGTAGAAGATGAAATGCTTGATGGTGTCGGCATAGGAGCAGTAAATGGAACAGTGCTCGTGGCGATGGAGGTATTTATTATCAGCAACAATAAAATAACTTGATACGTAGGCTTATAAATCTTTTATAACAAGGCCTTATGAAAATGTTTCTCGTGATATTTTAGGATGAAAATATTAGGTACGTCTCATGTTAGTTCTGTTTTGGATTGGCATTAGTTTTTGTAAGATTTTGTCTCAATGATTATCCCCCATGTGGTGGCGGGGTAGAATCCCACCATAGCCTGGTGGACTTGGCATATTACATATAATTGCCAACCTTTTTTCTTTTTTGTTTTAAAACACATTATTAAGTATTTCTCAAACCAAATAAAAACTGAAGTTGCAAAAATATAAGCTACTGTGCATACAGTCTTTCTACATAATTCGAGTTAGAATGTGGTTTGCTATAACCTTCTGCAATTAATTTCAGTCACTAAAAAAATTCAATGTTTTTGGACAGCTATTTTATTTTTTAAAGAACTGGAATTATCACTCGTAAATACTTGCAGTATACCTCCTCTGTTACTCAGGGCCGTTAGTACATCTAAAACCTCTACCGAAATCTGATGTAACCAAAAACCTGAAAGTTTTTTAGTATGCCAGAAATCTATTAAAACGCGCAATTTGTACCTCGTCAAAAACTTCAGGACATAATTCAAAATAAAGTATTTCATAATATTGATGCTATCTATAACATGCTCATAACCTACAATAGAATTCCAGTTCTTATAACAAATATGCTATATTCTGACATTAAAAAGAAATGAGTGTGCACGTTGTAAAACTCAGATTAAACGGGACTTTTTATAGATAAACAATACCCCTTCATCGGTGCTACACCTGATGGCCTCATTGGAAGTAATACAATAGTGGAAACAAAGTGCCCTGAATCTGCATATGGAAAGGATCTAAGAGAAACCATGAAAGAAGGAAAACTGAAGTACCTGATGTTTTCGGATGATAAAATGAATTCTGTAGTTTTAAATAACAAACAAGAATATTTTTATTAAATACAAGGTCAGCTACATGTCACACAGAGAGATGTTTGTTTATTTGCTGTCTGGACATCTACCGAAAAGGAAATAACAATCACGTAGATCGAAAAAGATGACACATTCTGGGAAAACAAAATGAAAAATAAACTTGTCACATTTTATAAACACTGCATGTTGCCTGAATTGGTGGATCCGAGACACACGCGTAGCATGGAAAAACGAGACCCCATTTACATAACTGATGCTTTACTTCAAAATAAACAAGATAGGATGTTAAAATCATCCAAGAACACGCCTTCAAGTTCCCTACAACTGGTTCATATTGAAGTGAATCATTAACTTAGCTATACAGTCAACAGACTGATGTTAGGTTCATTTGGGATACAGGCTTGACAGCTCTGAACTTGAGCAGGACTGAGGTACTGCACGGAAAGTAAATGCAGAATTTTTTTTGTTGCAATAACGATTCCTATCTCCTAATTAACAAAGACTTACGACAAAATTACGGAACTAAATAATGCATTGCAATCTAACATGCATTCAGGGAAATGTTCGGCAGTGCTTGTGGACGATATGGTTTGACAACAGTGTAAGTTATGCTTTGTTATAGAGCAACCATCTATTTTTTTATAAACTTCTAAGACGGAGGAACATGCGTGTTGGGGTGCTTTACGTCGCAAATGTCTTCTTTTTGTTAAAACAATTTTTTGTTAAATACTGTAGTTGTACAAATAAGTATTATGACTGTAAATTTAAATATATTTGTGTAATTTTTTATCGTAAAATTAACGACGAAATAATAACAGCAAGTGTTTGTATTTTGAGATACTACCTATAGAATCTAAAATACTTGGTTAAACAGTTTTATCATGTGAAATTATATGCTATGTAAGATTTTGTACATAACCTAGCTGAATGTTTTAAATTTGTCTATATCACTCGTTACCTGTCAACAAATTATTACAGCAGGCGTATGTATTTTATGATGCCATGGAATCTAACCACTTGCGTGAAATTGCCCTCATGTAAAAATATGTCTTCTATGAGATTGTATATACAAAATTGCGGATTGTCTTAAAGTTGTCTGTATCATTCCTGTCGACGAATTTACCACAAGTGTAGCCTATGTATTTTGAGATGTCATACAAATTAACCATTTGGTTTAGTGTTGTTCTCATGTGAAAGTATGTATTGTATATTATTGTGAATATAAATATATATAATATATATAATGTAGTGGTTGTTAAATCGGTCCACAGCTTACTGCTTCTCAGCCTTTCGTTTACAACTGATAAATTTTGGAAAATTTATGTACATATATAAAAGTATATATATAAAATTTATCTTTAAAAATTAGGCAACAAAAATTCAAAATAAATAATTTACGTGTTATCTTATTTCCATTAAAATATTTATCACTATTCCAGAGTAAAAAGACCAGCAAGTTACTAATAACGCAGGTGAATTTTTTTCGTTTTGCCGCATAATGCCGGATTCAGGGTACACAACGACATTCCGGCTGCTCTGGTGATACTGTGAGCAACACCTGTCCTTAACATGAATAAATAAAGGTAAAGCAGATGGAACAGGCAAAAAAAAAGTTTTGGAAGTGTGTCTTTTGCACGTCTTTTGCAAGGACCTACGTATATTTTCTAATAATATTTAATTTCCAGTAACCATAACAAAAAAATACCTGTAATGTCAGGAATTTATAGCTTTACAGAGTAGAGTTAGATTACAATTACGGTCAATTTATGTATACGTTCTTAGCATGAAGTATTCAGTTTATATTTAAATTGCAGTTAATTTTTTGCGACAGAAATTGTGCGAGCGGGAAGCAATGTTTCAGAACTCTGCGTACAAATGTCATACGATACGACTGTGCTGGGACGAAAGCCAAACACAGGTACATTCACGAAACTGGTGGTGGATTCCAGCCTTCCTTCCTCCACGGCGCCTGCAGCCGACTGTCTGCGAGGGAGGGGTGGTAACGCGCCGTCATCCCCTCCCTACCTACTGTAGATGCGCGGCGAGCCAAGAACTGTGACGCCCCCAGCTACAAACTCCGCCTCCAGGGCGCTCCGTTCAAGGTCATCGGGACAGATACCGAGTTCTCACGCGTCTAGATAGGAACCTTAAGGGGGTGCCTCCCATTTCAGGTCATGATTTTATATTTACGTTGATCACTGATCAAATTTTAGACTTTTTCAATTGTTTAACTTTCACGAAATTAAAAATATATACAGCGCATACTTTTTGCATAGTTAGCTGCCAAAGTTAAAATTTTAACGTTTTTGGGTTGTACAAATAAGGAGAATTTAATTTATTGCAGAACTGAAACTTTTTAGGTTTAACCGCAATGCCACTGGCTGCTTCATTATAGGGATTGGATTTATATCACAAAAACTAATTTCATGTTTCTTGGCTGTCAAAATCGTAACAACTTTGAGAATTTTGAAATGCCAGGCAAAATTAATTAATTTTTTCTGTAGTTTCATTAAAAATTGTTCAGACAAAGGTTTTAGTAAAAATTTTAGTAAAAATTTAACAAAAAGTTATAATGCATTTGATTGTGTATGTATATATATATATATATATATATATATATATATAAACAAAGTAATGACATTTTGTCTTTCTACCCTTGTTATTCCCACCCCTTACAGTAATGACTTGTATAGAATTTACTATGGACAAAAGTTTTCAACAATAGTTAAAAAGTTAAACAAATTAAACATTAATTCGATAAAGTACATGGTAGGAAAGTTATATTTATTTATTTATTTTATTTCAACCCCAGATTTGTTCAATCTCTTGCAGTAATGGTTTGTATTATCAAAAATAGTTCCAGGAAAAATTTTAAGTCAAAATTATATGAATAACAAACAATTTGATGAAGATATGATTATTTTTGATTTTGCTCTTCATTTTTGCAACCCCTTGCAGCAATGGTTCGGTTAATAAAAAAAAATTTCAGACAAAAGTTTTAGATAAAAATTATATTATTTATAAAATATCCGAATTAATTCGATATTGTGCCAGTTATGATTTCTTTTTTTTTTTACTTCTTCAACCTTTGTTTTCTTCTACCCCTAGCAATAAAGGTTGATCGTATAAAAAATTATTTCACACAAAAAATGTAGATGTTTTAAGGTTTTACAATAAAACAGAACGGATTTATCAGTGTACATGTTACATAAATTAATTATTTATTTTATATTCTACCCCTTTTTTTTCAAACCCCTGGATCAATGGTTCGTCTTATCAAAAACTTTTTCGGACAAAAAGTTTTAGATAAAAATTATAAGATTTCCAAACAAATTGAACGGATTTGATAGTGTACCTAAATTTCTGTCCCTTATTTTTTCAACCCCTTGTAAGAATGGTTCATCTAATTAATCACAAACTTTTCAGACAAAAGTTTTAGGTAAACATTATAAATTTACAAAATAAACGAATGAATTCGATGTTGTGCCTACGAAGAACTTTATGATTTTTTTTTATCTTTTTTATTCTACCCCTTGCAGTAATGGTTGGTCGTATCAAAACTTATGAAAACAAAAGATTTTTGTATTACTCCTAAGAGTTATAATACTTTCAAACGGATGTGATATTTTCAATATTATGGGAGTTACAGCGATTTTTGTGTTTTTTAAAAAAACCTTCCCCATTTCTACTCATTTAATTGGATATGTAACGAACTGGACCGAGATTTTCCATTACTAAATTTTATGTATCAGTTTGGAAGTGATTTGTGAAAAATTCCGACAACTATCGTGTCCATAAAATTGTGATTATATATAATGTGTGTGTGTTTGTGTGTTTTGAGTTGACGATGGTTTTGTGGTCTATGGACCATGAAACTAAAAAACTATATAAAAAATGTTCGTACCATGGTAAAAGCTACAATACATTGTATTTTCTTGAAATCTACAAAAAATATTGATACTGCAACCTTTGCATGCCATGTTTCTTGATTCTTCTGGGAGTAAATTTATTTTATGAGCACACCCAATAACCTGATTTGGATCAAACCAAACGGGTTTTTGTATAAAAAAAATGGTCTGCTGTAAATATCTATCCAACATCTAATTAAGTATGTATGTTTCCGTAATACATAAAAAAAAACTAAGTAAGTCCGTAACTGTACATCATAACTGAAAATCATAATACTTGGTAGTACTGCAACCCGGTGACACCCTTCCTCCAAAAGTCAATCCCTGACACCTTCACGCGACGTCGAAACTAGCGTTCAGAATCAGGAAATCACGGTCCCAAAAGTACCACGAATTCCAATATTTTGATATAGTAAAAGAACCGGGAATTTAAAATCGATTCCCGTTTTTTTCGATACTTTCGGCACTCTACATAGACAGTATTACTGCACACCAAGGTTACTTTCATCTGACACCCTCCTCTGGCGAGACGGAGTGAAGGGAGAGTTTTCGCTCCTCATTCGCCTGTCGGTGTGCGGACTGCGGCCTGTGTTTTGGTTTGCTCCATTATTCTTTAAATAACGATGCTTTTTTAAAAGTTTGTTTTGAAAAGAAAATTATTTTAAGTTAATGATTGATTTTGCATGCGTTAAAATTATTTGTTAATTTTTTTTTAAAGTTAATGATTGAGAGTAAAGCTGAGAATAAATTGATTTGTCCACATTAGTAGATACTTTTTTGCAATAAAAAATTGAAACCCAAACATTTATCTTTTTACTTTTGTCACTAAAACCTATTTCATCGTTAAAAACTAACTATTACTACGTCAATCACAATTAACTGCAGTATTAATAAAAATACTACCTATTACCGAAAGTACCGGGGATTCTCGGTTCCGTTGAAGACTAATACCAAAATTTCGGTTCTGAAAATCGGTTACGGTCCGAATACCTTAGTAGTAACCGCTACCGGTTCGAACCACGAAGACGAGGAGGAGGGGACGAGGGACAACACGCATACTACTTGCTTGCTTTAGAAATTAATCGCAGGCACTAATTAATGCGACCCAATTGTCCCTCCGAAGGGTGGCGTCAGACCGGCTGTTGCCGTCGCTAGCTAGTCATCAGTTAGCGTCCACTGACCGCCACTAACTCAATTATTAACCGTTCTGAGCAAGCTAGTCCCGCTGCCCAGAACGCACATGGCACTCCCGTAACGTATGACATTTGATACGTATTGCTGTCCAAGGGGAAGAGACAGAAATGTAATACGTTTTGTTTTCACTAATAATTTATGCTGTTACTTTTATATTAAAGATACCAATACAAATTTAAAAAAATTAAAACCTTGATTGCAATTTTAATGGCATAAAAAATATTTGACATAATATTATTTCAAATGTTTTCAGAGCCTATAAGTTACTTTTTAATAAAATACGTTTTAAGAGAACCACTGAAACAGTCAATGAAGTTTAATTAAGCTAAGATGATTACTTTTAATTTTTCTTTAAACTGTATAAACTTAAATAAATACTATGAATAAAAACAATCAAAAGGATATTTAATTTGTAATTCGTTCATAAATTTTGATTAACTTGATTACGCTACCTGACTATAAAACTAGAAACATGGTGACCATGAAATTGATTTTAGACATGATCGATCAAATCATGTAACTATGAGATGTGGCCCGTACAACTAAAGTGACTCTCTGGCGTTTAATTCTGAGCTTATGGAGGGTAAATTCTACCTTCCCCTAACAACATTTAATTTACTTTAATAGCCGCACCACACGTGTGTGCCACCGTCGTATAAAACACTTACGGCCAGCCACACTGATGCCAGAATGTGCCGAAGTCTTGTAAATATTCCTGGGTAGGTTTGTTACTTCAGCTATCGTTTAGGCTGTCAGCATCAAACTTTGAATATTCTAAAGAACTCACAGTGTTAGATAAATAGCATAAAATATCACCTCTAAGTAGGAGGGAAATATGATAATCCTTGGTAAGAAACTTTTTAAACATAGATAATTGACCTACTAAAACGATTCATGCGAAATCGTACTTTATTTTCTCGAGTAGGTTTTAAAATTCGGTCATTGGCTTACTATGCCTGTCGCGTCCTACACCTGGCTGGTGGGGCTACCAGGTAAGCCTGCGTTCCAAGCAGTATAGCAGCCATTCAAGATGCCTCATGAAACGATGAAAATAATTTAAGTTTTTTGGTGTAGCGCATTAAGTTATTTTTTTATTATTTTCCCCACAAACAGCGATCATAATACCACACAAAGTCATATTCGTGAGTGAAAATCTAAAAATGCACTCAGCGATTCTCAACAGATCACGGGAGAGAGGGGAAAATAATTAGTTCTCCAGCACATCGAACACGAAACTTCCAGTATGCATTTAGGTAAAAACGGCAAATAAATGTGCAGTCTTCAAAATCCCACACGCCTCGTTCGGTTGTGAGACCTTAATTTAGTGACGACTCACGTAGTGAGGGTG
Source organism: Bacillus rossius redtenbacheri (assembly GCF_032445375.1). Lineage (NCBI taxonomy): Eukaryota > Metazoa > Arthropoda > Insecta > Phasmatodea > Bacillidae > Bacillus > Bacillus rossius. The sequence continues at coordinate 19,128,776 of NC_086336.1, forward strand.
CCTGACACGCAGGCAACGCTCCCCTCCCCAACACCCCTATTCTCTAAAAACCTGAGAAAATTTACCACGGAAACAAATTTTTTAACAAGTTAAACAATATAATTGTAGCTGGAAAACAGTTTTCTGGGAGTACCGTAGTTTGATTACAAATGCCTTGTTTTGCAAGTAATTCTCCAGTAAAAAAAAACAACTAAATTCAACGTTTCGGTGGTTCCAAAGCACATGTAGCACCTTCTTTAGGCATCCCGTGTTAGCAGCAGAGTATTTTCATGAGTAGGCTACGATATAAACTTAAGACCAAAATTGCCTACAATACGCGGGAGTTAAGGGGGATCATAGGGTCTGGCGGTTAATCAGAAGATATTGTCGTTATTTGTGGGTAATTTGTCGTTAGTGGATATTAATGTCGTACTTATATGAATAACTAGCTGCAGTACCCAGCGTTGCCCGGGGCTGAACACAGGGTGAAGGGGAACTGTTTAAAGATCAGATGTAGTAAGTAATTGTCTTCTTAATTTGAATGTCAAGTGTGCAAAACAATTTATATCACTTTCAGATCCCGACAGACGTTGTTCTGCCAGTTTATAGTTATTTACCTGGTCTGTATGTAATCTAGACTCTATAAAGCAATATAGAAAAAAAACTGAAAATTAAGGCATTACTAATATTGAAAAGATTCCATTATCTAGCTAATGCTCGGCATGCATTGCAATGCCTCATTCAGTTTTGTTTTGTAATATGTTTGAAGTAGTTACACATATACAAATAATCTATCCATGTCTCTAAATATATATTTATCACTATCTGCATCTATAGTCCTATATATCTATGTATCTCTCTATCTGTATTTATCTCTTTATATCTACACATTTACCTCACACTATCTCTATGTATTCTATATGAGGGTACTGATTGCTTCGTTGTTAATATCACATGGGTGTTTTTTACTTGTATGGGAAAATTAAGAATGATAAGGCATCTAGTGCGTGGCAACAATGTTAATAGGCAATAGGAAATAAACTTCTAGCGCCTGCGGCATTGTCAACACACACTTCGTACGTGTACTGCATGTTGTATCTAACCCCCTCCAACGCATCATTTGATTCTAAATTGGACTTTTAGTAAGGATCCCTAATGCTATTGATAATAAAATATAGCCTATAGCCTTCCTCGATAAATGTACTATCCAACACAAAGAATTTTTCAAATAGGACCAGTGGTTCCTGAGATTAGCGCGTTCAAACAAACAAACAAACAAACTCTTCATCTTTATAATATTAGTATAGATTCTGTGACCACAGGAAAAAAAAAATCTATCATCTATCCATCTATATATATATATATATATATATAGTTGGATGTTGGTATGTGTATATATATATATATATATATATATATATATATATATATATATATTTATTACGTCGATAAATTCCGACTACGTTTGACCGATGGGCACGGAAGTTGGAACATCGAAGTGTTTTTTCATGGAGGTTTTTATATCATTTTTTTTTTTTTTTTGTAATTCGCCGCTCTATGGCGCTGCAGTGGAGCAACTTCTAAACCGTTCAAACCGATCGCCATGAAAATTGGTGTACATAAATATTTGAACAAGGAAAATATATTCACGATATCAATTTTGCTGTAACTCGCTACTAGATCGCGCTGCAGCGCATCAACTTTTATTCCGTTTAATAGATCGGCATGAAATTTTATATATTGTGATTTTTACTGTCCTTATCATCAATAACAACAAATAGTAATGGTGATTGTGATTAGCAGACCTGCCAACATTCAAATTAAAAAAATCATGAGGTCCTCGATAAAAATTTTCTGGCCCATAAATACATGTTAGATATAAAAAACAACAAATGAAAATCTTTAAATTTAATTGACATACCTGTACATAAATTTACATGGTCTCTGCTTCAAAATTTATTTCAACAAATTATAGGTTGCAGATTTAATTTAGTTGAACATAATTTAGCGCTGTCGTGTAGTGATCATGCAGGGCCGCAACTAATAAAGATGTAAAATAACATTCTGCTCGTGTAACACTATTATCACTGTTCACAGCAAAATTGAATTTTTTATTGTAAGCAATACACTTCATGTGTTAGTTGTGTTTTTTTTAGCGACATGTTTCACAATGTCTCCACTTCCACTATGCGAGATAGAAAAATTAGCACGGCACACGCTACAAAATGCAAAATTGCTTCCTTTACGTGACTCGAGTATTGATGGAAACTCGTTACTGTAAGCTTTCGTAAAACTTGTTTTGTAACTTTTACAAACAAAATCTCGGGGCTCCGAAAAATCGTGAGGAAACACTATTTTGGTGTGAGGGCGTGAGATGGACCTTAAAATCGTGAGCCTCACACCAAAATCGTGAGTGTTGGCAGGTCTGGATTAGCACATGTTGAGTGAATTAAAAATGGAATACAATTTCAAAAACTTTATAGATTTTTGATTACATACAAACTAAACATTTCAGATGTATAGAAGTAAATAAAAAAAACACTAGCAGGACGTTTGCCGGGTTCTGCCAGCAACTGTATAAAAAGACACGTGCCAACAGCCACTCGCGGTTTTCTCAACACTCTCTCCGCCTGTGTTGTTTTCCTCTGCCCTTCCTACTTCGGGGTGTGCCATGGCCACCAGCCGTGGCACCAGACCACCCTGCGACAGCCGCGATGCATGCGACCTTTCTACAATAAAACCGCCTACCTAGAGCGTACATTATGAGTAGGGCCACCGCCTAACTCCCAGAAATAACTTTAACTTACATTATTTTTCCCCGGAGATCGCTCCCTCGGCCTATCAATGAAGTGACCTAAATGAAAAACAAAAATTTAATAAGACCTTCAAAGAGCTGTTTGTGATATATTATAAAGGAGAAAAAAGAATTGAACATTTGAATTACGTTGTAATTTCTGACTGCCTAGAGCACAATACAGTTTCTGTTTACACATTTCAAAGAAATTTGGTTGCTTTTTTGATTACAAAATTTAAAAACGTTCCTCATAAGTTCTTTTACTTTTCAGATGGGTCTGCTGCCCAATATAAATATAAGAAAAAATTCATCAATGTGTTTTCACAAGCAAGACTTCAACATATCAGCTGAATGGCATTTTTCAGCCACAGCTCACGGTAAAGGGCCTTGCGATGGAGTTGGAGGTACGGTTAAGAGATTAGCAGCTAAAGCTAGCTTGCAACGGCCCTACGAAAACCAGATCTTGACCCCTTTCCAGCTTTAGGAATGGGCAGTAGAAAATATTTTTGTGGTATTAATTTCACTTTCACTACACAAAAGGATTACATAGAGTCAGAAATATTTTTAAAAGATCGTTTCAATCAGGCAATTACCATCCAAGGAACTCAGCAATATCATGCATTTATACCTGTTGACTCAAGCACATCAAAAATTACTGTGAAAATATTTTCTGGAGCTACACATTCATCACAAGTAACTGTTACAAGATCACTAGACAAACCACAAATAGGAGACGTAAAGGGCTATACTGCAGGTGTATATGACAAGAACTGGTGGCTAGCTTATGTTATGGAGAAAAACAAAGAAATTGATGAAGTGAAAGTAACATTTCTCCACCCTGCTGGACCATCACCATCCTTTTCTTATCCAGGGAAACCATATGTATTATGGATTACTCTCACAGATGTGTTATGTACAGTAAATCCTGTGACACCAACTGGAAGAATTTATGTGCTATCTGAAAATGACACTTTAAAAACCAATGAGGAATGTTTCAAGTACTGTAATTGAAAATTGCTATCAAACAATTTCCTTTCTTCAATTTATTTCTCATTTTAAATTATTGTGCAGGGGATTCTTGCATATATTGTACTTCAGCATAAAGTATTTCTCATTTTAAATTAAATTCTTTGTAAAATTTAATTAAAAAATTGTTCAGTTTAAGATACTTTCAGTGTACAGAATAGAATTATCTGATTTTTTTTGTTTATTTAAAAACAAGATTTTACTGTATTCTGTTATGCTTTCCTTTGCTGCCAACATTTAAACTGAAGTTTGACAAAAAGAGCCTTTGTTTTCAATTAATTTTACTATGAACCCATTAACTCTCCACTTTGAGACCGTGTAGACGATTTAATATTTGTACAACAAATTTTATAGAATTTTTTGAAAAAGAAATGAAAAATTCACTTTTTCCAAAATTTTAAATTTAAATTTTAAAAATTATTTTGAAAATTATTTTTTTCTAGACATTGTGTTACATATCACATGAAAGGCCATACCAAATGCTGCTAAATGACACCTGTCTCACCTTTCTAACTTAATTTGGAGAAGAGTTATGGTAATTTTAAAATATGCCTGTCGTGCGTTTTTGAGTGTTTTTTTCGAAAATTTACAAAGCAATATTTTCAAAACGGATGGATGTATCATTCTAAAATTTTATATTTTTGTTAGTCTGTATGGAGGTAACATCTGTGCAAAATTTCATCAAAACCTGAGATGGTGAGGTAAAATGAGTGTGTTGATTTGACATGCCCCTTGAGGTTACCACGCGCGCTCTCTACCACTGAGAATATAAGCCTATTGGGAATGTATAAGGAGAATATGTATTATAATCATTGTAATGCCAGTTTTCTTAGGTACTTAAAACCTGTTATTACTTTTTACTATGACTATTCCAGGGTAGTTTCACTAAAATCAAGCTTTACTTGGCACACCAAAACATTTATGTCCCTTAATATTTACGAAAGTGACTATATATGGGTTGATGTTGCTGCATGTGAGTCCGCCCTTTTTATGACACATTTCCATTTTATCGTCTGCCGTTCCATTTTCACGAAATTCCTCCTACCAAAAGCCATATACCGAGAGCTAAGATGTTGACAGATCAAAGTCTGTCGCGTGAAGTGGCGTAACTAGAATGCCATTGTTCTGGGAACTTCGAGTGTCGAGTCGACCCTTTTGACGCGACACTTCAAAGGGGTGCGAGACCATTCCAGAAGGGGCTAAGTGGTATGAAGACGGCGACACCAGCCTCCGAGGTGGACAAGCGAAGAGCTTCGTGTGAAGAGACTGGTGCATCTGGACCGTGTTGTGTGCGACGGGCGAGTGAGTAGTGCCAGGCAGTGTGTTTGGACCGAGACGAGCAGTAGAGAGAGCCACTGTCGAGTCGAGCTCCAGTGGTGACAGCAAAGTGTGGACTGAATGAAAGAGTTATTAATTTGTGGACAGACACTTTCAGTGTTGTAATTTAATTAATAGTACAAATAATAGTTAATAAATTAAGCTGTTTTCCCACATATGCAAACAACGATAGCTATAGCGCGTCTATTCTTTAGATTTGCATGCATTTAAATAGGCATTTACTTTCTCTTTTCAATGCACAATATCTGTTATCAGCGCTGCCATTTGTGTGTGCTCTGTTGCCAGATATCCACCTGTGAGAAAAAAAAATCAGACAACACAGTATTGTAATAGAAATTTATTAAAATATATATTCAAACAACAAACAAAAATTAAAATAATGCATTTTGTAAAGTAATATTTGTAATGAGAAATTTGGAAATACATTTTCCTGTTGTATTTCATCAAGAGCATTATCTGATCATAATCACGGTTTTATTTCTAAGGGGTTGTATTTGCAAAATGTCATCTTAGCTTAAAAATTTATTTGTCAAAATTTTATTTTATAACATTTAATATTAAAAAATTAATGTTCTTTTAATCATATCACATAATTATATGGAATGCCTTATTATCACTAGTGACCGGCTGCTACAAATAGTTTCTCTTGTGAAAATACCACCAACAGACACTAATTAATGGTCAAAATAAATAAAAAAGGTGAAATTAAAAATATAATAAAACTTACCATCGATAAAGATGTTGTACAAAAATATTGTTAATGTTAACAAGCTGGGTAGTTTGAATCTGGCAACAGTAGTCGCAATTTACTTTTCACTGCAATATAAGCATGAGACACATTTTAATAGACGAAAGTTTACCTCATAATATTTATTTCATGACAGAATGTTGAGGGGGTGGGGGGTGGGGGTGCGAAAAAATGTCGTGGACCGTATGTGGCACGCAGCCACCAGTTGATACCACTGATGTAAACAATGAACTGTATAATGGTATTTTAGTGATATATATAATGTTAACAAGCTGGGTAGTTTGACTCTGGCAACAGTAGTCGCAATTTACTTTTCACTGCAATATAAGCATGAGACACATTTTAATAGACGAAAGTTTACCTCATAATATTTCTTTCATGACAGAATGTTGAGGGGGTGGGGGGTGGGGGCGCGAAAAAATGTCGTGGACCGTATGTGGCACGCAGCCACCAGTTGATACCACTGATGTAAACAATGAACTGTATAATGGTATTTTAGTGATATTTTTGTTTAAAATATCGAACTCATAGTAATATTTTGTCACAAAACATTTTTTAATGCATTAGCAGAGCAACTATCCACTACAACATTTAAACTAGGACATACAAATTGATACACGTTTTTGAAGCTTATGATTGCAAATTCAGAGACCCACCTAGTCAAGGGTGTAACTGCCTTAAGTGAGGTAGGTTGATAAGTGCGATGCAAACTGGCGCTCCTGGAGAGGTATCACCTCTAAGCCCAAGGCTGTGAAATGGCTGGCAGTCTTATTGTCGTGCATACGATAACTATGAAATTTGAGCGGTAATCATAACATTATATGGCGGAGAAATGAAGGTGAAGGTGTGATGCAAGTCCCTTGAGTGCTTTAAACAATGGTTTTTCCAGCCTAAAAATTACTCCGAAAACACGCGTTCTAACCATTTACACTGTTCTTAACTTACAGATTAAAAAAGGAAACCAGGACATCGGACTACTCATCGACCACCCCCCTCCCCCCCCCCCCCCCTCATGTATCATTAAATGCTTTTTGTAAACACAACCCATTCTAATATCTTGAGTAGTTTTAAAATCACGTGGATTTTTCTCTGAAGCTCTGTACACAGTATGTGTGTATAGATAGGCGGGGTAAAATGTTGGGGCCTCACTTTGCACGTCCAATCTGCATCCAGATCAGTCTATGTTCCGAAGCCACTTTTCACCCGCCACAAGTGTTAACTGAAGTACAGGTGTGCCAATGTTTTATTTGGAGCGAGTACGCTCTGTTCGTGGCTAGTTTGGCGTCACAGGCGACCGAACACCCGCTATGCTTCCTGTTTCAGACCGTGCCCCGTTACCTGCATGAACGCAACGTGCATGCAAGCCCGCGAATGTGCGTCCCGTTACCCCGCGCGCGCATCGCTGCTCAGCGGAGCGGAACGGCTGACGTGGTCAACTTCTACCGTGCCACGGGGAGGGGGGGGGGGGGAAATATTCTAGGAAATGCTTCAATACACTACACACGTTATCGCTGACTTTATAGACTTAAATATCTATATACAAACACTAATTAACCCATCCTAGTTCGTACTCTAAACCAATGCCCTAATGGTTTAGAAACAATCTATGATCCTTCCCTCCATTAATTTCTACCGACACACGCACATCTTCAGTTGACAACTAGATGATGTGCCGTGCCGGAAGATAAAACGACCATCCGAATACGATTTTTTTTTTTCGTACCATGTACAGATAAAACAAGTCAGTGATGATTTTAAGTATCTACATTGGTCATTTCCAAAAAAACTAGATATTTAAATAAACATTTCACCCAATAAAACAATGAAAGCCCGTCTACTCACACCAGAAATTCATCGAAAGGAAATTACTGTTACGAGTAGGAAAACAGGTCCGTAAATGATAGTCCAGTTAAGTAACCGTAGTTTTATTTTTTAATTAATGATTACACTATTTCCTGAATTAAAACACTCTAAATTCCACATACTGTTCACACCTTCGTAAGTCCACATTTTACTGTCCCCACGGGAGCTCGCCGACTGCTCGTCTCTTGCCGCGCAGCACCACAACAACACACTGCCTCACACTACTCGCTAGTTCGCCACGCACACAACACAGTCCCCGATGTTCTGGTCCTCGTGATCCGCTCGTCGCCCGCTACCGCTCGCCAAGGGGTCCTCACCCTCATCGCTGCGAGGATCCGCCGGTGTCACCCTCACGCTACCCAGGTCGGTGAAGTCTACAGGTGAAGTGACGCCCTGGAAAGGTCTCGAAGCCCTCCTAAGTGTCGCGTCCTCAGAATCCTCGACTCAACACAACCGAAGCTGCGAGAACAATGGCGTCCTAGTTACGCCACTTCACGCGACGGTGCACTCGATACCAGACCGGGCAGTAAGGCAGTAAGACTGTTTGGAAGACAGGTAGTTGCAGACTTGAACTTAACAACAATACAATTTTTAACACTTTACATTACACAGATAATATAAATTTCTTCGCTAATGCAGTTGATGACCAAACTAATATGTAACTAACAAGGGTTATTCTAGAAGTCAATAACGTTTGTTTCTCTAAATATTTAAATTCACGATGATGAAACAATACTTATTTTACAAAACTTATGATACCTTAACTATTTTTATACGTAGTCGCCATTAAAATTTAAACATTTGTCACAGCGTATGACCAGTTTTTTCTATGCCTTCTACACAATCAGTAACCGTCAAATAGTTGAACCAGTCATTAACGTCCTCTTTCACTTCCAAAGAACGAACTGAGTCCACCCATAGCATACACTCCACTCCACGGGGTTTAAACACCCCACCTCGTCGGTCTAGCTGGCGAAACCACAGATATATTACAATACAAATTGCTGACAAAAACATTACGACAAACATACACATCATGCATAGTTGACAATAAATTTGGTTTCCTGCACAATAAACAGTTTGCACTGTTATCATTTCTGTCAACTATGTAACTACTACTATCAGTCTGAAAAATAAAACGAATTATTTCGTTTGATTAAACTTTCGAATGATAAATTACACTATGCAACGTGATTTTCTATGATTCTCTGATCTAAGGTGGTCCTAAAGTATTTTTTGCACTGATTTCCGATCTGCAATACATTTTTTCTATCACGTACAGTTTTTTTTTGGAAATTGAGGAACTTCATTTTTTATTTAAAAGTAAACTTTACGAAGGGAATTATCATTACGAAGGGTAAATTTTATTTTGGTAAGAGGGAATAGTTGGCAATACTTGTTACACCCATCTGACTTTAGGAAGAAGACAGCAATTCATTGTTTACATGCTTTAGTGTGAGGTTATATTTGAGAAATAAGTTCCCGTTGCGGGGAAGCAAACCCTCACAGCATAATTGATATTTTATTTTAAATATAAATATTGCCAGTGTAACCTTGAGTGTCATAGATTTGTATGTAAGATTATATTACTTTGATAAATTTTAATATTTGACATCTATATTACTTTCGACTGTGTAGGTAAACTTTGACATAAATAAAATATGATCACTGCAGAAGGTAATTTAAAGCAATATTTAAATATTCGTATCTAGCGTTGCCTTTAATAGTTGGGCGCACAACACGAATCAAAAGTTCTTAAAATATCAAATTTAAAAGTTTTTGCCGGCTAATTTATCACTCAGAGTCATGAGTCCTCTATTTCTCTACCACTGGGATAGTATCTAGTTGCAATTATTCCTATTTGTACCCCACATACCTGATGAAACTTCATGTACCAATACATTAATGCCAATCATATTGACACCTGAACACTTTCTTCATTCATGATACCAGTTTGGTGATTTCATTCCAGTTTAAATTACCTAGTTCTTGGCATACAATTCTTTAATTATTTCATACAGCAAAACATTTTATTCCGAACTCACTATTAACAATCCAAAACTTCCATTTTTCATTTTTATTTTTTTTGTTACAAGTCAGCAAAGATATTGCACTTCTTTGCAAAAACAAAGCACATAAAATAAAATAATCTTTTCTCATAGCGTTCATTCGAGTCCAAAGACAAAATAAAAATTATTCAGTTTCATAGTGCTGTGAATATGGCATATTTACATCGTACGTGTTTAAAAAACCCAAACGTGTTCTGTTATATTTGTGGTAATTATGTAACTGCTAAGCAAAGACAATACTTCAGTAGTTTTGTGAGAAATGTCTATTATTCTTACTTCGGCATAAAGCTTGGTGATGAAGACAAAAACTGGGCACCGCACAAGGTATGTCGTACATGTGTCGATGGACTGAGACTGGATAAATGGTGCAAACAATCAATTCCCTTTGTAATTCCAATGGTTTGTAGGGAGCCACCAAATCATATGAACGACTGTTATTTATGTATGCTAAACGTTCAAGGACATACAATATTCCAACATTCCTTCGGCCATGCGACCAGTTATACATTGTGAATCTCTTCCTATTCCAGTTCCACCTCCCATTCTTGAAAATGTGCTACAGGAGAGCAGTTCAGAAAATGAATGTGATAATGCTGATGAATAAAAGTCCGAAGAAAATTCCATGCTATAATTATTCACTCAAAACGAACTCAACGATTTAACTCGTGACTTAAATCTGACAAAGGATGCTGCTCAATTGCTTGGATCAAAATTGAAAGCAAAAAATCTCCTACCTGGAGTTTCATTCTCTTGGTATAGGACTTGAAAGAATTAATAACAGTCTTTAAAGAATGAGACTCTCTGGTTTGTTGTTGTGATATTGAAGGTTTATTGAATTTCTTTACCGTCACTAACAATCCAAGTGAGAGGAGGTTATTTATAGAATCGTCCAAAAGTAGTTCAAAGGTGTAATTTTACATAATGGAAATGTTTTTGGTTCATTACCCATTGCGCATTCAGTGCATCTCAAGGAAACACATGAAAATCTCAAAATTGTTTTAAAATGCGCGAACTATGAATAACCATCTTGGACAATTTGCGGTGATTTCAAAGTATTGATATGCTACTTAGTCTATATACTGGCTACACAAAAATGCCGTGTTTTATTTGTGAATGTGACAGCAGAGCCAAAGACAAACACTGGAAGCAGACAGACTGGCCCAAAAGAAAAACCCTACGACCCGGTTCACAGAACATAATAAATGTACCACTTGTGCAACAAAGCAAGGTACTATTACCTCCTCTTCACATTAAACTCGGATTAATGAAGCAGTTCACTAAAGCACTTCAAAACGAAGGAGACTGCTTCCAGTATTTGGTAACAATAGTTCCAAAAAGATATTATGCTAAACTGAAAGAAGGGGTCTTTTTGTGGGACCGCAGATCAAAAAATTAATGAAAGACAGTATGTTCGAAAATATAATGAATCCTGTAGAACAAAAAGGCCTGGTTTTCTTTTAAAGAAGTTTTGGCAAACTTTTAAGGTAACAAAAAACATCCAGAGTACAAAAGAATGATTAAAGAAATGTTGGAGGATTTCATGAAATTAGGATGTAACATGAGTGTGAAACTTCACTTCTTACATTCACATATTGATTTTTCCCTGCGAATCTCGGCGATATCAGTGAGGAACAAAGATAACGTTTTCACCATAAATGACATGGAAAAGAGATACCAGGGAAGGTGGGATGTAAAGATGATGGCGGACTACTGCTTCATGCTTAAAAGAGATGGCACTGCTGAAGGAAGACAATCGAGGAAAATAATTTCCAACCCACGCCAGACGTCTTAAAGTGACATCAGCGAAGACGATATATTAAATTGTCAGATACCGTTGTGTTTCGTAGCAGTCATAGAATTTTAAAGTGAGTATAATATATTTTACTATTGTCCACTGTAATGCAAGTGCATTTAGATTTCATACTGGGTTATAAAATACATGACTTTTAAATGAAACTGAAATAAATTGTTCACTGTCCAAAATTTTCATTTACTTAAGGGATTTTTTTTACCCCTGGTCTGAACAAACGTTTTTGTAATTCTGAATAGCGCATGACTTCTTTAATTCTTCGTTTATAACTAAGATTGTAGTAAATAATTTATATAATAATGTAAATGATTATTAAAAGTGAAACCATTCAACAATATTACGTACAAGAGAGAAAATTGGTGAAAACAAATGTAATTTTAAGTTTTCAGCAATTTTCTCTCTTGCAACGTAACATTTGTTAAAGGTTTCAGTTTAAATAATTAATTTACATTGTTATCTAAATTATGTGCCACAATCGCCATTATAAACAAAGTATTAAAGAAGTTATGCGCAATTTAGAATCAGAAAACGCTTGTTCAGGCCAGGGGTGTCTTAATGCTCCTTAAAAAAACTCAAATTTGAATTGTATAAAAACCCTTACGTGATACAGGAAAAATAAAATCATATTTTACACCAGCATATAAAAAAAACTTCTAAAATAACTTACAGACTAAAAACATCGTTCCAAAAATTTTAAAATGTCGCATAGTGTTATTAATTGTGGTCGAGCTAAAGTCTATAGATATATGATTATGTTTCAAATCAATACACAGTTGTTTGTATCCGTTGAAATCAATTAATGTCAGTAAAAATCGGATATGGATTACTTACATGACATAAATTTATGAAAAAGAATATTCGGTTCTAAGACGTTAAGATACGGCTTAGTATGAGAAATTACTGATGTTTTGTACTTGGTACTGACACTTTCCCTATGCTTTCCAGGCTTTGAAGACATTTTCAATTCGCTGAGTTAACCGTGCTGTCTGCGGGAACCCCGGCACCGTTAGTCCGCGGACGAGTGAGGTGTATCGTGCGCTGATGCGACGTGTCGACTTCCGTCGGCGCACGACGCGCACCGAGCAGGGGTTAACGGAACACACACTCGCTCGCAGCCGTCGGGAAAGCCTGCTGCGTGACACTTCCCAACGAGCACATGCGTACTCGTCTCACAACTCCCTTCCCTCACCCGCGCTCTGTTCACGATCAGATCTGTGGACGAATACATGATGGCGTATAGCTACGGCCACACAGGCCGCTACGCTCGCGATGTTCTCTAGTCTCAGCTGCATCTCAGGTGTCACTGGCCACACAAAGCTGTGTTGGCGACGTCGCCAGGTTTTCGGCTATTTTTCTAAAACGTCGCTGACTTCGCGCATGCGCAGATAAACAAAACATCAATTTTTGCGCGGAATAGTATTTTACTTCTGTGTTTGCTTTTAATTAGTATCATGTCGATGGAAAATTTTTCTGATTAAGTACGAAAATATCTATGTTTATGGGAAAAAAACCGATAGAAGACTATAGAAAGCAGTATATGCGGGATAATGCCTGGTATTTGCTTTCAAGAGAATGCTATCAAAATGAGCTGTATTTATTCTGAAATGACCCATAAATTTGGTTTCGTACTCACAAGAAACAGCTTCATCAAATGATGCAATTCTTCAAATTATTTTCTTTTCATATTTTGGATTATCTTTTTTTACGTTTGCATACTGATAGAGTCAGCAGAATATCTCTCTGAATCTCTTTTGTTTGAATTCCTCGAAATAAATTATATATATACACACATATAGGTATACATATACTGTAAGTGCTGATTTTGTAACAGGAATTCAACTAAACGAAACTCTGAATACAATTGCATGTCTCATTTCAAAAAAACAATTGCATGCATTGAACTTTTTCTCAGAAATAACCAGGAGCAGACGGAGACATTAATATATATATAAAATAATAAGATAATAAATAATATTAGGCTAATAATAAGATAAAATAACAATTATATAATACAAATAATATATATAAAAATAAAATATTAATATAAATATTAATATATAACAATAAAAAATTATATATAAAATATTTTAAAAATAAAAATATAAAAATTAAATAATAATAAAAAATTAAATGCCTAGTATATGTTACATGGTGGCCACTCACAGTCACCAAAAATATTCCCTGATTTTTCCCTGATTTCCCTGATTAAAAATTCAAAATTTCCCTGATATTTACAATTACAAAAAAAAAACAACATACTTTTGATGAAAAAATATATTATAGAAAGAGATTACTCATATTTTAGCACCCTGCTGTATTTTCTTCATTATATACATACGGAAGTTCGTTAAATAACAAATACATTTTAAATATGTCACTTTACATTATAGCGTCCCGTTCAATGACATGCAGTCTGTGTTTTGTTTTATGTAATGGGGTATTTCAGTGGCGAGTGCTCAAACATTTTTTTCACACAACTTTTGATAACTGTTCTTTAATTCATTTTTGAAGTGTAACATTTCTAGTTGTGAAACAACTAATGGATAAATCTTCACTGCATTACAATCAGTACTCCCATCTGTAGCTAAAGCAAATGGTCAACTTACTAAAGATTCAACAGTTTCAATTTAGTTTCACCAGCCTATACTCCACTAAGGCAGATGTTTTTGCTCTCGCACAGCTGTATTTCTGTGCAATTTTTGAGTCCGGAAACATAGCTCTATACAAATTACACGAATGATTGGCTACTGCTATCGGTAAATTGTGTTCTACCAAAAAACTTGTAAACAATAACTCTGCGTTTGTTACTTTCGTTTCTTCAGATGTAGCGAAAAACGACGATATAGATTTATTGCTCGTCACGGCTTTAAAATGTTCTGCATGTTTCTTTGATTCAATATGCCGTCCTCAGTCATCCCTTCCACCATGCGCAATCGAAAAGTCACACGTGCATGCATACATTACAAAAAGCGTGGCGTTCCACAACATTTGAAGATGACAAGCATGACCATTCTTTTATATAGTTTGGTCGAAAGTTCTGAAGAATAACGTTCTTTTTTTGACTCAGATACACATTGTTCTGTCACACGCTTCATTTCTACAACCGGCACTGAAGAACACAACACTATCGAACGACATAAAAAGGTTTCACGTCTGTACACACGACAAAAACACTTTGTAAAAAAAATGGCTTTCAACAAAGTAAATAACACAAGACAGGTTAGCCAAAGTACCATACAAAAATTATCGTGATGTAAGTAGCTAACAGACGAAAAGTCCGAGAATATGTACTAGTTGTATCGTACAACGGACGTAATACCGTACCATTTCTATTACAAAACACAACAATTAATCTACTTATTTCGACAGTACATGCGCACATTTATCAGTTCCGTTATCTGCGCAACCACGTGATGTATTCGAACTGCGTTCACGAAACACGCACACCAGAAACGGATTTTTTTTTTTCCGTTACCCAGCAGCACAAAGCCTCGTTTCCGTAATAAACCAGCGATGTTCCGTATTTCCGTAATATTGTGTTAAATCCGTAATAATTACGGAAAATCCGTAATGGTTGGCAGGGAAATATACATGACACAAAAAATTCCCGGTTATTAAAAAAATTCCCTGACATTTCCCTGATAATTCCCGATCAACGTGATTTCCCTGATAAATCCCGGTTTTCCCGGTTTTCCCGGTGAGTGGCCACCCTGTGTTAGTTACACATAGCATATGCATAATATAATGTAGATGGGTCTACAATTATAAAGAATTTTATGATTTTATTTTGGCCACACAAATATTATTTATAATTAATACATTCTATAAGTGGGTTTATATACATACTATATCTTGTGGTGACATGTGGGTTAGACTTTCGGGCAAAAATCAAGAAGAGTCAGTGTCATATAATTTCATACTGTGTACACTTTGACTCATTCAAACACGTACATCTCCAGAACAATAAGTCGACTACTACAGGAGCTGAACTCCGTTAATCTAAACTCTTGACTGCAGATATTCTGGTCGCACTAGGCGTGTTTCAGATTTTCACCCAGACTGCTAAATTTTATATCCCTTTTATACTTATTATTTTCGTAGTAATGTAGATAGAAGGTATGGGGCATAATTATTTTAAATATTTAAACCTTATGAAATGACAGTTACTGTTAAAATAAATTTGAAAAACATAGATGTTGCGAATACACTCATTAAAAATAAACATTGTAAATTCATCTATGTATTGAGGGTATTATGAAAATAAAGTAATCAGGAAAAATAATCACATTGTACTTACCTGAAAAACTGACTAAGTAAAACGTGATCCGATTTGCCCAAAAGTTTTGAACACAAACACATCATATGCTTTATACATACTACATACGTGTTACCTCCATACTTAGAAAGTCACTATAGATTGGAATTTAATCATACGCTAATTTCAAGCGACAATTTGTTTTTGCGTCACTTAAAAAAAAATTGACGGGTTTTAAATCACTAATGTCGAATATACGATATCTGAGATTTCTAGTATCATGGTTAAGTGGGCAATAATAACCCATGGTGAAATCACAAGTCAAAAAAATCACGTATGTTTCCCTATCTCGTTACCTGCACGTGCCTTTCACCACACACTTAAAGAAGAGAAACCTGTCACTATAAATTACAATCTAGCTCTCGGGCATCTGCGAAGTGGCTATAGCGTGACCACGTGGGACGATTTATCGGACTATCATTTTCTTAAACCATTAGTTCCACTGTTTATCAAACTACGGGTTGTGTATTACTCCACGCCCGTTTTCGACACACCGGTCACTCGAGAAATGTGAACGCAGTTTATTATGCAGCTTAGTGTTACTCTAACGCAATGTGGTCTCCAGTTTCTATTTAATCACGTGAGCTAAATTATTGCGGAACCAGCTGTATCATAGATATAAAATAGAAAAAAAATACACCCACGGAATAATTATGAGTTGTCTAGGCAGGTAGCATATTAAATCAGCATATACTGTTGTTTTCTGTGTTCATGTAATCATCGTTATTGTTCATTCTTGTGTTTCTTAAACTAGCAATGGCGTATGCTCATGATGTTGTCTTTAACACCTATAGAAATAAATAAAATTTATGAAAAGAAGAAAAAAACACAAGACAAAAATACCGTGCTCGCCCCCCCCCCCCCCCCCCCCCCTTGAAATATTGTCTTTACAAATAAGGCGTCCTATGTGCGACTTAAAGGGGTATGTTCCATTCCAGGTTATTGTATATCAATATAGACATACATCTATATATATACACACATACATACACACACGTTACACATAGTTAAACTTGCCGACATTTGCAGCGGCGCTGAACTTAAACCAAATAAAAAATATATATCAGATACTTTTTTGCATAATTAGCTGTCAAAATGTTAAACGGTTTTTTTTTTTTTGCAGTATGGCTAAGGAGAATGAAATTGAATATAAAACTGCATCGTCTAATGTTTGAAGTCATATTTATTGGCTACTTTGTGATAAGGATTAATTTCTTTCAGAACATTTTAAATTAATTTTTCCTTGTCTTTTGAAATCCTCAAAATATTTATGACTTTAAAAGGCTGAATAAAATTAAATTTTTTTTTCTGAAATAAATTAAAACCTTATCACGCAGTAGCGACCAGAATTGTCTTTAAACACAAACATTTGCAGTCATTTGGTTTTCCTCATCCATACTGTTAATGTTAAAAATTCAACGTTGCCAGATAATTACGCAAAACGTATGCACTATAAATATTTCTTTCAATTTGTTGAATTTCGGCCACTCAGAACTTCCACAAATTTAACCGTGTTGAAGGTAAACAAAACAATGACGTGTTAGGTCCGCAAGTTTAACCATGAGTAACGTGTGTGTGTGGAACGGAACATGTTCCTTTAAGCCACACATCGGACGCCTTATTTGCGGAGACAATATTTCAAGGGGGTTTTTCATGTCTATTTAGATTTTATAGGACGGGATCTTGGTGTTCTGTTTTTATTTTCATAAAATATATTTATTTATATTGGAGTTTAAAGATGATTACATCATGAGCATACGCCATTGCTGGTTGAAGAGACGACTCAAGAATGAACAACAAAGATGATTACTAGAGACCTGTAAAATTCGCGATTTCAAAAGAACCCATTTATAACGAAATAAGTGTACTTTAATAGAAACGAATTTCAATGATTAAATGCATGAATTGTAACGAAATAAATCAAAGGACAGGACTGAAATGTGTGGAAATGTTATCTACTTAAACATATTAATGATAAATAACCGAAAGTATGTTAAAAGATACAGATGGAAAATACATCTGCTGATTAGTTACCGACTCGTAACACCTGTTGACTGGAATGATCTTGATTCGCTAATTCTTCTGTTAAAGATTTTTCATTGGCCCAGAGTCCTTAAGTCACTGAAGCAAAATGATGTCAAAAGTATTTGGACTCTTTCCTATCGCGAAATGAATCCGCGAATTTTACAGGTCTCTAATGATTACATAAACACACGAAGAAAAAGCCAGTACATGCTGATTTAAAATGCGCGGGCGCAGCTCCGTCCACGTTACTGCAGGGCGAGTTCCGCTGACCTTCGCCAACTCCCGCGCGCTGGAGCGGCGCGCACCCAGCCTGCGGGCGAAACCAAAATGACCTGCGATGAAGGAAAATAAAAACCTGTTCCCCGGTGGCCAGGCGGCTGGAACCTGCTCTTGCAAGGGGGGGGGGGGGGGGGGGGGAGTGGGAAGAACTGCCCTGATTAGAGATCACGCATCTTCACTGTAACCTACAATACACATTTCACACAGTGGAAACTGCTCGAAATGCGTACGTTTTAATTGCTAATCAGTCAAAATCGTCCAACTAGAATCTGTGAGTTCCCACACTGACATATAGTTTTATTATATTAAAATCACTGATTCATCGGCGATTTCCAATAATTGTGGAAAGAGTAAAGGGGTGGGGATGGGGGGTAAACCAAGGGTGTCAGGTTGAGTACCCATGTATATATATTTTTTTAATGAATGATTTTACCCTGATAATAGGATGAACTTACAAGTCTATTGAAAAAAATAATTCATTAGCACCCTTAAAAGATATGGTACACGCGCAGGTTACATTTGCAACTATGGCCGTTATCGTTCACGGCCTTTAATTTTGTTTAAAAAATATTGTAGGGTTCGAAATAATGGGGAGGGGGCTGACAAAAGACAAATTTGTTTTTCCCCGGGCCCTGCATCGAGCACAGATAAACAGTGACGTCAGTCAGAAAGCTGTCGTAACAGCACATAATTCCTCTGCTGTACCACTCGGCCTACTCTGGCCGGGCGCTGAACTCGCATTCGGGGAGACCCGAGGTCTAGTACCTCTCCGTCCATACTGGGGTGCGATCCCCAAATGCAACTGCGAGTACACTGAGTAAAAGGTTTGTTTGCCTCAACTAAATATTTATTTGTATATGGCGAAATAAATATATTTTGTTCATTCAAACAAATATTTTGTAGTAGGAAAGATTCTGTTGACCCGACCCAAATGATTTTGTCAACTCAACTGTACATTTGGTTAGGTGTAACAAATCAATTTTGTTACTTACCAATTTTAACAAAATATTTTGTTGCAGCAAGTGAATACTTGTTTCGCCACACATAAATATTTGTTTGATCCAAACAAACCCTTTTCTCTGTGTAGGCGGTAGGCGTGAGTGTTGTCAGGGTTTCCCGCCTGAGGGACGTGTCGTGGTGTTCCTATACTACTGACAACAAGTCACGGGCGCTCTCCACAAGCTCCCCTGTTGCGAGGCTATCTATGCCCATTAATGACAGAGCCTGCGGAGGGTTCCATTCGACCGGTTCATTCACGTGGCCGGTGATTGTAGCCTCGAGCACAGGAGCCTGGAAGTTGAAGATATGATATGTTTTGAGCAACGAGATGCGGTCGAACTCCCGCCTGTGGCTTGTCGAGGAAACCAGGCGGGCGAACCGTCATCGCTACCGCCGAACCGATGTCGTCAATGAAGTGGCTTGGCTTCTGGGTTGTAGCCGTGTCCTTGGCAAATAATTCACTGACGTTTCGGTCGACACTGCAGTCACCATCATCAGGGAGCAGTTACCTAGTATCAGTAGGTAACTGCTCCCTGATGATGGCGACTGCAATGTCGACCGAAACGTCGGTGAATTATTTGCCAAGGACACGGACACAACCCAGAAGCCAAGCTACTTCATAAAATGGCCGTGAAAGCCTGCAAACATTATCATGCAGTCAATATCGTGGACCCACGTGTTTCAGCACAAACCTAAATACGTATAGATATTATTCCAATTCGTGAACATCGGGAGACGCATCAATCGTATCAGTGCCAATGAAAATTTATAGCAGCAAAACTATCCCCGAATACATATTGTAAACTTAAAACGCCATAGCAAAGAGTAATCACAACTTTAAAAATACGTTAGAAATATGTCATTATTATATTGATTACACAGTCTCATAAGAATTTAAGTTGTGATTTCATAGCGCAGTGACGAAAGGTGTGCATCCGAAATAAGTGGGAGTTCTTTTTGACGTGGTTCGAATCCCGACACTGGAAAAAAAACATTTAATTTTTTTGTATAAACGAATACTGTAGTATACAAATTATATTTTATGTAAACATGTTTTATTATTGTTATTTTTTTGTGAATCTAATTGCTGTCATAACTTTTAATACCTATCTCAGTCTTTTGGTTTAGTTATTTCGTACTACGTAGCCTTTATTTATTACTTACAGTAAAAATAATGATACATAGGGTAGACCGGGGGAAATCGGGTCAATTTTTTGAAATTCCTGAATAAGTATAAAACCAATATTAATTTACCATAAAATAATCTACAGTAATGTCAGTCATACATTTATGTACATATTTACACACAAGCATTAGCCAATCTTCCTTACGAATTGACATTAAACTTGATAAATGGAAAATGAAATGTTTTGACCCGATTTGGACAGAAGTGGGGTAAATCGGATCACAAGTGGGGCAAATCGGGTCAACAGATTTTCTTTACTGTTTTGACAGACACATTCCGCATACAAACTGTTTACACTGAAAAGCATTGACACAGCGCTCATGGTACCACATTTTGCAAGACTGGCACTGAATCCAATCTCCAGCAGTGCAGCTTCTGATGTCTTTGTATGCAATTTTGCACATGTTGCAGAGAACATCTTCCTCATCATCCTGGCCTTCTTCCGAAATTTCCAACTCGGATGTGTTTTTAGTTTTTGTTCGCTTCTTCGTCTTCAGAGGTTCAATTTTGCTTTGCTTTGAACTTAATTTAACACCTGCTTCTTTCTTTTCAATTTCCTGGATTCCAACAATGTGCGATTCTCTTTTGACAGTAACCTTAGAGAAGCAACAGTTTTTCGTTCACCTATATTCTCTTTGGTGTTAATTTTTCCGGTGTTGGTAACGGGCCTCTCACTTACACATTTGGCAGTGAACTCGTAATTCTATATTTACATGGATAATATTTTTATTATTTTAACATGTCCTAAACTTCAATATTATTATAAGTACTTACTAATTTTAACTAAAGTTGAAGTCATGTGCCTTAAATTCATTTTTTCCACTTATTTAGAATAGGCGTTAACTTAAAAATTGAGAAAGAAGAATAAAGTGCTTCACAATATATAGCAAATATATGAAGCAACCCGATTTCCCCACTGTATGCAGTGACTCGTTTTACCCCAACGGCAGCGACCCGAGTTACCCCATTTCACACTTTAAAAAAAAGAAAAATATTATAAATTCTGTCAAACATATAGAGCTTCAGTAATGCAGAAGAATGTTAATTGGGTACATATTTTCGTACTCCATTACTTAAACTACAATACTATTTCGAAATGCGAACGTAAAGGCTTACGTAACACAAAATAAAACTTACATTGTTAAGAATTTTCCACTTCAGGACTGCACAGGTTCGGGTTCATGTCGCACAGACTACCAGAATGTTGTCACAGGCGATATTCGCCTTGTAGTGGACGGTTGTATAGAAAGATAGCAGCACTCTTCGGTAGGTTCCGTAGACTCCAGTTCATTCTTTCGCCGCAAGATAGCAGATCTTGTTATGATGACCCGGTTTACCCCGTGACCCGATTTCCCCCGGTCTACCCTACATAAAGAGAAGATCCAAAATTTCTTAACTGATTTGTTGTACACCAAACCAGTTCCAAAATATGTTAACTAATAAGTATCAAATAAAATATTCCGCCCAACACTACATATCATAAAATGGTGAATGATTAATGGATAAGATAATAAATAATTTTTTCCTGGTTGTTCCCTGACAGAAAGTTCAAATTTTCCTAAAACATTTATTAAAAATAAATGTCCTTTTTTGGATTTTTCAGAAATAAATTAAGATAATCCGGCCTCCACAATACCCTCAGTTGATCTAGTTCTCTCTGCATTTTTTTGGTTTTTATTTTAAACAGAACTTGCACGCATAATTTTCTAGTGCATATGACTGTGCGCTAAAACACTACCTGAAAAAAAAATGCTTATACAGTCTGGGCGATGACAGACTGAAGCACGAAGGCAGACTGAAGCACGACATTTTCCCATTAAGTTACTATCACCAGGGGATTCCCGGGGCTTTTTTTTTCTCTTCAGAATTTCAAGTAAAATCTTTCCCTGAACAATTCCAACCTTCCAGACTGTGCCCTGATTCCCCTGACTTTCCAGAACGTGAACACCCTGAAACAGCAAGTTACGATGAAGAGCTCTGAATGAGGGGAAGCCTTCTTTTCACAGACGAGAGAGCCAAAACTCGAAGTTCCCCGAAGTTCATGCTTTTTTTCCGCATCTTTTATGTAGCTATCCTAACCAAATCAACCGTCCACAATGTTTTAAAGTATTTATAATGTGGCTAACCTAACCTAATTGACCATTAGTATCCTTTTATCAACACCGCCATATTTATTTACAATGAACAAAAAAAGAACCGAAGATGCACGATCGGGCGTTTAGCTCTCTCGTCTGTGAAAAGAAGGATTCCCTGAATGAGCCGCACTCGGCTAACAGTCTGCGGACCACTTAGCTACAGTCGTAAACACGTCGTTCCAAGCTCGACCAGCCACGCCATCTGCCTTGCCTCTCGCTGCCGGCGGCACTGTTACACGGTGCGGAGGTCGTGGCTCAGCTCTCGGCGCTCGCGAATTATAAACAGATGTGCTCCAGCGCTTCAGCGCACAATCAACAGCTCTTCGCGCCAGCCGGCCAGTGTGATGATTTACAACAGGGAGTTCAGTGGAAGGGTCTGACAACATAACAGCTGAGTGGATACTTAAAACATTCAAGTGATTTCTTTCAGAGTTATCTTAGGATACTTAGATGTAACATTTTATTTCAGATTCTTAAATAACCAATACACACCACTACAAGTGGATTATTAGGGAAAATGTTTCCTCAAACAATGACTAATTTACTGGCAGTAATACAAATGTATAAACTTTAAAATGTTAATTTTCGAGTTTTCCAACAATAAGCCTACTTGCCGATGCGGAGTTTTGCCGTCTTTGAGTGGTACAAACATACGAATAAATCTCACATGGAAAATAATTCAAACTAAACAGAACCTTCATTAATAAAATTTAACAAAATTCAATGCATACAGATATGCCACTGTAATTACTATAAAAAACCAATTATAACACAGGTTATCAAATTTAATCTTTTGTAAGTAACATTGAAGAAATTGCATGTATATGAAGTATTTTTAGTTCTAAATCTGAAAATGAAAAGCACATTACCGTGACACATACAGTTTTTGTATCAAAGGGGCACACGATATAAATTGCATTTATTACGCGGTGTTAAATCCTTAGGTTGATAAATACATATATACTATTACAAATAATTGTTCCAGATAAAACCATCACAATAAAAATAACACTATTATTGGACCTATGTATAACCCGAACGTATCCCAAACACCACCAAAACCTATAAGTGCTCTTATCGTTAAAAGTATATGTTTTAGGGAAAAACTGAGTAACTTTTTTCCCTTTATAAAACCAAACTATATTTATATTTAACATGATGGCACTGTTGGTTATCAAACATAAGTAATTATATTACTTATTCACTGGAGTGACTCATTTTTGAGGAGTTATTTTAAAATCATAAAATGGATGTAAAGTTTTAAGTATAAATTTGAGGGAAAACGGCAATTTTTTTCCCCTTTTTAGAATCAAATCATAATTATGTTTAACAATATTTCAAGTTTAACAAGTTCTCAAAATAAAATTGAATGGCGCGCGCTTCTCCCTACTTCCTGTTACACATTTTCGTCGCATGCACGATATTACTCCTACCGAATGCCGTATATCGACAGCTAAGACGTTACACATAAGAAGCTATATGGTACGCAGATGAGGACTTTATGGACCAGGCGATGAAACCTGCGTCAATACTCTTAAGCCATCAAAGAGCGGGGTCACCGCTTATAGTCCCATCGTTAATGCTGCGGTTATTAAATGTGATGTTTATCACCAAACCATATGATGGTTATAAAGGGTTTTACGTGCGCGATGTCTTTAGCGTTTCCTTGCAGCTATGCCCCAAACACGCATAATAGCTTCAAGCAGTCATGCTCCTTAACTAATAAAATGGCGTAACTTGAATAATAACATGACGTAATAAAAGTGCAATAAACACTCAACAAACCCAGAATGAGAAATTAAGGTGGTCTTGGCTAATTACAAATCGCACGTGTTTTGATTTTCGGTGTTTGTAAACATATTCCCTGGTGATACAGTACGGATTAAAGATAAAAACGCGAGCTTTCAGACTCTTCCAATGCAAGGATTGACGTTGCGGTGATAGGGAATAGGTAAGCCGTGTGCATACAAAACACATTTTATTGTGCTGTTGATTATGCAAACCAACACGCTAAATATAAAAAAAAATAATTCACGACATAAGAAGCACTAAAGCCATTTAATTCATCAAGTCCTACTTACGCAATAATATTCTAGTTGTATCGGCAACGGCACGTTTGCAAAAAAAATAAAAATGTCAAGTTCAAATTTTCGGCATGTGTACTTTCAATCCTCCAAGTGTTGATGCTGAATGCTCAAAAGAACGTGTCACATGTTTGTAGGTGCCGTAGCTGCTAGCCATATACACACTGCGCAACTTCAGCCTACTAAGCCCCTACGCAACCTACGCACAGCGTAACCGCACAGCGTATCCGCTCAACGGGCTGTCTACCAACCCGGGGTTTCGCACAGCTTTCAAAACATGTTTACAAACGCTGGACTGGCAGCAAGCTCTTCTATAAACTACGTACCATCCAAACACACGTTTGAATTAACACTGGCATGAGCCTTATCATTTGCATTTTTGGGTTGAACTGTTAACACTGTCGGAAAAAAAACAACATATACGTGTTGATGTGGGCAGAAGTGAATGTTGAATGTGAATGAAGTGAATGAAGTGAAATCACAGAGGTGATGTTCCACTTGAAAGAAGGGGAAGGGGAACATAGATTGATTAGTACTAAAATGCATTTTGGAAGAGAAAAAGGTATTGCTCTACGTGACACTGTTAACCTGTAGCACTACGGGGTCGGAACAGCTCTAGAATTTAGTCCATTATTTTGAAAACCACTAAATTCTCCTTTCCAGTGCATGACGAGACAATGAAAAATGTTTTTTTTTATTAAAAAACTGACATCAAAATACACAAAAGTAACAAGTTCACTAAAAATTTAAAAAAAAAAGTTTATACACCAAATTAATATTTCATTGTTTTTTTTTTCATTTAGTGTAATTAGGAACTTATTGTTTATTATGTATTTATTAATTATTTTATAACTTTGAAATAGGTGCCAAGTAAAATAACATAGCGCGTGTTACTGAAGTGATACTTCCCAGGCATTTCAAATCTCAACTAATTATGTATATCTCTTTGGCCAAATACCTATTCTTTGACCTGTTCGCGTTAGAATTGTTTCAGATAAAACGTTTCACGAAAATGTTGCATTAAATATCGGAATTGAAACTTTAATCTCATCGCATCCAAAGAAGTTTCAATTCAAAAGTACATTATTGATATTCAATAAATTTCAACGACTGTTTATATCAGCTTTAATGCTAGTTAGGAAACAACTACACATATAAAACTAGAGAATATACGATGTGTGTGCAAGCATCATCCATGTTAAAAATTACGTCCCACTCTTATGAAAGTATTATACAGTGGGGTATCAAGAAAGTAGTTAACTCAGTTATGAGTATAAACAAATACAGAAGGACTAAGCCGAGGCTCGAGACGCGAGGGAAGCCCTGGGGGCGCGCCTAGGCTCGTCATGGCAGAAGGAAGTTATGTGAACGGCCACGCAGGCACAAACAACACTAAGCAAAACAGACATTTGGAAGGTGGAAACGAAACAACAATTTAGAAAGACCCAATTACGTTACGGGAATGTGTACACACAACACACACGCCAGACTGCAAATTAAGATCAGCCGAACACACTGCCATGACTTACCGCAGGGCGACCTCGGAACTCACGCCAGACTAAACCATACTAATATTATAAATGCGAAAGTAACTGTGTCTGTCTGTTACATTTTCAGGCCTAAACCATTGAAACAATTTTGATGAATTTTTGTATATAAATAGATGGGACCTTTGCCGCAAAAATAAAATTTGAAATGGGTGAAATAGGGGATAAAAGTTTGTGCGGGGAATCAATTTCTTTTTACTCTTTTACGCCCGAACCGCTCAACAGTTATGAATGAAATTTGGCACACAGCTAGCTCATGAGACAAAGGCTAAACATAAAGATGAAATTCCATCATTAACGAGGTAAATTCAGATTTATAATAGAAAATCATAGAAGGTAGGTAATAAAGATACTATCAGTGAGCGTGTATTATTTCTCTATGTCCGCTACACGGCCATGTTAACCTTCTCCTTGGTAAGTTTCCTTAGAGTGCCGATAGATCGCATTGGGTTACAAACGCCCGTTGCATGGAGACAAATCATCAACAATGATTGATTTGTTAGTTTGGTTTTCTGTATTTCTGTTGCATGTTTGACCTATAAAGTTAGACATTTTGATTTTATCGTGATCCTGGTATATAATAGGATGTTAGTATGTATGACGTTGATAAACTCCCGACACCTTTTGACCGATCGACATGAATGTTAGCACATCAAAGGTTTTTTTTTTTTCATGGAGAATGTTTTTAAGCAATCCATTTTGTTATATCTCGCCATTAGATAGCGCTGCAGCGCAACTTCTACTACGTACAACCGATCGCCATGACAATTGGTATACATAGATATCTGAATACAGAGAATATTTTAGTGATATCCATTTTATATCTCGCCACTATATGGCACATCAAATTAAATTCCATGCAACCGATCGCCACATGGGTAAACATAAAATCATAGGTCATAGACATACAAACAGCTATTGTGCGTCATTTCTTTATGTCCACCACACGGTCATATAGCGGCATCCATTTTGCTTAAACTCGCAGAAAATATATCACCCTGTGTTCAGCCCGGGCAACGACGGGTACTGCAGCTAGTATCAACAATAAATTTAAATCCAATTGAGGGCAGCGCTAAGCATAACACGGACCTGTACAGGGAAAACAAGCACTGAGTGCGCATGTGCTGATCATGGGAGGGACACGGCTGGTGGAGGGGGAAGAGGGCGGTAAAACGCCCCCGAGGAGGCATCATCCATCTTCGGCACTTGGCATCAGGTGCAACTTCTTCACCTGGCCGGAGGTCTTCAAGAGCGTGTCAAGAGCATTGTGGTCCGATCACACAGTTACCTGTCAAGCCATCTCTGGATTGATAAAAAAAGACTCCCTCCCACAGAGGACATCCGACGATGTTTTCAAAACACGTTACTGCTCACTGCTTCACAAGAGACAGCATCCTGTCACATTAACAGAGGCATTATACTGAATATGTGACCCTAACCAGTAAATATTTCTAAACATAAATTGATTTGATGATAATGTGTATATATAAACTTTTAAGTAGGCTTTATCAAGTATTATAACTATTTTTTTTAATTTACTTAATGTTTCGCATTACTTTTTTTAAGTTTCTCCATTGGCATGCTTATGTTTATGGTTTAATTTATTGTTTATTATATAAATGTTTAGTGAAAAACTGATGTCTTATTTTTTTGTACACTGAAAATCGGCCTAGTGGTGAATTTTGTTCGTGTATAAAAACAAACAGTTGTATTTGTGCTTCAAGTCTCTAATCTGCAACCCAATAAATAAGCCAAATACAGGGTGTCTACCAGATCTAGTAAATGAAATTCCCTGATTTTTCCAGGTTTTCCAGGTCTAAAACTGAACTTTTCCAGGTTTTATTTAACACAATTACGACATTCCACGAAACTGAAAAAAAACTGCATAACAATACATTGATGGGTTTCAAAGTATTTCAACTTACTTAAATTAGTAAAAATATTACCTTCTTCTAGACGTGGCCAAAGTGACTCAATTGATGGCAAATAAAACATGCTGCTACAAATATTTCACACACAAAAAACATTAGTAAAAGGAAGCTCCCATCAATTTCGCAGTGACTCAACTTTTGCGTCTATAGCACTTGCTTCAGAAGAAGCCAAATCCAACACTCGAGCCTTCTTAGACTGCAATGCCTTGATCTCCTCTTCAACTCTTCTTTTTTCTGCCTTCTTCTTGTCTGTAGCTTCCTTTTCTTTTTGTTTTGTTTGCAAGGCTTCCTTACGCCTACAACTAGCATTTCTTACATACTGTAACATGGACTTGATGATATCAACATGCTCTACACCTCCAGAACGTTGAACAAAGTCATACACTTGTCTTTGTGCAATCAGTGTTTCTTCCTGCAAGTTTTCAGTCAGCAGATTAGAATTCACTGAAAATCCTCTTTCCAATGATGCATTTCCATCATCATCCTCACAAACTTTAGAAGGCCTGTTTCGGCAACTACTGTATGTGCCTTAAGAATGAGCATCCACAAGTGATCAAGGCGCCCATCTTCTTGAGAAAAAGACGAGAACAGTGCTTCAGAATCTTGCGAGGAACATACCAACTGATATGATCACTCAATGTTATCAGCTTCTTGTCCTGATAGCCACCTGTTTCGAAGACAACATTCTAAACTGTACTTCACACGCTGTTTCCTCACACCCGAATTTAAAGCCATAGACGGACATAGCAGGAAATTCCTTTGGTAAGTTTATACTTCAGGGGACTTTTGCCCTGAAGTTTTTTTACCATAACCTTTGGACAAGTCCTAACATCATTTTTCAGTAACAGGACATACTTTTCTGGTACTTTTTCTTTCTTGATGGCATGGCGTACTGCATAACCCAACTTGATCTTGTTAGCAATAAATAGATTTTCCTGGTTATCTACATCCAATCGAGATACATTGTGTTTTACCCTAAAGCTCTTCAGTACCTCTGGTTTCACAAACTTTCCTGCCAAAGCTAATAAAATGTCTACCAGTGAATCATACAGAAAAGGTGCCATGGGTGCTTCACTTTGGAACATTGTAAGAAACAATTCCAGCTCTGATGCCAAAGAGTGGAAGAATGTAAATTTAACTTCTAGAAGATTATCTTCAAGAGCACTTTTCACTACTTTGAAAGACAGATGAAATAGAAACTTAACTAACAAATTTATTTAGGTGGGGTAAAGTTTTCAAGGCACGCTCAGCAACTGCATTATTTTCTAACCATCTGATTGCACAAAATTTATTGGGAAAAAGCTCTGATCTAGTTATTCTAATGTAATATGCCCTCCTTGCAGGTACATGCTTAAACAAAACGTAACTGTGCCTCAAAAAACTAACAACGTCCCATTGTATAGCAGAAATTCCAGTTTTGAAAGCACCATGGACCGTATGAAGCCCACAGCTACCAATTTCTAGCAACGATGGCGAATCTTCACCAAAAGTGTCTGTGATATGTATTTTCAAAGCTAACAAAAATGCCCAGTTTACGTTGGGGGCATCCATAATTACTTAAAATTAAATGCACCTGTCGGTGTAATCCGAACGCGGGAAGCACATGCCGCAGCACGTACGTCAGCAGGATAACAGACCAGCTTGAACCAGTTTGTATCACGTGATTTAACGCCACTTCCGAATCCGATGGTAAATAAAAGAAAATGGACGTGGGAACTGTTCGTTATTTGCCATTCAAAAATAAAAATGGGAGGGGATACACATGATGCTACGTCAATGCAAGCTGATCAATAAACAAAAAAGTATTGCCTACTACAACCTACCAAACAAAAATTCCCTGATTTTTGAAAAAAAATCCCTGATTTTCCCCTGATTATTCCCTGATTACAATATTCCCTGATTTTTCCAGGGTCAGTAGACATCCTGCAAATAGTCAAGGGTCAGGCTACAAAAGCCATTACAAATTGGTACGCCAAAGTTTCGGTATTGTTACGTGCTGTTTGATATTATGTGACTAGATTGTTTAAAATGTCAGCGGCAGGGTACAAACCCACATTTAACAATTTAAACAAAAATGTGCGCCTGAGGTAAAACCTGTGATTGTTAAAAATTTTTTTTTTAGGATAAAATGCTAGAAGGATAGAATAATTTATTTAATAAGATGTAATACCCTGTGGCAAATGACGTGAGTCTATCGGAGCGTAATCGTTCATGGGATGTAATGTAACCTGAGCCAGCCCTCCGTAGCGTCTCTCTCCACCCGTCAGGGCCCCCTCTGCCGGGCCGGGAAGGTAAACAAGCGCGCCGGTACGTAAACACCTCGCCGACACCAGTAGTTACGACAGGCTCATTCACAACCTCCTCGTAACTAAGCACGCACTTCGGCCCGTCGTTACCAGCGCATCCGCCCAGGAGCGTCTAACCTCGAGTTCTCAATCCACTACACAGCAAAATAAATTTGAGAGTGTCTTTCAGTTCCCGCCAGATACGTGTAACATCTAACCTCGGTAACGAGCAAATTCATGTGTTTTCCTTTTGCAAAATATACTTATAATACGAAACTCGGACACAATATTAAGGGTATAATTCTTAAAACAAAAACAAAAAAAATGCCGAGTGTGATAAATATACGCACATTGTGTTAACTACATTTCTTGACGCGAACCACACGTACTTCCGCACTCGCCGCTAGAATTCGCTGCCTCCGCTCCTACGTCGACTACTGAATCATTCGATTTGCAGACAAAAGTTTAAACTATACAATGAAAAGGCTCCGATAAAAGCGAAAAAGACAGTGGGGAAAAAATGGTTTGGGCCAGATTTTACACAAATATCCTACCCATTTTGTTAAAATTCATTAAACCGTAAATACGATAAAGTTTCCCTCTGTCTTTGTGATCTTCGGTTCGCGGACGCGAATCAAACGTATCAGTTCCACACCCGCAGCTACATCGACTATTATATTGTTACGAGTATAGCCTAATACCTATAGGAAAAAAATTGAATTCGTAAGTTATAGCCCAATTAATTGGTTCAGTTTTATTTATTACTAATGTCTACACCATAAAATTTATTCACTCAAGATCTGTGTCCACTACAAATAGTCTTACAAGTATAATTGAAACATTAACACTTTCCACTAGAGCTTGGCTCGACAGTGGCTCGCTCTTCTGTCCGCCTCTGTCTGCTTCCTTCGCACACTCACCCACGCCGCGCCGCAGTACAGACTCCAACTATCGCTCGCCAGGCCTTCACTCGCAGGTATCGCCTCCCGATAGATCAGGTTCGCTCAGCAAGGGACACTTGCCCTCTTCCCTCGCTGATCGCGCTACCCGAGGGGAAGACTCCGAGGAGCGTGCAGAAGGCAACGGTAAACCAGCGGCCGTGTCGGCTCGCCGCTGTCGTTCGCGGGCGCGTAACCGTTCGCGACTTCCTTCCCGCGAGACCGCAGCGCAGGCGCCGCCGCAAAGCATGTTCCACTAGGCACCGAAGAGAGATTTGAGCTTGATCGATCCTTCGCGTCGATAATACTACAGGGAGCTTATTCTCAGTTTATCATTACCATGGAAATCTGTCGATACTTATCGATTATTGTTATAACTTATTGAAGTGTATCTTCCTTACATACGGTAGGGTAAGTCTAGGCGATGACTCATCAGAGCGTAACGCGAAATGTGCAACGCTCAGAAGTGTGATGCTGGATGTCGGGGAGGGGGATTATTAAACTCCCCACTCCTTACTCTCGTGCAAGCGTTAGTGAAGCGACGCTACAATGCTGCATTTTTTGTTACGCTGGAAACGACAGTTTTTATTAAATTCAATTAGAAGTCTGAAAATTAGTATAGACATTTCCAACAGCGTTAGTGTGTTTTTCAATATTATTGTGTATTTTATTGTTTAATTTTGTAGCTCAAGTGAAATACTAGATTATTTTTTAATATGCAACTGGATTATTTCATTCTAATTTCACTTCTAACTCGTGTGACGGTTATTTATTTATTTTTTTATTTTACTCGATGTCGAAAATTGTTTCTGAACGGTATAAAGCGACCGAAAACATAGGTATACGGAATTTTATTTATATTCCATTCGTAAGATATTAGTTTTTAAATGGTAATTTACGTTACCACTGGAAAGTCAAGCTCGTCTTCGTATCACACGAGGGGAAAGGATACTGAATAATGACTCAAGCTTCTTCGCATCGACCACAGATTAACGATTACCAAATTGGATTCTTACTCTAAGTTTATCGTTACATTTATCGAGTCATATAAACACCGAGTCACTCGAATAAGCTCCAAGAAACTCTGTACAGCGGAAACTCTCAAATGATGCACTGTTAAAAAAAACTATCACCTTTAGTTTAGGAAGGACTCTAGTTACAAATCATCCACGGATCTTCGTAAATTTACGGGTATCATAGTAAAATTACTGGCAGTATGTTTACTTTGAGCATTAGCACACAAGAATCGTCTTGAAGTATTAACAAAAACTTTAAACAAAATAATTGTTAGGTTAAAGGAAAAAAAAGTTATCCCTACGACGTGAAATTTTACCTTGTTTCTGACGGAAGATAAAACTCAGAAGTCGATTTTCACTTTAGTTTTTACGAAGTTGTCTGGAACTACGAGGGATCCTTCGTTTTATTTACATGCAGTCCGTTAAAAGGTTCGGATATTAACTGTTGTTTATGCAGGCCGCAGATTCATCATATTGCCATCCGGGGCAGTAAGCGTGGGCGAGGCCAGAAACCGAAGTATCTATAACTCGCTAAGTGCATAGTAATTAAGGTGAACCCCACACTGGTGAAGAATTATTTGAATCGACGGCGGGGGTGCGTTTCTTGTGGGATAGGTTTGGCACGCGGGCCTGTGTGTGCGCTGGTAGATTGTGTAATGCTATAAAAGTTACGTGTACCTAATTCGACGGGGGAGTGAAGCTCCCCACCATTTTTTCTGCAGGTGTGCCAGTTAATACATACATATATATATATATATATATATATATATATATATATGTATATATATATATGTGTGTGTGTGTGTGTGTGTGTGTGTAGGTGTGTGTGTGAGATAGAGAGAGTGTGTGTAGGTGTGTGTGTGTGAGATAGAGAGAGTGTGTGTGTAGGTGTAGGTGTGTGTGTGTAGGTGTGTGAGTTCGTGTCTCGCTTTCTCTCTCCCATCTCTCACCGGGATTTTAAACGCCTACTATGTTTCTCGACGAATGGAAACAATACTCGAATGTGCAGAGCAGAATCACAGAATAAACAATTAGTAACAGAAGCGACAAAATGTGGCTTTATCCTTGGTTAGTGCGTACCAGCAATCTGATTGGCCAGTTGCTCTCAGGGCGTACATGAATGTAAATAAACGATGTTTTCCCATTGAAAGTAAGGGGCTTATGATTTAATGAACACTTTGTGTGGTAGTAAATACAATAATTCGTCGTAATTTCACAAATATGTTTGAATTCATTGTATTTAGAGTATCCATGCGTGATTCCAATCAACATTGTCCTTTTGTATTGGAATAAATAAGCTAGTTCGTGCTCATTCTAGCCTTGTGTTCCGTGATTCAGGGAATTGTGCAGTAAATACCGAACAAATTTATTTCAGAAAGAATGCATAATTTTTGGTGTAACTCGTCGACATGTTATTAAATAATGATTGAAAGCCAGTAGGCGTCTTCTTGTCCGTCATCTCGTTTGCTGGAAAGAATGCGTGATATTTGTGTAACTCTGTGCTTATTGCCATGCAACGTGTCTCGATGCCTTTATTTATTTTTTTGCCACAATGCACCTTAGACTACAGCAATCAAAATGTAGTGTGTTTTTTGTCTATAATTTAATATGCCATTTATATTACAAACGCCACACTTAACATACGTGTGATTTATTTTCCTGTAGGCCTAATGTAATATTGTTGAGAGTGAATTTATTTAAGTCTTTGCTTTTAATTGGCCCCTAAGTTATGTAGTTAACACGTATAAAACATGTAATTACACACTTTAATAAACTTTGTTAATGCACATCATATCTAGATATTTCTAATGTAGGCCTAAATAGCTACCTACTTTTTTGGCTTGTTAACTAAGTAGAATCTTATAACACAAATTAATTTAACATTTAAGTTTACTTAACCATTTTCTTATTTACACCAACTGAAGAAACTTTCATGTCCGTAAATTTTAGCTCTTAATGGGAGGACAACATATCATTATGTCATTTTGTTTAGCTTATTTTGTCCATCTTGTCAGATCTTCTGTGTGTACACGTTTGTACAAAAATATTAGACGTCAATCAAAACAAAAAAAAAAACCTTGCATAATGTTAATCAGTGTACGCAAATATGAAGCCTACATAATCAAATCATTTACAATGCCAGAATTCACTCGCAATCACTAACTAATACAGTACTTAATTCAAATCCGACTAAACTGATATCCCAGCATTGGCTAACCCCCCCCCCCCCCCCCCACCCCGAAAAGATGGTGACAGAATAGTAAACAAACAATGAGCGAGTTCGGGTGTAAGCCCACTTTGTCGTTTCTGTTACCAATTGTTTATTCTGTGGCAGAATGCTTGATTAGGTCACTAGACAAAATAACGTTCAGAATTAATTAAACTCTGTTGAACAAAAAAAGAATAGCGCGGTTTCCTAGCGCAACCTTTAATTAAGTTTCTAAACGAAAAAGGGAAATTAATTTTTACTGTAAAAAAACACTTGAATTCACACAAATGAATACTTTTCCTCTCATTTGGATACTAGGAAGTTTGTGAGGCGCCTAAGGCGTCCGTTGAAAAATGAAAAATATAACAAATACTTTAATTTAATATAACAGATATTTTTATAAAAAAAATCAATTTCTTTAATATTATGCAACTGAAAATAATGTCTGATATATATGAAATAATATAAAATATCTTTAAAATATATATACATAACTAGCTGTACCCTGCCACGCTTCGCTGTGGTACATTGTGATTGAATAGTTAAGAATTGAGAAACAAAACAAAGACTACATTTCATATAAGTTTAATTTTGCAATACTTGTGGATATTCAATATTTTTTTGTTTTTCCACTGTATGCGTAGATATAAAGACTATCTGGTTTTCCGACTCGGGAACACGCAAAATAGTTAGCTTTCCAACGTTGGTTGTATTACCGTCATTCACAACTGCATCTCGCAAATGAACATATTCTTCAGAGCGTAGTTTAGTCTGATTCAAACGGAGAAATAGCAAACGTTCCGTTTCAATTTTTGCATACATATCCACAATATACTGGTGAAACAACTGACGGCATTTAAAAATATAATTGTCCTCGTTCCTCCGAATCATAAAGCGGTATGCGTAAAAGTTCATTGAGCTGCAATTTTTATTGATTTCTGCACCATTTACTGGATTTATCATTTTCACATTGAAATGATATCCATCGGCACCATCCCAAAAGATCACTGGATATTGTAAAGCATCGTAACAACGGTGAGTTTCTGCTACGTTTATCAATTGATTATTTCTTCGATGGAGAACAATATCTCTAGGTTGAAACTGATCTCCGACTATAACAATTGCTACTTCGTCTATAGTTTGGAGCATTATATCTCCGTACATGTTCTCCAGCGGGAGTTTTGTCTGCGTGAATAATAATTTTGTGGGTATCTGATGGCATCATATCAATTGCTGTTTTGAACAAAGGCATCAAATTGTTCCTTTCGTGAAGAAGCTCCTGCAGTTGCGAAATAATGGATCTTCTTAGCGAGATATGTATTCCACAACGTGCATCTACTTCATCTCTATCATCACCAACGAAGTACATTTGTAGGAATTTATGGCCACTATCTGAGAACGGGAGCAGGGAGCCAGCTTTGTGATATATTTGCCCTTTGATTTTAAAAGTTGGCATGAATTGAGCAGTCACGATTTCCGCAACAAATGATGTCATTTGGAAGCAAGAGTTATATTTCCTGATGTTCGATAGGAAATGCTTCGATTCAGCGGTAGATCCAGCAAGTGAAGTTTTCAATGGATCTGGTGGTGCATCAAGTTGAGGCAATTTGATTTTTCCGCCAGCGCAACACATCCCTTTCGTTTCATTATTAAACTTTAGAGCCTGGCAGTAGCTACAGACATGACTCATCTGACCAATGACAACATGCTGACTTGAACTATAATCAACAGCTGGATTGTACCGGAACGCAAGACGATTGTATTCCAGATGCAGATCAGCTGTTCTTTCTGTTCGTGTTTCAGCTGTCCTCACCCTTTCGCGTTCATTCCGTTCAAAACGAACCAATTTGTTGCTGCAGAACGCGACTGACGTGCTCGCAATCGTGCATCCTCAAGCCTGGCTGCTCGTCTTTCTGCTGGTTCCACGTTACGTGTCTGGATGGTGCTTAGTCTGTTCCTCTCTCGTACGGATGCTCGCTCTTCCTCAGTCATATTTGAAAGCCGTCTTCTTGATCCTTCTGTGTGGCGAGTGCGACGGCCCAAATTTGACTTTCTGCGAGGCATTATTTCGGTTTTCACTGAAACAGATGAAAGGAATGAGATTATAACTTCTTATGGCTCTCATAGCTCTTATATTCTCATATCGCTCGTGATTCTCATAGCTGCAGCTCGACAACAATGAGACACAGGATAGACAGCAATGAAAATTAATAATATATTTACTGTCCATCATGTAATTGGAAACAAATATTGTTTCTCATGTGACTGCGCCATTACTATTGCAGTTGTCAGCGAGTGTTTTCCTCGATTACGGCAGATGGCGCGGTCACTGGTACACAGCTAATAGGTAAAAAAAACTTTTTTTTTTCGCACTTGTGCTATGAATGTGATGCACTTGTTATTGGCGATATAACATTTAAATTTAAATTAAAAATTTAAAAAAAATGGTATAGGGTCTACGGAGTTCAAAAAATGAATAGCCTAGAACCATCTACACGCAATCCCACATCAAGTGGTGATAGACCCATACAAAACATAACCTCTACTTACGATTGATGCAATTGTTATTGGCGATAGAACATATTAATTAAATTAAAAATTTAAAAAAAGGTATAGGGTCTAAGGAGTTAAAAAAATGAATAGCCTAGAACCATCTACATGCAATCCCACATCAAGTGTTGATATACCAATACAAAACATAACCTCTACTTACGATTTGGATAGCGGCGCAGCTCAATCGAGACACGATCACACTAAAGTACCTCATTCATATTGTATAATTAGTCTCATACCGCTACGCTTAGTCATTTTTTAATTATTGCACCTCAAAATAAAAGCATTCTCATTGTATATAGCCATTTCCCGCTCGCTTCACTTGACGTAGTTTTTTCCATTGCTAAGAGAAATCCTTTGGCATGGAGAAACGTTTCCATAACAGAAAATGCGTGTTTTTTGTTTTTATTGGTGAGAAAACACATTAATAAAATGGCGCAGTAACTTTTTCGCGGTCGCGGGTATGTTGCTGACGTGAAAAGTAGATAAAAACAATCCTTGATGCGGGTTGTATATAATGGTAAAATTTCAGCTCGATCGGTGCAGAACGTTTTGAGTTTTTGAAGCGTACACAAACCAACATAACATTTATATATATATATATATATATATATATATATATATATATATATATATATAGATGTGCATCTGTACTAACTACATATAATTTTAGCAGCAAGAAATTAAGTGACCACAAAAGAAGAATATAATATAAAAATTCAAAAGGGCATTACTACAAATTAGCAAATATGCAAAAATACTTAAGGTTATACCATTGAATATATATAATGTATAGAAGTCGCGAGCCCAGGTTAAATTTTCTGTCCGGTTTCTTAGAAGAATTGTTGTAGTTCCAAGCTCCGCCGCTGCGATCGCTTTCATCGCTGGGTATCGGCCGTATACGCCCCTGGCGGTATTTGGCAGAACTAGGTTAACCAGCCCAGTCGTGACATCCTTCAACCCCCCCCCCCCCCCACCCCCCCCGCGAAAATCCCAGACCAACGATTCAAATTACCCGGCAGGTCTTATCAGCATCGTTAGGCGACCTTGAAGAGGAGCTTCCCTTACCGTCGTTTGAGAATGATGAAATCCCAAAAGAAGCTAGCCACGGAAATCACTGAATGATGTATTCTTTACCCGAGTGAAGTGAAAATTAGCTATTAAAACTTTGTATTGGGCCAATAGTCAGTGTTCCGTTCAAAATATGGTTTTATTTTAAAAGTAAAATACTTATTTAAACTATATTTCGCGTTTGTACAAATTTACCTTCTCTTATTCAACGTTATCTATTAAGTAGTAAAACAGGGTAGATATTATTTTTAAAAATAAAAAAATGGAACCCACTAAATCAGTATTGGCAAGATATATATAAATTCAATATTAAAATACGCATATTAATTTTTTTGTATTTAACTTTTTTCGGTAATAAAAATTCAGGATGATTTTGGTTTAATTGGTTTACGTATATTGCTATATTTTCTAAATCACATAGAAAAGGGAAAAGAGTACATCAGTGAAAATTCAAAAATTTAGTTTAAGTAATACTAGCCATACCAAAAAATCAATATGCGAGATAAGAAATTTGGTAACTGCTCTACATTTCAAATAAAAATGCATTGGTTTCATGAATACTGAAATGTATGCGTAATAAGGCATATTATGTTATTATCCTAAGCATGACTATAACTAAAAAAATTACAGTAATTTAAAACGATGGCAGTCTTAACATACAATAAGTGCGCGAGTCTTAGTTTATTTTTTAATTGGCTTCTTCGTCAGATGGAAAAGAGTTAAGATTTCATCGAGGAAAAATATATTCTCAAAGTCACTATACCGGGAGATAGAAAATAAGGTAGGTACTTAATTTTAAATAAAAGTTCAAATAGACTTACGCTAAACCAATTAAAAATAAGTCGTAAAAATATTTTTATTTATTAAATATGTTCTATACTTGACAGTTCTTTGTGTATAATTCTTCAAAAATCTTTGGAATTTAATACATACTTTTCTTAAAATGGTAGAATATCAGCAATACCCGGAAATTACGTGAGCAAAGCCACGGGTTATTAGATACACTTTTATTATAAAATAAAAACAATTATACATTTGTAGTTCACTAATGTGATATTTTGTTTATTGCTTCACAACATTCATTTGCCAGTCTCAAATTTGATCGTACCACTTGTCAGAAATGTCACCAAAAATGAGAGATAGATTTTTTTTTGACGAATTTCAATTACGAGGAAACCTTTCGCAAGACCTTTTTCTTCGCAATAGTCACTGGGACACCATTTATTTAAATCCACTAAGATAATAAAATTGTATGTATAATGATTTGTTTTTGTATATTTATATAACTTCCCAACCAATTTTTAATGATTTTCATGTGAATAAAAACTTGTAAAGCAAGTTAATTAACTGTGTCATAATACTTCTGATTAGTTGGAAATACAAACTTTTCATCCGTAATATACGATGATAAAAAATATTTATTATTGCAAAATAATATTCATTGTTCAAATGCAAATTTAAATAGATTATTCATACATGTTTCCTGCTAATTAATGGTTTAACATAATAATTTTTATTATAAAATCATTTTTCTCTTGTGTTAAAATGGGTTGCTAAAATGAGGAATTATAAATATATCACTTACTAAGTCCGTGCACAGATTTACACAAAACCGCAATGTAGATAATCTTTTTTTGGTAGTTTCTAATTTTGTGCCCTGAATAACATGAATTTGGTTGAATTCATACCAAAGTGAATTGTTTGAACAACTTAAATTGATGTCATAAATAAATATTTATTTTATATTAAAAATCCACAAACTGTTTTTAAAATATAATATTTATCACGCCAGATGGAATAATAAACAAAAAATAGCTCTTATATGTTGTCTGTGTTTAAAGAATTGTATTATAGTTCATGGAAATAATATTTACCTTTCGGTTATTAAAAGAAAATATATTTGTATTCAAAATACTTGCGCATCGTTTTTACGAGCATAACTCGTGTATCTAACCTCAAAGCAAGGAATATAAAGAGTGGGAACTCAATGCTATAACAAATACTCTTATTTTCTTTGGAGATCCGGGAAATTTGCGTTATTTATAAGCAACTTAACATAGTAAATCGTTAACTTTTCAGATCAATGTTGGCAAAATTGATTTTTTTTTGGTCATTCGTTACTGGGAATATTCACCATATAACGTTTAAGATTATTTATTTTGAATTACGAAACAACCAAAACATTATGTAAAAATACTTCATCTTATGTTAAAAAAATTATAAACTGCATAGCCACAAAGTATGACATCATACCATTAGTTTCAGTTACTAATAACAAATAACAACATGTGCACGCGTTTGAACAGTCATTAAGTTGTTTTATAGCTACCAAAATCATTCAACGTTGTCAAGAATTATTCCACATTATGTTTTGCCATTTTACTCAATGCGCCACTCCGTTAACACAACATTTTATAAATTCTGAACTACGAATGTCAGTATTTTTTTTTACGTTATTACGTTTAAGAAATTTCTGTAGTTATCTTATTATTAAAATTAATTTTTGATGTTGGCATCTTTTAACAGCACTTTTTTTTTCGGTGGTCGTACTCCTCCAATTCAGTTGCGCCCGCCCGTATCTAAGCGCTCGGATTTCAACAAAAGGCACCGCCTCTCGATAGAGTGAGACAGAGAATTACGCGCACGACCTTGAAAAAAGCGACGCTACAGCGCTCTGGCGTGGAAGCTGGTAACTACGAGTACCCTCTTGTGGAAAGAAGAGCTATCTAGCGGCGGAGCTAACAACTACCACAGTTTTGGATCCGAAAATTGGAATAATAAATCCTATCCCCTCGCGACTTCTATAAGTTATATATCGATGGCTTAAAGCACAATCATTGTATGTCCACTTTTTTTTGGAAATTGAGGTTATGCTTTTATATGAAAGTTCAAGTTCATAGCTACTTCCTGCACAAATATTGTAAGTAGAAAACAATAATAAAGTATTAAAAAATGAACTGGAAAAAAAACTGTATGTCCATTCTTGATCATTATTTATATGCACACATGTTGTATGTCAACATTTTCAGCTATATTTTAACACTGAGCCATTTTCCAATAGGCATAAACATTGTATGTCCACCATAGCATGGACATGCAATACTTGTGCTGGTAATATTCCAGTTTAAAAAGCAGTCTCTTCTGACCTTAAGAGCACAGATATGTTATATCCAGACAAACAATATCTGTGTCGTCAAAAGTCCTGTCTCTATACTAACCTTGAATGCCATTAACGTCTCGCAATGTGAGGTAATTGAAGAAGGAGAATACATGTTACTCAAGATGACAATAATTTCTCACAACAGGTACTTCAAAATTTGTCAGATAATGAGTACACAAGTATTCCCAGTTTAGAAACAAATTTGTACATTCAGTATTTAGTCCCAGTAACAAATGACAATGTCAATGGAAACATAAATATTTCTCAAGAGAGTTCAATACATACAGAAGCCTTCGATATGGAAAATCTAATTAACACTACACAAGATGCTTCAATGAATCCAATGAACTACCTAATATACTCAACAATAAAGATTTGGCCAAAGGTTTGGAGGAAGAGACAGATAAGCAGGAGGCGCAGCAAAAAAAATAACATCCATCGTAAAAGAAAAAGAAAAGCTGATCCAGATTCATGGCAAAGAAATATAAAAAAAAATGCAGGAGTGGCAAGACATACACAAGTAGAACAGGAAAAATAATAGACGAGAAGGTTTTTCAGCCCATAGTTAATTGTAGCTGTAGATGGTGAACACCAAAATAAGTACTGATGGTAGCCCAGTTCGGTGGCTGAAAATAAAATGGTTAAGATTTGTCAAAGAGCAGCCGTCAATAATCTATTTCAAGTATGAGTTAAGTGATCCCAATTTCTTGGCACTTAACACTTCTAGGACAAACAAGAAATGGAAGCCTATTGTTTGGAATACTATTGAACTTACTCAAAAATACCAAGAAAAGATAGCAGTTTCATTTGCAAAGAAAAAAGATCTCATTCATATGCTGAGAACTGGTGTCATACCATACCTGGTGACTATGCAGCATTTATAGAAGGCATCCCCAGCAAAAAAGGTCTCCGTGACTTGGTTCCATACCAGGAGGATAGTGAAGAAGAGTAGTGGAAGACCCAAAGGACTTAACAATTGTCTGTGATGCTATGTCGCAGAAAATATGTAGCAATTTTGTCTTCCTATACTTACAAATAATTGTGCAGGCCTATATGTTTAAAAAGAAATGTGTGTTGATAATAAGTTCATGATTTTGTTGTTGATTTCTTCAAATGAATAAGAACTACAAAAATTAAACCACTTTATACTATTCTATGTTAAAGAAAATAGTAATAGTGTTTAGGGTGAATATTTGAACAAAGTTTATTAAAACATTTGA
This sequence comes from Bacillus rossius redtenbacheri, assembly GCF_032445375.1. Classification (NCBI taxonomy): domain Eukaryota; kingdom Metazoa; phylum Arthropoda; class Insecta; order Phasmatodea; family Bacillidae; genus Bacillus; species Bacillus rossius. The sequence goes on from NC_086336.1 coordinate 19,171,356, forward strand.
TTAAAAATAAGCGAATGACGATGTTGATTGCTTAAATGAATATTATAATTAAATACCTACTCAAAGAACTTGATATAATTTATATATATATATATATTATACAATATTATTGTTTTAAATTTTGATGAAGAAAATGTGGTGTTTTTGTGTGACTTTTTGAACTTAAAAATTACACAAAGTTTAATGAGAAATTATTTTTGGTAAAATGTGGATGATCATTTTTTTGATTCCTTTCAATTGAAATTAAAAATTCTTTAATAGAATATTTAAAATTTATTAAACTAGCATGGTATTATTACTGTCATTAACTTAACAAGAGATAATAAGTGCACATCTGTTGTATGTCCGATATTTCAATTTATTCTGAAGCACAGACATTGTATGTCTACAGAATTAACACAATAAAAATTTATTAAATTTAAAGTTGTAACTTGTTAGCATTGACACTTGTTCATCATGTACAATATACATTTACTCATTCAATAAAAATAATAGTTATAGTATAATTTGTAACCGGTAGTTGGGATAACAAAATGAAATCTTCTTTTTCAGTTTCTCACAAGTTTCTGAAAATGGATATACAATGACTGTGCTTTAAGCCATCGATATATTCAATGGTTATACAAACATATTATATACATAAAAATACAAAAGGTTTTAAATATAAACTTAAAAACATCAGCATATTTAAAAAATTAAAAATAAAACAAAGATTTTCGAAAGAGCATAAGTACAAAATTTAAAATATCAAAGATTCCCAGTGACGCACACTTAGATTTCCAAAAAAGGAAAAATTTTCCACAGTTTTTCGTTAAGAGCTAAACTTTCTGAGATATAAGCCTTTTTTAAAGTAATTATAAGCATAGTTGGTTGTAAAGTGCATAAGACGGAGTTGAAAAATAATAGATAGATATAACAAACATTTTAATCTAATAACTAAACAGTTTTCCACTTATGTAGCTATATTTCAAATGTTACTATACTGTTATACTTCCATTTTATATTTCATAAACATCTCTATGGATTAGGCTAATACTTGTGCTTCATGATACGCTTGTCCCCAAGGTATACATATCTCTTTGGCGTTATGCGATAATTGACTCAGTGATGAACGTAACTATAATATATAGCATAATATTCCGGCATATACTAATGAAGCTACTAAAAAAGGTGTGATACTTAACAACGAAAGATGTACGTACATACAAAGACTTTTTTGTTCTGTACATAGTAAAATCTGATCGGAAAAATAGAAAAAAATAAATTTATCTTATGTATGGATAAAACTCAAGAAACAAGCTATGAAAAAGTTATCATAAAACATAATGACCATACAATATAAAATTCATGACATTTTTTTTATTTTTTTCGAAATTTTCACGCTGTAGACATGTGGATTTTATACCTTTTGAAATAACGAAGCATTTACAGATATAGGTCCACGTAACAACTTAACAGAAATTCCGTACTGAAAAAAACCATTGCAATGCATCTAGAGAATAAAAAAAAGGACTTTAATCCCATAGCAAAACAAAGCAATAAAGCCCTCCTGCTTTGAACAGTCAGCATCGTTGGAGCCTTATAATCGGACAATATAATCCAACAAGCGCAAAGCTGCAGCCAATGAGTTCGAAAATGAGTTCTATAATTTCGTTGTTAAATCTACCTTCGGAATTTTTATGAAAAAAGAGAGACGGAGGCTCAAAATGGATTTGGTGTGCCCCGATAAGCAGTTTAAGAAACTGGTATGCCACCCATACTTTAAGGGGATTGGTGCAGGACAAAAAACAGTCATTCGTCAGAATTTGTTGGAAATGAGCTTAAGTGTTTCATAAATGCTTGTTTATTACTACTGTAAGGCCAGCCAGCACGTATATAAGCTAGCGGCTTAGATTTGGCAAGTTAGTGGCGAGAGAGCTTCTGTGAGGGGAGGTTGTCGGAGGTTGCAGCTCTGAGGCCTGCCATCTAGCGGGAATCTTTCGAAGGTCTTCCACAATATCGCCTTTCTCTCTCTCTCTCTCTCTCTCTCTCTCTCTCCAACACGGACGGAAAGCGAACCACGAAACCAGATCTTATCTTCGCTTCCCATCTCGCCCTATCCTTCATTCTCGGATCAGGTAGCCGCCCTTCCCCGCGTAGACTTTCGTGTTACTCCAGGAAACCAAGACTTAAAAAGGCACAAACCTGCGAAAAATTTGTCCAAAGCTGGATTTTTGTACTGTGGTAGAGTTGACTATGCTTAATAATATACCGAAAGTTTACCGCTGTAGACCTTGTGCGTTATCACCGAAAATTTGCATTTAAGTCCTAGGTGACAGCAACTTACATCAGTCCATTAAAATGCTACCCAAGTATACAGTTTTTAATTTTGACTGTCCGTAAACCTACCAAAATAATCTAGAAACTGTAATACACCCATTAATGTAAGAAAAAAAATTAAATTTTTAATATTTAAGATATGATATAAAGCGATTAATTCACGACATATATTTTTTTTAATCTTTGCCACCCAGATAAAAATACGATTTACACCGATTTGAAGAGCCCAATGCGAAAAAATGTCTAAATAAATGGTTATAATTATACTTTTAGCTTTAAGATAGTATATTTATAAAGAGTCTAGCATAATTAGTTGCCTCATGAAAGCTGCCCGAGCGTTGCAGTGTACTGCGGCCGTACTGATCTTTCGCGGCCGGCGTGCTTAGAAACACGCTGCGTACTGCGACACTCAATAAACTTGGTCTTATTTAAGGATTACTTAAAATATATTTAATGCATATGATAGGGTGTATTCATTTTACATCTATTGAGATATACTACATATTCTTTTTTCTTATATGAATGATTTTTGATACATTAAAATTAACAATAAACAATTTCTGCTTGGAACTTGTAAATCAAAATTTTAGAGGACCTCTGGTTTTATATATGTGTGTTCGTATTTTGTTATAAAAATTTAATTATTAAAAATTATTTTAATACCAAAAAAATATAATTATTTTTTTATTTCTAATACATTATATTATTTTCGATCAGAACTACGCAAAATTTTAATGTAGCCTATATTATAAAATATATATATATTTAATTGTATAAAATTAGTTTACTACATAACAATTGAAGAAAACGATACACCGTAAATGTGAGTTTTGTCACTTTTATAACATAATTCGTATGATAATATTATTTTTCCCAGAAAATAAATAAAACATAAGTTGTGTTGTAAAATGTATTGATAGAATTACATATTTAGTATTTTTTTCTAAGTTAATTTATTGGAGTGCTGCACCTAGCTGACTTCGTTGAATTGCTAGTGGCAAAGAGTGGTGGTGGATGTTTTTGCAAGAGTTTGACCGTATTTTATGACTCTAGCTGTGAGAGGGTGTTCGTCCCATAAATCCTAACGGTCAAGGAAAATAGCCTTTCTCTGTAGTCACGTACGGGTCTGCTACTCGCGCAATATCGTCAGTTTATCACAACTTTCTAGGAAGTTCTATTGTTGTGATTTATTTATAATTTAGAAATTAAAGAGTCCATCATACTAACATTTTTACCTAAGCAAATCGCATCCTGGAAGATTTTTATCTACGTTTGCAGAAAAAATCACTTGTAGTTAGGAAACGTTTATTCTTTCAGAGTAAAATTCAGTCTGGAATTACCATACATTAAAAACCTTAGTTTTCTGGAGCAAAAAACGTCCCAGCACAAGCGACTTTAACACTGCTGCAAACACACTACGCAGCTTGAAATACATCAGTGGTCAGACTATTGTACCAGACACTCAAAATATACACATTTAAAACTTAAAAAAAAAACAGACAATATTTATTTATGAAGTGATTTTGACGCTACGCACAACATATTTGTGTAACATGTAGTCAAATTTCTATAAAAAAAATATTTTTTTCTTACTTTTTATGATTAAAATTACCCCAATTTAATAATAGGACGTTTAAACTTTGAGGTGTTTATCACAATTACCATGTAGGACATTCTTTTATATTACTTTGGTGCCATAATGAGAACCGACTTAAAAAAGTATTAAAGTTATTAAATTTACGAAACATTTTTGTGGATCATTGTAGAAATTATCATTAAGGACTCAACTGCTCATTATTGGTGTGATCACAAGGTTTCATCGGTAAACTTTTGACGTGTTACTAAGAAATGTTCATTCTACTAATGTACAAAATTTTTGCTTTGGGATAATTTTCCATGTATTAAAATTTTTTGTTTCCTAACAGCGAAATTCGTCCCAACCCGAGCCTACTTCGGCTATCTCGCAGTAGTATACACTACGCGGCTCGGATCGCTTTAGTGGTCAGACTAATTGTATGAGACACTTAAAAAATATACCAATTTAAAGATGAATAAATATGCAACAACGTTTACTTTAAGCGATTTCCACGTTGGGATCTTTAAGTTTATGTAAGATGTATTTATATTTCCTTAAAATTGAATGAAAGTGAATTCGTTAACTTTAATGATTTAAATGGTCTATTTTATAGAAACATGTTTAAACTTTGTGCTTTTTATCACTATCCTCAGATAGGGCAATGTTTCTAGATTATTTTGGGTTCCATACTGACGGTCTAATCCATAAACTGCATTTGCAATATCCATTATTGTGGATCGTAGCAAAAAAATGTCATTTTGGACTTAACTGCTCGTTTTTGGTGTGACGCACAAGGTTTGCGGCAGTACTTAAACTTTTGACGTGTTACTAAGAAATGTTCATTCTACTACTGTACAAATTTTCGGCTTTGGGATAATTTTCCATGTATTAAAAACCTTTGTTTTTTCACAGCGAAATTCGTCCCGACCCGAGCCTACTTCGGCAACCTCGCAGTAGTATACACTACGCGGCTCGGATCGCTTTAGTGGTCAGACACATTGTACCAGGCTCTCAACAAATAAACTAATTTAAAATTTAAGAACTAAATCGTGATTGTAAAATGGCCGCCATGGTGATTTGCGAAATAAAAGCAGTTAAAATTTTATGTAGTTTCCAAGAGACATTATTACATCACCAATCATCTAAAGTAACAGGTTTACCATAATTTCAACATATTCAGTAACTAGTCAGTTTTTTTTTTCAAATGTGTTACTATTAACAATCTAGACCATATCTAGTCGGAAAGGTATGTATTGTTACAGACTATCTGTATTCTGGTATTTGGATTTTGAAGCTACTTAATGATTCGCTTTCAATGTCTATTAAAATATACCTAATGCTAATTGCAGGAATATTTCTACTCGATTTCAAAATTATAATTCCTGAACATTTGTAGCGGACACATTTCAATGTAACACTTACTGATTTTCGAGTTGTGTTGAGGTTTCACATGCGTGGCCCCTGCTCTGGTAACAATGAGTCATCACAACCGGTGCCGTCTGTACGAGCGTCTTCACAAGTTATCCTGAAATATGTTCTTAAATATTAATTCAAGTGAATTCTTAAAATCCTACACACCTTATCTTAAGTGTCGTAAATGAATCGTTATATTTTGTAAATCCATATAATATAGGAGCCAACATGGCGCGAAGCGATGGACGCGAAACGAATAATATATATTTTTTTTACTAACCACTACATCAGTAAATATTTGTGGTTTCCATTCGCTATGGATTCAAGCATGTAACATTTGTACTGCTTCTTCAATTCGGCCACAGTTAAATGGGAGGCTCTGAATCACTAAAAACTCCTCAACAAAATCAACGATGAATCACAGGCATTACAACAAACAGTTGTCACAAGTCAAGTAGCCAATGAGCAGGTGACATTTTTCGAGTCCGTAGGGGATTGTTGAGACTATCGTACAAGTCATTGGCAACGCGCCCTTACGCGCATGGTTAATACCCCGCATGAGTAGAGTGTAAAGGCGTAAGCATGAGACACAGGTCCTCATCTAACCGCGCACACTTAGATTTAACTCAGGATAGGGTGAAAAATGTTTACTAATTTTGCAGTCCTAACAGTCACCAACGAAACGCCAGCAAAATAAATTAATAAGCTCACGAAAATTGTTTGTGAATGAAGGCGAAGCTGATACTTTGGAAACGTTACCAGCAGATATTAAATAATGTTTAACTATTATTTACGTAGCTTACTTCTTAAAACTGCATTCATGTAAACTGATTTTGTGTGAGACTATGTTGAGTGTTTACTGCTACACTTATTTTTCTGAAAAAAGTCTATTGTGGCTTAATAAACTTGTTAACATTGATGCCTGTCATAAAAAAATTCAAACGTAATTATACGGATACATGTTGAATATAGTTTATGAACGGTTCACGCATTGCTGGAAAAAAAAAATCATGTTTACAATTTTACACATCTTTTTGTTGTCGCATCGCGTCCATCGCGTTGTACATACGCAACTCTGAAAAATAAATGTATGGTAAAAAAAAGCTATAATAAAATAATCTCTTATCTTTCTTTATTCTTTTTTCTAAGCGCTCTAATGGCTTTCGATAGTTTTATTCTTTTGTGTACTCTGCTTGGTGGAGTTTCTTCGGCATTTTATTCCTGAATAAATCTCACGCTTACAACAAAAAAACATCTGGCTAAATCACTGTGCTAAATAATAACAGAGAATAACCATTCAATTATACGCCGAGCTAGACCAAGCACGTTCTCTTATCTACTGAAAATGAGTACGTTGGCCTTCATATCAGTTTCGCGCGAAATCCCGTCTCCCCTTCGTAAACAGCAGACAGCTGTGGCAGGGTGGGCTGGCTGCAAAAAGTTGGGGAAACAGTCGCAAGGTGTCACTACTGTCCAGCGCGCTCCATAATTTCTCGTATCCGAGCTTGCACGCTGCTCAAACTTCTACAGCTACGTTTTTACTTTAGGTCCGACTGCAATAAACTAAAGACTAAAATAAAGTCAATCATTCAGCCGACAGATATGTTGGCGTTTGAATTAAAAATGAAAACGCGAATGTTATTAAATTCGCAAATGAATATCACGCAATTTCGTAGCAGCTCAGTTATTAAAATTCAAATTGTAAATACATTAAAATAATAATGATTACAGATAAAATAATGGTCACAGTCATATCTCCCGTGTCTGAAAATTTATCTGCGAAAGTTTTACCACTGAATTCTTTATAGTTTTTTAATAAAGCTTGAATTTAAAAAATTCCCGAAAATCAGCAATAACTAAATTAAAATAAAAAAATTAAAAAAATTTTTTACACCAGAATGGTTCAAATTTTCTCTAGCAGCTGAATCATTAACAAATATATTGTTTTTTTAATACGATGCTGGTGCACCAATCCCCTTAAGGATCGCACGATGTATGAACCGAATTTGTATCTTGTCCACCTAAACCACGATACCATCGTTTTTGACACGCCGATATATGCAGGGCTCGCAGTATTTGACCATTCAAAGACTCTCGCGTATAATTTCTACTACAATGCCATGAAGCCCAGATAATGTGAAATCATTCATCTAGCCTACAACATTTTTGTTTATGAGATACAAACAGCAGACTTTTACTCTGACCTCATGGCCGACCCTTCATTCATGTCAGAATTCGACATTAGCTGCTACCCTTCCGATCACCCTTGCTTCTTCCCTGTCAACAAAACAGTTGTTGGAAATGTCTAAGGATGAGTGCGGGGGGAAAGTGATGAGTGAGTTTGTCGTTTTGCGGGCTAAACTGTATGCCTAAAAGTATGGTGGCATGGTTGAGAAAAAGGCCAAGGGCATCCAGCGCTGTGTTACCAAAAACTACATTAAGTTAAGCGATTTCCCGGATGCCCTGCAAGACCACCACACAAGGAGGGTTGCAGTGTGCCGGAAATTTGGTATTTCGACACGTTTTTTTTATTATAATTTTAAATTACTTTTGGAAATTTTATTTTTTTTATAACTTGGTTACTTTGGGTAATTTACTCTATGTTAGGCTGGTGTACTCCCCTTAGTTAAACTTTGTGCCAGTTAGACCGAAGCACCATTTCCCAGAGACCTATCTGAGCTTTTGCAAATCTAAGATTTCGTTGGCAGCCCTTTTAACATTTCCCTCGCTTCCAGGCACGTCCCAGGCCTGTAACGTTACTTCACTTCATGACTAAAACTGTATACAACAGCTCTGGACGAGTTGTTACCATTTCTCAGAGACGAGCTGACCATATCCTTTACCGACACGAATACGTATTAGGTTCTCTCCTCGAAAGGCACGTCATGGACGCTCGTTCCCAGCGTCGTTGCGCTTTTGCCCCCCCCCCCCTTTTCAGTTCTGAGAATTCAGCTTCGGAGCATTGCCCTGCCGTTAACCCCGCCAAGTGTTGGCCGGCGTCAAGGACGAATTGCATAAAAAATGTGTGTGCAAAGTTGGACCACCCCACGACATCTAGCGGCAGAAACAGAAACTTCTTATCTTGGCCACCAGAGTGCAGCTCCTGACTGCCCCCTTTATCCCCTTGTTATAGCAGACGTCTTGGGCGTGTCGATTCTTTTTTATTTCAGACACCCCTCAACAGGTAGCGCTAAAGTCGGCCAGTGCTACCAACTTCGAGACATCGAAGTCAGAGTTTTTTATGACGCCCACTCGGGGAACTTCGGAACCTTTCGGTCCGGACGTCCCAATCCCCCCCTCCACTTTTGGTTGAACATTTACTTTTAATTACGAGACGCGGTTCTTCGCGAGACACTTCGCGTCGCGACTGCAGACGGACCGTTTGTGATTATCGGCGAGTCGACGAGACACTGCAAGACTTCCATCCGGCCGCAACCGACGATGTAGTCACTTAAATAAGGGATGCTATCCCTATAATCTTTTTCAAGTAGTTTAGTCCGTCTGCGTAGTATAAAGAGTAATAATTATTTTCTTTTAAATCATTATTTTTTTTTGAAATGGTAGAAACTTCCGCGCACAGCCACGTATTCGCGGACTCCAGTTTCTGGCTGGCGACGCATCGGTAAATAGAAGCCGACTTCCCTGTCTGGTGAGTTATGATCCGCGACTTTCCCCAACCTCCCCTTAACTTTTGTGGGCATTCTCTGCCCAGTTTATACTGTCTGTGTACAAGTTCTGATCAGTTTTGATTCGGACTGTTCGCAGACAGGGTCCGAGAGCTGGACACCGAATTGGAATTTTCACCACCCTTCCTCAACAACACACAGGCGCCCTGGCATCGTGTTCCCGAGTGATCTCCGGGAAACGAAGCCCCGATCTCCGGTGCTACTGTATCTTTAAACTTTTTCTGAACTTTCGTAAATTACGCCGTCAGATGAAGTTCATCATATAAACATAATTTCTGGAGTTTAAGTACATACCTATACTGGGATAGTTTAAATATATTTGTATTTTTTTTATTGGTTTATGTATTTTTAGTCAATGAAACTTTTTATAATTGAATTTAGGGTCGACCCATATTTTTTTCTTTCTGAATATACCTGAGATCTGTTTAAGTACATAATTGATATTGTATGTTTAAATTTTTTAATATCTGTTATAAATTTTCCTTTAATAAATTTGACGTAATTATATTCAGACGGAATCACACCTTGTTTCTGTTCAGTTTATTTTAACATTGTGAAACCTGAAAGATCCCCAGCACAGCAGTTAGAGTCAAATATGTTCTATTGTGAGTTTATAAATAAGCTGGCCATAATATGGGAGGAAGACAAGCACATGATATGAGAGGCTGGTATCCGCACGCTCACCCACGGATATGTTGGTGACGAATAAGTAATTTTTTTGGTTTTCTGTAAATAGTTGGGTTTATATATTTTCCATTTGTTTACAAATAGTCTGTTTTTGTGCGTAGTTTCTGTTTTTTGAGCATTGTTTCTCGTTTTTGTATATGTATAGTTTTCACTTAGATTTTTTTTGTTGTGAAGTGAATTGTGAAAAGTTTTACTTTATTTCAATAAATAAGATTTTTCCTGCAAACTGCTTATTATATTAATACATAACCTGCATTCCTCAATGTAATCATATGTAAATATTAACATATCTGCTTCCATGCAACTTTTAAACAAGACTATGCAAACAAGTTCGTACTTAGAGGAGTGATATATATATATACCTTAAAATATCTGCTTAGAAGAGAGAAATGTAAATATTATATGTAAGTACTCTGAAAAAGTTCTGGTCCTGAATGGTGTGATGTCTCATAATGCCAGCATAAAAAATGTTGGAAGAAAAGTTATTAGGTATTATTACTTTATTTTAATAATTTAATCCACAATGAAATAATTAATTTGATATATGATAACATATATCTCAAACTATACATATAAATATCATATACGATTATGTCATTAAAAAAATGGTCGTTACAACCACACCGTCATAAGCAAAATGATTAAGGTGAAGTGTTTTCAGAATTTCCCCTTTTTTTTTTTCTTTTCAGACAGCACCAAGGATGAGTGACCAAAATTTCTAAAAGGGTGCGCCACCGTTGGGTGACCAGAATTACTCTATGGAGTATATTTCCTAAAATGCCAAAATCTCTGATGTAAAATGTATTATAGTTGGGCGCCTAGAAAACTCTATAAAGTACTAGTGTTGTGATTGTGTATGTAGCATAACTACTAACCTCTACAGAATATTAAATAAAATATGTCTTGTTACGCTGGTAGTGAAAGTAAATTATTCTCAGGTTGTATGTACTGGTGTAGTTTGACTCTGTGTGAATATCAGAAAATAAAATGTCGTATATTTTCTTAGCAGTATGTCTCCTTCTCTTTGGTGTAAATATTCTGACCTTAAAATCAACAAATATAATGACTAAAACAATATTCTTTAACTGGTAGTGTGTTTAAAAGCATTAACTTCTCTATGGCTGCTGATCTCAGTGTAATAAAAATTAATTATTCTTTCAAGACAGCCAAAGCTAAATAATTCTTTCTCTCTGGTTTAACATACACATGATATGCAAGTATGGTTATTAATCGGAAACATAAAAGATATAATGAAAATTTAACTTTTTACTAGGGTCAAAATTATGGTTGTATGGGTGACAATACTCTTTTGCAACATATTCAAATGTAACATGAAAAGTGACAGAGTCAATGATTAGCGAGCAACATACAAACACCTTTGGGACAATTATTCATATTTAAATAGGTTTTTCATTAAACAAAATTTCAATATCAGTTATACTTAAATGTCTTTCAGAATTAATTACGTTTTACGTAATTGAATCACTGAATAATGGTTTGGTTATCAGTCAATATTTTAAATTTTATTGAAACACATTTTACCTGGCAAATTAGTCTTTTCTTGTTAGTACTAGCTCAGTCTCTTTCGGTAGATCAATCTATCTCAAGACTTCTGGACCTGGGACTATTCTTTAAACATTCAAGACAATTAATGACTTTAACAGACTTTAAATTCGATCTAGTACATATTACTGCTCAATGTAAATTAACCAGGTCCAGTATGTACAAGCTACAAGTCTTTAAGTCGTTAAGTCGTATTAAGTTGGTTTTGCAAGTTTCAAATTAGGTCTTGATCGTAAACATCATGGTTTAAGATATCTTGACATTAGAATAGGACAGGTAACTTCTCGCTGTTCTTGTTAATTCGGGATGGGGCAGACAAACCTCGTCGCGTCGTTACAAGACCAAGAGGCTGTGGAAAACCTCTCCGAACCCCTGTCTCTCCTCCGATGTTGCTGGTTAGATCTCAGTCTCTCCTCCGATGTCGCTGGTTGGGTCTCCGTCTCGATGCACCTCCTCTCGTGCTGCTGGTACTCCCGCAGGACTGGCGTCGGTCACCTGGAGTCGTCTAGAAGACTGATGTCCTCCGGTACACCGTCTACGATGCCGTCTACAGCCGTCGAACTCCTTCCATCTCGAAGATTGATAGTCGTTTCCTTTTTTTCTTCTTAATTGGTCGTTGATCTAGTTCTATTTAGGCTATTAGTCAAAAACCTATCGTCGTCGTCGATTCTTTAGTAGAGCTCCGAACATCGGTAACTACCTCTTCTTCATTGCGTAGTTCCGGGCATTTCTTACAAAATCATCATTTTCACGTATATTCTAGCTATTCAGTCGTCGTTCCAATGTTTTACGTGATATTCTTATATTCATTTATAACTAAATCACGGAGCTCTCTCTCTCTCTAATCATTCTCCCATGATAGTAGAACAGAAACTAAAGTTCCAATTTGTTTTAAACAGTTAAAGTTTTCTGTATTGAACACACTCCGAAATCTCACTGGAAATTACTAAATTGTTTAAATAAAATATATGCGCAGTCAAGCGTCCAATCACATATCCTCTTTCCTCAGTCATGACCCAAAAACAATATTAAAATGTGCAAGCTCATTTCCTATTCGTCGCCGTTTAACAAATGTTTGCAAAGACATTTCATAAAATTATTACTTAGATAAAACAAGATAAAACATGAAAATATTAAAGAGTAAAACCAAATTGACCTGACCATAGAGAGACAATACTTGTAAATATAATTCATAACAGGGCTAAGACAAAGTCATAGAGGTAAGAAGTAAAAATAATAAACATAAAATTCCTTTCTATTGAGGGCTTCTCAAATACCTCTATAAAGGATTTTGTGGATTTTGTAGATTTTTAAAAAAATGTGTATTTTTTTTTGGTCTATAAGGTTCATAACAACAGTGGGAGAGGATAGAAATCATACACTACATGAATACATACACTGACGTACTTTAGAAACCAACACCAGAAACAAAGACGTAAGTCCTCCATCAGATGAAATCAAGATGGCGGTCTCCAGCAGACGAAATAAATATGGCGGTGCCAGTGCAACGAAAAGTGCAACGCACTGGAGTGGTTTGTTCGATGAAATCATAACATAAAGTGCAACACATAGGAGTGGGGTGTTCGATGTCGTAATGAAAATTGCGATGCACAGGAGTGGGGTGTGATGATGGTGTCTTCGTAACGAAAAGTGCAATGCACAGGAGTGGGGTGTTAGATGATGTTAGCGTAACAAAAAATGTATCGCAGAGGAGTGGGGTGTTCTATTCCAATATGGTGGTAAAATGAATTAAAATTGTATTAAATAATTGTCTTAATATTTATGATATTCTAAGTGGATTATTATGGATTTTTAAGATGGCATGCATAAGTCATAATTCAAAATGGCGGAATGTTCTAGAATAAAACAAAATGGTGGAACTTCTAGAATATAAAATGGCAGCAACCAAGATGACCGCTGGAAATTATGTAATCCAAGATGGCTGACAGATCTGACTTAAACCAAGATGGCCGCCGGAATTGATGTAATCAAATGATGGCTGTCGGAAATTATATAATCCAAGATGATCGCCGAGGCTCCCCGTCTCCCGACCCTGGACCCAGTGTCCCCATACATACCAAACCTGCCTACTAATTTACTTGGTTGATCAAGCTTCGAAACGACACAGTGGTTGAAATTAGCCGAAATACTATACATATTTGATTGTGCTTCACATTAATTATAACACAATGGTCTTTACACCTGTCCCTGAAGTTTTATTAATATGTACTATTGATAAAGATTGTTGGCAAAGTAATTTATGATTAATATACACCCCGGTTTTAAGACATTTGAATACTACACAAGTTTAAAAATTACCGATACTCTCTCCTCTAACTAGAGATATTGTCAATTTCCCTGATTTTACAGGTTCGGAAGAATATTTTCAAATCACCGAGTTTTACCAATTTTCCAGGTTGTTCTGTATCTGCGGGAACCCTAGTTATACCAAATACGCTGGTTGAAATAATAAAGGAATCAGACAAAAATAATTAGGGTATCAGACATGATGTGTTTTCAGCAGCAGTATGAGCTACAGACAGCCTGTCGGAAGAGGGTCTGGACGAAACTCTACTGCAACGTGCCTTGCAGACAGCAACAGGATACAGGGGGTCAACTGAACGGCCTCCATGCACGTGGGCCCATGGTGTTATGTCCCAGTAACAAGCCGTAGACTGGGCACACCGAATGGAGATCCCTTCTGTTCTCCAATGAGTCGCCATTTGCAAGGATATGGTATTATCCTCTAAATATTTTTACCAGTTTACATAGGACAGATGACGCTACTAAGTAAGTCAGAATGTTGAGCAGTGCATCACGCAGGTATTGAATAGTTAGGTGATAGTCGTTGATCAGACCTTGGAGCTTGTTAGTGCCTGCGCGAGAGAGGGAAGCCTAAGATGTACATCAAGTTCTGTCCCTGCCCGAACACGCCCGAATATTCACCTTCGGCCAACCTCGGGTTTATTTATATATATTTATATTTCTCTGTTTATTTTAATGTAGCTATACTAACCTAACTAACCGTCCATAGTGTTTTAAAGTGTTTTAATGTAGCTAACCTAACCGACCACTTTTAATATTTGAATTAATTTTTCCTGCGCAAAAATAAAACAAATCCCGAGGTTGGCCGAAGGTGAATATTCGGGCGTATTCGGGCCGGGACAGAACTTGATGGTCATCTTAGGCTTCTCGCGCGAGAGATATTCCAGGGCGAAGAGTCGGCGGGAAACGAAGGAAACAAAACACGGTCGCGTGGTCTCCGCGCCGCCGCCTGGCACGAGTCGCCACTCCCGGAGACGCAAATAACATAGCACTCCGCGTGCCAACAATTCGCGGGCACACGTGCTAGCGTCGTTCCTCCGCGGTGGCGCCCACTGTGCTCCACGTCATGCCACTCGTCTCGAGTATGACAGTTCTCAGAACAAGTGCCGGCACAGAGCTAGAAATTGCCTACAGATATGCTGTGACGTACTTCAACTCACTTCATACAACACACAAAGCATTACTGAAATAGTGCTCGATAGACAACCGGAAATTTCGTGAATGCATCTGCCTCGGGGTACAATTCAAAGTCATAAGTGTGCTCAACCCATGTCTGCTTTCCCATTGGTTGATTTCTTAAGAGAGAACATATTTATTCTTGTCAATTGGCGCAAACTGATTCTCTTACTTCTCTCCTAGCTAGGCATCGTTGGCTCACGTCACGACCGTAGAGAGGCGTGTCCACAAAACTTCGGTCCAATCATGAACACAGCGAGTGTGTGAAGTTTACATTTATATAACTAAAGACATAGTGAATGCGCGAAATTTACTTATCTCTAGGGGTGGGCGAAGCTTCGAAAGTTCGAATTCGAGTCGAACATTTGTTATATGAGAATTCGTACTCGAAAAAATGAAATTGTTAGAAAAATAGAAAAAAACATTTCAAGTTTTTAAGCTAATCTTTTACTATACATCATACATTACCTAAAAGTTAAAGAATGCCTACGATCAATAACATCAACTGGGAGTTAACTTAACATAATGAGAAGACACACATGCTTAGCCTAAGCCTATATGCCTGATCATTAAAACTAACCTCAATCATAATACAAATATGTTCGTTATACTTTGTTCAACTTACATTGGCGTAGAGTAAAATAATTGTCAGTATCGTATTTTGCTGAGAAAATGGTAAATAGCAACTCCGAATCAATTATTTTCATGTTTAGAAACGTGCCAGATTTATTCCCGACTTCGGTATTAGTCTTAATTTCCCCCCACAACAGCTCTTTTTCCATGCATAAATAACGTCAATAATGATTTAACATGATACAATATTACCAACGGACTTATAAAACAGCAGTTACGGTACTGAATCCAATGAAATAATATTATTGAATTAAATTCATTTGTAAATAAACGGGGGGAAAATATTCCATGGATGGAACAGTAGAAAAATGAGTTACGTGAATAATCGTAAACAAAGATGGCGACCATATAACCACTCCGTTTTTCACCCACACACTTTCTTTTGTGCAAAGAGTAAAGATATTTTTTTTTACGTTGGACGGATTGTAATAAACAATTAGTAGTTTGTCTCTAAAAGGCTGTGCGCGTAAACTGAAGGCCAAAAGTTAAAAAAAAAGAATTAAAGTTTATATTTACCTTCAATCGTTCTTATTCAATATAATAATTATTATACGATAATAACGTAGAAAGTTCAGCCGGCCGTATATAATATTACCATACAGTATTTAGTTGTATACAAATAGTAAATGTTATGTGGCTAAGTTTTTGGCAATGGTTCAAAAGGCCTAAGTTAATGGAGAATGTTGCGTTGATGGTTAAGTTAGGTTATGTATTAGCAAACGTGTGTGAAAGATTTTTAGCAGTTTACATTATTTGTAGTTGATATTCAAATAATGGAAGAAAGTACTTCTGGTTTAAATCAGGGGCCGCCTGCCAAAAAACCAATAAGTCCTATTTGGTTGTTTTTTTTACCAAGAGTGCCAATGGGAAAGAAGCAACTTGCAAAGCATGTCAAAAAACATATAAAATTTCAACAGGTACTACTACAACTCTACAAAATCATCTGAAACAGCAACCTGTACAATTAAAACAACTAAAAAGTCATGAAAAATCTGTCACAGAGATAAAAAAAAAAAGAAAATCAGTTGTCCCTGAAATGTGCTTTCCAGAAGCATTTGCCTAAACATAGCTAGTTTACTGTTGTTTGGTGTTTGTATTTAATAAATTCTTTGATTCGGCCCAGTATTCGATATTAGATTCGAATTCGGGAATATTTATAAAAATTTGCTTCGAATTCGCTTCGAAACGAAAATATCTATATTCGCCCACCCTTACTTATCTCTAGTGCTTGACCATGGATGATGTATTTCCAACTTTGAACATAGTCAATGCCATAAAACATAGTCCTATGAACCAGTTCCCATAAAACAAATACTAAACTTCATCCTATGAAGTATTCCACGCGAAAATGGCGCAGGCCATAAGCTGGACGAAAAGTGCCTTCTCGCATCCACAAACCATCCTGCCACGGTTGTTCCGTCAACAATATTGTAAACTACCCCATGAGATCGTTCAGCGTTTGAAAATATATTACACATTAATACGTGAATGGGCAGATAACCTCGATTGCACACTCGCCGAATACTGTTGCCCGCCGCCAGGGGCGCATGCGCCACTGGTACACACAGGATGCGCACAAGCACGAATGCAGGCCGCAAGGTTCAAGCTTCCGACCCCAACATGGTATAAAACTTTTTGCCCATGACCAAATCTTCTTCCTGGACCATCCTGTATTTAATCTGCCACCCGGCCACCTGAGTAACTCAATAGTTGGTAACTGTACCTATCAGAATATCGTTTTAACTTTAAAGCTTATGGTAATTTCTTAAAAACTGTTTAAAAACATATTTTCATATTTTTTATGTTCATTTGTTACTCATATATTGTACATTTTATTAAATTTTAGTTAGTTTTATACTTTGATTTTGTTTTGATAATCTCTCGAAACCGGTTTTTAAGCTGGCAGGCTGCTGTAGCGCCAACATCGCTGGTCTGACGTCACGAGCCCGAAGGAGCCCGAAGGCGACCGAAGCAGGGACTCGAGGCTGGTCACGTGTCCGCGAGCCACTACGTCAGTGCGCAGAACTTAGAAGGGCGACACCACGTCATCGAGGCGATGCGTTTACTCTGGCGCGCAGGGCGTGTCCACACCAAGTCTACCAGAACTTTGAAAAAAAAAAAAAAAAAAAAAAAAAAAAAAGCGTCTGCCTTTATTAGTGTGTATGGCCTGAGACGGAAATTTGTTTTGAGCCCAAACCTCCTTTTAAAGAAACTGTGCGAAAAGTTTGTAGTTTTTTTAACTAAGTCACTGTTTAAAGTTTGAGCTTGCAATTTTTTACGATACGTAAGCACGCGTAATGTCCCATGTGACGCATTTACCGTCAGTGAAATACTGGATTTATAGTTTTTGTAAGGGCATGGCAATCAACGTATGAGTTGTTTCAAGGAAAACCTTTGATACAGAATTTTCTGTGGAAGATAAAATACGCAGTTCAACCGCTGACGTATTTTTTAACGGACATTTTATGACGTCACGAGTGAGGCCAAGTTGACCGGAACTGTGGCGAGGCTCGTAGCCAGGATAAACAGATTATGACTGCGTGTCAGTAGCATTGTTTTTGCGCAACGTATTTTTTTCTATAAAGAAATCCAGCCCCAGCAGGACTTGGTTTTGGACATGAACATTTTTTAAAGACTTAAAAATGTATGCATTTAAATTGCGTCGGCATTTTTTTTTTTTTTGTAATTAGGACAATGTAGATTTATAACTTGAAATAATTTCATACGTATACATATTATAAATATTTTTAGATAATTTAAATTACTTGCTAGAGTATATGGTAGCAGGTGCACTGCTGCAAAATATTGGTACTGAGATAAATAACAGCATTGTACGTTGGCAAGAGCATGCCTAAAGATATTTTCTCCTCCTGTATATTGTTATATATATTTTTTCTATTTTTTATCATTATTTAATTATTTGGTTATTATAAGCGTACGTAACTGCCAAATCAAGAATTACCAATTTTGCACACGATGTTAATTGCTGTATTGCTGTTGATTTTTAAATCAGTAAAATTAATACTTATAGGTACATACTTACAAAACAGTTCGAGTAATGGAAAAAAAGCAGTCTGATGTGGATTTCGCCCCTTACCTGGAAAAAAAGAAGAGAAAATACGATTAATAGATCAACAAATTCTAGATGTTACTCTATAATATAACTTATATCAGTAAAGCTATTTTTTATATCCGACTAGAAAATATAGTTTTTTTTTATTTATTACGTATTGTAGTTTTGTATTCATGATCCAAATCGGTTACATGGGCTGATATACGTAGTTTACGAGTGTCACAGTCATGACGAAGTTTAAGATCAAATTAGTCACGCGTACAGAATATGAATATTCCTAGCTGAGCGGAGGTTCACAAACAGTTGTATCCCCTCTGCGCCGAGTTACGGGGGAGGTTAAGGAACCGAAATACGCCATCTTGATTTAGAGAGTCTGAAGGCCAAGACATTTCGCTATTTAAATTTTCAAAATTTGGCTTCTTTAAAGCACAATGTATATGTTAACAGAATGCCTTAGGTTTCTCCTGTGAATTTGTTGGTGTTTAGTACTGAATTTATTCTTGCTGATTACTGTAATAATACCGTTTGAATTTAGCAAAATGGTAAAATTGTGGTAGGTAGTTTGTGTGTGTTTATTATTGGTATCCAAAATAATTTATTACGCTTAATTAAATTCTGAGATATAATTATACATCTTTAAAACATACTTAAACATTTTTTACCCCTTTCGCAAAATATAAAAATTGTTTTTGGTAGTTTTCATATGTCAATTATAGCATAGGTACCGAATATCTTTTTTTTTATGCTTGATTAGTTTCGGAGATCTAATATAGTATTAACCCCTTTCTCACTCTTTGGGGTGGAATTATGTAATTATAATATATTAGATTTACGTTAGCGAAAGACCTTTCTAATAAAAAATAATAATTAAAATCCGTCGAATATTTTCGACTGAAGTTGGAACAAACAAAAAAAAAGTTAAAAAACTAAATTGATATTTCAATAATGTAAATAGCAATACCAAAAGGTTTTTCATCATTTCATCCAATGTCCAGACTTTTCGTTTCGAACACACACAACGGGATCATGAAACGAAAAACTACATAAATATTTCCTGGAAGTCGCAACATAGTAATGCTGTAATATGCAGTATTTTCTTTCAAATGTACCGAGAATGTGTAGCACTCCCCACAGCTCATTCATCGGTACCACTGGATTCACATGTATGCCTACTCTGTACGGTTATGAATAGGAGAGAATTCAGGGGGGAAATAGGGGGATAAAACATTATTTGAAATAATGAAGAAAAATATGCGAGATCTCGCTGAAGGCAGAATGTTATTTTGGGCGGTGAAAGGTGACTGTTACATCACCTGGAATCACAAACCACAAAGGCAGTGATAATGAAACTGTCCAAACTCCTTGCTGTTTACGTAAGGTTTTTTTTTTTTTAACAAATTCTTTTTAATTTCAGATTCTCTTCTGAAACAACACTGGTTATAAGGGATTTAGCAAATAAAATCCATGAATTTTTAAATTACTTGATTGCCGGTGCGCAATGTGAATATAAAATAAAGCCATGTTTTAAGATATAAATGCTAGACTCATTGCATCATATTTAAATAATAAATGTATTAAATATTTCGCATCCGTCTTTCTTTGGGGATTTTGACTAGGAAAATTTGACGTATGTAAAGTTTTAAGTGTTAAACAGTATTGCTTAGAAGTAACAACTCTAATTAGACAATTTACTATTTTAATAGTTGCATTTAAGTTACTCGTAAAAATTTTATTTTACTTTTGGGCTTATCACTATTTATAAATGTGTTCTGTCATTATATTTCATATTTATTTGTCTCTTTACCTACGCGGTATAAATTACGTCTAATAACTTCAGGTCTTCCCAAATTGAGGTAACCATGTATATTATGGTTTTATCGGAACCACAGTTAACATCGATTATTACGTAGAGCACGGTAAAGTGCGCGCGAAGGCCGGCAAACTTGGCTCACCGGCGGATCACGGCCCTGGTACCGGTGTAGGGGGAGGGTGGAGTAAAACTGGCAACATTGCGGCTCTCAGCCCTGTCCTGCGCATGCGCGGTTAAAACCCGCCAATTCCAGATGAGTGGGCCGGCCAATCGCCTTCGCGTGTCTGAAGCAACGCAGATACTTATACTGACCGGGAGAAGTGGTCGGGTAGGTTAGTTTCGAAGGTTTTAATCACACTTTACCAAAATGAAAAAGATTTGGAAGTGTAGCATTTTTAGTCTCTGAACTGGCCTCTTAAGGCTCGGTCTCTCACGCCATAATAATTATTTTGTTTTTCTCGTCATTACTTTTACTTAAGAGCTATTTCTAAATTTTTTGCTTGAAGCCTCCCTTTTATCTGATGTTCTGTCACAAATATATTCAACAGATAACAAATAAATGTAATGTGTAAAAAAATCGCACAAGTTACAATAATTACGAATTATTGCGTGACTTTTTTAACTAATTACATCTTACTTAATGAATAGGCCTATATGTTGGGAATATTTGTGACAGAAGAACAAATGCAAGAAAGGTAACATGTTAAAATCTCATAAAAAGCTTTTAACGAATTATGACGATAAAATTAAAAAAAAAATCAACTTTGATGTGCGATACTAAGTCGCCTGACTGGGTCGCCAAACTGCGTTCAGAGCTCCAGGTGTTAACCGCGTCATTTACAAACCGCTGGAGATTTATTTAAAGTGTCTTACGAATAACATTCAAGTGGCATTGCACCTGTCGATACAAGTTTAGTTCCGTGGTTTCGTCCACAACGTGTATAATGTTTGGACAGTGAAAAATCTTAAACACAGTATTGTAAATGGTATAGGGAAGTGCAGTAACACACCAGCAGAAGTGATAGGGTGACCACTACAAGTCCCACAGACGAGAGGACTGCACGCCAGTCATTTGCCCGGCGCGTAGAGGCTACAATGCGTGTGATGCGCGGGAAGCCTAATATGTACATCAAGTTCTGTCCCTGCCCGAACACGCCCGAATATTCACATTAGGCCAACCTCGGGTTTATTTATAGGTATATATTTATATTTCTCTGTTTATTTTAATGTAGCTATACTAACATAACTAACCGTCCATAGTGTTTTAATGTAGCTAACCTAACCGACCACTTTTAATATTTGAATTCATTTTTCCTGCGCAAAAATAAAACAAATCCCGAGGTTGGCCGAAGGTGAATATTCGGGCGTGTTCGCACTTGGTGCGTCCAGCCAGATGCGGCATCAGCGCGGTCTGGTTCGTGCTCTGCAGCCATTACCGTTACGGCGGCCAGGCCGTCGCCAATTAGCCGGAGGGCGATAAACCTCGCCTCGGGCCTACCGGGAAGAAACGACTGGAGGGATCTCCAGTGGAACAGCGCTACCCCACGAAGAATTCCGCGTTGCATCAGCTTACGTAACCTGCACCTCGTTCTCCTGACGAACCTGTTCCCAACTCCAACCACTGAAAACTTATCCCACAGAACGAACTTAAGCAGTGAAAGAGGACACGGTTTCATCACGTAACCAAAGTTTTTTTTTTACCAATAAATAATAACGTTGAAAATATTTTAGGCCCAGAGCGATGCAACATCTTCATCACAATAGGCTCCATATACTAATAAATGATTTCACTCGAAAATGATGTTTTGCTATTCTAAAAAAAAAAGGCAAATGAGGCAATAATTAAATTTTAAATCCATGATCAGAATCGAATATCATTATTTTGTTTCACAATGAATTCCTCTAGCGATTTGAAATTTCATTTTGTTACAGTTCTCGGTTCTCATTCTGGAACATACAGAGTTGAGGTGGGCAGATTTCTCACGTCTCCCCAAAGCGATCTGGGTTCGACTGGCGGTTGGGTCCAATAAGTTTTTTTTGCATACTGGGAAAGGTGACGGACGTTTCCAATAGGTGGCCCTTGCGGCGTTTTTTTTTTCAGAGTACTCCTTCAACAACGTGTTTCACTGCTGCTTCATCTCCCTGTTCCATCCCACGTGCGGCTCTGACGAACTCCACGTCAACAAGACACTGACTGAACCCTAAGAAATGAATTATCTCAAGTATGTGCGCATTTATATTCGTGATAAATAAAAGTAGGTTTGTGTTCTACCTGGGATTCCTTGCAACAGTGTGGAACACACATGTAGGTGACGGAAAGTAGTGAAAGAGTATCGATATTGTAAGAAATGCTGAGTATAAACGCCGCTGACGTAATTAGACACTTGGTTATTTCCGTTGTGACATTAGTAATTTTTTTTCCAGACATTAGTTTTAATTAGATTAAAAAGTGCTTTACAACTAAACTATAAAACCTATAATTTAAAAAAAAACATAAAACAAAGTCGCTATCCGCGTCTGTTAGCTTACTTCTTCTAAAATACACAATGGATTTTGATGCGGTTTTCACCATCGTTTGGAGAATTTCTTCCGGACGGTTTATGCGTATAAAAAATTCACAGTAAAATTATAGATATTAGAGAAATTTCGATGTTTTGTAATCAATCGTAAAAAAAAGACGGGTTTAGGGCTCTTCCATAGAGTACGCTGGCTTATACACGACTGAAACATCACATTAATATACTACATAACTGTAGATCTTAAAAAGGCCTACAGAAAATTCCATGATAACCTACGTCTATATTCTAAGGATTACTCACATTCACCATTTTTATCTTTCAAAATTGGTTTTTAAAAATAGGCGTTTGTCTGTAAAGTCGGTTTACGGACGATAATTTTACGTGATAACGTCATAAGAAAACATTGTTGTGTGCTGCTGATGTCTCTCTTCTACTTGGACGCATCGGCCGATGGAGTGGAAGAGAGACAGATGCGTCACAAGCCGATCGTGCCTCTCTATCGCTTGTTCCGCGCTCTCGCTCGCACGCTCGGCTCAGGCGGAACGTGACAATGAATCATGCGTGCATCAATTTATAAGACGTTATCACGTCAAAATAAAGAGTTATTTGCGAATTTATTTTTACGACATAGTTTTAATCCTTATCCAATTAAATATGTTAGTTATCGTAGACATTTCATTTCTATCAAAACTTACCTTTAACATCATATCATATGCTACTCATAAGTACCTAATCATTAAATCTAAATGACGCTACGTTAGTACAACGCATATGTGCTAAGCTGGGGCGGGTGGCTAGTTAGGAAATAATTAATCACATAAAAACAATGAAAGGTATAAACATCAAGCCGGTTCAGAAGCAAGTCAACAAACAGGAGCCACTTCCAGGCAGCAAGCGCAGAACACGCTAAGAACATCAAAAAAGTATGTGTCATGTTATTGAAAGGCAAAACTTCACAATTACAAACACAGGAACAACAAAAATAAAAAACAAATACACTGACGGAGAAGATAGGTTCAGAATAAGTAATATAACTGGAATTCGATATTCAGCCAGACTCACGACACGAAACTTGGCAGACCTAATTCTGGTTTGCTAGAACTTACTCCTCGTGAAAGCTAACTGCAAACTCCCTATATAAATGTTGAAGGTTGGTTTTCACGGGCTACTCTCTGGCTACTAGTACCATTTACTTATACATGAATTACGACACCGCTAGATTATATGACTCGTTCCAAGTCACATTTTCCAAGAAGCCTCATGTCTCAGGTCATAAGTCTGTGGCACCCGATGGATGCCTCACCCTCACATTCAATTTACACCTCCCCCCCCCCTCCTTTTTTCCCCCTTTTACACACACACATACGTACACCTAGGCCAAATTACTTTTATTAATAGTAGTTCCAAGTTGGTGTAAGTGGTAGAGAACCCTCTATATCAGGAAATCTCTCTGTACGTCACTGAATAGTGCGACAGTTTTTGCTTTTCTTCTCATGATACATAACAGCTAAAAAAAAAAAAAAAACTACTAGCCATATGTGTTTGCACAACACGTAGGCACGAGTAAGTACTCTCCGAGTAACATATACAAATGATTTTACTTTCGCAGGATTTTCATGTAACTTAGAAGTAAACTGCCAAACTAACTCTGTGCCGCCCGAAACTAAGCGTCACGAAACTCAGTCAGTGTGCGCAGCAAACAAAGAACAAAATAAAAATAAACAGACGAGACTGGTAAAGGGAATACAGTTTTATTCTCTTTTCACACCAACAGGTCTAATTTCACAACGCTGAAAATTTTTAAAAACCTTCTCTACGTGTACGTGAAAGGTATAACGTGTTGGGGGGGGGGGGGGGGGGGGGAGGGAGGGAAGAAACTGAAAACTTCACAATGATAAAAGGGGTCGGCAAATATCTTCACGTTACAAAAAAAGTTATCTTTCTGTAGTGGAAAAAATGACAGCGTAAACTTGTTTTTAACAGTGCAAAAAAAGGCTAAAAATGTGGATCTCAGTTGTTTGTAAGAGTCGCAGTTTGTTGGTCATCTTTTATACCACGGAATTTAAAAGTGAAAGGCCACTCAGGTAACACACACACACACACACAAATGTTAATTTACTTACATTACTAAATAATATATACATGATTATCTTTAAAAAGATGTATACATCAGGGTACATTTACGCAGGATATGTAGAAAAGGAAGTAAAGTAAATGAACCAACTTCCACAAATTCTTCTGCTTATCTTAAGAGCGCTTACGTGTGTACTATGAGATACAGTGGATCCCATATCGGCGACCGTAACATACGTAAGTAGTGGGATTGCATGCGAGCGCTGGCTGTATCGCTCAGTTCACAGTACGTGTTACCAATAACCAGTCGACATCTCAGACGATAAACGATATCCGTGTTCATGGTGGACATTATTTATAGGTAAATGAAACCTATGCTTTGACATCACGCGGTTTTTAGTTGAAAAAGATTTGGCATATAACATTAAATACATCATATTAATTTTATGTAAACTGAAAATGCATCTAAGGAAATGCACTAAGCGATCTTACGGGTTAAAACCTGGTGTGGTCTGGAAATATTTTATTTTAGCTGCTAGCAGCTACGTTCAATAGTCTATTTTAGAAATGTATTTATACTTTTAAGGCCAACTGAAAAAATAATTGTGCGCCTATAACCTCAATTACAGCATTGACAAACGCATTACTATTAAAAAAACCATCAACGTAGCCTTATATATTGAAAAAAAAATTTCAACTGCAAATAATACCTGATTGCAGTTTTTTTTAAATTAATAATGATTCTCATAAGTATACAACGGAGAATATTAGCATGCTATCTCGCCGCCGACACCCCACACATTTAACCTCCGTGACAGGTAATTACACGGCTGTAGAGTTCCACATGTAGACTAAGCATTAGCCTCGGCTGTTAGGTTTGGAAACGGTTCAATTTTTTTTTTTATTTTTTCGCGCGCGGCTTGAGAAAATATCGAATGCCGAGAATACTACCACAAATCGAAGAAAGAAACAAATGCACTGCTTAGAATTCTCACAGTAAATTTACCAACACTGGTTGCAAAAAAAAGTATCTTCGTAAATTAACGTATATCAACTAAATTGGCAAATATCTTCGTAAAGTGATGGATATCTTCGTAAATTACTTCTAGCATGAAATGACCATAAATATCTCTGATAGCTTAACTGAACCTTTAACAAATCTGTTACATCTTCAACAAAAAACACTCTCCCTTCCTTGACACGTTCACCCTGTTTGCCGCGGATCACAGAACTCGGAAGTCGGTATCCGGAGCAGTTTCCACGGAAGATCCAGTTCCTGAACTAAGTTCTTCGTTCACTTGAGGATGCTTCTTTCATCGTGTGCGAAATTCGCAATCTTGAAAATTAAAAAAAAAAAAAAAGTTGTGAATTGCTAGAGCTCAATGCATAAACCCAATACCATCAGCGCTGATGTTTACTCTAAAACGTGAAATAGTAGCAATCAACCAAATAACGTCCATTTGCTGCATGTTCTAAAAGTAGTGTCTCTCATCCTCTCGTGAACTTATTCAGTAAATATTTTTTGGTACGTCTTTCAACTGCGAGGCACTGCAGAATAAAGGAAGGAATCAAACATGGTTTTTAGGCCGTGACCGAACTCGCCTGAAGCAGAACGTGACGTCACGAGGACCGCCCGGACTGCAAGTGTGCAGGTACGCAAGTAAATGCATACTTACAGGGGAAGAAAAGTCACAATTTTGAAAAGGCGACTGTGGGTTACATTCAATAGAACTCTTTAGACTGGTAAAAAATTTATCACTTGATATTTTACCAGGATTAATATACTTAAAAAAATTAATATTTTAACGAATTGATAACAAAAACATGCATCCTGTTTACCCACCGTAACTTAATAATAAGAATATAGAATATAAAATCCAAATGTTAGTAATATGAGTGTAGAAACTTAATAATACTATCAGATAACCTTTTATACGCGTGTAAATTTTTTATTTAAACAAATATGTATGTTAACAACTTGTTTCGCTGGTTAATATCATTTATATTTATACGCGTCAGAATTACCTAGTACACCACTTAGGCGAGTGTAGTAAAACATTACTGTGAAATTGGACTCGGACACGGCCTTAGTAAATAACTGTCTCGGTATTAACCTGGAGTGATAACAGGAAACCTATAAATGGTCGTACCGGAAGTATAAACCATGTTTTCCTCCCTGTGTTTATAACCAGCAAATTTTAACATTTTAAGACCCCAATTTAATAGTGTTACCACTTGAGAAATCACAAATTTAGAGTTGTAACGTTTTTGTACTGTGATAACGATATTGTTAAGTACAAACAAAAATCGATCCCTCAGTGAAACTGTGTTACAAGTATGTAATTGTATGTATTCATGTAAGTATGTATGTATGTCTGTCTGCATGTAAGTACAGGAGTAACAATGTCGTACTGCAGCATTGAAAGATTATTTTAAGTTAAATAACTCATTCCTTTATAGTTTCCTGCAAACCTTATTGGAAGTGTGATTCAGCTGATCCGACTGAACAAGGACCTAGCAGTCCTCGCTGCCGCTATAACGCTCCATCCTACGGGGTTTATTCCAAGTTACTCGGAAAGGAGTTCCCGATCTTGAAATGACGAATATCGGAAGATCTCACGTGTTCGGCGTGGCGTCTCGAGTCTCGCTGGCCGCCGCTAGGGAGAGCCCGAGTGCCACTAGGCTGTCGAACCGAGAAGTGTAAGATGTACAAGTTCTGTCCCTGCCCGAACACGCCCGAATATTCACCTGAGGCCAACCTCGGGATTTGTTTTATTTTTGCGCAGGAAAAATTAATTCAATTATTAAAAGTGGTCGGTTAGGTTAGCTACATTAAAGCACTTTAAAACACTATGAACAGTTAGTTAGGTATGAAATAAACAGAGAAATATAAATATATATATAAATAAACCCGAGGTTGGTCAAAGGTGAATATTCGGGCGTGTTCGGGCAGGGACAGAACTTGATGTACCTACATCTTAGGCTTCCCTGTCGAACCTGACTTCAAACATGGCGGCTTGGAAGCGTGGTGCCAGCAGCTGCGTATAAGCCGGAGAGCCACGCATTCACTGTTTAGTCACTACTTTATTCTTAAAGTAAAGTTGAATACATTTCATGTTTAACTACTTACCATTCTAGTATATACGAGTTTCTTTATAATACGCTATTTTCGCCTTACTCGTGCCAGGTAGGAATAGCGAAGTGGGTTTGGTCATGGGCAAATAATTTTATGAGTTCAAATCTCTCCTAGTGTAATTTTTTTGTTTATAATTTAAGTAGATTTCATTGTTCCATCAAATAAAGACATCAGAATTTTTATGGTTTTTAAACTGTTAAGCTTGTCTTTTCTAATTTTAGCAGCATACTCAGATATTTTTTTAGTGATCTTATGTTTGTATTTAATATTGTAATTAATATTTTTAAGAGTTGCATTTTTTTTTAAATATTCTTCATTGGATGAAATAATTCCCCAAACACTTAATTTGTATTGCAACAAATAAATAAGAAAACGGTTGAAAATTTTATTTTGTCATGCAGGATTATCAGATATTGAACTGATAAAGTAAGGCGTGACAAACTAAACAATATTGTCTAATGTAATAAAAAGCTACCTAAATTTTATTTCTTCAATTTTGTGGTTAATAATATATGTATAATATATCATTTCGGAGTGTAAAAAAAATAATTTATTTATTGGTGAAACGAATCCAAAACAATCTCACGCTGCAGTATGCCACATTATACAACTACAAGTTAAACATTCTCATAGAAATGTCTAACTACTATGTTTTGAAACTATTTTGAAAAAATCAGAGTAGGCTTGTGAATAAGCCCTTATTTATTTTTGGTAAACCGATATTCTTTTTAAAACTTTTATAAGCTTATTCTTTAAGTGTTTCAATATTTAATATAATAATTTTCTAGTAGCCGTAAAAAAAAAACACTGAGAAGAACTTTAATGTCATTCAGACATTTTAAAATGATAACTAAGAGATTGCGTTACATTTAATTTTGATAGAAGTTCCTTGCGTTAACTGTAAAGGAATTTTCGTGAGAAGTATATCATTTGTCTTTATCCAAATGCACATGTGTAGGTACATGGAATAATTAATTTATCGGCATACAGCGGAAAACCTCACCCTAAATTCCCTTCTTTCGCGCCAAACTAAAACACGATGTTTCTTTCATTTTCGACACTGTATTATACATAAAATATGCTGTTCCACATTTTCACAGAAGGTATCTGACGTTTTGCAAGCAAAGTGTTTGGTTATACAAATAGCTAAATATGAAGGTTAAACGGCTGTTTAGTGTCGCCATGTTGATTTTGTGGAAGGAGGAAAAGGAGTCGGGAACAGAATAGCTGAACAAATGTCGATAAAACTGATTTGTTTCGATCGGCGACCTGGCGAGCGAGCAGTATGTCGGAATCGACATCAAGAGCTTACGGTAGAATAAACAAGAAACGCAGCATAACCCCCCCCCCCCCCTTTTCCCAACGAGTCTTCGTTGGCTGACCCGAAGACCAAAATGAAGTACCAGTGCGTGTAGCGTGGCAAACCAAACTAGAGCGCGCGCACAAGAGAGACCTTCATCGCCACACAGCTTCCTGATAGTGACGGCGCCACAAGACCAGTGATAAAAACACTTTTATCTCCGTGTCTTGTGCCTGCCCCGATCTGCCCTGAACTATAGCGTGTCTCATCCTTGGTGCGCGGTGTGTAGTTTAATGGGCAGTTACTCTCTCTCTCTCTTCCCAATGCACGATTTTCGCTATTAGCGCTGTCCCTATTTCAGTGTGCTTAAATTAAATGAAATATGCTTAAATTATTTATTTATTTGAAATGAGAATTTTAGAAATTAGTTTTATTCTTGTATTTATGAAAAGCATCACCTGATAATATTCAATTCTTGCTTCTAAGGCAAAGTAAGTTAACTAAAAGACGCCGGCTTGGTTTCAACCGTTTATCATTGTTATTATGTTTTAAATTAAAATGTTTGGCTCTGTTTCACCATAGGACATAGTTAATGGAACGCCAAATTATTACTAGTGACCGACTCCTACAAAAATCGTCGCCTGTGAAATAATAAAATTGGTGTTTTACATTGAATGTTTTCTTTCAGAATGACTACAACTGTAATGCTTTTAATAGACGTATTTTCATAGTCTTATAAAATTAACAAACAGTCAAATTTAAAAAAAAAACGGATCGGATAGTTTTTTATCTGACAACACGGGGTGCAATTTACACTGTACTTCAATCAAAGCGTGAGACTAACTATACCAAACTGTACGGGAACATTTGCCTTCTCACCGTCAAATAATCGTGCCTCTTCAATAACCTCTCTCCGTGGGGGATGTTTCACGTACTTGAAAAGATAAGAATGTACTAGCTGAGGTAGTTTCCTTTATCTTTTCAAGCACGTATAACTCTCCTCACGTGAAGAGGTTAGTGAAGAGTCACTTTTGTGCAAATCGACGTCCCAAAGAAATAGCACGATAAATAATAAACAGCTGTAAAATTATTATTTTTTTATTATTTGCAGCTATTAGGAAAAAAAATCCAACATGTTAAAAAAAAAAGAGCAACAGTTAAATCAAAGACTATCCGTAAACCAGGAATTCGAAATAGATAAAATTGTCAGTGGAATTATTGTGTGATAAAAGTGAAAAGTCTTAAAATA
The DNA here is from genome assembly GCF_032445375.1 of Bacillus rossius redtenbacheri. Classification (NCBI taxonomy): domain Eukaryota; kingdom Metazoa; phylum Arthropoda; class Insecta; order Phasmatodea; family Bacillidae; genus Bacillus; species Bacillus rossius. The sequence goes on from NC_086336.1 coordinate 19,201,894, forward strand.
ATTTAAGACACTAAATTACATTATTTTTATGTAAACAAGTTTTGTCAAACGAATGCATAAATATGCATACGTACACATACTTTCGCAAACTACAGTTAGTGTGCGTGAATGCCGTAGATGTACGGTCTTCTCCATATAATGGACGCAACATACAAATTAGTTTAAATAATTATGCATATGTATTGGCGCAAAGTAGTAAGACGTAAGCAGTTTAACTTTTCGTCCCGACCGAGTAAACTTAGCATACGCTACAGCAACTACAAGTTTCAATTACAATGTACTTATGAAATAAATCATTGTGATAAAATACACAAGATTTTACTGTAGCTACAACTCTCGTTGTGGATGACGTTACCTTCAATGATTCACTTAGTACAATCTTCATACATGCACTCGAAGACGTAAAATGTAATAACACGCGGTTCATGATTAAAACATAAATACAGTACAATCACAGTTAAACAAACTAAATGTTTGGGGAGGGGGTAATCCGTTTCTGATACGGATTTTTTCGTTTAAGCCATGATCATCTGTTATTATTATCATTGACTTAATTACAGTATGTACTTCTGAAATGTTTTTTTAAGGCAAACGAGTTCAAAACTCTCTTTTTAGGCTACAATTATATTCTTAATTAAAGTTTTAATTGCATTTATTAGGATTACATGATATATATATATATATATATATATATATATATATTAACAGTATGAATAACAAATTCAAAAACTCAGTATTTTTTTTTGTTTCTTGAGTCCCTCCTAACGTTTTCTAGCAGCATGACCAGCCATTTTTTTTTTCAATACAAGGATTTCAGCCGTACCTGCGTGTATTTTTTGTGTGTTTTTGGAAGCATTTCGGATAACTCGAATTTCAGTTAATCCTAATTAAACTGTATATTGTTTAGTAACCTTTATATAATCTTCGAGTAAATAGTACTAATTAAGTCGACAGAGTTATGTAGAGAAAATAATCAGAAATATGCTAAAGAATGTTTTTATGATTCAAATACAGGATGATTCTTAAGTTTTTCTATAAATTTACGGATAGGTCAGGCTTTGTAATTACGTCATTTTTACACTAAAGCATGGGGTCACAAACGTAAGACGATAAAGCACCCATCCAATTTGGATGGTGTCGCAGTGCTACACGGACAGTTGACAGTTTTTTTCGCTTACCCGTAAATAAAATGCATATCTTCCGTATGATGAATGTAGCTCTCCATCCTGTATCGGTAACGTTCGCGCCTCGAATGACCCTGCAACGTCAGTCCGAACTCGCTTGCAGTCTAGCGGTCGCCCTTTGCATTGCACTAGTAGTTGGTCGCAAGGAATCGTGCATGGTAACTAGCAAATAAAACACTACAAGGCGTGAGCTAGGGGGCCTATTCAAAATTTTTAAAACAAACTTTTGAAAAAAATATATTCCTTCGACTATGTATTTTAGAATTAAAAATTTGTATGGAGTACAAACAGTCGATTCACAGGCAAATAAAAAAAATGCCCCAGGATTGCTTTATTTTATACGTACCGATATTAAAGCAAGAAAAACCACAACGGCCACAAATATAAGTAGGCAGCATTTACACACACACACACACACACACACACACACACACACACACCTACACACACACACACCAACACACACACCAACACACACACAAACGCGCGTGTGTGCATGAATAACGTAAGAATAAAAACCACTGCGTACTCATGCTGACATAGTGGGAAAGAATACAATTAAAAAAAAAACCTAATCAAAGCGTTTCAAGAGCTCAATTAACCGTGAAAAGCAGCAGACGCGTATGTAAAGTGATGTACAGTTACCAATAAAATGAAGTGTCATAGCTCGGCAAACTCCAATTCAATTAATAGTCGAATGACTTATACATTTCACAGTTCAACAATGTTGCTGTGATCGACTGCTACAAGACCCAAAAATCTAGGCACACGTGGAAAATAAGAAATGGCAGACATGCATTTCTCCATACGCCGATGAATGAAGACACGGATACTTATAATTTTTATTACACTATATTATATAATATACTAACTTATAGCAACCGTACCTGTAAGAATTCTTATATCCAACAGAAAAAAAAATCTACGAAGGGCTTTTACATAAAAAATTACAGGCTTACACGTAAAATATGAATACATTATTAGAATTAGTGAAACTATATTAATTAAACTTTTCTGGTGAGCTGTGATCGGAAAATCAGCTGAAGTAACGAGAAATCTATGTTTAATGTAAGATAATTTACTGTAGTTTTAATGAAAAGCGAATCAGTTTGAACAGTTTGCCTCAAAATTTAGAATGTAGCACCTAGAACTCGTGAAAATATTAAATAAAACACACTCTTCAAGACCGCGCGCTCGGAAGAACACGTTTGAAAGATTCGCGTGCACAATGCTCTGTGTGAAAACTGCACAGATACGGAAACGTCGATTAAATTGTGGCAGCCAATGAAACACAACTCAGTCTAAAACACGTGAGCTCGGAAAGCTGCCATGAAATTGGCCTAAAAGGATAGTAACTAATCAGTTTAGACTACTAACGCAATCATTATACAAATGAAGTGTGTAATTTTGACAAAACACAAATCAAGATATAGGCCAGACATACTTTCATAAAAAAAAAATAGGTACAGTTTGTATTAAGTTTATTTTTATAATCACAATGGGGCTTGCGTACACATAAAAAATTAAAATTAATTACTCACAACATATCGCACGTTACATTTTCGCAATGAAAAGTTACTCTCAAGGTTTAAGAATAAGAGTAATTTTAAATAAATATAATATGTAGTACAAGTTCATAAATTTGACAATTAATTACAGTAACTATATAACAAGATTAAATCCCAGCTAACAACCCTATGTTGAATGTTGGTGCCGGGCAGAAATAAAAAAGAAAATAACCCGCCGAATTCATGCCGAAACGCAAATTTCCCGCGATCGCTCAAAATATTGGCAATTTTTATTTTTTTTTTTGTAGTCGGCGGCAAGGATGTTAAGACGGAATCAGACAAAACACATCAGAGTTATCGGGGAAGGAATAGTTCATGGCTTCCTAAGAAACCATAACAACTTTTGCCTGCCGTGATCTAGGAAAACATAGGAAACTGAAATCAGGATAGACTGAGCCGGAATTCGAACCCGCAACCTCCGGAACGCGAAGTCGTCCAAGGTGTCTTACTGAAGAGTCATGTAGCTCCTTCTATCAGCAAGGGGTGATGTATATCCACCCACACTTCTCAGCAGATTTACAAGTTCTCAGTCAATACATAGCCTGCATCGCATGTTCTAACCGTAGCTAATGACCGATGAATAGAGTCACGATTATTTGACGGGTTCGTTTCACTCAAAGATACACATACACACACATACACACACACACACACTCTCTCTCTCTCTCTCTCTCTCTCTCTCTCTCTCTCTCTCTCTATGTCTCTCTGTATGTAGATATGTGTAACAGAAGCAGGTTACACGCGATTGTTTAACCACTTCTTCTGATTGTTGAAAATTGGCTCAAGGTCATCACGAGCACAGTCATCCAAACATTAACATGAAATACATGTAGGACTATGTGTGCTTCTAGTCTACTTTGCTACCCAACGAATACGCGAAATAATTGTGGCTTTACCAATGGATTTTCTATGATTCATCCTGTATTTTTGCATTCTACACAGGGAACGCTACCTATTTTTTTTTCTTGTAGGCGAATGACGACCATCTTTGCGGGTCTCTTATTCATAGGGCCATCAACGCGGTAGGGAGTCGCCACCTCCGTGGATGCTCTTCACCGAAGACATTTACATTTTAACGTCTCCAACTCCAATAAATCCATCTCTTCCCACTTCCCGTTCCATTACCGTCTGCAAGCTCCCTTCGCTATAAATGCATGAAACATGGCCCGACCGAATCGATCTTTTCGGCGCGAAGAATCCTCTCGACTTCCGTTACTGTTCGTAGTTTCGTGTTTCTTAGACTTGGCTCCCTCCCTTCATGACCCAGAGCACACAGCAGTCAATAACACTGTTGCCGGCAGTCTCCCTCGCTCGTTCGAACCAACAGGTTTCCCTATTTACATAACCATTACTTCCCGCTGTCTCCGCGTCCTTCATCCTCGTGGACGTCCAACTAGTTCACATAGTCAAATTATAATGGGATGCATTCTAATGTAGACAATTTGTTTTCAGCTATTCAGTTACCGAACTATTTGCTGTACGAACAGTCAAAAATCACATGTTCGAAGTGTATGCAATCTGATAAATTAGGAAGACGTAAGCTCTTCCGGGCAATACAACAGCAGATCACAGTCAGTACTCAGGCTGTAAAATTTACCACAAACGTATTCAACTGAAACTTCTTTAGAGCCGGTAAGATGAGTCGACTCATCAGAGTAACGAAAAGTGCAACACTTTGCAGGTTTTTAATCGCCATCTATGTCACAAATTGTGAACCTCCATTGAGTACTTCAATGTTTAATTTTACCGTTCAAGTGAATTGTTGAAATGTGAAGCTTCACTTCTAACGCGCGTGGCGGCTACGCCCATTTTTTCTTATTTATTTTGCCTGTGCAATTTACATTCTTTGTCAACATTGCAGTTCTAGTTAAGGAAGTGATTCCCATTTCAAGTCATTATTTTATATTTAAGTTAAACACTGAATAATATGTATACAATGTTAATGGTTTAACTTTCACGAAATTATAGCTATTTTAAAAATTTTGACCGTAAAGTATTAAGAATTTAACGTATTACAGAAAGTAATTTTTTATATTTACCCGCAAGTTACTGGCTACTTCAATAAATGGTTGGAGTTAATTTCAGAAAATATTACTTAATTTTACCTCACCTTTCAAAATTCTCAAATTTAACAGCCATACAAAATAAAATAAGTTTTTGTAATATAAATTTAAACCATATTATGAAGTAGCCGGTAGCATTGCAGTTAAACCTAAAAAGTTTCAATTGTGTAATCCATTAAATTCTTTATATTTGTGAGGCCCAAAAAGTTAAAAATGTAACTATGGCAGATAATTACGCAGAAAGTATGTGTATTATATAACCACTTTAAAAGACTACAAGTTGATCTGTGACGATGACCTGAAACGGGAGTGTTCGCAGCACGTCTCGGCAGAGGATGGCCCGAAATGCAGCTGGAAGGGGATTGGTCGAGAAGGGGGCGAAGGGGGCGAAGGAGGCGGCTTCCGGGGGACCCCCGCGGCCACGCTGACGTGACGCGCGCACGCCAGACGCTCGTAAATCCGGGTCCTCGCGTGCTTCGAGAGCCACGGGTCATTACGGAGCGGCCTGCGGCGGCCACGCAGCAGCCGAAGATTTGTCGAGGGGCATTTAACCCATATCGGCGCGCCGGGGTCAGCGAACCCCTCGAGCCGCGGGGCGCTGGGGTCCTCGTGGCCGCTCCCGAACAGATACACATTATTCCACACGCCCCTCTGTATATTAATATCGAAACCGAGTATTTTTTTAAATTTTTATTTTGATCGAATTTATATTTTACCAACCGTAATTATATCACTCCAGTCCTTTTCCTACGTTATTACTATTAATTATTTGCGTGCACTAAACCAAACTGTCCACAACCCATCGGGAGCTGCGATTAACATGCGCATGATCAAACTTTGTTGAACTCTGCAAGAAAGTAATTAAATGCTCATGAAATATCAAATGTACCTCTCAGCATAAACAAGTCGTTGTAAACAAATAAATACGTAACTTCAACTCTAATTAATTAGCAGAAAATGAGGTAGGAGACTCTAGGCTAGTTGGCAAACAAATATATATTGTTACGATTTACCTGCGGGTTCGTAAAGGATAGCCCAATTAAAGATTTTTATTACACACACAGTTTTATTTATTACTACTACTTGCCACTTACAAATAATCTTCTAAATTGGCAGATAATTAATTACATGTAAAGAAATGTCAATTCCCCAGTCACTCGTTTCACACACCTCGCTGGGCCGCACTTCCGGCGCAACTCTCGCCGCAGCACCCCTCGTGGGTCTCCGTCGCGGGACTCCGTCGCCGCACTTCGCCGCCGCCGTCCAACCCTTCGCCGAGATCCCACTCGACGACTCGCTCGCCACTTCACTCGGGACTCCGCCGCGCCCGCGACTCTATCGCCCGGAAACTCCCGACTCCACTGAACTCACTCACTCCCTGCCCTGGAACCTTCGTCCAAGGACTTCGCCACTCTGCCGCACCTGCGGCACTATCGCCCGGAAACTCCGCCGCGGGAGAACTCCCCACTCGGACTCTCTCTCTCACTGACTCGAAGGTCGGCCCAACCTCCTTAAATAGCCCTTGGGTTCCCATCCAGAACAATCGGGCATGTCTCCGAGATATCGCGCGACCTTCGCCGTCGAAATGCCCAGAAACGCATCGTGAGTCCTCGAAGGACGCGGTGGCTGCTCTAAGAACGCCGATAAAGGCGTCTGAGTCATTTTATTCCGCAGTGCGGCCTCTTTTAAGTAACCCGATCTGAGGCAGGTGCGCGCTGCGACGGTCAGGATGTAGCGAGATAGTATGACACGAGATACCAGGGAGAGGATGCGGGTGGAAGGGGGCGCAGACAGGCCAAACGAGTGCGGCGATGCCATGCACTGCAGCCAAGCGCGATCGTAACTATATATACACCGTCATTATTTTTTTTTTGTAAATGGAACACAAATATTCATGCAATATTACAGATGCTTGTATATTTGTACATTTACACGAAAACAACCGTATCACTACAAAATAGTGTTCTCAGTAATACTGGGCTCGGATTCCTACCTGGGAAATTTTTGCTTTGTGTTGTCCCAGTACCGTCAACAGTCAAGATGTTTGCAAACCGTTCCCTGAATAGTTTTCCAGTATTAACTGCGCACATTAATAAGCATAATAAAACATAATAACGTCATAAAGTCCAATTATTGAATATTCAATCATCTTTTCTGTGGTTTAAAAATTATGCTTGAATGAAACATAAATTAAATTATAAATTAATGCACCAATTTTCTTCAGAAATACTCAATATTATCTGAAAAAACGTATTTTATATATACGCATATGCAAAAAATAACCGTAGCCATGTGTTGTATAAAGTTTCAATATATTTCTTATAATATTACGAAACTATTTCTTGGCAACTGGTTTCCAAAGGAAGCTTTTGTAAAAGTACATTTTTTTTCTGTGAAGAACCATTAGCCAATACAACAGATAGCAGAGAAGCGAATCTAGTAGTGGCTATCAACAGGGACAAAAATTGCTCTCACAAAGAAATCAGTCAATGGAAAAAGAACACTTGGGTTGCGCAAACTTAGGAGCTTGAATGCTACCCTGACGTCAATGAATCCGCGAAATTTCCATGTCTCTCGTCATTTCTAATAAAGTAACAGCGTGTCGACGGAATAATATTTATACATTTTTATTAAGGCGGCAAGAGTTAGTAGGAGATAACAAATTTACTCACTGCGGGCTTTCCGAATTCATCCAGATTATAACAACGTCCATTGCAATATCTCAATCTTTTTCCTCAGGAAAAGAGTAAAAGCATGTCACTAGGCTTGTATGTTCGTACGCTTATAAAATAGCGTTTGCATTTTATTTTGCTTTGAACTATTTTTATACTTTTACAAGGATAGTCCTTGGATACTCAGTTGCCAACGATAAAACTTGTAAAACTGCAAGCCTGAGTATTGTACCATTTGTAATTTTACAAAGTTCTACCTTGCAGTTTTTACAAGTGAGTTTCTAAGAATTTACCTTGTAAAAGTAAAAAAAAATGTTTTACTGTGTATGCGTGTGGAATTTCACACACCTTACGACTAGGGACTGGTGCAATTCGCGGGTAAACCTCTAGGATGGACTACACGATCCTCAGCACATCGGACAAACGTCACCTGTTCACTGGTTGCTGACCTATGAGACGTCTCGAAAGGGTAGCTCGTGAGTAATACTTTTTTGACTGAGGATCTCTGATTGGTTAACAGTCCTGCAGATTAACAGAGAAGCCATACGAGAAGCTGCACAAAGGTATAATTATATGTATTTTAGCATGTTGCGAAATGAATCCGCGAATTTTTCTGGTCTCTAACTATGACTACATACGGTGAGTTAGGTTTCGAAGCATATTGCTCGAGTCTGCAAAGTGGCGAAGCGGCGCAGAGGCAAAACACTGGATTCGCATTCTGGAGACCCGGGTTCGTATCCCTGATTTCTGTTTCCTATAGTTCCCCGAAGTTATTCCAGGAAAATGCTAGGTCTAACTACAGGCCATGGTCGTTTCCTTCCGCACAATATCTCATTCGCGTTGTGTATTCCAGTCTCTAATGACCTTGCTATAAAAAAAAACTGTTTTTTTTTCTTTAAGGAAAGAAACAGGTTCCAATGTTGACTAAACCAGTGTGAAAGCAGCTGCTTTCCACGTTACAGAACGTCCTTCAATAAGGACTAAATTGCTACGTCATGTTGTAAATATTTCTTCCAACCACAGGGACAAGTACATGATTGTTTGTCTTATAGAGTTTTATACAGCATGGTTATGCTTTAGAATAGATGTTCTCAAAATGAGCGCCCTGTGGTTTTTCCAGAGAAATATGTATCCCGATATAAAAATAGTTACTATATCATGCTATTTCATTACGGATATACTGCACGTTTGTCAACGTGTCATTAGTATGTGTTATTTTAACGACTCTACAGGCTAGTGTTTCTCATAAAAACAAGAATAAAATAACTTAAGTTATATGTTTAATATCATTATTTTCTCTAATATTTGACTTAATTATTACAACACATTCCTCAAAAAAATTTATATAATGAGCCTACGATTATTTGTAGGATTTGAAATGCTTTAGAGGCTTTAAGGTGACGAGATCTCCAAGATTTTAGAGGGCTGCAAACCACTTGGGTACCTGACAAACGCAACAATAACTTATAGTGCTTAAACATTTTAGTCTCAAAATTATATTTAAAGATAACTATCGGTTATTTCGTTTACAAAACGTATGAAGTTGCTGAAGCATGTGGGATCAGAGTCCTTGATAGCTGTACAGGTACAAACATTCATACGCATGTGCTATGCTCATTAGGCTACGAAGGCGTTCGCACTAAACTGGCAGCATTCGAAACTCCAGCAACATGTCTTCTAAAAGTTTTACGTTTTTTTTTTAAATTTAAACTTTCAACAAAACATTGGCAATGTATAATTGGGGGACTCCCACAACCGGTTTAATGAGCGCGTGAATTATTTCGTTCGTTACGGTTCTCCATGGCTATCTAAATCGATCAATAGGACTTCTTCACGTGTACCGCTACCGTTCGGCTCTGGAGAAAACAACGGTACATTACACCAGCCCGATTAACGACGGCCATTATTCAATGGTCGAAGAAAAAAAATCTCACCACTCGAAGTTCCTCGTAGCACAGGATAAACAGACCAATAATATGAGTACAAATCCGGACATTTTAGCTGAAACTTTGCAAGTAATCGAATGAATAATTCTTACTTTTGACTTACGTCATGACTGTATGTGTACAATGCGTTCGGAAGGAACTCCCTAATTTCAAATATTTTTGAAGAATTTTTCAATTGGAGGTAAACATCAGTTGCAAACTAGCAAAATAAAAGTTTTTTTTATGTAATTTATAACGTCATTAATTTATGAGAGGAAAAAATCAGAAATTCTGTAAGTTAATATACATGTACTTATATGTGTATGAGAGAAAAAGTGAAGACTAACATTTATCAAACCAAAAAATTAATTCGTTAAGTCCATTAGTTTACCTTTTATCACACTATTATTTAAATATAGCCTGCTCATGTAAAAAAAAAAAATACTCGCACAGCTTCTTGGAACACTACGAGAAAACCCGCAACTTTATGTTTTAGGACTTACAGCGTATTATTCCGAACGCATCCTGAAAGTAATTGTTATTCTAAATGTTCGCGTCAACCTATTATCACCCAGTACCAACAGTAACACGGTCGACGAACCCGATGCACTTCCGCCTTATGCCTTTCGTTTCTCGCCGTGAGAGCGCACGGACACCAGGGCCCGCTCAGACTCGACCATCTGACATCCGCACGCGCGCAGTGGAAGGAAGGCCCCACCGCGCGCCACTGGCGTCAGTCAGCGGGAAGCCTTATTTTCACAGACGAGAGAGCCAAACGCGCGATCGTGTATATTCGCTTTTTTTGTTCATTGTAAAAGGTTAGGTTAGCTACATTATAAATACTTTAAAACATCGTGGACGGTTGATTTGGTTAGGATAGCTACATTAAAGATACTGTGAAATCATTGAAACGGATTCCTAGCCCTGGATAGCTACATATTAAAAAGTTATTTGCTACGCAACCATAAAATGATTTTACAGTATTTTTAATGTAGCTATACTTACCTAATATAACCAACCATCCACAATGTTTTAAAGTATTTATAATATAGCTAACCTATCCTAATCTACCGCAAAATTTAATGCCACACCCGTTTATACAATGAGATAGAACGAAAAAAAAAAGCGAGCATGAACTTCGGGTAACTTTGGGTGTGGCTCTCTCGTCTGTGAAATGAAGGCTTCCAGTCATTCAACGTTTCACGTTCGCGTTTCTTTTTCAACTTCTATTCATGCGGGGCCATCGATCGAGGAGTGCTTTGGAGTGGGGGAGGGGTGTTTATAGGGGAAGGGAATTACAAGAGGGGGGAGTACCTTGTTGAAATTTAGAGTTTTAATATTATATATTGTTACGAACGTTAGCAAGGACGCGTCACGCGCAGGTGCACGCCGTAACATGAGATGTGCTGTGCGCACCTGGGTCGCCGCTTTATCTCCCTCCTGCCCTCCGCTCCCCCCGCGCAGCACTGTCAGTTTGACATCCGAAACCTGCCAGCTGCGGAGTTACGCGAGCCGCCGACACGTGTTTTCGAGAGATTTCTGCCGTCGGGACGGCTCGCGATGACGCGACTGGCCCCGGCCGCTCTTGTGAGTTCTGGAATTGCGCCGGGGCCTATATATATGCCCGAGGACGTCAGGGCAGGGAGTCAGTTCGGAGTGTTCAGTCGGGAGTTCTCCCGCGGCGGAGTTTCCGGGCGATAGTGCCGCGGGTGCGGCAGAGTGGCGAAGTCCTTGGACCAAGGTTCCAGGGCAGGGAGTGAGTGAGTTCAGTGGAGTCGGGAGTTTTCCCGCGGCGGAGTTTCCGGGCGATAGAGTCGCGGGCGCGGCGGAGTCCCGAGCGAAGTTGCGAGCGAGGAGTCGAGCGGATCCTCGGCGAAGGGGAAGTGCGTCGGCGGCGGCGGAGTGTGGCAACGGAGTCCCGTGGTGGAGACCCACGAGGGGTGCTGCGGCGAGAGTTGCGCCAGAGGTGCGGCCCAGCGAGGTGTGTGGAACAAGTGACTGGGGAATAGACCTTTCTTTAAGAGAAATTAATTATTTGCCATTTTAGAATATTATTGTAAGTGACATAAGAAGTGGCAATAAATAAAACTGTGTAGTGTAATAAAATCTTTAATTGGGCTATCCTTTACGAACCCGCGGTAAATCGTAACAATATATATTATGCGTGAGTTTGTCCTGATACACATCTACTGCTAATACCTATAAATAACTGAAAAACTTAAAAGCTAAGCGAAACACGCAGATCACGTTTACTATGTTTAGATTTTTTTTTAATTGCTGAGTTTGAAAGGTAATGGGGAAGGGGAAGGTAGGGGTGAAATAATTATTTGCCTCAGAACCTTCGCGCAAATGCAATTTTGACACGTAAAGATTTAATTTCACGTCCGCGCGTGTTACCCTAACCTTCAAGTGTGTCCTTATACACAATATCAGCACTAAATAAAGAAAACATGTTTTTGTGAATTTTATCTCTACCACTGAATCTCAAACAATAAGTTCATATCGATTAAAAAAACTCGATATTTCACATAATTCACACAGTTCACTATCGGAAAATATTCCTCAAACATGAACGCAAAAACAAGCATTACCAATCAAGAAAAATCATTAGTGGGTCATAATTGAGCAAAATTTCACCAATACCAGTAGAGGGATAAATCTATATCGTGGCTTACTGGCTTTTAGGTTGAGGCTATGACTACAATGTTTCCTCACTAATCGGATTTTTGTCACCTCTCAGAAGACTGTTATCCTGATGATGGCGATTGCAATGTCGACTGAAACGTCGGTGAACTCTTCACTCTGGATGCGGCAGAAACATACAAGCCAAGAAACCTCAGACAATGGCCGCGAAAGCACGATATCCACATAACACCCGTGTAATTGATGGTGTATCCGACGTTACGCGGCACGCCTTGTTGCAGCCATCTTCAAAGGCGATTGCCTGCAGCAAGGTCTCAACACACAATACCGAGAAGTAGCAAGTGCAAGTATGGCCAACGTTTCTGATATATATCATCATATAGATTCATGTAATGAATACCCGTGTAACTTTGCAATGTGACAGTGTCTAAAAGATGAAAACCACATACATTAAAAGGGTAAAAATAAGTAAGCAAGTCTTTCAGTACTCACCAGGGATGTGTAAGCATCTAACCTCGGCAAAGAATAATTCATGTGTTCTCATGTTGCAAACAAACTTATAATACGAAACTCGGACACGAAATTTAACGTATATATCTTTAAAATAATCCCGAGCGTGATAACTATACTAAAAAAATTAAATTATGCCCTTTTGGATTCTAATCACACATCCTTTCTGCGCCCACCGCTGTAATTCGCTGCCTGAATCGTAAACGTTGCTTGCTACCATCACGCACAGGTATCGGCAAGAAATAGACAGAATTTTTTTAACCATTAGGAACGGCTCCGATAAAAGCGAAAAAGACTTGAAAAAATCCTCAACGACTTTTGACCTGATTTTTGAGAAGGAATTTTACTAAAATACTGCCCATCTTGTTAAAATTCACGTTACAATTAATATTATTAAGATTCCGCACACTTTAATAGTTATACTTCTAAAATATTAACTTGAAACATTTTAAAACTCATAATATAACTCAAAATACACATTTTTATATTTGTTTTTCCTTAAACGACTGAAATAAGTACTTCTCACAAACAAAACGTAACCTTATTGAGATGATTCAACATTATGATTGTACAATATTTTATTATGTTTCTGCTCTCTAGTGGCAGAGTTACGAGTTATTTCCCCTAGGTGCTTGAATGCCTGCTAAACGCCTGCCCCCTGGCGCCTCACACAACAGTGCCCCGTAGTTAATTTCCAAGCCACCAGAGCGCTGCACTAGTCCCCTCCATAAGCCCAATGCTTTAGCAGTCACCTCGTGTGAGTCGATCTCACCTTGTTCCGGACACCCCTCAGTAGGTCGCGCTGATATCGGCCAGTACCACCAACTTCGAGATATCGAAGGTAGTATTTCTCGACCACTCCCTAGGAAATCTTGGGAACCTTTCGGTCCAGAAACCGAAGTCTCCTCCCTTTCTTTTGATTGACTTCGTCTTTTAATTACGAGTCGCTGCCGCCAGAGACTTATTTCGCGCCACGACAGCAGACTGACCACACCGCATCGTGGGCAAGCCGCAGATCAAGAACGTCACTCCGGTCGTTGTTTGCTAGGCAAGGGATGTGATCCCTACAACTTTAGTAATTAGTAATTAGTCAGTCTGTGTATGTCGTAGAAGTAGTCATGCTTCGTTAATAATACTTCATAATATTTTCTATCTTTTGAATCATGGAAATGTCCGCGACAACCGTGTGTTCGCGAGCTCCGCACCCTGGCTGACGCTGGAAGCCATCTCCCTGTATGGTGTGGTTAAAACAAACCTTATTCGCCGACCACAATCATCTTTGTTAGTAGGCATTTTCTGCCTATTTTGCTAACTGTCTGTGATCATGTTCTGATCATGTTTGATTCGGACCTGTTCACAGACAGGGTCCAAGGGCCGGATGCGGACCTAACACCACCACCCTCGAGCCCTTCCTCCAGCAGTCAGGACGACTGAGGCGCCCTGACGCCTCGTTAGCAGCCCAACTTTGGCCAGCTAACGTCAAACCTCCAGTCCTTCAGCTTTTTTTTATATCTTCAGAATAACATTAAATCACGACGTTGAAAAGATCGGATAACCAGATTTTTTTTCTTTCGGGACTTTAATTGCTCTAAGCGTACTGGGATTGTAAACAACTTAACCTGTTTATTGTTTCTGATTCTATTTAAATTATGTCAAATGATTAATGGTAATCTAATTAGGGCCGGCCCATTATTTAGATAATGTGATTTTACATCCATTTTGATGCGAATTAATAATTTTAATATATTTGTCAATCAATTTATCAAGTTTATTATTCTATGTGAAAGTAATCAAAAGTTAAATAAACAAAGAGGTACTTATATTTAGACGAAAACATTATTTTACCTTTTGAAACTAAAAGATCCACCCGTTACACAAGTCACCAAGAGAGAGTGAAGAGTATCAAAATGATAGCAGAGCTTAGGTTTACTATTTACTCTGTTATTACTATGTGTAACCAGATAAATAATAAAAGTTAGGCATAGCCTATGATTATATGATTCAAGATGGTAGTTGTATATATGAGATGATGGAGAAATAAAATACAAGATTGTAGATTTATAAGTGAAAGGCAAAGCATGAGAAAAATATCCAAGATGGTGGACGTATGGGCGAAATGGAAGCAAATACTGTGATAACTATGGAGAGGTGAATGTGGTGGAGGTGATGTTAAAGGTCAAAGGTTATACCGATAATGTAATCCAAAAAGGTAGGAAGTTCCAAAATTAAAAATGGATGGAAATGATTTAATCCAAGAGGGAAGCAGCGATGTCAGGTTAAAGGTGATGTTAATATAGCCCGAGATGATTTTGGATAAGATGGTGCTACTGATGACATAGTCCAAGGTGGCAGCAGTAATGTCATAAGTCAAAGGTGATGATAGCATAGTCCAAAATGATGTATGTTAAGATGATTCTGGTGATGACATAGCCCAAGATGATATAGGTAAAGTTGACTCTGGTGATGACATAGCCCATGATGGCGCCAGTGATTTCATAAGTCAAAGGTATTGATGAAAATACCAATATGGCTGCCTCCAGCAGGTGAAATAAATATGTCAACAAAACGAAAAAGAGTAACGCATAGGAGTGTGTGGGTGCTGGATGATGTCATTGTAACGAAAATTGCAACATGTAGGAGTAGGGCACTCGATTACGAGATGGTGTGTGTGATGACATAATTCAAAATGGTGGAAATATCTAGAAAACAAAATGCTGGAAAGTTCTATATTTCAAAATGGTAGAAGGTTCTATAAAACAATTTGAAGGTTGTATATACGTAATGTGAAAAACCGAATTTTCAATCCTCTGCCCCCGTTAGTGATGATGTAATTGAAGACAGTAGAAAATTCTAGAATTCAAAATGGCGAAAGGTTTTAGAAAACTAAATGGCGACAGAAAATCCAAGATGGCATCCGGAAATGACGTATTCAAGAGGGCACCCGGAAATGACATAATCCAAGCTGGTGTCAGAAAAATAAGCAATTCAAGATGGCAGAGTTGATGACATAAGTTGGTGGCTTATCTGATGAAGTAATGAAGAGTATTAAGCCATTGTGGGGAGATATATGTGGAGATTTAGAAAATGGAAGGAATTGAAAAATGTTATAAGGACATTTTGTGGGAAAATGGGTAATTTTTGGTGGGAAAATAGGAAAATGTTCGGGAAGAGTTGACATCAAGGGTCAAAGGTCACAAATCGGGAATCCGGATCCACAACCCAGTTCGCTCGGAGGTACCACATCTAAATACTGACCAGTATTCAATATCAATCACTGAACTATAAGATTTAAAGACACACATATAATTTTTTTAGTATGTAGCATTTATTTCATCTTGCGAAAAAAAATTTGCATGACGCGCGAAATTCACTCTCAAAATATTTTTATAACGCGCCTGAAGAAGTATCACTTTAAAAACTTCAAGAAAGGAAATTAGAAGACGTAATGACGCGGACTATTCCGGCGTCTGATTCGGGTCCAATGAATCTGGGCTCTCTCATGACGAGGTACACGGAGAGCGAAGCAGTTTAAATATGGCCCACGGGGGAGGGAGAACCGCGGGAGGGGCGGGTCATCAATACGGGGTCAAGGCAGCGGCGCATGCGCGCTGCGCGGCGGGCGGCTCCCGCGACACCAGGTCGTGCACACGGTCACGGGTCCCGTACCTGACCTGCACTTCCGGCGGGGGGAAGCCTTCATTTCACAGGCGAGAGAGCCACACGCCCGATAGTGCATATTCGGTATTTATTTGGTTCATTGTAAAAGGTTAGGCCAGCTACATTATAAATACTTTAAAATATTGTGGACGGTTGATTTGGTTAGGATAGCCACATTAAAGATACTGTGAAATCATTGAAACGGATTCCTAGCCCTGGATAGCTACATATTAAAAAGTTATTTGCTAAGCAACCATAAAATGATTTTACATTATTTTTAATATAGCTATACTTACCTAATATAACCAACCATCCACGATGTTTTAAAGTTTTATAATGTAGCAAACCTATCCTAATCGACCGCAAAATTTAATGCCACACCGGTTTATAGAATGAGATAGAACGGGAAAAAAAGCGAGCATGAACTTCGGGGAACTTCGGGTGTGAAATGAAGGCTTCCCCCCGGCGGGATGGCGCGCACCGCAGCGGGAAGCCATTCACACACACACACACACACACACTCACACACACACCTACACACACCTACACACACACACACACACACACCTACACACACACTGCAGTGATTATCACTTGCAAAACATTTCCACTAATCCACATAATCTCCACCACTCATCCAGTCGTTTTACCACTGCCCGCAATACCAGCTGCGTAATTATTTTTTTTCCTGTCTCGACCACATTACAATCATCAAGCAACGCCACCATTTTGAAACTGAACGGCACAAGCATGACTATGTGTGGTTGATTAGAATCGTTTATGGATTCTGATAGTTTCATAAAATTTCGTATCACAAAACATAATATACTATGATTAAAATTACAATATTAGGTAAACAGTTATTTTTTTTCTCTTTTTGCATCTTTTCTGTAATAATATAATTTTTGTATTTGTTTAAAAATTTTATTTTCGTTTTTAATCATACAAAGGTTAGGTTAAATCACTTTCGCCATCTTATAAGTATTACTTTTTATACCTGTTGTTAATTTGCTTTTTCCTAGTTTGTATTGCATTACAAGTTTGTTTCCATTTTTTGTTATGGTTTTTATTTAGCTTCCTCAATTTATTTACTGACTTATATCTCACTGACAGGAAGTCTGCTTTTACGAGATCGGAACTCCGCCTCGTCAGGTTACTAAGGCAAGGTGTTGTTACTATGGCAAGGAGTGGTTAACTTTCCATCGTACCTTGCCACGTCATGTAATATACGACACACTTCAACCTCGTTAGTAACTATCACGCAACAAACACTCCCAACCAATTACAGACCTTTCTTGCCATCAAGGACTATACGATAAGTTGTTTACTGAATCCCATACTTTCAGTAACATGTAGCTCAAAGTGGCATGTTAAGGGTATACAGTGCATAATAAAAGTTTAAAACTACAAGATTATTTAATATAAAAATACCTTAGTTTTTTATTTTTTGAATTAACATTTTTTATTAATATTTTATTAATAGTATAAATACAAAAAAAACATTGCAATACATTTAGTTATAACATACAAATTTTTTTTTAAATTTTCAATACTTGTTATAAAACCTACAGTTTAGAGTATCAAAAATGTATATACTAAACCATTTGGTTGAGTTTAATAAAATATTTTTTCCAGTATTTTAAAATGAGTAAAATCGTTTGAAAAAAATAGAAACGTTAAAAAGTGTTTTTTACTTGATAATTTTTTTTATATTTTGAGAAATATAGGGTAAGGGGGGATTGAAGAGTATTTGCATATATATATTTTTATCAATAGGGCTAGCGAGACCGTAAAGCTTGTACAAGCTAAGGAATGGTGCCCATAAGGTCTCGCTAGTATACTCTACGACATTTCTATTTCTATTTAAAACTAAAAATACACTTCATTGTTTTCCCCCCCTATATTTTCCAATATGTAAAACAATTATTTCTTATGTAATGTTAAGTTACACAAAAAGATGCCACCCACTGTATGTTTACTCTTTCTCGGTATGGATGTAACAAAATATAAATATCTCTCCCTTTATAATGTGTCGGGAAAAAAAAAAAACAGGAAAACCTCACTTTAACATATAAATAATATTGTAGAAAGTATTTAGAATCATTGATAACTTGACTGCTCATGTGAGAGCAGTGCTGAGTCAACTGAATCAAAAACTCTTTAAAAAAATATATTACATTAACAGTTATTAAAAACACTTAACCAAGATAATGATTAGTCCATTATCACAAATAAAAACAAAATGACATAGCGTATTATCTAGCGTGGCCAGTACGATGGGCACACTACACAAAAGTTCTGTCACACGAAAATTAGGTGAGTTTAAAATCCAAATGTCGATAAAATTAAGATATTTTCAAAATTTCTAAAGGTTTTCTAAACAAATAATCCACCGGACTAATTCAAATTCCGGGCAGCAATTAAAACTAACACAGGGCTTCTAGCCCTTATGTTTGTATTCCATTAATTAAGTCAAATAAGTTTTTAACTTTAATTTAATTTGGTTTTTAGCCAGTTCACCAGAAATTATCAGTGTGTATCTGTTAGTAAAAACAGCAAGGCATCCTTTGTATGTGCAACATTAGTGGCCTAACAGAACTGCAATCGGGCCTACCTTAGCTGCTTCCGGATATGGGCAAAATATATTTTACATATATTTACGTTGCCGACTAATGGCATTTTCTGCATTAACACTTTGAACTATAATTTCACGTCAGTCGTCAGGCATATTATCTTAAACTCCTATTCCGATTCTTTGTCAAGCCTGACTCTCTAACCCCTTGAATTACGTGACATTATTACATGTAACATGATTCAAAGGATTGGAAACAAAGTTAGATGGAGTTGAAATAATTAGATTTCACAGCTAAATTTCACTTATTTAACTGCATTTTGGCATCACAAAACACTTTTCACGTGTTATTTGGTCAAAATGAAGCCACAGAAGACGCTGATTGTGTCAAAGGACCAAAACGAACAATTTTTGACGTTCCAAGATCCCAGCATGCAACGGGCCGCAGCGCTCCAAATATTCAAACGCACTCTTGAAACGCCGCCCGCCGAGACTGGCACCAACCACATGCCACGATCCCAAAACCTCAAACAATAGCGTTCCCTGTTCGTAGTTATACATAACCCGAGGTTATATAAACTTACAAATGGCTCTCAAATATATTAAAACATATTTAGCAAGGTTTTCAACAAAATTAGCGTCCGACAACTTTCGGCTTTCAAATGGCATATCAGCGACTGGAACTGTACAATAAATAAAGTTTTAATTATCTTTAAAGGTGTACATGTAGGCCTATATTACGGTAAAGTATCCTTGCAGATAACACATTTTTTTTAGCGTTTTTATTTTTAAAAATGATTTTACACGTATTCAAATACTAGAATAAATACTGAAATAAACCAAATGGATAAGTATTTACAACATTTTTGATACTTAGAAATGTAGGTTTTTATAATTAGTATCAAAAATAAAACTGTATCTTGAAAACTAAATGTCGTACCGCAATGTTTTTTGGGGTAGATAAATGTCTCATGGTCTGCACTATTCTCAAAATATTCGTGAAATATTTACCAAAAAATAAATAAAACTAAGCTAATTTTATATTAAAGAAGCTTGTGGTCTTAAACTTTTGCTACGCATTGTCTGTCCCGTTTAAGGTCATTAATTTATATTTTCGTTTAACACGGTTAAACTTATAGATTTTTTGAGTAGCCGAACTTCAACCGTAATAAGAAAATATTAGTGGGTACATTTTTCCATTATTAGCTGGCACAGTACAATGTTTAAAATTTTTGTGCAGTATGGATAAGGAGAAGCAAATGGAATAAATAACTTAAGATTTTAAAAGGCAAATCATAATTCAATTTTTTTCTTAAATAAATTAAACCATATCACACAGTAGCAAGTAAAATTGCCTTTAAACCTTAAAAGTTCAAGTTTTATATTACATTTGATCGTGCTTCAAATCATTAAATTAATAAACAGTTTATTCATTGATTCTTCTCTCGGGAAACATATGGGTTTTTCGAATACACATAATTTTATGTTTAAAACACATCACAGTAAGACAACAGTATTTAAAAATTAATAATTCAATTTTGTAACTAACATTATGTCAATTTCCGTGAGTTTCCCGGGTTTTGAAAATATCTTTTAAATCCCTTGGGTTGTCCCTGTTACCAGATTTTCCCAGTCTGCGAGAACTCTGTTTAACCCAACTTTACACACAAAAACACGACGAAAATAAACTACCTACTAAGTATGTCCACATGCAGAACGACACAAGATTTCGCGAAGTTTCGAGGCCTGAAATCCATCCCGTTCTTTAGGCGAGACACTGGAAAGAAAGAAAAATAGCAGTAGACTGAAAGCGTGACCAAAACACCCAAGTTTACACTCTAAATATTTTCTTGGTAACGTTCCTACGCATGAAATGTACAAATTTAATAAAATGAATAGATGGTTTCTATCCTAAATTTGTTTACGAAAAAATAAACTATGTAGGATATGTCACAGATCTTAAAATGATAACTTCCCATAGGACCACATATGTTAGTAACTTTCATTACAGGTTTACTGAGGAATCCAAAAGAAAGGCAGTTCTTAATCAGGCTCCGAGAAAAGTGTCATTATCTCGCCTACTATTTTGGCTCCAAGCTTGACTCAACAACCACATACTAATTCATCTCCTAATCCGTAAGGAGTTTTTTAAACGTAGGAATGTTTCGTTATAAGCGATTGGCAATCAAATTCCTTTTAACTCTAAAAATAAGCTGCTGATTAATTTTATGATGACGATCTGACTCATGATCTCTTGTGATTTCCAAGCGTGTGTATTTTTTTTTTGTCCTGTGGGTTTTTAGTCACTTGTGTTTTCTTTTCATTCTTGTTTCTGTAAACTCGTGTCAGAGAACGGAATAGGGCACTTTAATTTATACGACAGTAATATACCGCAACTGCCATCAAACCAAAGGGCTAGTTTCATAACGGAACCATTAAATATTGCGCTTTCAATAGCGCCAGTATCATGATAATTACGTCCCGGTACTTAGATGGAAACTTGAAGTCAAAACCGGTTGCGAGTACCAGTGAAACATACATGTGCTAAGCAATGGCGTATGTCCAAAAGCTTACATCAAGTCATGCACTCTCATTGCACAAATCTTTCAAAGATAATAACAACACGTCTTCTTGGGCGCGCAGGCCCCGCCCAGGTGTATACACGACGACAGAGGGGGCTTCGATCGGTCGTCATGCGAGCGGAAACACCCCATTAGTCCGCGAGGGAAGCGCGGGGCGGCGTGACACTGTGGAAGGGAGGGGGTATCGAGGCACCGCCTGTCATTGTGCCGCGGCTGCAAAGTTCCGACGACTGTCCCTAATGTAGCCCGAGCTCTGAAGACGCCGCACTCGCCCGAACAACGGCCCGTCCGCGGCACGAGGTGTCATGGGGAGGGGGGGAGACACAAAGTTTACACCCTCAACCCCCTGCTAAGAGAACTTGCGAACACGGGAAGATGAAACCGCAAATTAACGCAGCAGCGTCATCCAGACCTTTTTCTTAGAGTACAAGTTACCTGGCTCAGTTTCACCCGAAATGTTGAATTTTTAAAGAAATTTTCAAAATCGACATTATCGAAGCTATTTTGTATACTTAACCCAGCTGCAAAAATCAAAAAAAAAAAAAAAATGAGCTTCTTGCGAAAGACCATAATTGAAATAAACAAGCAAAAAAATCATCATTGTTTGCTGGGTTTTTTTTTGAGCGCACACACATACACACACACCTACACACACACACCTATATAGGTGGCCACAAAATTGTCGACCACCTGGATGGTCGCACAGGCTCTGAAAGCTCGTGGGGCGCTAAGGGCGATATTGACTCGCGCATTACACGCCTTTTCGCCTGTACGCGCTAGGCGCCGTACTGGCGTACAGTCTTAGCATCGATAACAAACCTCTATAAGCCTACGGGACATTAAACTGTGACCTTATACTATGCGGAGGTCATTTTAAGACCGCGGGAATGCACTGACGGGGCAAGTTGGAGCACGCGGAGAAAACCCACCGGCACGTCCACCACACTTTCCACTCGCGAAAAAAAAAAAAAACAAAAAAAAAACAAGTATCATCCCGCCGGGAATCGAGCCCAGGCCCCTTGGTGATAGGTCAGTGATACGATGACTTGACTACCAACTCTTAAAGTTGGCATGCTTGTAACATGAATAGTAACAAAGTTTGGAACATGTGTGTTGTAATTTTACATTAAGGTGTCCGCCTGGTTGGGTCGCCAAACGACGTGCAAAACTCCGCGCCATTTACAAACAACTCGAGATTAATTAAAAGCGCCTGATTACGAATAGCATTCAAGAGCCGTTGCACTTGTACATATAAGGTTGTCTAATGGTTTCGTCTTTAACGTGTAATTTTGGATCGTGAAAAAGGCTAAAACGTGTGTTTTCACGGACATTTTAGGCATGAAACACATAGTATTGTAAATTGCACAGGGACGTGTAAGTAGCCTTTACCTTTAATATTTCACAGGCCACTGCTTGAAGTCCCATGCAGGGGCGTTACCGACGTGAAGACTGCACGCCAATCTGGTTCCTGGCGCGTAGAGGCTATAAGGCGTATTGGTACGCGAGCCAGTGTCGACCTTAGCGAGCCCGCGTTTTGAGAGCTCGTGCGCCCAGCCAGGCGAGCGAGAAGATCAGTAAAGTGTGTATATCCTACTTGCCGTTTTCAGGTATGAATTCTCTCATTAGTGTTACTCATCAACCTCAAGGATACATAAATATTGACCTGCAAACTTCCTGCTGAGAGATACAGTATGTAAGTAACCCGTGGTCGCACAGGTTAACACCTGTGTAGAAACTGGTTGTGCTGACACAAATCTTAGTTAAAAAAAGGGGGGGGGGGGGGGAAACATGTATTACATATTCAGTTTAAAATGTTAACTGTGTATCTGCAGTGCCACAGTGAAGTAGATAATGGACAATCACCACTTATAACAACACCAGTTGACGCACGCAAACCACCAGGCAGAAAGTACAGCAAAACTGCAGTAAATTACTTCTCGTGCACAAACGCTGCAATCATCTCTCGCTTTCACCCTTCTGCATTAACATGATACTGCAGATGGAAGAAATATAAACATACCGGCGTCGTGATTTCAATTAAAGTACATTTATAACTTAATTATACAACTCTAAAATAAATAAGTGTTGTACAGAGCAAAATAATAATTAATTATGTCAGCTTTATTATGGCATCTGTCACAGAACTTGCTTCCAAAAGGGCTAAGTGATTGCAATCACACTTTACTCGGAAAGATAATTTGAAGTTCCCCAGCGGAGAGCAATCGTCGGACAGATTGCACCAGAGAAGAATCGCTCACGTGAGGTCAGTAGTTGAGCCTCATTGGGCGGCTACTGCGCGAGTCGTTTCTTAATGTCATTTTTCCATCTTATCCTCCTGATTTACTTGTAAATTTCCACGCCAAACAAGCAACTGATTCTAGGCAGCGATCTTGGAGCGACAAGGTTGACAACCTTTCGTCAGCATGGCAGATGCAGAGCTGCGAATAAAAAAAAGCACCATACAACACAATACTGTTAGGAAACGCCCAAAAATTGTGCTTCATAACTATAATAGTTCCGGTTAACAAAACGGCAGTGTTTAGAAACACGCTTTACCGCGAATAAAAATTTAGTTTGACAACTCCTAAAAAATGATTGGGGGGGGGGGGGGGGGTATGTTCACGGCAATTCATAAAACACGTTTTTGATGTGTAACATCTTAGCTCTCGGCGGTATACATTTAGTAAGAATAATTTCGTGAATGGAACAGAAGTATCATGGAATGGATATGTGTAATCACGGTGGTGCCATATGTGGCGGATGGCGCAAACCAAAGTTCACAAAGTTGAATTGAAACGTTATAGTATTAACTGTTGAGTGAATTTTAACAAAATGGGCAAAATTTTAATAAAATTGCTTGTCGAAAATCAGGCCCAAAGCCGGGGTTTAGTATTCTTTTCAGTCTTTTTCGCTTTTATCGTTACAGTTTCATTATACGGTTAACAATTTCGCTCTGCGAAACGAATGATTCAATAGACCACGTAACTGCTCCGGCAGCGAATTCTAGCGGCGGATGAGGAAACTGCGTGTGATTCGCGTTTAGAAATGTAGTTGAAAACACAACTTGCGTATATTTATCACGCTCGGCATTATTTTAAAGAATTCTAGGTTAAATTTTCGTGTCTGAGTTTCTAATTATAAGTGAACTTGCAGCATGAGAACACGCGAATTTGCTCGTTACTGGGGTTAAATATATGTTGCACATCCAAGGCGAGCACTGAATAGCTATCAGGCTATCACTTTTTTATTTTATTTCGAGAGGCGGGGATATACCTTCCACTGGTTGGATGCAGAATGCACCGGCCCCCGCTGGCAGTAGTACGTCAGCCACGACCGCCTGGAATATTTGAGCAGATCGAAAAAAATCGATGCGGCCGCGGCGCAGTCGCGCAACAACGTGGGCGGCAGACGCTTTCAATAATTAATGCCGCCCGTCCCGTCCCTTGCGACGCCCATCGCACAAACCAATAATGACTGTTCAATATACATGGCTGGTGTCACACTTCCGCAACGTTTCTTGGCTGAATATTCCTTCGACAGTTTTTCTTAGATTACACAATGCACTAAGTAAATTCATCAAAACTGAATATGCGAACAATTTATCTATATTAAATGTCCGAGTATAAACTGCAACCGCCTTCGATTCAACCGCACTGTGTAACACCTGTTTATGATACCTAAAAACAGGTATCATTTACTCGCATAGCCTAAAAAACAAAACAAATTAAGAATTTTATCCCTACATGTATGAGCGTATTTTCACCCACACGTCTGTGTATAAAAAAAAGTTTAATGTAAAACAACACTAAAAAAGAACGTGTCCATTTACACATAATTGGCAGGTATAATTTAGCCATATATCATGCGAAATTCAACTACGATAATGGAAAAATTTTATACGGAGTTTTTTTATACGATAAAATATGTAATGTATCGACAACATTTCCGCTGTATTTTTTAAGAAGGTCTGTGTACGAATAAACCATATTTTATCCACTTTATACATACCAACCAAGTTTTAGTTTACTATTTATTTTTGTGTATAAACATACAAAGTTGGTGGTTTTTAGTTATATGATTTGTAGTATATTTTACAGTCTTGGCTAAATTGTGTGTAAAATTATGCACTGTGTGTTTATATAATTTACAGTACTTACATATAAAAATTCACCTATTTTCACACTTTTTTTTACAGTTTAGAAACATGAGGATACGAGTAGACTAAAATTTGTTAAACATTTTTGTATAAATTAGACACCGAATTGATGAGGTGATAAGTATAGTTCGTCCTGGGACACCGGGCCCACGGTCGGGAGCCCAGGGAGCCACGGCGGCCATCTTGGATTACGTCACTTCCGGCTATCTTCCGCCATTTTGTTTTCTAGAACTTTCCACTTTTTCAATCGAACACCCCACTCCTGTGCATTGCACTTTCATTACGATGACATCATCAAACGCCCCACACCTGCACGTTGCATTTTTCGTTAAGTCCGCTATCTTGAAAAAAAAAATATTATCAAAATTAATTGATATATTTTTAAAAATAAAAAAATACTTAATTAAATTTTAATCTAAATTTACCACCATCTACTGCTGGAGGCAAACATGTTTTTGTTAAACGGAGACCGCCATCTTGATTTCATTTTATGGATGTCATCAATGAGTGTTGGTTCCACATGCATTAAGGTCGTATTTATATTTTCTAACAGTATTATTATGAACATTATGGACCAAATATTAAAAAAATAAATTCCCCAAAATTTTCAAAGCCCTTAGCCATTTTTTTCATGATGATGGTTGTGGCCGCCATTTTTTCTTAAAGACATACAATTTAATCTGAAAGACATAATATGTAATATTTATATACTCAGTTTGAGATATATTATCATATATCAAATTAATCGTCTCGTCGTTGCGGATTCGATGGCTACACTAATTTTAAAGAAATAATATTTAATATATATATAAACATAATTACAAAAAAATATATTTACTGCATCATTGATTTCAAACGACCACAAATTTTTCAGAGTACTCAATCACAATTAATATTTTGTTTACCTTCTAAGCAGAAACATATTTGCGTATTCGTATTTAAAATCTAGATGGAAGCCGATATTTTAATGTTTACATTTATATTTTATTCATGCATCTTCTGAACAGGAACATGTTTGCGTAATTGTGTTAAAAAAGCTGTATGGAAACAAAGCTTTTATTGTTTGTGTAAATATTACACATTTTGTACTTCTCCGAGTCAGATTTGGCATTAGTTAAAGTAACAAAATCTGAAAAACGGAATCTATAAAGAAAACATGGAAAACTATAAAGAAAACATGGAAAAAAGTCCACAAAATGGAAATTATACAACAAAAACAGAAACTACATACAAAAACAGAAACTACACAACCAAAAACATAACCTATATACAACAAACGAAAACTAAATTTACAAAACATACAAACTATTTACAGAAAAACCTATTACTCATTGTCTCCGACATATCTGTGGGGGACGGTGCGGAGACCATCCTCATATATACGTCGCGTATCGCCTTCCCACATTATGGCCAGCTTGTTGCTGTACTCGCTGTAGAGCACATGCTGCCTTGAACGTATTGCCCTAACGCCAACCCTCCGCATGTGGTGGTCATACAGAGCACCCAGGTAGTCCCCAAATAAGCGGTTTTTGACCACACAGTGCTGCATACCCTTAGCCTTCTTCTCAACCTTATTGCCACACCTGTAGGCAGACCAACAAACCCACTCATCACTTGCCCTCCACATTCATCCTTAAAAATTCCAACGACTTTCTTGTTGGTGGTGAGATGCAAGGGTGGTTGGAAGGATAGCAGTTAACGTCGAATTCTGACATGAATGAAGGGTCGGCATTGAGGTCAGGGTGAATGTCTGTTGTTTGTATTTCATAAATAAAAATTTTCGGCATCCATGTAGGCTAGATGAATGTGTTCACGGTATCTGGGTTTCATAGTATTGTAATGAAAATTATACACGAGTTTTTGAAAGGTTAAAGTAATGCGTACCCTGCATTAAAAACGATTGTTCCATGATTCAAGTGGACAAGAGACAAATTTGGTTTGTACATCTTACTGTCCTTGAAGGATGGATGGCACACCAGTTTCTTAAAACCGCTTATCGGAGCACACCAATCCATTTTGAGCCCGCGTCTCTTGTTTTCCATCAATTTCCCGAAGGTAGAGTTAACAGCGAGCTTAAAGAACTCCTTTTCGAACTCGTTGGCTGCAGCTTTGTGCTTTATGGTGTTGAGCTTAATATATCGCTTCAAACACACTGTCTATTCAGACTGGAGGAATCGATGTATTTTGGTCACTCTCAACCCATGGTATATTGCTTGCTGGAGGTTTATGTAATGCACAATGTGGTACTCTTTATTTTCCAGTGTAGTCATCAATTCTGATTGCTTGTAACAAGGTGGACACTGATTGATGGGGAGAAATGGCAGGTCTTTGTGACTTTCGTGGAGCTCTGTAGGGTACTCCACATCACACTTGATAATGTAGCCTGTACAAAGATTGTCTGGAACAGACATGTCAATATCTACATCGCACCATTGAAAATGACGAATAGGGAGTGGCAGCTACATGGGCCAACCATACAAATTGTTTGCATCAATATACTCCAGAAATGTGGATGGCTTGGCTGAATCATATGTCTCTGGCACATAGCTTTTATTTTCCACACAATGATGTTTGATCCTTTGCACTATGCCACCCTGAATACCTGCATCCACAAAAATATAGCCTACATATAATTGGTTAGAATATACAGTTTTACCCCTATAGTGCGAGCATTCCATATCACATAACTTCTTGGAAACAGTTATCAGCTTTTCCTCAATGTTAGAAATTATGAAACTATCTTTACTGCCCTACCTCTGTTTCTTGATAATGAAGTTCTGGTCGTATGCAAGGGTGTAGAAGAATACAATCAACTTCTTGGGACTGCATCTGAGAAGGTTACAATCATTTAATGCAGCTTCCAGACATTCACCAGTAAAGTGATTGTGATCACGGACTTTCGTTTCAGTTCCTCCAAATGTGCTACCGCAGTAGCAACAACACGTTTCTTGCAAAAAAGCAGTATTCTCTGCATGACAGAGTGGAGTAATTGGAACAAACTTAGAAAATATATTTCAAACATTATGTACAATTTCTACAATGTGGAAAATGAACCTGTCCTCTGCATCACAAACCTCTATACATTTTAGGACCTGAAGGAAGAAAGGAAGTGAAGTGAAGTGAAGTTTGCAGAAATTATGGAGTTGTCTTTCACACGAATGCAGTAGGTAGGTCTTATGTTTTTTGGTACTGCAGCATGTGTGGCTCATTGGGATTCGGTTGAACTGTGTGGATTTTTCGAGAATAGCCTCAAAATCACAAAAAACAATAGGTATCTTACATTTCCATTCAAATAGCAGCGTGCTTTTTATAGAATTCACAATGTTTTTTGACGTGATAACGTCTTATAAATCGATGAACGCTGGCTGCATGCACGAAAAAGCATGACTCATTGTCACGTTCCATCTGAGCCAAGCGTGCAAGCGAGAGCGCGGAACAAGTGATAGAGAGGCACGATTGGCTTGTGACGCATCAATCTCTCTTCCACTCCATCGGCCGATGCGTCCGAGTAGAAGAGCGACAGCACACAACCTACACGTGAA
Source organism: Bacillus rossius redtenbacheri (assembly GCF_032445375.1). NCBI lineage: Eukaryota > Metazoa > Arthropoda > Insecta > Phasmatodea > Bacillidae > Bacillus > Bacillus rossius. Next base: position 19,230,968 of record NC_086336.1, read on the forward strand.
CTGTTTTGTCAAATGTTTTTAAAGTGAAGTGAAAAGTTAATGTGGTTTCCATTGTTTATTACAAAAATTGCTGCAAAAAGGTCATTAATTCTTGCATTTTAATAATTTGATTAGCGATATAATCTCATGTTCTTTGATTATTAAAAAAAAGGAGCCTCGGTCGGCGAGTGCAGTAATAATAGGTTATGTTACAATTTTTACTACAAAATTATTATCTCATATAAACGATCGTATAAAGTCAACTGCTTTTATTTAGTATTCAATGAAAAAAATTGTAATTTTCAATTAACTCATTTGTATTATAAAAAATAATGATAATTCAGTGATAATAATTCAATTAAATTCATAAAAGTATGGAATTTTTCATCAATGTTATCTCATGAAGTTATCACGTAAAATTATCGTCCGTAAACCAACTTTACAGACAAACTAGGATATTTTTTTTAAAACACAGAATTACAGTGAGGCCACAAACCCTTTCCCGTCCATCAAATACTTAAAGCATCATTTACATACATGAATACCTATGTGTGTGTAGTGAGTTGGAAAAGCACGAAAAAAGAAAAATTACTGATTGAATTAAAATGGGACAAATTGTCATTCAACAAGAGCAGAAGATCAAAATAATATTCTTTTTACATGCTTTATATTAGCTTCACCTGTATGTTTGTCTGTCCGTCTGTAACTCTTTCGACTAAGTTTTCTTTTCTTGCAAAGCACATACTTTTACCAGTTTCAATTGTTCCTTCCTCTGTGCTAGCCTTTCAGCTTGCTTAACCACGCCGAAAAAAAAAAATTTTTTTTCCGGTAAATTCTAAGATTATATCCATACATCTAACTGTAAATGATTGTCTGTCTGTCTGTCTGTAACTCTTTCGACTAAGAGTGAGTGTCTCATGATTGTAAAATGTCCCACCAATTTTATTACGCTCGTTAGCCGAGCGGTCTAAGGCGCGCGACTTCTGTGACGTTAGCTTTCGGATTCAGCGATCGCGGGTTCTACTCCAGGCCACGCCGAAAAAAATTTTTTTTTTCCGGTAAATTCTAAGATTATATCTATACATCTAACTGTAAATGATTCGGAGAGACTTTACCATTTCTTTGTGACGTTGCAACTCCAAATAGTTATCTCAGATGGTAATAGGTAGTGTCGGTAACTCATTTCCCTATGATAATTATACATAAATATAGTTTAAAAAACTAAAAAAACATGCTTTTAAAGAATATCAAACTAAAAAGTTAAAAATAAATATAGTTTAAAAAACTAAAGAAACATGCTTTTAAAGATTATCAAACTAAAAAGTAAAAAATAATTTTAAAATTTAATTTATGACAATAGTATATAAGCAATACTAGTATAAATGAGAAAAAAGCATGGGGAGCTTAATATACAAAAAATATGGCACAAAGCGCCTCAAGCTTTTTTCTCATTTATACTAGTATTGCTTATATACTATTGTCATAAATTAAATTTAAAAATTATTTTTTACTTTTTAGTTTGATAATCTTTAAAAGCATGTTTCTTTAGTTTTTTAAACTATATTTATTTTTATTCTTCTGGAGCGACTCGTGCTGGTAAATGTTCTGCTGACGGAGACACAAGGATTCTGTTTTTCAAACAGAGGAATCTGATAGATTGGAGCGGCAAACACAATGTTGGTGAAGTAAAACTTCCCCTCCAAGTCACTGCAGTGTTAGTTTACATGTTCAGGATGCTCACCTTTCACAAACTTAACCAGATTAGCCCACTTAAAACATATGTGGTCATCTAGGTTTTGTGGATTTATCGTTGCATTTTTTCTTTGGTGCAGGTAGGTAATTCAATGTAGGAGAAAGCACAAAATGGATAAAACTTATTTAATCTCAGTTAAAGTAACTTAACAGCAGGCAAAGTCCATCTACATTCCTTTACCATGTAGTCTTCCTCATCTTTACAAATCTTAGTGATGGATTCGGTAATGGAGTCCTCCACCTCATGAACAGCTAAGAGGGGAACATTCATAATTTTTAAGGCCCTCTTGTCATCACATATATCACTTGGCTTTTCATAATCACACCCAAGCACGATGTTTTAATTGAGCGGACCCTTCTCCTCAAGATCATCCACAAGTTGCTTTACTGTTTAGCCTTAGTTGGCTCATTAGTTTAGCCTTGATAAAGTCCAAGTAATTACAGTTTTCCTTGGAAGAACTGGTATTATTTTGTGCCATGCAAGTATTTAAGTCTACTTGGAATTCCACTTCTGCAATGATGAAGCCATGGGTGTTGGCCAAACCTCCCCATCATCACCTTCATTCAGCTGGTGCTGGGCTTAGGTGTAGCTGCAGGCTTAAGCATGGCCATTCTCTGCTTCTTGGTTGGTGGTGGAGTACACCCCTTGCACACTTTGGTGTGTGCTTTCAAATTGTCAGCCATGTCGAACTCTTTAGCACAATTTTCACAGGAATGCACTTTGTAGTTACGGTTGAGACCACAAGCTGTCTTCTCACGACGTTTGGCATGGCTGGAGTTCTCAAAGGTCTTGTAGCAGAAGCTACACCGGGTGCCTGAAGTCGTGGGGGCAGCATCAGTACATGAAGCTAGATGCTCTTGCAGCTTGTCACTGCATGCAACCATCTTGCCACTCAGGTGACACTGTTTAAGGTTACACTATAGGTTCTCAGCATACTGACGTTTGTGCTGGTAGCGGTTCTTAGCCACAGTAACGGTAGCAGGGCATAAATGGCATTTCTGCACTGTAGATGCCATCACATGTTAAAGTTCTTAAGCCATTATCTATACATAGCCATGAACACAGACTCATGTAGATCATTTACGACTACAGAATGGTATGATGATCTAAGACTGTAAGGGTGGAAAAAGTGTGATAAATTAAATGGAAATAATAGTGATCATACTTATGATTATGATATTGATGACAATGATGACGATTATTGTGATTAAGATGCTAGTGATAAATATGAAGACTCTAGAGAATAAAAAAAGACGACGAATAATGTGGAAAAAAAAAACCGATTACAAGTCTTGTAAAGATCGAAATGCTTTGGTAGACATATTAAAGAATTTACTTGCTTCGCAAAATACTGAAAACTTACCTCTAATCAAAGAAACCTGAAAGATACTTACTATATGAAAAGGAGCATTAATTATATCATAAAAACTATAAAATATTGTATATTTGTTTGAACGTTATAAAGTATTTCAAGATAAAGCAAGTTTGTCTTATTTTTAGTAGCATTCCTACATAATAAAAAAGTAAAACCTATAATTGTTTTTATTTAAAAAAAAACACCCTCTTTGTCGATCCTAGTGTAAAACATACTGTTCAGTTCTACAATCCTGAAACAAACTCTATAACTACGAGTGAAGTGGGTATACAAACCACGAAAGAGAAACTTCCAACATACGAAAAGTGTGCCAGGAAGAAAACGTTCCTCGCAAGACTGATAAACACAATTTAAAATCAATAAGTACTTCCTAAAGCTTCGAACCAAGAAGCCTACATAATTCTAACGCGAATATTCGCCTGATTGTACACCATGAAATGCAAAAGATTTTAAAAATAATGTCGGAGATTATAAATGTAGAATAAATATAATTTTTTTGTGTTTGTAAAATTAAAAGTTATTTTGTATAATAGTATACCATGAATGTATGTGTTCTGACATTTAAATCAATGTATTAAAAGAATCCGATTTATATGTATTTATATTCGTATACATATATTCAAGTATTATCATGTCGTTTAGCTGTATGTTCTACGAGCTCCTTTTGGCAATACAATGTCGGGACAGGTTCACGGGACTGTTATGGCTGTAGTTCAAGTACTACTAATAACTATGGAGTCGGTGAACAACAGGCCTGCTGTGCCAGGCTAATACTCTCAGACATTCTTCAGTGATGAGTCATAATGTTAGCAGTACATCGTCGTCTTATCTCTAATCATCTAGGTCATTAGTGGTCGTACTTGGACCCGACTCGAAAGCAGCTAGCCATATAAGGCCGTAAGGTAACTGTTACCTTTATACCACCACACCTCACAGACTTCCCATGACCTGCACATGAGACATGTCGGGTTTTTCTGAAGATATGGCACAAGTCTACTGGCACATTCCTGTTCCCTCCACATAGTCCATTCCTATTGGAGGATTCGTCAAAAATACTCTGTTCCTATTGGCTGGTCTAAATCTACTAAAAAATAGTTCCACGACTGTAAAAAATGAGGATTAGCTGTCGGAGCTTCAGTGTGTTCATGGAGTGTGTGTGAGCCAGTTCGCATGTGATTTTCGCTGTGCAAGCTACCGAGATTTCTACCACAAACAATATATACATATATAATAAATATTCATACATACTTATACAGTTCCACTTCAATTTTTAGGTTATTTCAAACAAAGGCTACGAATTTGAGAATTAGTTTGATGATAATATAGTTTGTAGGTTATGTGTCGATGGAGTATGGGTTGTTTGAAATATGTGTGGATTGAGTGTGGATTATGTAAGGATTGAGTGTGGATTATATGTGGATTGTGTGTATTAGTTTAATAGCTTTGAGGTTATGTAGCAAAATGGTTTCATATAACAGATAGCTACATTGTTTTCTTAATTCATTTGTTATAGCTCTCCACGCATCCAGCTATCTTCGTGTGTTCCGTGTGTCGAGACCAGACTATGGATTGATGTGATGGCATCTACAATGAAGAAATGCAATTTATGTCCTGCTACCTTCACAGTGGCTAAGAACCGCTACCAGCACGAACGTCAGTATGCTGATAATCTACAGTGTAACCTTCAACAGTGTCACCTGAGTGGCAAGATGGTTGCAGCAGTGACAAGCTGCAAGAGCATCTAGCTTCATGTACTGATGCTGCCCCCACGACTACAGGCACCCGGTGTAGCTTCAGCTACAAGACCTTTGAGAACTCCAGCCATGCCAAACGTCGTGAGAAGACAGCTTGTGGTCTCAACCCTAACCGCAAAGCACATTTCTGTGAAAATTGTGCTAAATATTTCCCAGGGCTGATAATTTGAAAGGACATACCAAAGTGTGCAAGGGGTGTGCTCCACCACCAACCAAAAAGCAGAGAATGGCCATGTTTAAGCCTGCAGCTACACCTAAGCCCGGCACCAGCTGAATAAAGGTGATGACTGGGGAGTTTTGGCCAACACCCACGGCTTCATCATTGCAGAAGTGGGATTCCAAGTCGACTTAAATACTTACATGGCACAAAATAATACCAGTTCTGCCAAGGATAATTGTAATTACTTGGACTCTATCGAGGCTACACTAATAAGCCAACTTGTGGAGGATATTGAGGAGAAGGGTCAGCTCAAGTATAACATCGTGCTTTAGTGTGATTATGAAAAGCCAAGGAATATAAGTGAAGACAAGAGGGCTAACAAAACTATGAATGTTCCCCTCTTAGCAGGGTGGAGGACTCCATTACCGAATCCATCACTACACTATTTTTTAAGATGGCAGACGTAACGAATAATGTAACGCGTAGGAGTATGGTGTATATATCGTATATATATATATATATATATATATATATATATATATATATATATATATATCGTAACAAAAAGTGCATTGCACAGGAGTGGGCTTTCGATTGAAAAAGGTAAAAAGTTCTAGAAAACAAAAAGGTGGATGGGAAGTAATATTTAAAAATGGCGGATGATGGCAGCCGGATGTGACATAATACAAGATGACCCTCGGAAATTGACCACAGGAAGTTACGAAATCCTATATGGCTGCCGTGGCTACCCTAACTACCGACACTGGGCAAGATGTCTCAGGTCGAACTTTATTTACCTACTTTGGGGTATTATTTTTGCACCAAAAAATGTTATTTTACTTTTGGTTAGTGTACTTTTCCTATGACTTTTTTTTTGTAAAATTATCAAAATAATCTGTGATTTACACCGAAACTCAGTTTTATACAGCAATGTTTAATTTTAAGAATACTGCATACATTCGTGTAAATTTACACCATGTATAAGTAATTTTATGGAGAAATTGTTACCTTATAGGCACATAGAATACAACTGAGTAGTTTAACTCTTGTTGATGGTTTTTTAAAATACGTACTGTTTGCGTAACACACACCTGGTTAGTGTATTACTGCCAAAACACAAAATATTATTTTACTTCATGTAGCTCTACTTTACAACAACTTTGTGGGTGTTAAACTATCAGGAGAATTTTTGATTTACACGGAAATTATGTATTTTTACATCAATTTTAAGTTTTTAGTACATAAACCTTTAGGTATTTGGTGTAAAATAAAGTTCTCAATGGTAATCAGCAAAGGATTAATGCGAGGAGGAAGATGGGGCGTGGAGTCAAAGGCAAAAGCAATATTAAAAACATCAATCTTAGCACTACAATTTAATTAATTACAACATAAAATATTTTATCATAACTAAAGTAAGAAAATAAATAAAATTATGGTTAAAATCATATCATAGTAACAATTTAATTACTATAAAATAAGTATGTTGTGTTTCAACGAAATTATTAATACTTAATTTTGCGAAGTTGTGCGTCTTTAGGCACGTTATGAAAAAATGAAAAGTGAATTTTTATGATGCGCGCGCAGCTTGCAACAATTTATAGAATGAAAATAAGGCTACATACAAATTAAAAATTACGTATGTAGTTTTAAATAATATCCTTAAATGATTTGTATTGAATACTGGTCTATATAGTTAAAAGCATGCATTTATAGTGAACATTAGTGATAGAAATTGTGTTTATAAACTTTTACGAGTGTATTTATATAAGTGAGGTTCCCGCTATATAACGATGTCAGGTTGCTTGTAAGCTTCCAGTGTCGCTGGCAGTGAGTGTCTTGTGGAAAGTTTAGTAGTCTCCTGGCCATTTTCATAGGACAGTCTACTGTTGACAAGTAAGTTGTTCAATGTTACGTCCACTTGCGTTTTACAACGCAGCTTGCGCAAGCGTTCTATATTGGTCATAATACTTTATAGACCCACCAAGAACTGGGCAGTGCCAAACCTTAAAAGGAATCACTACTCTACTGCTATATAAATTTTAATAAAGCACAACATATTTGTAATCTCAATTTTATCGGTTGCATATGTAATACTCATTTTCTTCTTGTTGTTTCATTGAAAACCAAAATGGCATAAACATCGGTAAAATTGCACTTGTTGCTAATACATAAAGATTAAAAAACCATATAGGGACCCTTCTATCATGTTTAAAGTTTTCACCTTAGGTTTACGAAAAACAATGTGTCCAAATTATCCCAGGAACCATTGTAAGTTTACGGATTTCTTCTTAAATTTATCTACACGTTGTCCACCCCATGATGTTAGGAATTGTCAGAAGACGGCAAGCTGTGACGAAGTGTAAGTCATGCTTTTACCTCGCCATCGCCGTACTGTTTCGCTCAAAACATTGCGGAAACGGTGCTCGACCAAATGTGTTGATGGTTAGTAAACATTAATTAGAATCTCCGTCGTTAAACACAGTCACGTCCATAAAATATATACAATTAAAACTGTTTCTATAATGCAAACACATCACTCCAGCCAATGTTTTGGGCGTCCAACCAACATGGCACAAACCATCAACTGGAGAAAAAAAAAACGGGTTCAACCGGTTACACTGTAATCATGCAGTATGAATCATTCCCTGTCATAAATAAATTGTAATTACTAAAAGTGTACATTTTTTTATGTTTTATTATACGCCACCACTATCTACACAGAAAAAATATTTTCTGTTCTCTGGGAACCAGTTGCCAAGAAATATTTTGTAATACTATAACAAATATACTTTAACTTTGTACAACACATGGCTATAATTTTTTTTTACTATATGAAATACGTTTATCGAGATAATACTGAGTACATCTTACGAAAATTAGTACATTATTTTATATTTTGATGTTTCATTAAACCTTAATTTTTGTTGAACCATGCAAAAGATAGTTAAATATTTGTTTTATTTTGCTTATTAATGTTCGCCGTTAATACTGGAAAGCTATTCAGGGAAATGCCCGGATAAGAATCCGACCCCCAGCATGACTGCAGGCACTATTTTGTATAGATAAGGTTGTTTTCGCGTTAACAAATAAGAATATTTGTGTTCTGTTCGAGTGTGAAGGTTGGCGACCCTCGCGGTGGCTCCAGTTGTCGCGCAACCTCCATGGACGCAAAATGACTACCGCGGGGAAGCATGGGCCTGAAGGCAGACCCTCCCGAGCCGCCAAGAGGGTGATCGTGGTGAAGGACAGCGGAGAGGAGCTGTTCCAGCCGCCGCCGGCAGACACGCAGGTTCGTCACACTTGCTTCTTTCATCTGCACGACCGAAAACACTCGTGTTTTATACATAAACCGTTATTATATATTATACTTTCCGCTGTCAAACGATTAACTTCTTTTAAATAATTTGAAGTAAACCCCCCCCCCCCCCCTCAAAAAAAAAGTTTTTTTTTTTTTAAGTTGTCTAAGAGATAAGAAAGTTATTTTTCCACTGTCATAATGTTGGTACTATATGAATAAAACAGCCTACATAATACTCCATAGTTCATACTGAGCATAATACCGCCTGCCAACTATCGGATATAGGTACTTTGGATTCTCATCATAGTTGTTCAAAAATTCCTCATCAAAAACAATGTCTGCCTTTTATTTCATTATATACTTTATCTAGTTTTCCTACTCTTTATTTGATGATGAAAACAGCGCTTTTGAACATATACTTCTCAACCCATATATATGTGTGTGTGTGTGTGTGTGTGTGTGTGTGTAGGTGTGTATGTGTGTGTGTGTGTTAATGGATATTTTTTATTTTTGTTATTTTGTCCTAATAATTCTGTAAAAAGAGGCACTGTGTTATTGCAAGTATTTCACACTTTCAAAGGTTGCTTACGCTAGGTTAGCTACATTTTAAATATTGCAAAATAACAGCGTGGCAGATGAACTCAACAACACGGTAGATGAATCTGGAGAAGAAATCGGCCACGGCCTCTATAGTAACGAACGATCCCAGCATTTGCCTGGATAGATTTCAGGATACCATGAGGTACTTAGCTGAAAATGCAAATAAAATCAGCAATGTGATTTTTTTTTTTTTTAGTTCCTGTGACATGAAAATTTATTCTGGTATTTTACAGTTTTAACAGTTAGCTAAGTTAAGGTACTTTGGTTACGTTAATTTAGTTACATTTGAAATAGGTAATTCATAACCACCAACTGTTAAATAGCATACATAATTTCAAATATAGTTAACCTAACCTAACCAACAGTCACGTTGCCATAACCGTTATGTTTCGCTCAAAACATTGCGGAAATGGTGCTCGACCACGTGTGTCAATGGTTAGAAAACATGAATTAGAATCTCCGTTGTTAAACACACCCACGTCAAAATCACAATACCGTTTTACAAAAGGATTATAAAAAAAATTAGGTATTAAAAATGTATTTTAAACTTTTTACATGCTTTTTATGATTATGCTTTCTTTGATAATTAATTGCACTTTCAACTGTTCCTCCTAACTGTCCATCCATACTCACAGCCTAAGTGTAGGTACTCGTACACCGCGCAATAAAAAAATTGCCGTCGAGAGAAACCACAAGTCCTGGAACAAATTATTTTGTCGGGGCCTCTGCCCATTACCTAATGTAACCATGACATTTCCAACCCCCACAAATAAATTTAAAAATCCGTGTGTGAGTCTTCCAGTACTGGCCAGAGATGTGTAACATCTAACCTTGGTAACGAGCAAATTCATGTGGTCTCATGTTGCAAATAAGCATAAAATACGAGATTTAAAGTAGAATGTTTTAAAAATATGCCGAGCGTGATAAATATACGAAAATTGTGTTTTAAACTACATTTCTTGGCGCGAATATCATGTTTCCGCACCCGCCTATACAATTTGTTGCAGAAACAGCTACGTCGATATCTGAGTCATTCGATTTGCAGAGCGAAAGGTTGAACTATATAATACAAGGCTCCGATAAAAGCGAAAAAGACTCGAAAAAACACTAAACCTTTATCTTCCTAACACCGGAATATAGTGTTATGGTTATCGCTCAAATTTCATAGATGTCCTATGCTCGACAAGAAGACTGCGAACCAGTTCTGAGTCTTGCGCTTGGAGGCGAAACCGCGCTACAAACACCAGCGAGCGTCGCACTTATAGTCTCGTCCGACACAGATGCATCCTTGGCCCTAACTTTCAGTATGATTACCTAATTATATTTACTTTATAGCTTTAAAGTAAGACAGTAAAATAAACTTTTTTTTAGTTTAAAGGAAAATTAAAAAAGTATTCTACATATATCCAAATCCGCCAATTGTACTGCGCATGCGCAAAGCGTTGTTTTTTTACCAATACGGAAACGAAAGACCATTAAAATACTCGTATTTATCTTGTGCGCTAGTCTTTATTAATAAGTTTTTAAGGATTCTTATTGAGATTTAATGATTTTTGAGGGTCCTTATTAAATTAAAGACAAATTAAGGACTTTTTAAGGATATTAAGGAGGCATACAGACCCTGAAGATTGTTACAAAAGTGTCAGCTATCGGCAACGTACGCCCTGTTTCCCACTAGTGAAAAATCTGGGTTCGACCCCGCCTTGGGGGGTGGCAAGATATCATGCTTTAGTTTTTCTTTATTTCTTGAAAATTTCAAATTGTTGACCAACGACTGAAGACACGTCAATGATAGCACAAAATTTAATCAGGGATAGCGCCAGCTAGCATTTCCCCTAAAAAGGCAATAACTACAGTAACACGTATTTTACTTTGAATCGAAAGTTTTGTTTTTGTCTCCCAATGCATGTTTTAAAAGTCCCCAAGATACCCAATTTTGTTTAAAATTATACTAACATCGATTTCCTACATCACATACATCGATCCCATTTTTACAAGTTTCTCGAAAATAATTTGTTGAAAAACAAGACACAATATACACATATTTTTTAACACTACAAAAATAGGAAGTCGGTCTATAGCATTGCATTAAACATCCGAAAAAATTACGGGGTAATAGAGTGTGAAAATCACATTGGTCGGGAAACCGTTCATTACAAAACAATATGTATTTTACGCCCGGTAGATAAAAGTTTCCCCAAGAAGCCTTACCCCTTAGGGGCGACCTTTTCACCATGTGTGGTCGCGTAAAAAGGCGTACGTTAACCACGTCACGAGCCAGCATGTTGTCATTGTGAAAAAAAGATAGGAGTTATGCGACCAGCTTGAAATCACATAGAATTTTTTCTTGTTGAATATCATATAATGGGAAACTTTTAATGATGTTAAAAATTTGAATTTCATGGCTACACAAATATTTTCTAAATGAAATTGTGAGGCTGAGAGGGCATCGAAAACTGCAAAGATTAACAGTGAAGCGCTCGATGACACTGCTCGATGCATTATAGCAAACCTGTATGTTTCGCACTTGCATACTGTGAGGTTTCGCAGGTGGGAGGAGTTCCTGTGCCTGAGCCGGCACACGCTGCGCGACGCGGGCGAGGCCGCCCCAGGCGCCGCGACGCCGGCACCGCTGCCCCCGGGCGCCGGGGACTGGCTGGCACGGCTGCAGCCGCTGGAGCGGTTCGCGCGCGCCGCCCACCGCGTGCTCGTGCGCGAGAGGATGTTGCGGCGTCTGCGACTGCTGAGGCAGAGCCTGGGGCTGGAGGGAGGTCCGCCCCTTGCCGGCGTGTGACGACCTGCCACCTCCTTCCCTGTTACCTACCAGGAGCAACCTCCCACTGCAACCACGCTCTGCTACCTACATACCTCCCTGTTACCTACCAGGAGCAAGCACCCTTTAAAGACGGTCAGCCATATTCCTCCAACCATCATCTGTTACCTACATGGACTAGCTAGTGTTTTATATGCTGCCTGGCCACCTTCATCTGCATCATACATCTCCCTGTTACCTACCAGGCGTAGGTGCTCTTTATACACTGTCACTTCCCTCTGCATCATACCACCTTGTTACCTACCAGTAACAGGTGTTCTCTTTACACCTGCCTTCTTATACACCTCCACCAGGACCAGGCGCCTTGCCACATGGCCCGCTCTGGCCACTTCTCGTATCCTCACACCTCCCACGACAGAGACGAATCAACATGGAGGCCCGGCCAACCTCCCTCTACTACATACAATATAGTTACACATATCTGGGTCTAGTGACAAGGACCATTATGGGAAACGAAGTCATGTGCAAATATAAAAAATAATACATTATACAATGCTTGCAAATAAAGAAAAATATATATCGCGTGGTTATATATCGGTTGATGATGTATAATATTACTTTCACAGCGATAACGCTATATGGAATGATCTTGGAAATTACTTCAGCGGTTCAAGTCATGAGAATGTGAACGATGTGCAAATTATGTTTGTAAACAGACAAGATTATAATGTTAATAGTTAAAAATGTCTCGTATTTACTGATGCCATTCGTCTGAGGGCGATAATAAGTAATCGCCTATTTACTTTTGATTAGTAAATGTTAAAATAAGGGATGGGCCAATCAAATCCCCTATATTTCAGGAAAAAGATTCAAAGAAAAATATGAAGCGTAAATAAAGTAAATTAAAAAAATTCAACACATAACCTTACTTTTACTAGGTCAATTGTTTTCTTCATACCTATCCATTAACCTTTCTTCAAGATAGTATACTTTTTAATATGTAATTATATAAATTAAACTACAATAGTATTGATTCTGAAAACTTAGTTTTTGATAAAAACATTTAAAAGGTAAATGTTTCAACACCACAGTTAATATGTTTTCATTTATTGAACATTATTTTAATTTTACCCTTGAACCCTCGATTCGGATTCGAGGGGTATATTCAATATTCTCTTTGGGATTCGAATTCGAGAAAATTGGGATCTAAACCATCACTAGTTAAAATGTTTCTACTTCATCAAACCAAATTTAGCAATTAAATATGTCAATTGTTTTCAATAAATTGTGTCAGCGCAATCTTTGCCAGCTATTTATATAAGCACTAGTCTTCAGAATTATTATCAAAGATATTGGAATTTCAGCCATTTCGAACTCATGTCAAAAATAAAAATTAAAACAATTTTATGCTGAACTGTGTAAGCTGAAATAATAGATTGTATGCTAACTACATGATTAATTGAAACAAAACAACTATAAAATACCTATTCATTGTTTTGCATGAATACAGAAAAACGAACATTTGTACCACAAATTACTTGAAAACCAAAATTATGATTTAATATCACCATAAAAATAACTTAAAAGTTTTTAAAAAATTGATAAATCGATAATGTCTAAATATTTAGATGAGCCCCAGTTCCATTGTGTATCTAGGTGAGTCATGATTCACTTTTTTGCTTGTATCACATCGGTAATAAATAATGCAGAGGGCAATCATAATGAAAAAAAAAAATACAAGGTAGAGGTTTTCAAGAAAGGCTATGCCAGTGGCAATATAGTATCACTACACCTGTCAGCGTAAAAATTGTCAAACTATTTTTTACTATACCACCGATTATAAAAAAATATGTTAAAAACATTTAGTAAGTACTAATTATACGCAAGAAAGTTTGATTGTTTTTATACAAAAACACATTTGCTTCGGCACAATTTCATTTAAAAAAACAATATTTCACATCAATACTGTATTATTTGTTTGAAATTAAAAGTTACTAACAAATATTTTCAAAAACCTAATAAAGTTAAATTTAATTTATACACAATTACGAGACGCAACAAAAATATTCCACGTGAAAGAAAATCTAGTCAGAAACGATCACATGAGTAGGAAAATCTTGATGATCCCACAAAAATCTTAAAAGAAAAAGAAGAAGAAAAAAAAAGTCAAATATTTTGAGTCAATAAATATTTCCTGAATTATCAAATGTTTTGGGTTGTACTGAGGACCTTGAATTGTTAATTTATTTTGAACGTTGTTGTAATTTTATAACGAGAACCAATACGTAACTAAAAAGAGATAGGAACGGAAAACAATTTGTACACCATAACTATTTTGTGAACGTATAATATTGAAAATTTAACTTCATTAATGCACAGTGTCATTCAAATATTTTCTAAGACCATATGCAATGCCTATTGACAGTGTCATTACAGTTGTGCTCATTCCTAGGAATTAATTAAATACTAAAGACCAGTAGAATCTTTACGCGGTATTTCATGCCTAAAAATTATTCTGAAAATATGAATTTTAGCCATTTTAACTCTTCTAAAAATACAGTTTAAAACCAAAATACGGAATCTGAACTACTATTCCGCCCTCAGTGTATTCTTAAATGTTTTTCGAAAACAGACACCACTCTGGTATTTTAAGCAGTATTTTTTTTTAAATCAAGTGTTTTTTTTTTTTCTGAAGCTCTGCAAACATGAGTGTGCCCAGGTAGGCGAGGCCATTTAAGGCATTATAATATTAAATTATATAACGAGGCATAGTTTTGAAAATCAAACGATAGAAGATTGTGATGACGTAAAAATGTTTTCAACCTTAAGAGCGTTGAGCGAGAGCCGGACTGTGTGGAAGCCGGGAGCAGTTCCGTTGAGCAGGAAAGATACGCTGGCGGAGGACGTGACACGCACACCTACTGAAGGTCTTGATGGAGGTCAACTGGAGCTGATAGCGGCGCGCCGCTCGCATCTGCCAGGGACGTCACACTGTGGGCGCCGTCCAGGGTGGCTCACGCAACAGCCCCTCTTCACTCTTTTACGTCAAATTACTGCTAGAGACCAGCAGAATTAGCGTTGTTAATCAGGCATTCTTGCACACGCGTAAGAACAGTGTCACTTCTCGAGTGGCTGCTGCTACTTTGGTCTGGTTGCGCATGTCTGAGACACACAGTTCTTCTAGTTCCCCAGAGCGTGACAAATTACCCGTGATTTAATTGTTCCCCAGAGCGTGTCAAATTACCCGGTATTTAATTTTATGAGTCCATTAACATGATGTATTCAAATACATAGGGATAAAACACACATCCCTACATCATTTAGCAAATGCAGCCACAACGTAAAGAACGCATTTCTAAGGGATAGATAGTATCAAAATACTGTTACTGCTAGCACCACCTGCTGACAGTTCGTCGTACTAATGTACACGCAGCAATTTTGAGACATGATTAGATATCTACGAATATTCAGCAAAACGTAAATAACAGCGACCATGAAGTTATCTTTAAAAGATTTGTGCAATGGGAGTGCATGACTTGATGTAAGTTTTTGGACATACGCCATTGCTAAGAACTTTTTCTGTTGAAGAAAAACTAATAAATAAAATAAATAAATAAAAATAAAAATAAAAATACTCAAAAAAAGATACAAAAAACACACAAAATTAAGCAAACAATTGCTGTTGTCAACAAGGATATGAACACCACAAAATATTCCGAAACAGGAATATGGTCAGCAAACAAAGAAAAAACAAAGAAAAATGTACTAAGAGAACGAAAAAATCCCCACAAATGATGACAACACAAAAATATTGAAACCCAAAATAATTCAGCACAACAGTTGAAGCGAGACAAAAAACATGACAAAACGAAAAAACAAACAAATACAATAGTTTTACCTAAACAGAAACAAGCGACGTTTCGGGAACTGCTATCTGCTCCCGTCCTCAGGCAGAGACGCACATGGTACGGAAACACAGGTGCGACTATTTATTAGTTTTTCTTCAACAGAAAAAGTTCTTAGCAATGGCGTATGTCCAAAAACTTACATCAAGTCAGCGACCATGAATCCCAAAATAATAACATACTTGTCATGAGCAATTAATATCCCTAACGGTTTAAGTTTTCTTTTGGTAATTTTTACTAACTTTTTTGTCTCTATTTGAGTTTTCCCTTATGCTTACTACGTTTTAAACCAATCATACACCAAAAATCGTAACTAATGTTATGTACAAACCAAATAAATCATGATTCCGAAGCTAATGGCTGTAGGGACGCATCAATGGACGCGAGTGTCGCATCCCTAGAAAACTCGAGTTTAGTGGATGCATGTAACGCAAAGAGGGTCGCGTCCAATACGATGCACTTTTACTGGATCCCTATAACTGCAATACAATTAATATTATGAATGATGACTAAGTCAGAGAAAATATTGTATTGTATGGAAGAAGTTGCATAGTCACGTGATAGCAAGTCTCCATTATATCTTGAAGCACTTCGGAGCACTCCAATCCGTGATAAGAAGGTAAGAGGTGTGATATCAGTTATGGAAAAGGTTGAAAGATGTGGTTAGTCTGGACTCCACAAGACATCACACGTGGTCTGATGTTAATGTGTCTTAAACGTCTTCCTATTGTGGGGGTCTCCCCCGTCTGACGGAGTTTCGTACACTTCCGGGATGACGAGACACGCAGAGGGGAACCCAGAACAGACTTCCCCAAGACGAGTTGTGCGCCCAGAAGCGGGAGACCAGCACGTGGCCCGTATTAAGCCCAATAAAATAATCACAAGTTGTCACATAAACAATGCCGGGTCCGATATTGTTAACCCGCCAGCGGCTAACATGACAACAACTAACGCATGTGGTTCTTTAATACTTACATACATATGTGACTAAATTCGATTATAAATGGGTTTCATTGTTTTTTTTTTTTTTTAAACGATGTGGTATCGTGCAAAGCTGAGATCTTAGAAGTCAATGGGTTCAAAAATATATATATATATATATTAAAAAATATATATACATACACATACTTGTGGAAAGTTACCTCACAAATGTTTTGTTTGTCGACAAGAATAATGTTAAGTGACCAAAAAAAACTGTTTTTTTTTTTTTTAAATGACCAAAAAAGCTGCGTCTATCCTACGAAACTGTTTTGAGGCCAATAGAAAATTCTTTGCTGTCACCCAATAACTTAGTCGTCCTATCACGAAATATTTTGGGATAGGCTATAAAATCGTATGGTAGCTGGGCAAAAAAAAAATATGGTAATTTGCAAGCGGTTAATTTTCCTTGCTCATACCTAAATGCAATTAGTATGCCAGTTCCAAAAACAGAGTGACATTTGACGACCAATGTGCCTCACGACGTACACAAAATAACCATCTTCTCATTTGAAATGCGCTACTTCAGATGATGTATCACCCGAGTTTGGACACAGTGCGACGTTGAATGAGTGCGTGGCTTCGGCAACTTTCCCTTTCGTTTATTTAAATATGATCAGGCGACGTCCGTGCTATGTAATTGGGTATAACCTCAAGTGTAGCAGCAGGGAACAGGCCACGACGACATCGAACAATTTACAACTTATTAATTTCATACTTCAATTTGGTCACAGCCGCTTCGCACTAGAAACGCGGTGGCCCTACCATCACTGAAAACTGAAGTACGGCAACTTAAATAAGGAAACGGTCAAAACGAGATTTGGCACACGACTATCATGTGAGAGGCGTTTCACACGAGTGGCATTAAACATTTGAAGATAACCAATAGTGTTTCAAGTAATCATCCAATTAAGTTGCACAGTAAGATTTTACAAGATTACCTTAGACGTCAAATATGTACTAGCACTAAGGTGGATTTAATAGTATTTCATTCTTAAAACGAGTCATTCATGAATCATCTGCAGGGATTTTAAAACGAGCAAACAATCTTTGAATCTCGTTAAGTAAATGGAAATAATGGAATTTACAAAAATCATTTACAAACTAAATTAAAAAAAAGGAAAATCAATGTCATGTGACCAATACAGTTAGACGTTAAAATTAACGCCTTTAACCTCGGCGAAAGTATGAACAAGTGTCGTGATAATGTAAAACAAAAGACTTGAATATTTTAATATTATAATAACCTTAACAGTGAACAAAGTCTAGAAACGGATGAATTTTTTCAACTGACTATGTATGAGATAATAATCCTCTTCGACATTACCAGAGGAGAGGGTTACCTTAACCTGTAGAGGCTATTTAAGACGCGAGAAACAGCTGTGAAAGTTATTTACTTTACGACGCTAGACTAAGCGACGGGCCGGCAAAGTCTTACGACGCCCATTGGCCGGGGCTACGCGAAGTGTAACAGCCCCGCTCGCAGATCCAGTCATCATGACCCTGCACTGCGCGTGTAGTCGGGGTCGTTCGAATCCACATATGACTCGCAGAGCAGCCATTCGAGGCACCTGGTTCGAGCCCATGCTCAACAGAGGAATTCTTCTGGTGGAGCTACGTAAGAAACGCGAGCAGAGTCGTCACGAGAAAACTATTATCCATTTAGCTATTTAATGCGAAATTTTTCAAAATTCACAGTTCAAAAATATAAAATAAAATCTTGTAACTATAAACGTCACCACGGACACAGATAGCTAGCTGTACATATACGTGATGAGTGTATCGCATAACTTGTACGGTTTCCAATGAATTCTATTAGCAATAGGCTTGTGATTTTCTATGTTATTAGTTCAAACTCATGCACTAAAGAAATATCGAAATCTAACCCATTTCCCCTCCCTACCTCATTTTCTTGCCCCTACCCATAGGCGGCCCTGAGTTTGTGTAGACAGTATCCACGTCAACAACCCTTAGCCAACATCCAACACCGAGGCATTATTAACGCAGTTCCGGAATAACAGGTTCGAGTAGTATCAGCATCGCCACTGTTTGCAAGAGGAATCCAAACAAGAAACACTAAACACAGTGCGACAGCTAGGTACATGGGGACAGAGACGGGACCGTGTGCCGCAGACAAGTGAATTGCATTTTCTTTTTTTTTTAACTATTTGGTTTGGGGGCTAAACGTCTCGTCGACTGCGTATAGTCATTGCACAGTCTAAACAAACAACATTGATCAGGGACATTGAGGAAAACCATCAGCCAGGAAGCAGTGCAGACGCTCTGCAATGGGGCATTTTCATTTAATACAATTCATGTAATACAATTTTTTGGACATACGCCATTGCAGTTTTGCACTGTTCGTCATGGAAAAAAACTCAAGAATTAAAAAAAATAAATAAAATTATAAAAGAAAATCCCACAGAAAACAGGCTTCAATCAGCTGGTGTCGTACATATGGAACTAACAATGAACCTAAACAGATTAAGACTTGTTCTCTATGTTTTTTTTATTAATTTCTTATTTTGCATTCTTCATTTTTTTGCATGACGAACACTGCGAAAATGTAATATTGTATGTCCAATAATTTGTATTAAACCACTGCAGTTTCCATCATCATCAGTGTGGCAGCTGATAGTATTCTGGCCTTATGGTTGACCGCAACTTCGTTGAAAACTTCGCCCCCGAAGAGGCTACGTCCCACGAGCCAAGGAACTTCGGAATCAACCTCGACCTGTAGCAAGGAGCCATCCTAGAACTAATACGGAGTGGTTTCAGGAAAAAAATAAATTAGGTTGCCCAGACAGGGACTGGAGTCCAGTGTATTACCACTGCGCCAGCTCCTGCCGTAAGTTCCGCACGTACACGGAGATCTCCTCAACACGAACGTTCCTATGAGCTGTTATTACCTACTTTATCCGATCTGAGCATCGGAGCTTCGCGAGACTTGAACAGGGGACGTGGAGGCATGAGTTTTAACACGAGCATGTTGCTTTCACCAGCACGGAGAAAAATAGGAGGGGGTGGGGTATCCTACACTGTGTGCACGAACTGAAAGAAAGGCGGAAGTTATAATCACAATTTACCACAGTCAATGTGCTAGTTTGTAGTGTATAATAGAGGAATATGAGACAGGGTCTACTGCAAAGTGCGAGAAGTGGGTCGATGACCGGTTGCAATCTTGATGATCTTGAACTTCAAAAGTCGTCAGAAATTTGCTTAAAAATTCCCATATTTCGAGGGGAAAATTTTCATTTTGAGAGAAATATTCCAGTTTTGGTCCCCAAAAATGTCGGTGGCACTAAATGTTCGTAAAGTGGCTAAAATTCCACCAAAAAAAAATTAAATCCAAACCACAGATACATGATAATTGACCTTTGACCTTGACCTGGGCTAAAATAATGACACTTCGACTGAAATTCAACACCTCGATAACGTTCATAAAATACCAAAATTTTATTAAAAATTTATGAAAAATTCTTTAATACAAAACAAACGTACCCAATGAGTTCGGATTCCCCAATTAAACCCATTGAGGTCAACGCTAGCTAGTTTTCAAACAGCTTTTTTTTTTTTTTAACTTTAATGGTTTCTTCGCTGTTAAGATGGTAAATACGGACATTCCATTGTCCTCATTCAAGAACACACCCACACAGTCGCCAAGCTTCCAGTAAACTTTCGTTGAGTTTAAACATCTTGAAACTAAATCTGTGGGAGGGTAAAACTAATGCTAGACGCCACTGTGGGCTTCCTTTCACACAACAGTGGTGTGAGCACGAACAACTGTTTACGCCACACGTGATGGCAGGCAATGAAGCACATCTGGCGGCGGATTGTGGGGCCAACGAAGAAGCTGACTTCCGAGGTAGGGGACTGGTTAGTGAAGAAGACTGGTTTTGATTTGGGGGGGGGGGGGGGGGGGGGAGAGAGAGAGAGCGAGACTCGAACACGAAGGCTGCATTCCCTTTCATACACTGTTAGAAATTACAGTATATTTACGGACTTTTAAACAAAGGAGAGTTCGTAATTTCAAATAACTGAATTTTCGCAGGAACTAAGCCGTATTTCGACTACCTACCGAGCATGTTTTGTTCTAAACTAATGCACACACACACTTGGACAAAAGAAGAGCATTCTTACAGCAGACTTAACCAGTTTTTGAATGTTTTGTTAATATACCGAGAATATTCTTTTGGGTTCATGTTCAAAGAAAGTGAACTCAATGTCCGTAAGTTTTCGAAGGTAGCCGCAAATTATCGAAGATCCCTGGATTTGTAACCAGCGTTCTTCGTATCTAAATTGAAGGTGACATTTTTTAACAATGAACTGTTAGAAATCACAGTAAATATAGAACATGTAAGTGGAATGAACAAAAAAGGTTTTGTTCGAATTCCAAAATGATTCTTGTGAATTATTTTTCGAAGTAATTAAACTAAGTACACGTAGATTTCGCAAGATATCCGTAAATTCAATAACGTACCTGAATAATTCATAACCAGGTGATTATTTTTTTACACTGAACTGACAGGGCCATTTCCCAGGCGGTGATTTTGGTGTCAGCAGTGAGAAAAATAGCATTCTCTCAGCCTGATAAATTAATTATCTTTATACCGTATTGCACTAAAATATACACTCAACACAAAAACTCACAGAAATTCAATATACAATGAACTTGGATTACAATTAGAAGCTTGTGCTGTCGTCTGCTGTACTGCAGAGACCGCCTGACCTCTTACACTTCAAACACTGTAAAAATTACAGGAAATGGACGGACTTTTATACGAAGAATGGACCTACCGGAAATAAACGAATGGTTCTTCGTAGTTCAGGTGACTAAATATTTGTATAAACTACATTGGGTCCCGACTTCTGAGTTTCATTGTCCTAAACAGGGAAAATAACAGTGTTTCTGCTGTATGCTACCCTACCACATTAATACCCCGAGATGATTTATTCAAGGTTATGATTTAAAAAAAAAGTACATGTTTACCTACGAAGACATATGCAAATGTACGAAGATCCCTGGATAATTTGTAAACAATGTTGTTCGTAAATTCAAGGTTGAAATAGATATCTGTGCAGTGTGTAAATATACACGTATAGTCTACTCAATTTAGGTATTAGATTTGTTATTTTTTTATATTTAATACTTATGTTTTGTTTAAGTTCTTGAGTAGTTTAAAATGTTTGTGGATTATAGTTTTTCAGTTCATACTTTAGATGACTTAAGTTTATTACTATCGTAAACCCCACCCCCCTTTTTTTCCACAGCGAAATTAAATTATGCGTGCTCCTGCTCGTAAGTCTCGTAACGTGATTTTTGTGTAGATGGCCAAATGGCTAAATGTAAGAGAAGGCTAACTTCACCATGAAGGCTGACTTCACCATGAAGCCAGTAATACAAAAATTAAATAAATGAGTGATGTGACATCCGGGTGGGGGGCGCGGGAAAGTGCCTACCATACTGGGAAACTACCATAAGGAAATATACACGGGGAGTTCTAACCAATTTTTTTTTACACATTATGATTATAAGATTACATTTCTGCTTCTTATAACACATATTTGGAAATATTTGGTTTTTTCTCTCGCATAATCTTTTGAGTTGATTTATGATTGCAATAACATAAAGTCGCCGTCAGAAGTGCTATAAGTAGTATTTTAAATTAACCTAAGCGTTACCAGCGACGTATATAAAATTACTCTGAAAGAAGTAGATGTGCTTATTAAATAGAGAATATACGAAATTATGATTGGATTCCCCTTGGTCCTTTTCCCTTATGGTACTTGTTCCCTCTGTTTCGAGGAGGCCAACGAAAAGAGTTCCATTATGGTAGTTTTCCAGTAGGGTATTTCTCGCGCCCCAGCCCGGACGCCAGTCAGGGAAGTAACTAAGACTTTTTTTCACCCGTAGCAAGCACTCATCTTATTCTTTTAAACCAACCAAACTAAAACCTTTCCCGACAACACCTCATTTCGCCACAACATATTAATTTCACTACTCCAAATATTTTTTTTATTCAACTTAGATGAAGTCATTTCATTTTTAATTCACACAAGTTGAATAGTTTGCGAAAAATGCCAGTTTTTAAATATTTGACGGTGTATATATGAATGTAACATTCTATAAAGATAATTCAGTTCATCTGCCCTCAAACACTATGATATTCAAGTAGATATCTGTAGTGGAAATGACTCTGCCAGATTAGTGCCGCCCGGGACACGATACCCCCCCCCCCCCCCCCCCCCCTTTTTCCCCACTGGTCGCGAGTAGTATAGGAATGGCGGAGCTGGCCCTGGCGCCGGCGCGTGGATTGTGATTGTCGGTCCGCCATCTTGGATTTGTGGCGTCACGGCGGCAAAAATTCCTCAAAGTTCCTCAAAAATGACTCAAAATGACTCAAAAATTCCCGTTTTAAGAAAAAATTTCCCGTTTTCGAGGGAAAAATTCCCGTTTCGAGGGAAAATTTCCCGTTTTATTCCTCAAAAATCCCACCGGCTAGAAATGTCCTGATAGAGGCTTAAGCATCCTTAACTCAAGCCTCAGTTAAGCCTCTATCAGGATGTGACCTTGACCTTGGACCTTGACCCCGACGGCCATCTTGGATCCACCATCTTGGATGACGTCATTTCGTTTTCTCGAACATTCTGGCATTGTGTTATCCGCCATTTTGAATTATGACGTCATCGTTGCAATTTCCGTTACGCCCGCCATCTTTAAATTTACTATCCAATTTTAATGAAATAGAAAATTTTTTAAAATTTATAAAAAATTCGTTTAATAAAATATTATAAAAAATATTTAAAAAACATACGTTAACGACACGGAAGCTCGGAGTCCTCGGTTCGAACCCGGTGAGGGCGAAAAAAAATAAAAATGGCGACCGATCCTTCCACCACGGAAGTCACCTACAGACTAACCTACCACCACCAATAACAAGGTCAACTAGTATGATGTCATGTCCGCCATCTTGTCTTCGTCTGCTGGTAGCCATCATCATCTTGTTATCGTCGGCGAGAGTGCGCTGACGCCATGTTAGTTTAATTCGTATCCGCTAGAGTGCAGTAATCATTTATTATTGCTGTGTCACCCGCCATCTTGTCATTTGGCCGCCATCTTGAAAATCCGTAATTATTTAGCTAGAAATTCGGGAAAAATTCCAAAATTCATTAAATAAATCACTCATTAATTTACAGATTGATTCGATCGATTCCCGTCCTCGGTTAAATACCCGATCGATGCAATAATGTTTAATTTGATGTAAAAAAATAATTTAAATAAACCATGTTCAACATTCTTAAAGAGACATTAAAACCTCTACTGTCATCATCATCCTATAAGCCATCAACACCAACATATTGGTAATTCATAATTTTAATGCTAGAGATTCGGGGAAAAAGTTCAGAAATCATTAAATAAATTTCCAATCAATGTACTGATTAATTAGATCGACTTAGGTCCTTAGTACGATTCTGGACGATGGAAAAAAAAATAACAATTTAACATAATAGTGACAGGTTCGAGAAAAAAAAACAAAAAACAACACAAGTTCTTTCACAAACATAATATTTATTACATAATATATATTCTACTACAGGATCACTTACAAAAGCCAGCAATCTTATAATCATTTAGTTCCGCAGCGGTGTGAAATGACTAATTCTTAGCTCCAATCGACTTATACTAGACAGAGTCCAGCCAGAACCTTTACAGACATAGTCCACCTCTTCTTGACAGAGTTTCTGGATACCGTATTTAACAGTTTGCTTCACATCGTTAGAACTGTAAATTACTTCAGCCGATGTCTTGAATGCACACTTCTTCACTTTGTCATCGAACGGATATGGCTTTCCATATATACAGTCCAACCACAAGTTATATTTCAAAGGTCCGTTTGTTGTTACATCATCAGTAAGCTGATTGATTATCTTCTGTCTGATATCATCAAGAAAATTTCAAATGTCCTTTGACTCACCGAACGTATTTAGATAATAGTAGTCTTTCAAAGTTCCACAAAATGCAGACTGCGCCAAGTAGAAGCCATTATCATTCACTTGTAATGCTCGGAACACAGTCTTAGGTTTAGTTCCATGTTCAGACGTCATAACAATCGGTTGCTGGGCATCGGTTTTCTTGCTTGTACGCTTTCGTGTCTCCAATCTAAAGCGAGGAGTCGAAATGTCGGCAGGTAGTTCAGCAGTAGGAGCACAGACTCCACCTTTAAATTTTTTCGCATGATGTCGCAAACTGTCAATTCGAGTAAACCATTTAAGGCACTCATCACATCGAAACTTCATGCGAGATGGATTCTTCGTGCATTTGCTCCGCTCATGTCTTCGTGCATCATGGGAAAATGCGAACGACGTATCACAGTAGCTGCAAGGATACCGTGGTGATGAAGACGATCCTTTCAGACCCGATCCAGATACAGGCGTTGCAACAGTAGTACCATCTCCAGGCATACTCTTATGCACATCGACGCATCGTTGTTGTGACGAAACCTTTACTTTCTGCCGCACAGCAGGACCTTTGCATGCCTTCATGTGCGTTTTCATATTATCTTTTCTGGCAAACTGCTTATGACATTTCTCACAAACAAACATTTTACGATATAGGTTCTTGGCACATTCTCTATTCTCATGTCGTCGAGCATTGCTGTTGTTTGAGAAAATCTTGTTGCAGTAACAGCACCGATGTTCGTTAGTTGTTGTCGATTTGGCATCCATTGAAGTCTCCATTGATGGCGAACCAGCGTTCGCCGAGTTTCCCTGCACATCCAGCTCAGTAGTCATTAAGCTATCTTCTGCTGGTGGTATCACATCTGTTGAAATCTCCTCCAATGTTGACGCCGTCGTTGCCAACGGGATCTGCAACTTCTCCATCGTAGCTGTCGTCAAGGTTCCCGTAGACGATGGTACAACCTCCGAGTTCGACGTTAAAGACGGTAAAGATGCCATCGAGGTCTCAAGAACAGCTAATTGACACGACTTATGCACCAGAAGAAACAAACTAGGTGATCCTTACACCGCCGACGTCAGTAACAAACTGAGCGTCCTGCTGTCTAGGACTCGCTTATATACATGCACCGTATGGAATAATACGCTAGTCAAATCAAGAACCATTTACAATAATACTAGAGTCAAATCTACAAATTAAAAAAGAGGATCATTTGATCGAAAAAAATATCGATCTCTCCAATATACGCCAGGTTCCAAGAGCTACAATTCACGTCATCAGATCCATCTACATTTTGCTCCTATGCTTCAATTGACCATTAGCTGCAAGTGCTCCAACAGCTCCATCAGCTTCAACACGTAATGTACGCAATGTACGCGCAATACATGCAATTTACACGCAATAAATTAAAGATTACACAGTACACACAGGAAACGGAACGTACACACAGTACACACAGGAAACGGAATGTACACACAGTACACACAGGAAACTAAACGGACACACAGTACACACAGGAAACGGAACGTACACACAGTACACACAGGAAACGGAATGTACACACAGTACACACAGGAAACTAAACGGACACAGTACACACACCAAACTAAACGGACACACAGTACACACAGGAAACTGAACGTACACACAGTACACACAGGAAATGGAACGTACACACAGGAAACTGAACATACACACAGTACACACAGGAAACTGAACGTACACACAGGAAACGGAATGTACACACAGTACACACAGGAAATGGAACGTACACACAGTACACACAGGAAACTGAACGTACACACAGTACACACAGGAAACGGAATGTACACACAGTACACACATGAAACTAAACGTACACACAGTACACACAGGAAACGGAACGTACACACAGTACACACAGGAAACGGAACGTACACACAGTACACACAGAAAACGGAACGTACACACAATGCACACAGAAAACGGAACGTACACACAGTGCACACAGGAAACTGAACGTACACACAGTACACACAGGAAACGGAACGTACACACAGTACACACAGGAAAGGTAATGATCACACATACAGTAGCGGAAACACACACAGGCTTAGTTGGAAATCAGAATACAAGAAATAAAAAACATTTAATTTTTACTTTCAATATTTTATTACTTCTCAACATTACACAAATACAAGTAAAAGAAGCCATTATTGTATGTAGCCAGCTTTCCTCAGTTCTTTGAGTATGAAGGATATTTCTTTGATGCACGGATAGTTTCCTGCACAAAGCGAGCCATGTAGAAGTCTTAGCCGGTCAACCAATATGTTTGGATCTTTCCATGATGTGTAATCAATCTCTTCTACCACCATCTTACTTGCTTGTTTATTATAAATACTTTTAATATCACAATCATCCCAGTGATCATAATAAGCATTATCAGATTTATTTATTATAACACGACGTTTCCATCGTTTCGGTCTCAGGACATCGCCAAATTCTTCGATCTTGTCAGCTCTAGGTGCTTCATCACAGTCTATGCCTTTGTCAACAGCCTCAGAGTCACTGTAACAATTACTGTAGAAGACATCCTCTTCACCCAGATTACCGCATGAATTCGCTATCAATGATGTCGAAGTGTCTTCATCGTCTTCATGCTTCCTTTTTAGGAGTCCATCATTTTTACAAAGAATGGAGGATCTTCTGAATATAGGCTTGAATGTATTCTCACTTTTCACGGTGTTGATACTTCCATTAGTTTCAGTCTTCCCGAAGCCATTAGCATCCTTCAATTTATGTTCTTCCTCACGATCGGGTGAGCTAATACCATCACGCTCAGGACAAGGAAAATTATTGTCATAATGCAGATCACTCTTCTTTAGTCTAGTGGATCCATCGGTGTCCTCTATGCCGTAAGTAGTCTTGACTTTACATGTTCTACCATGTCTTTTTAAGCTGTCAATTCGTGTTAACAACCTGTACAACGATTACAGCTTAACATGTTGCGTAGTGGGTTTCTAGCACAATCATTCTTCTCATGACGTCTAGAATTCCTTCTCATGACAAAATCCTTGCCACAGTATCTACAGCGGCTTCCTTCCGATTCAGCTATAGATAACAAACCACGATCCATGGTAGCTTCTGTGACTAATGTTAGATACAAACTGTCAGTTTTCTCCAATTGGAACCATTTCTTAAATAGAGTTTTTGAAATATTTCATCAGCGAGAGTTAAGTTATCTAATGCAAAGCAAATTGATGCAAGTAGTTCCGGCTGTCGTCAACAGATGGCGCCACGTGTTGCTTGCAAGTAAATAATATATATTTCATTAATGTGGGATGCGGAACGCTCACTATCGATCGCAAAGGGAGGTTGGCTTCGATAGTATCCAAGGAGAAAAAAGTTCGTCCTTCCTGCTAGTGCTTCTCAGATTTCTCACGGTCCACAATCTTGGATTACGACGTCACAGCGGCCATATTGGATGGGTGTGACCTTGACCTTTGACCGAAACCGCAGGAATGATCGCAAGCACACGGATTAACCGTCAAAATATAGATAAGAATAATCAGGAGCACACAGAGAAAACCATCATAATATTGGCAAGAATAATCAGGAGCACACGGAGAAAACCGCCACAAGTTTTCTTTGATATCATTTAAGTACAAAAAAAAATAATAAAAAATAAAAACGAAAAAAAATTCAAACATTCTGGCTTGTACTAGAACTATCTTTGCTCAACAATGAGAAGTTCACAAGCTAGCAGAATGTTTGAATTTTTTTTTCGTTTTTATTTTTTATTAATTTTTTTTGTATTTTAATGATATAAAAGAAAACTTGTGGCGGTTTTCTCCGTGTGCTCCTGATTATTCTTGCCAATATTATGATGGTTTTCTCTGTGTGCTCCTGATTATTCTTATCTATATTTTGACGGTTAATCCGTGTGCTTGCGATCATTCCTGCGGTTTCGGTCAAAGGTCAAGGTCACACCCATCCAATATGGCCGCTGTGACGTCGTAATCCAAGATTGTGGACCGTGAGAAATCTGAGAAGCACTAGCAGGAAGGACGAACTTTTTTCTCCTTGGATACTATCGAAGCCAACCTCCCTTTGCGATCGATAGTGAGCGTTCCGCATCCCACATTAATGACATATATATTATTTACCTGCAAGCAACACGTGGCGCCATCTGTTGACGACAGTCGGAACTACTTGCATCAATTTGCTTTGCATTAGATAACTTAACTCTCGCTGATGAAATATTTCAAAAACTCTATTTAAGAAATGGTTCCAATTGGAGAAAACTGACAGTTTGTATCTAACATTAGTCACAGAAGCTACCATGGATCGTGGTTTGTTATCTATAGCTGAATCGGAAGGAAGCCGCTGTAGATACTGTGGCAAGGATTTTGTCATGAGAAAGAATTCTAGACGTCATGAGAAGAATGATTGTGCTAGAAACCCACTACGCAACATATTAAGCTGTAATCGTTGTAGCAGGTTGTTAACACGAATTGACAGCTTAAAAAGACATGGTAGAACATGTAAAGTCAAGACTACTTACGGCATAGAGGACACCGATGGATCCACTAGACTAAAGAAGAGTGATCTGCATTATGACAATAATTTTCCTTGTCCTGAGCGTGATGGTATTAGCTCACCCGATCGTGAGGAAGAACATAAATTGAAGGATGCTAATGGCTTCGGGAAGACTGAAACTAATGGAAGTATCAACACCGTGAAAAGTGAGAATACATTCAAGCCTATATTCAGTAGATCCTCCTATCTTTGTAAAAATGATGGACTCCTAAAAAGGAAGCATGAAGACGATGAAGACACTTCGACATCATCGATAGCGAATTCATGCGGTAATCTGGGTGAAGAGGATGTCTTCTACAGTAATTGTTACAGTGACTCTGAGGCTGTTGACAAATGCATAGACTGTGATGAAGCACCTAGAGCTGACAAGATCGAAGAATGTGGCGATGTCCTGAGACCGAAACGATGGAAACGTCGTGTTATAATAAATAAATCTGATAATGCTTATTATGATCACTGGGATGATTGTGATATTAAAAGTATTTATAATAAACAAGCAAGTAAGATGGTGGTAGAAGAGATTGATTACACATCATGGAAAGATCCAAACATATTGGTTGACCGGCTAAGACTTCTACATGGCTCGCTTTGTGCAGGAAACTATCCGTGCATCAAAGAAATATCCTTCATACTCAAAGAACTGAGGAAAGCTGGCTACATACAATAATGGCTTCTTTTACTTGTATTTGTGTAATGTTGAGAAGTAATAAACTATTTAAAGTAAAATTTAATGTTTTTTATTTCTTGTATTCTGATTTCCAACTAAGCCTGTGTGTGTTTCCGCTACTGTATGTGTGATCATTACCTTTCCTGTGTGTACTGTGTGTACGTTCCGATTCCTGTGTGTACTGTGTGTACGTTCAGTTTCCTGTGTGCACTGTGTGTACATTCCGTTTTCTGTGTGCACTGTGTGTACGTTCCGTTTTCTGTGTGTACTGTCTGTACGTTCCGTTTCCTGTGTGTACTGTGTGTACGTTCCGATTCCTGTGTGTACTGTGTGTACGTTTAGTTTCCTGTGTGTACTGTGTGTACGTTCCGTTTCCTGTGTGTACTGTGTGTACGTTCAGTTTCCTGTGTGTACTGTGTGTACGTTCCGTTTCCTGTGTGTACTGTGTGTACGTTCAGTTTCCTGTGTGTACTGTGTGTACGTTCAGTTTCCTGTGTGTACTGTGTGTACGTTCAGTTTCCTGTGTGTACGTTCCATTTCCTTTGTGTACTGTGTGTATGTTCAGTTTCCTGTGTGTACTGTGTGTCCGTTTAGTTTCCTGTGTGTACTGTGTGTCCGTTTAGTTTCCTGTGTGTACTGTGTGTACATTCCGTTTCCTGTGTGTACTGTGTAATCTTTAATTTATTGCGTGTAAATTGCATGTATTGCGCGTACATTGCGTACATTACGTGTTGAAGCTGATGGAGCTGTTGGAGCACTTGCAGCTAATGGTCAATTGAAGCATAGGAGCAAAATGTAGATGGATCTGATGACGTGAATTGTAGCTCTTGGAACCTGGCGTATATTGGAGAGATCGATATTTTTTTCGATCAAATGATCCTCTTTTTTAATTTGTAGATTTGACTCTAGTATTATTGTAAATGGTTCTTGATTTGACTAGCGTATTATTCCATACGGTGCATGTATATAAGCGAGTCCTAGACAGCAGGACGCTCAGTTTGTTACTGACGTCGGCGGTGTAAGGATCACCTAGTTTGTTTCTTCTGGTGCATAAGTCGTGTCAATTAGCTGTTCTTGAGACCTCGATGGCATCTTTACCGTCTTTAACGTCGAACTCGGAGGTTGTACCATCGTCTACGGGAACCTTGACGACAGCTACGATGGAGAAGTTGCAGATCCCGTTGGCAACGACGGCGTCAACATTGGAGGAGATTTCAACAGATGTGATACCACCAGCAGAAGATAGCTTAATGACTACTGAGCTGGATGTGCAGGGAAACTCGGCGAACGCTGGTTCGCCATCAATGGAGACTTCAATGGATGCCGAATCGACAACAACTAACGAACATCGGTGCTGTTACTGCAACAAGATTTTCTCAAACAACAGCAATGCTCGACGACATGAGAATAGAGAATGTGCCAAGAACCTATATCGTAAAATGTTTGTTTGTGAGAAATGTCATAAGCAGTTTGCCAGAAAAGATAATATGAAAACGCACATGAAGGCATGCAAAGGTCCTGCTGTGCGGCAGAAAGTAAAGGTTTCGTCACAACAACGATGCGTCGATGTGCATAAGAGTATGCCTGGAGATGGTACTACTGTTGCAACGCCTGTATCTGGATCGGGTCTGAAAGGATCGTCTTCATCACCACGGTATCCTTGCAGCTACTGTGATACGTCGTTCGCATTTTCCCATGATGCACGAAGACATGAGCGGAGCAAATGCACGAAGAATCCATCTCGCATGAAGTTTCGATGTGATGAGTGCCTTAAATGGTTTACTCGAATTGACAGTTTGCGACATCATGCGAAAAAATTTAAAGGTGGAGTCTGTGCTCCTACTGCTGAACTACCTGCCGACATTTCGACTCCTCGCTTTAGATTGGAGACACGAAAGCGTACAAGCAAGAAAACCGATGCCCAGCAACCGATTGTTATGACGTCTGAACATGGAACTAAACCTAAGACTGTGTTCGGAGCATTACAAGTGAACGATAATGGCTTCTACTTGGCGCAGTCTGCATTTTGTGGAACGTTGAAAGACTACTATTATCTAAATACGTTCGGTGAGTCAAAGGACATTTGTAATTTTCTTGATGATATCAGACAGAAGATAATCAATCAGCTTACTGATGATGTAGCAACAAACGGACCTTTGAAATATAACTTGTGGTTGGACTGTATATATGGAAAGCCATATCCGTTCGATGACAAAGTGAAGAAGTGTGCATTCAAGACATCGGCTGAAGTAATTTACAGTTCTAACGATGTGAAGCAAACTGTTAAATACGGTATCCAGAAACTCTGTCAAGAAGAGGTGGACTATGTCTGTAAAGGTTCTGGCTGGACTCTGTCTAGTATAAACCGATTGGAGCTAAGAATTAGTCATTTCACACCGCTGCGGAACTAAATGATTATAAGATTGCTGGCTTTCGTAAGTGATCCTGTAGTAGAATATATATTATGTAATAAATATTATGTTTGTGAAAGAACTTGTGTTGTTTTTGTTTTTTTTTTCTCGAACCTGTCACTATTATGTTAAATTGTTATTTTTTTTTCATCGTCCAGAATCGTACCAAGGACCTAAGTCGATCTAATTAATCAGTACATTGATTGGAAATTTATTTAATGATTTCTGAACTTTTTCCCCGAATCTCTAGCATTAAAATTATGAATTACCAATATGTTGGTGTTGATGGCTTATAGGATGATGATGACTGTAGAGGTTTTAATGTCTCTTTAAGAATGTTGAACATGGTTTATTTAAATTATTTTTTTACTTCAAATTAAACATTATTGCATCGATCGGGTATCGAACCGAGGACGGGAATCGATCGAATCAATCTGTAAATTAATGAGTGATTTATTTAATGAATTTTGGAATTTTTCCCGAATTTCTAACTAAATAATTACGGATTTTCAAGATGGCGGCCAAATGACAAGATGGCGGGTGACACAGCAATAATAAATGATTACTGCACTCTAGCGGATACGAATTAAACTAACATGGCGTCAGCGCACTCTCGCCGACGATAACAAGATGATGATGGCTACCAGCAGACGAAGACAAGATGGCGGACATGACATCATACTAGTTGACCTTGTTATTGGTGGTGGTAGGTTAGTCTGTAGGTGACTTCCGTGGTGGAAGGATCGGTCGCCATTTTTATTTTTTTTCGCCCTCACCGGGTTCGAACCGAGGACTCCGAGCTTCCGTGTCGTTAACGTATGTTTTTAAAATATTTTTTATTAAAATTTTATTAATTGAATTTTTATAAATTTTAAAAAAATTTCTATTTCATTAAAATTGGATAGTAAATTTAAAGATGGCGGGCGTAACGGAAATTGCAACGATGACGTCATAATTCAAAATGGCGGATAACACAATGCCAGAATGTTCGAGAAAACTAAATGACGTCATCCAAGATGGTGGATCCAAGATGGCCGTCGGGGTCAAGGTCCAAGGTCAAGGTCACATCCTGATAGAGGCTTAACTGAGGCTTGAGTTAAGGATGCTTAAGCCTCTATCAGGACATTTCTAGCCGGTGGGATTTTTGAGGAATAAAACGGGAAATTTTCCCTCGAAACGGGAATTTTTCCCTCGAAAACGGGAAATTTTTTCTTAAAACGGGAATTTTTGAGTCATTTTTGAGGAATTTTGAGGAATTTTTGCCGCCGTGACGCCACAAATCCAAGATGGCGGACCGACAATCACAATCCACGCGCCGGCGCCAGGGCCAGCTCCGCCATTCCTATACTACTGTCGCGGCTGCCGGAAAGCCTTCATTTCACAGACGAGAGAGCTACATCCGAAGTTCCCCGAAGTTCATGCTCGCTTTTTCCCCCCGTATCTTTAATGTAGCTATCCGAACCAAATCAACCGTCCACAATGTTTTAAAGTATTTGTAATGTAGCTAACCTAACCTAATTGACCATTAGTATCCTTTTATCAACACATTTACAATGAACGAAAAAAAAACCGAAGATGCACGATCGGGCGTTTGGCTCTCTCGTCTGTGAAAAGAAGGTTTCCGCGGCTGCCTCGGGACGTGAAGGAACGCTCGCCGCAGACCCCAGAAGGGGCGGGAGCAGGGGAGCAGCACGTCGCGGGGCGGGGAACTGCGGCCACGGGCGACCGCGCACTTCCTGTAGCGTCACAGGTCCCGGGGGCACGTTCACTGACCCCGGGTCGCACGCCCGGATAAAGCTGGACTCGACGATGATCCATCGCATCCTACCATTCAATCACGAGACCTGAAGCTGACCAGGCGACCCGGATAATTCAACCCGTCCGTCCGTCAAAAACCTCACCAAGCTTTAAATTTAGACGGACGGACGGACGGACGGATGAAAGTATAACAGCAAAAAGTTTGAACGGCATTGCCTTTATTTTTAAAGTTTTTTGACGTGACGTCTAATAAATCGATGAACGCCGGCTGCACGCACGAAAAAGTGTCCCACTACGGATGTGTCCTATTTGCTCATTGTACGCATGCGTGGCATCTCTCTTCATGCTCATTGTAGGGCCTACGCATGCGTGGCATCTCTCTTCCACTCGATTGGAACAACCATCGATTTGTCTTTTCAATCATATTTTCGTCGTTTGAATTATTAATATTATGTAATTTAACGATTGTCCACCGATTTTCAGCACAATCGGTACAGTTATTTAAAAGTAATGTTGAATATTCAAATAAATTTTGAACCAACAATGGTGTTTTACAGTTACACATAATAACTCAAATTACAACCGGGATCTTTTGCACAATGTTTTAAAAAATATTGTAACACATTATAAATAAGTTTGGTGTATTTGGGATGCGTGTTTGTTATAAAATCGAGTTATAAAAACGAAATAATATTATTCCCCTACCGTGAACAAAATTTTTATATATATGTATATATCATCTGAAACTGTTATCTTTTAAGTATGGCTTCGTGGCCGAATGGTCAGCGTAGCTCACTTTCAATCTAAAGATTGTCGGTTCGAATCCCGGCAGGTGCGAAGTGTTTTTTTTGTACTTGTAAAAATAAGTACGGCGCACGTAACATTTCAAAAGTAATACATATATTTGAATAATGAATGCAAATAAAAGTAAATTTATTAATTAAATTGTACATTTCATTTAACTCCTTTGTATCCATACAAAATAGTGATAATTCAATAAATTTTATTCATAAAAGTATGCATATGTATATTTTATCATAGAAAAGATAGTAAAATTTAAAAAAAAAAATTATTCCTCAAAGAATATAATATTTTTAATGCCTAACTGGTTTGGTTGCAAAAACCTATTACGGCTCAGTCTCAGGCCGAAAATATTTCCTTTTCTTCTGGATCAATCATTTCATCAATGTTTTGTTATGACGTTGTCACGTTAAACTATCGCTCGTAAACCGACTTTACAGACAACCAATTATTTTTTTTTGTTTGTTTATTAGTTTAGCTGATTCCACATTATGTTTTCAACTTGCGTTTGAACTCATTTTAAAGACACAAATAAGTAATTAATAACATACCGACTCGAAAAAAATATTAAAATTAATATTAGACCGAAAAAAAATTAATTAATTTTTTTCGTAAGTGCGCAGCTAACATGATCTGCAAGCTAATAAACTTTCACAAAACTAATCCCTTAAAAATTTAAGCCTTCAAGTCAACTGGTAGCATCCAAGTGTGTGTGTGTGTGTGTGTGTGTGTGTGTGTGTAGGTGTGTGTGTGTGTGTGTAGGTGTGTGTGTGTAGGTGTGTGTGTGTGTGCGTGTGTGTGCGTGTGTGTGTGTGTCACACGTGCGGATCATTGTGAATCGCTCAGCTTGTTTGATGGACAGATTGATGGTGAACGGACAGATGACGGACGGACGCGACGGATCACTGCGAGTCCACACTAATCCTCGTTTGAGCATTTTCTGATTTTTGAAGAAAATGTTTTTTGGGCTCCATGAGAAATTTTAAGGCAGAATTTTAATGCGTTTTCGTGAAACATTGTGAAACGTTCCTGACGCACAGAAGGCAGAGAATAAGTACTTGACCAAAGAAATATAATGAGAGCACTATGATATATACATTGCTGAGCTCGTTTTCGCTCTTCCCTTTGTGCGATGAGTCATCCCCGCAAAAAAAAAATAGAACCGAGATAGAGAGATGAACGAAAGAATACGACAGAGAATGCGCGCATACGTTCATTTAAGAAAATATAGGTATCCTATACAGTCAGCTGTGAATGCCTTGGGTTTTTTATTTGCTACCAGCGCGCTCACGATCATCTTTGTTCGACCAGCAGAGTAGAGAGCGCTGTTGACACAATCCCTGCATTTCCCGCAGAGATAGCGCTGCCTGTTATAAGTTTCATATTCACAGATTTGGCGTGTTCCAAATGGCATAATTGCTTGGAGAAACAGTAACAAGCACAGTTTTTCTTTAAGTTGTATTTCTTCAGGAGTAATATTTATTTAGAAAAAATTGTCTTCTTTCTCTCTTTGCCATTTTACCTCTTAGGATATGATTAGGAGCCAAGGTTTAGATTGCCAAACGTTTCACTTCTATCACATGTACTGAGTTATATGCATTCCTTTTTTTAAGTGAAACTTCATTAAGAGCGGTAGGGTAAGTCGAGGCGGTAACTAAACAGAGCATAACGAACAACGAAAAGTGCAAAGTTTAAGAGTGCAGCCCCCCCCTCCCCTTGATAATGAAATGGTGCGTAGAAATAACGAATTAAGTAGATCAAACAACGGTAAGATTCTTTGCGTGTTTTTCATCGTTACGTTTGTTACAATATTGTGAACCGCCAGTGTGAACCTCCATTGTCAACTGTATTGCTTGGTATTACAGTTCAAGTGAACTACTAAATATTTTGTCATATCGTTCAAGCTGATTACTAAAGTAAAATGTTTCACTTCTAATGCGCATGGTAGCCATTTTTTTTATGTTGTATGAGGGAAAGGTAGTCGATAAAAATAGTTCGTTACTTGTACATTAAAAATACGAAATGGTGTCAAATTAATAAATCTGCATTAGCCTTAATTATCTTAGCGAAAGCGCGTGTCTTTTAAAATGACAAAAGAAAACAAATGCGCGTGTCATTGTTTACACAGTTATTGTTTGACCGTTACAATGGAGAAGCAATGGAAGACCAAAAATAACTTTACATTATCGGATAGCCAACAGTTCACAAGGATGAAAGCCACAACCACATCCCGAACATTTCCGAAGTTTACCGAAGTAAAATGTTAGGTTCAGTAAATGTTATGAATAATTGTTTATTTTTTCACAGGAGGGTAGTTAGGTCATCCCTACTAAAATTAAAGGTTGTTTAGGTTAGCGTTATTCTTGCAATATTGTTTTTTTTTTTTACATGCGATCGTGAAACTTCGGAATTGTTTGGTTGTGGCTCTCATCCCCGTGAATTCTATCGGCTTCCCTACCTTAAAACTAGCCGCTGAAATTTGTTTTCCAAAGTAGACTAACAGTGGTGAAACGGTAAAAATAAAAGGAGGAAAAACATGTATTATGTTTATAACATTAGGCCTATATTATTAAACGCCAATAGACACTTTGGGAATCTCTGCTTTGAGAAAGAAAATGTTCTGTATTAAACGATAAAAAATTGTAATGCCATACAAACTGTTGAAACCAATATGGCGTTATTTATTTCCTACCTTTCTTCCTTGATAATAGAAGAATACAACCGGTAGTAATATTTTACGTACAAATGACTGACCACAGGTGACTTGTTGGCTGGTCAGTGACCCCACACGTGGGCTGCCGCGGTACATCCGCACACTTGCCGTGACGTGGTCACGTCCTGGAGACGGAAACCAGCCCGCCCACGTGACTACACGCCAGCAATATCCGGCTGGGAAGCCTAAGATGTACATTAAGTTCTGTTCCTGCCCGAACACGCCCGAATATATACCTTCGGCCAACCTCGGGTTTATTTATATATATATTTATATTTCTCTGTTTATTTTAATGTAGCTATACTAACCTAACTAACCGTCCATAGTGTTTTAAAGTGTTTTAATTTAGCTAACCTAACCGACCACTTTTAATATTTGAAGTCATTTTTCCAGCGCAAAAATAAAACAAATCCCGAGGTTGGCCGAAGGTGAATATTCGGGCGTGTTCGGGCGGGGACAGAACTTAATGTACATCTTGGGCTTCTCATATCCGGCTTCGGCTGCGGAGAAGTACAGTGGTCCGAGTACGAGGCGCGATGCCACCTAGACCGCGAGAGACATCGCGAATAACGAACGACTTCTTGACGTGTAGCATCCCAGCTCTAGGTGCACGGCATATAACAATACCTCAGAGATCTTCAGAATTTTTGCTTCCAAAAATTGTTCTTATTCTTCCTGGAAAACTAAAAACTAAAAATTATTTTCAAATGAAAATATATGTTAATATTTGGTTTAGATAATTTACCCGATGATGACTTTTAGTATTTAAGTAAGTTTTATATATTGTTATAACTTTGTACCTGTACTTTAAATAAAATCCTGTTTATTTTTAAATTATATTTTCATTTATTCATGTAACAATGTTATAATTTATATATTATATTCAATTTTAATAAAAAAAAATTTTAAATTTCCATCTTTATATAACTAATGTAAGGTTTCTAAGGTTATATTTTATAGATTTATTTCTCATTTCTTACACATTTACAAATGTTTACAATCGTCAAAATACCGAGTGTAATTTGAAGTGATTGATGCACTCACATAGGGGAAGGTCGGGTAATACCGGACAGCGGGTGATACCGGACAGTACCAGTTTCCAGAGGTGCGCGCTAGGGGCAGCACCAGTCGGTCGTTTGTCTCGTAGGTCTCTGTGAAGGACACGCAGTGTCGCCATTATGAGTTCGTGCGTTGTCTGCTTGTTGAGTAGTGCTACGTTTTATTGATTTTAGGCCAAGATCTTCTGCACGAAGATAACTTTGCCGGGTTGTTACAACATAACAAGTAAGATATTTATAAGTTTAAGTATAGTAACTTGTGTACTAACCATTTATATATTACCATACAGTGTAACATCTGTGTGCGACAAATACTAAATATTTTATGACGTAATTTCGATGGCATGTCCGTCGGGTAATATCGGACAACCTGCTGGAGGGTTATATCGGACGGTTGCGGGTGGTATCGGACACAATGGTAGAGTAATTTCCCGTCTATTCTGATTCAAGTATTCTTTCTATTTGCAGAAAATGGAGAAAAGAAGGGGAAGGTGGAAAGAAGAAGATATGAAATTAGCAGTAGAGCATGTTATAAATAAAGAAATGAGCATTAGAGAAGCAAGTGAACAATTTTCTGTTCCGAAGAGTACACTAGGTGATCGACTCATTAAACTTGGTTCGGGAAATGAGGCAATTATGAAACCACACATGGGTACTTTCAGTAATACATTCAGTGATGCACACGAGGAGCAGTTATACAACCATGTTAAAGCTTTAGATAGACAACTCATGCCATTAACTCGAGATGAATTTCTTAAATTATCTTTTGACTTGGCAGAACACCTAAATATTGATCATCGCTTCAATAAGCAAAAAGAGAGGGCTGGGAAAGACTTCTATTATGAGTTCATGAAGAGGCACCCCGATTTGAGCCTAAGGTCTGCAGAATCCACAAGTTTGCAGCGAGCTGCAGGGTTTAATAAAGAACAAGTTGATCGGTTTTATGAAAAGCTGACTGAATTAATGGACAAATATTCATTTAGTCCATCGCGGATCTTTAATGCAGATGAAACTGGGGTATCCTGTGTTCACAACAATCAACTGAAAGTCATGACAATAAAGGGAAAGAAACAAGTGGGGAAATTAACATCAGGCGAAAGAGGAAGAAATGTAACTGTTCTCTTATGCATCAATGCTTCTGGAGACATGTTTGTTCCCCCACTCTTTGTTTTCCCCAGAGTTCGCATCGATAAGGATCTCACTAAAGATGCTCCTGTTGGAAGTGTGTTTGACGGACAACAAAGTGGTTGGATAACCAAAGATGGATTCCTAAAATGGTTCAAATTATTTGTTGAACGAGTTGTGCCAAGTGAAAAGAACCCTACACTGTTAATTGTTGATGGTCATTCAAGTCACAAGGACTTAGAAGTGATTCTGTTTGCTCGTTCCCACCACGTCCATATCCTGAGTTTACCACCTCATACAACTCACAAAATGCAACCACTGGACAGAGTAGTTATGAAGCCATTTAAGAATGCTTTCAATGAAGCATGTTCTTTGTGGATGCGAAAATATCCAAAGCTGAAAATTGCTCTCAAGGACATAGCTGGACTGGTTAACTATGCATTAGCAAAAGTCTGCAGAATGGAACTCGCTCAATCAGCATTCATGTGCACTGGAATTTACCCACTCAACCGTAGCATATTCACAGACTTGGATTTCCATACTAGTTTGAATGACTTACCAATCACTGTTCAAGAAGAATCTCCACCGTGTGTTCGAAGACAGAGTTCACCAGAGCCTTCAACTTCAGATCAAGCAGTAGGTCTAACAACACAGCAAATGTCAACTCCATCATGCTCCAGAATGGAAGGTTCTGAAAGCACTGTACTGCACACTTCAGCCTTCAATGTAGTAGAACAAATTTCTCCACTTCCTAGCAGTGCAGTTGCCAAGTTAGCCTCACGAAAACGACGGGGAGACAGAAGTGAAGTTCTAACATCTAGCCCATACAAAAATGAGCTTGAAGCAAAAAGATGCAAGTTGAATGTGAATCAAAAGTCGCAAACCACTAAGAAACTAAAAGGGAAACATCTCAGAAAAACATCAATGCATAGAACACCCCAACCAAAAGTTCCATGTGCAACAAACGAAGAGACTACTGACTGTATCATTTGCGGTGAAAATTTCAGTGAGGATTGGATACAATGTACCATATGTAAAGGATGGGCACATGAAAACTGTGCTGACCTTGAAGGGGATGCTGTATTTTATAAGTGTGATGTTTGTAAGAAAACCTAAATGTTATTTACAGGCGGTATTTTGTAAAAATCTGAAGGGGAAATGACTGTCCGATATAACCCTCCAGTTTACTGAAACTTCCAAATACCACTGTTTGTTCAAATGTAAAATACTAATATTTCTAAATGTTTTGGCCCATTTTCTTTATTAGGCATTATAAATAATTAAAGTACAATTCCAGAGACATATGTACATTTCATTTTTTGCAGTAAGTTATATTTTTATTAAAAGAAAACCTAAGGTGTCCGGTACTGCCCGACCTTCCCCTACAAGTTTGCTTTCGTGAGTGCTAAATTTCCTGTTTAACTAAGTGAATATTGTTAACAAAGTGTAAAAATTGGTTGTCTGTAAAGTCGGTTTACGGACGATAGTTTAACGTGATAACGTCATAACAAAACATTGATGAAATGATTGCATACTATTATGAATAAAATTGAATCATTTTTATTGAATATCACTATTTTGTATGGATACAAAGGAGTGAAATGAAATATACAATTTAATTGATAAAACTTTTATTTGCACTCATTAATTCAAATATGTTTATTACTTTAACGAAGAGATTATTTTAACTATAACTTTTATACATGTTTGCTATTTAACTTCTTTCCATCTGTGTTATTCTGTTAAGGATAGGACGATGATAGGAAAAGTAGGAAACGAATGGGAGTGTTTCAAGTTTAACGTGCCTCGAAAAAGTCAAATCGATGGTTGTTCCAATCGAAAGGAAGAGAGGTAGATGCGGCGCAAGCGTACAATGAGCGTAACGGGACAAAGCATAACGGGACAATGAGTCATCCTTTTTTCGTGCGTGCAGCCGGCGTTCATCGATTTATTAGACGTCACGTCAAAAAAAGGGGGGAATTATTATTATTTACTGGGGCCTAATTTCGTGAACGAGATGGGAGTTGCACGGAAAGGAAATGTGTAACCTCGGTGCGGTGTGGCACAGGTCGACGCGCCACGCCAGAGGCCAGAGACGGACAATGGGGAGGATGGGTGGAGGGGCGGACGCGAGGATGGAAGTGAAAGTCGTGACCCACCGCTGGCCACCGCTGCGAGCGGCCCAGCCGACAAGCGGGCTGGTGCCCTAGCTGCGACCCTTGTACACTCGTCCAAATTAGTCAGGATCTTGTGCAGCCTCTGGAGCGAGCTAATTTCAAACATAGGCTCAAAAAAAAAAGTGGGGTTTGTCTGTAAAGTCGGTTTACGGACGATAATTTTACGTGATAACGTCATAAAAAAACATTTATGAAAAATTGCATACTTTTTTAATTTTCAAATATTATTCACAGTTTTTGCAAATTTAATTTAAATAATTTGTTTAAATATAATCACGAACAATTAATTTAAAAGCCCGCCTTTACCTGTTTGATATTATAGAAGATTTTCTCGCACGGTGGTTGGCAGGTTCTTGCACGCTCGGCTCAGGCGGAACGTGACAATGAATCATGATTTTTCGTGCGTGCAGCCGGCGTTCATCGATTTATAAGATTTATATCACGTCAAAAAATCAATCTTTGGAACACCTACTTGCCATTATCACTTCACAGCTTACCAGTGACTGGTTTCAATGTAATACTATTTATTATATCTTGTTCTGGCAACGCCAGATTTTTCAAGTTTTAATTTCTTTCCACCACTTGTATCACTTTGCTTAATTTTTAGTTACCTGTAAATTAGTTTTTTTTGTTAAATTTTGTAATAGTTACCTCTTATCTTTGAATATTTAGTTAAAGCTTTATAGTTTATTACCTACTTTATCACCTATTATGCTATTATGTTTCAATGCATGATGTAATAGCAGAAAAAGTGGTTGAGTGTAAGAAAAGGCGTATCGCCTTAACTTCGCCCCCAAAAAAGACGATAATAAATCAATGCTATTTTACACTTTTCCGGTAATTTAATTGACGAGAAAACAACAAGTGTGCGAGTGACAAAAAGCGAGTTTAGTGGAAGTCCGAATGTCGAGCTGTGGATATGCAGTCCACTGTCATCACCAGTGCGCAGATTCAAGGGAGAGACGATGGGTGCAACTGCCCCATCCTTGAGTTTTTACTGAACGTTTTACTGTTTTCAGAAAAACTTACAATCGAAAGAAAATTTCGAAGTTCAAGTATTACAATTAATTTTTTTTATATAATTCCGGAGGAAAGTTCCTGAATAGAAAATATTATTTTGACCTAACATAGAAATGTCAATTTTTCCAATATAAATTATAACACGTCGCAAGAATTATATTTTTATTTTGACTGTTAACATTTTTAAGTATTGCAATTTTTATCACTTGTAGGTGTTGAATAAACAACCTGCTTGTATCATTTGCTATTAAACTATTTCTATTGTGTACACATACCTTCCGTAAAACTATGATCCCAACATTATCTCCATTACCTTTAATCATCGCAGTACATAGTAGAAGAATTCACAATATTGGCAGTACATGTAGTGAAAACGGAACAGGAATCGTGGGTTGTGACACTGGAATAAAGATGTAACGTTTGGAACATCTTGGCGATTCTCGTCAGAAACTAACACAGAACTCTCGTGTTCAAAATACGAGTTAAATATTTGTTTCATACGTGGCCTTTTTTAACAGCTAAAACATGGCGTCCACACAAATCTTCAATAAGATCTTCCCGACTTTTCCGTTACTAAAGTTTCAAATTTTCGTGACTAATCATTTTGAATAATCTACCTACTTTTCTGCAAGAAAATAAAGAAAATGCACCCTCCACATAGCTGGCCTAAAATTTTATAGTAAATATAAAAACTCAAACAAAGTTTTGAATACGCCATTTAGTGATTGACTACATAAAAAAACACGATCCGAAAGAAAAAAAACAAATTTTACAGTCTGCGTAATGGCAAACGAGCATATTTCCCACGCAAATTACTATCAAGATTTAGAGCACATTCCCAGAATTTCCCTGACCACTTTCCAGAACGTGGACACCTTGTGTGGGACAGGCTGGACGGCGCCGAGAGGCAGAACTGCTGACCGTCGCGTCGTGACCTTGGGCTGGACCCCCGCCTCTATACCTGCGCCTTGGCCCCTTTGGAGGAATGTGGGACCGTGAGGCTGCCGCCTGCCTCCCCAGGCAGCACTCGAGATTACCGCCCGGGCATCAGGAGGGAGTGCGCTCTCTCGCTGGGGAAGCCTCCTTTTCAGACAAGAGAGCCAAACGCCCAATCGTGCACGTTCGGGGGTTTTTTTTTTTGTTCATTGTAAAAGGTTAGATTAGCTACATTATAAATACTTTAAAAAATTGTGGACGGTTGATTTGGTTAGGATAGCTACATTAAAGATACTGTGAAATCATGTAAACGGTTTCCTAGCCCTGGATAGCTACATATTAAAAAGTTATTTGCTACGCAACCATAAAATGATTTTACAGAATTTTTAATGCAGCTATACTTACCTAATATAACCAACCATCCACAATGTTTTAAAGTATTTATAATGTACCTAACCTAACCTAATCGACCGAAAAATTTAATGCCACACCGGTTTATACAATGAGATAGAACGGAAAAAAAAACGAGCATGAACTTCGGGGAACTTCGGGTGTGGCTCACTCGTCTGTGAAAAGAAGGCTTCCGTCCACCCGCGACCTCACACAGCGCTACCAACACTGACAAACACGCCCAGCTGAAACTGCTTAAGCGCTCTTCACAATAGCGCGGCGCGGCGCGATCTGGCGACGCGATGAAGCGATAGCTCGCGATCTAACGCGAAGTCGCTGGCTGTACACTTCACAATGGCGCGACGCGGCGCGATACGACTGGCGAAAAAAAAAAGTTGAAACAGCCTGCTACCTGCCGGCGACATCTGATAACATATAAGTAAATATAAACAAACTTTGTGGATGTATTTTAAAATTTTATCTTTTTTGTCTGGC
This sequence comes from Bacillus rossius redtenbacheri, assembly GCF_032445375.1. Lineage (NCBI taxonomy): Eukaryota > Metazoa > Arthropoda > Insecta > Phasmatodea > Bacillidae > Bacillus > Bacillus rossius. The sequence continues at coordinate 19,275,629 of NC_086336.1, forward strand.
ATTGCATATGCAAGTGTACTGTAACTAAGCATCGGTGAAAAGAGACATGAATAGAAATCACCATGCAGTAAATTTTCACAGGCGGAGAGTGTTGTTGTGTTTATTATTACTTGATAATAATAAAAATAATAACAGAAGATGGCACACAAGGCCCACAAATGCAAATAGATTGGGTCAAGGGGACTACCATAATCTTATCTCAGAAATGCGATTAGGAGACAGTGACAATTATTTCGTATTCATGAGGATGTCTCCTAATGAATTTGATGCGTTGTTGCATATTGTTGGTCCAATGTTACAAAAAAAAATTCTCACCGCCTACCATTGAGCCCAGCAGAAAGACTGTCGATGACACCATTGAATATATATATATATATATATATATATATATATATATATATATATATATATTGTTACGATTTTCCGCGGGGGTTCGTAAAGGATAGCCCAATTAAAGATTTTTATCACACAGCTTTATTTATTACCACTACTTGTCACTTACAAATAATCTTCTAAAATGGCAGATAATTAACTACACTTAAAGAAATGTCAATTCCCCAGTCACTCGTTACACACACCTCGCTGGGCCGCACTTCCGGCGCAACTCTCGCCGCAGCACCCCTCGTGGGTCTCCGCCGCGGGACTCTGTTGCTGCACTCCGCCGAAGCCGTCACACCCTTCGCCGAGATCCCTCACGACGACTCGCTCGCAACTTCACTCGGGACTCCGCCGCGCCCGCGACTCTATCGCCCGGAAACTCCCGACTCCGCTGAACTCACTCACTCCCTGCCCTGGAACCTTCGTCCAAGGACTTCGCCACTCTGCCGCACCCGCGGCACTATCGCCCGGAAACTCCGCTGCGGGAGAACTCCCCACTGAACTCCTCGAAGGTCGGCCCAACCTCCTTATATAGCCCTTGGGTTCCCGTCCAGAACAATCGGGCATGTCTCCGAGATATCGCGCGACCTTCGCCGTCGAAATGCCCAGAAACGCGTCGTGAGTCCTCGAAGGACGCGGCGGCTGCTCAAAGAACGCCGATAAACGCAACAAGCATCGGGTTCCCACAAAACGCGCCGATAAACATGTCTGAGTCCTTTTATTCCGCAGTGCGGCCTCTTTAAGTAACCCGATCTGAGGCAGGTGCGCGCTGCGACGGTCAGGATGTCGCGAGATAGTATGACACGAGATACCAGTGAGTAGATGCGGGTGGAAGGGGGCGCAGAGTGGCCGAACGAGCGCGGCGACGCCAAGCACTGCAGCCAAGCGCGATCGTAACAATATATATATATGTATGTGTATATGTGTATATATAAATACACACACACGTTATATATATTCAATGATGACACTAAAGTATAACTTGCTAACTTGCGTGTCTAGAGTAGATATTGTGATTTTGTAAGTACACACACTTCTTGTAATTGTTTTGAATTTGGCTGATTTTTTTTTGTAAGGTACCTTGCATCAGGAAATTATTTTACATCAATATCACTTTCCAGATACCTATTGCCTTCTATTTAAATCGTTTATTTACTAACAATTGATATTCTTAAAATTCTCCGAATTATTGCTTGCGATTGGCTGTTTACTCTTATGTCATCAGCGATGTCGCCCGGCGCGGCAAGGCAGTCTTGTCGCTTGTGCTCACGTCGTGAGCTATCGCTCGCCGCAAGCGATGTTAACTCTGATTGGTTGGTATCGAATGATGTCACATCGCTACGCGTCGCATCGCGCCGCGCCGCGCTATTGTGAAGAGGCCTTTACACGGGGAAGCGATCCCTCCTGAATCTCTGAATAGCACACACAGCGCGGGTTCGAGCCCCGAGGGCTACCACGCAACACTCGAGCTACACCAGTATTCAGGTACACCTCTTAGAGCCGTCGCCTGGGACTCTCCGCGGTTCGATGCCCGGACCTGGCACGCGACCAGCGCCATGCTGCGGTGCTGTGTGGACAAGCGACTGGGCCGGGCTATTGCTGCATTTCACCTCGCCAATCCTTTACTTCTCCACACAGCTTCCTGTATCTGTTCAGGGCTATTTATGTAAGTTCTCTACTATACTTCTATGGCATTTGTTACTTTCTCACAAATATTTTTAACGAATATTCAATAAGTGTAAAAGAGTGGGTGTAAGCATTTTGTAATAATTATCACTTGCGCGCCTTTTTTGCACCCACTTAGTGAATACTTGTAACAGAACAACAAATTCAAGAGAGGAATAGTGTTGAAATTACAGAAATAACCCTATAGTAATGACGATAAAATGAAAAAAAAATTAAATGGTGCATGAGACCCCATACACACACAAACAAACACATATTGTTACGAGTGGGGAAAACAGGTTCGTAAGGATAACCCAATAATTTTTATACAGTTTTATTACTTCTATTCATATTTACATTACTAATTAAATAATATCACATAAAATGCCTGATCGCAAATCACTCGCACTTAAAAATGTCTGTTCATTAATCACTAAGTGTCTGTCCAGTCCGCAGTTCGCACTCTTCACTGGAGCTAGACTCAACAGTGGTTCGCCCCTTACCAGGCACCTGTCCACACAGTCTCGCGCCACTCAGTCGCACTCCGCGACGAAGCCGGCGTCGTCGCTTATATACCCCTGGTCCGTTCTCGAACGGATGGGAGTGGGGTGGGTAGCGAAGACCCTTGTAATCCAGCCAGACACACGTGGCATGCCTGACATCAATGGACGGAGTGTCCCAAACTAACCTGGCTGAACGTCCCGGTACGTGCCCAGCTTCTAGCACAGCCGTGTATATGTATATATATATATATATATAATTTGGTCGTGTTTTAAGATTAAAAGAAAAATAATGAACTCCAATAAATTTTAAGATCAATCTAGCTAATTAAAAAAAAAAGATGGGCGTGTTAGATAATACTGTTTTTTTTTTACAGGTGCCCCATGCGGCCTACAGGATTTTGATTTGAATGATTTCTGTACATAGTCTATAATATGAGGTAAAATGAATGAATTTAGGTTTTAGTTTTAAAGTCTAGGATGGAGTGCGAAGGAATGCAACGGTAAGGGGAAAGGGTGTTACGTAAATACCATCAGCTAACGACTACGTCTTCCACATTGCGCAAGATCTCCCCGCCGGGAATCGAACCAACATCACCGTAATAAACCATCTTTAAATTAAAGAATTGCATTCCCTACCAATATTACAAAATGTACTGGATGGTTACACTTTTTTTACTTCTTTGCAAATCAGCAAACATAACAGATTCACTTTAAACAAAACTATAAAAAGCTGTGTAAAACCAGTTAAGCAAATATACAGCTTAACAGCTTATCCTTAGTAAAAGAAAATTTAACACGTTATTTAACCACAAAGTCAACTTTCATTGTTCCTTGTAAAGGTGTAACTGGGCACTATCTGTGGTCACGGACATCTCCTGCTGGGCAGAGGCGTTCCCAGTGGTCAATGTGAAGGCCGGCACAGTGATATTATCTTTGAAAGATTTGTGCAATGGGAGTGCATGACTTGATGAAGGCTTTTGGACATACGCGTCGCACCTGTATTTTCGTACCATGTGCGTCTCTGCCTGAGGACGGGAGCAGATAGCAGTTCCCGAAACGTCGCTTGTTTCTGTTTAAGAAAACGGTTGTGTTTGTTTCGTCTTTTCGTTTAGCTGTGTTTTTGTCTCGTTTCAACTGTTGTGCTGAATTTTTTGGGTTAGGTATTTTTGTGCTGTCATCATTTGTGGTTTTTTTTTTCGTTCTGTTAGTCCATTTTTCTTTGTTTTTTCTTTGTTTGTTGACCATATTCTTGTTGTGGAGTATTGTGTGGTGTTTATATCCTGACAACAGCAATTTTTTGCTTAATTTGTGTTTTTGTCATTTGTGTATTTTGTAGTTTTCTTCTACAGACATACCTGTGCTTAGCAATGGCGTATGTCCAAAAGCCTACATCAAGGCACAGTGATAGCTCTGCTGAAGCACGAGGTCTTCCCGCAGTACGGGTACCTCAGGGTGTTGACAGACAATGGCGTACAGTTCGTAGGATGACAGTGGAAGACGTCCTGCAAGACACCATCCCCACCTACCATCCACGAGAGAATCCTACCGAATGTAGGAATCACGATATAAAACCACAGTTGTGTATCAGATTAGACAAGGACCACACTACGTGGGACTTGTCCTCCCTACCCTCCTTTACTGTCTTCGACGCCAGACACAACATGTATGTATTTAGCAAAAGTTTCACAGATTCATGTACAAAAATAGTTTATAACTGCAATGTTAATTATGACACTGGGACAGTGTTACACAAAGTTTAGCAGAGGGGGAGGGGAGAGCACGCTTTAGTTGTCCCTCAAACATCAAACTGCAACAGATGACATTGCCAAAATTAAAAAATAACCAACACACCATATAGTGCAGCTGACAGGATCAACTTCTTGGTCGAACATATCAGCAAAGTGCTGATATGCCACTGCCATGTACCTCATGGCTTTGTGTACAATCAAACAACTCATCATTCATTAGTTAGTTATTGCTGTGAATGGGTAAAAAAAAAACCGGTTTCAAGCATTATCCCTACTTCCCTCTCATTATTCTCCTGAACTGAGCCACACTACCAGCCAATATAAACTCCTCATCTAACACATTCCTAGCCCCTATCATTCTTACATCATTTTTACCCCTTTCCGTATTTCTTTGTACCTTAAAGACCTTCTCGGTGTTCTTCCTCCTACTTCCCTACTTCTAGGCTTCCCCATCGCCTAGTCAGCTCAGTTTCTTCATTCTCTGCTTGGCACCGCTACCTACTATACATTCAAAACCGTAAGTTTCTGTCACCCATCACCAGGGCAAAGCTAAAATCTGGTGCTCCAAGGAAATAACACAGATTAACAGCTTAAATAGGCCTAAACGTAGAATATGAAATTGTTCAAATTTTCAAAACTAAAAGATTTTAAGTTTTTACACTTAACTAAATATAAGTCTGACAACAGATATGGGTTCCATCTCACACTGTTCTGCAACGATGATCTTTCAATGATGAGTGGAGATAGGTACTAAATAATTTTGGTTATCTAATTGTGGAGTTAATATCTATAAGATATGTATTACTGCACTATAAACCATGGTACATCCCAGCTAATCTGAATATTTTGGAATCAACTTCAAGCAGTTATTCCTGTAAAATGCATAAAACTTAAACCAAACAGAGTCCATCATAAAAATTCTCCAACTGACGATGTATCATGACAAGTAAATTCATATTTTAATCCCTTCATGACTGAAAGAAAAACTTACTTAGGAAACATTATAAAATTTCATATTGTGTCTCAAATTTACACAGTTTGAAATGAGTAACACAAACTATATTACTTAACTGTGTAATTCATAGAATATTTTGAAATTCATAACTTCTGTTGGGGGCTAGTATTTTCATTTATGAAATGGAGAAATATTTTCTTGATATATTGCCATGAAATGTGAAGAACCCCAATATTAAAGTACATATTTCAGTGTTCTAATGTAACAAGATGAGTGGATGAACTATTTATATTATGTAAAAAATGAAATATTTAACATTGTAGGGCACAGGACAAATGGGAAATGGGTAGTTAAAAATATTCTTAAAAATTAGGAAACAGTGATGGTAAACCAACTCATGGCTAGACTATAATTACATATAGTTTGTAATTTTAAAGGTTTCAATTTGGATGCAATCATCTTCAACTGTTTTACACTCACAACAACTTCCTAAAAAAGTTCAATTTAATATTATATAAATTTCATTATATACATCACTCAAATACTACGAACAACCATACAAAAATATATATACAATTTTGTTAATAAAGGTTTGCATTTAAATAATCATAAACCATTACTTTATCGAATAGAAATTAATTTTGCCTAAAGGAAATCCTATATAGGTACTACAGTTATGCTCATCACTCACTCACTGAGACTGTCACGCCAAAGAGATACGTATTCCTTGGAGACAAGCGTATCATGAAGCTCAAATATTGGCCTACTCTATAGAGATGTGTATAAAATAGAAAATGGAAGTGTAACAACTGAGTAACATCAAATATTATAGTAGAATACAGGAAAGTAGTAAAAAAAACGGGAGACATGTTGTTCAGCGCATTCTGGGAGCAGGCCTGATCTTACAGCGCAAGACCATTTATGACAAGGTTATTTAACTGTCTTAAATGTTTTTCTTCCCCCAAGTTTTCTCTAGTTGTAGGTATTTATTATGGCAGGAAAAGTTCGTTCAATGTTTAGTTGCATTAATTATGATGTTACTAACTACTCGCAGGAGTTTTTGAAGTTAAAATTTGTTAAATTGATGCTAAAGTCATCTGCGTGTGGCAGCATTAATCTATATATATTCGCTTATATGAACACCGGGGGACATTTAAAGCTTATCGGTATGCCAAATAAATTTCTGTGATAGCAAAAAAATTCTGGAATACATTTTATAAATTCTAATAGTCACACAAACAAATAATTCCCACTTTAAAAATATATTATGAATTTAATACTGCAATCTTAATAACACAATATTTTACAAGAAAATGTGATGATCGTGTTTAGCAGTAAGGTATTATGTGTGGTTAATGATCGAAAGTATTCAGGATCGATTTACATTTTCTTATGAGAGTCATTATTACATTTTAACACCATAGTTAAAGAAAATCATATCATTAATTATTATTGTTTAAATAAGAGTTATAATAATAACTTTAAATACACAGCCCAGTCCGTTGGTTTGGTTATTTACCACTAGGTAGGCAAATAACATTTATTTTTTATTTACAATAAAAATTAATCTTATAAAGATATTTGTAATGTTTGATTTGGTATAAATAAATATGTTTACATACAAATTTTAACTTTTATCCCGAGCTTAATGAAATGTCTCAGCCGACATAATATTCCTAAAAAGCACTCTCATTACCCTTTCCCAAGTGGAATTTTGGTACTCCTTTGTGATTTTGCACAGCTGCCATTTAAAATAAGAGTAATATTACTGGCTTCATCTAATTGTGAAAAAAGTGTCTACAACCTTTATGGAAACAAATCTCAATGCATATGCATAAAGCAGTTACATATCTGCAACATTTAATGCTTTTACAAGTTCATTCTTTTTATATATGTTTTAAAAGCATTTTCCTTATTATTAACAGGCAATTTTCTAAATAAAGCGCTCGCATAAAAAAATATACAAATTCTAAAAATAGTATTTTTGAGTTACTCTCATTCTGTTTGATGACTGCTACACAGCACTGCGATATTTAAAGTAGTTTACCAATAATTACTTCACTGTTTACCTGTTTGGACAGTTGATACAGTTAGGTTAGCTACACTTAAAATGCTGTAAATTATTTTAAATAATTGGTTAGTTAAAGTTAGCAACATTAAAAACACTTAAAAGTGTTTTCTAAATTAAAATTATTCAAAAATACTATTTCTGGAATTTTATTTTTTTCCCCAGATGAGCACCTATTCAAGGAAAATAACTAATTTACAATGTCTCACGGAATTATTTACAAAATAAACAATTTACAAAAAATTCAGGTTAAAGGTTAAGTGTGTTTCATTGTTAAAAGTTGTATAACATTTGTCCTTTTGTTTATGTATATGTTAGGCCGATTTTCAAGTAAATATATTTTTGTAGACTGTGAGACGAGTTTCAATTATGAATACACTTTTTTCATACAAATGTTTGGAGTATAAATTTATTACTTTATGACAACAATATTTCAAACGATGAGAGAAAATCTGTGCCGAGATCGCCCATTGTAATACAAGGGTATTTGTATTTTGCAGGCATTCTTCAGGACGAGCCACTAGGATCGCTGTAGTTGGGTGTCGCCAGCATTCACCATGTTATGGCCATGTTATGTGAGGGAGCAATACCAAAATGCAAATGCACAATGTCTTATGAGCACACAATGTGGGTACTTAGTAGTTACAAACTGCGATCACACATTTTAGGTCTATTACCATCCGATGTGTCATTCCACAATACACTTGCGCACAACCATCAATCAGTCCACCACACATTCTGGTCATAAGCATGCACTCAAAAGTTTCAATAAAATTCTCTAGGTATTCACATACTTTCACATCACACTCTTGAATTTATTAAATTTAATTGTGATAATATGCTGGTTATTTTGTCTTGAGGATAATGATCTATTATCAACATATTTACATTAACATTAGTGTACAATTACATATTCTTGAGACTTAAAAGAAAATAATAAATAGGACAGTGTACTATGTAAGGAAAAAAGTTTAAATGGTGAATTGCGATAAAATCAATACAACAAAACGCATTTAATTACATCATATGAAATGCAAGTTATTGAACACCATATTGCATCATGAGAATGCAACTATAATTTCTAAATTAATGTGCATTTCAAAAACTCTAAGCTCAAAATAAAAAAATAAAAAATTTTAATACATGGGATTTAATGGATGAAGATAACACTAAAATTCATAAATTAAAAAAAAATTATTTTAATTTTTTTTTATCTTGCAACTTTTACATTTGTCAAATACACAAATCCACCAGATTTATTTAGCAGTTGTAACATTGATATGTAACCAAAATGCAGAATCCACGGGACATAATCTGAATGGGAGTTTTAATAAGTGACTGATTACAGAATGTACTTACAGAATCAAAGAGTAATTGTTCCTTATTACATATCCAATTTTATTTTAACATAAAATATTAAATTAAAGAAAGGAATTGGATGCTTAGTGATGCAAAGCTGTATAATAACCTAAATATATTTTATTTTGAAAATTAATATGTATAAAAATAAGGAACATTGTTCCCGGAAGCAATTTGTATTGAGCAACAAATCCAATCGTATTTTAATGTAAAAAATTAAAATTAAGTAAGCAGCTAAATGTGTTTGTGATTTGAAACTGAACAGTTTCTAAAATATATTGATTTTGAAGATACGTCATTTGGGGTAAAGGTGACCAGATTTCATCTTCATAATGAATTTTTGCTAACAAATTTTAATATGTTTATTTATCTAACTATGTACATGCATAGATCTATACTTTTTTTCTGAAATTCTGTCATTGAAAGAAAAAATTACTAATATTTTCATGATGTTTTTAATTTTTTTATGTAATTGGTCATGTTCACCCCCAGTGGGGTGAATGTGACCATTTAGTTTATTTTCATTTTAATATTCACCTTGCTAGTGTTAGGGTTAAGTTGACTACATTATATGTAAGAGAAACACCAAAAAAATTATTTTGAGGAAAAAAAATCTTATTTTGAATTTTTACTCTGTAATAAAAAATATATAAACAATTTAGAACAAAATAAAGTGTTATTTATTTAGACTGCCAATAATGAAAACTCAAGTGAACAGATTTATTTACCTACCTATCAATAGTCAAGGTGACTACTTAAACTACTTGTGCACAAAACTGGAAAATAATTAAATTGATATTTTAGAAACATTATCATTTAGGCTATTCCAGAATATGACTGATGGTTATTTCCTAAAATAGAGGAACCTGCAAGTTATGAAAACAGCCAATAATCAAAAAATATATATTTATTAGTATAATAAAACATTTAACTGATATGTGAAGTAAACCTTACAATAATAGAAAAAATAGACCAAATAACAACAGGTAAGATACTGGAAATAACAATTGAAACTATATGTTAGTAAACATTTAACTGCATTTCCATTCTAGTTCATTCTGCTATCACTTTTTCTTGGAACACATAATGGCCTCGTTTGTTTAGTTTATAAGGAGGCAGAACTGTTTTCTGAATTAGACACTTCTCAACATAAATTACTAGACATTGGGGTGAACATGACTATGTGGTCATCTTCACTCCAAAATACTAAAGAAACTGCACAGTTTCAATAAAATTAGTTTACCTTAGAAATTTTAATTTATTTGGCAATTTTTATTATTTACTTACGCTTCAATCCTCTCAAATCAGCAAACATAGCAATTTTATTTGCAATTATCTTTTTATTATACCCGGCAGTAATAAAGTATTAGCAACATTATTAATCATAACAAATAGTTCTTGGTTTTTATTTGTTTCTAAACTTCTGTCTATAATTGTAATTTCAGTCCCAAAATCACTTCTTTTAAGAGAAACTCTCCTAGATTTTAAAGCATAACCACATAATTTTTAATCTTTATTGCCTGGATTGTGTCAGGCCAACAAAACAAATTTCATAAAAATGGTCAACTTCACCCCACTGGTCAACTTCATCCCAACTGACGTATGCATTACACGACACTTTTATATAAATTAGACACAAGATAAGGAACATTTTTCCTAGAAGAAATTGTTCATTGTAAAATGTATTTAAGATGCAAAACTGTACAATAATAAAAGTTAATTTGATTTTGAAAATTTCAATTATAAAACTTTGATATAAACTGAATACACAATAAGGAACAATTAACTTATGGAATCAAAGAATACATATAACAATACATCAAATTAAAAAGCATAGATACTACATGGTCCAGTTTAAATTAATTTTTTTTGGCTGTAAAATTAATGGCTAAACTTAAAGTGATATTAAATTTTACATCAGCCCTCAGTGTACCACTGAAAAAATATGCATAGAGGCTGTTCTGGCCAAAAACCCATTCTAACCAGATAATCCGCGAAATTAAGTGGCAGGAGCACCGCGGATAGTGAAAATCGCGGATAATCTGCAAAAGAGCCGAAAATGAGGGGGGGGGGGGGGGGGGGGGGGGGGAAGGAAACATTAATTTCAACTTAAAAATCTAAACATTTATGTACAGTAAAATTTACAATTAACAGTAAAGAAATTTTAAATGATGCTAAAATTTTAGTATTTTATTGAATATTTAACATACAATACATTTCAGTAATGTAAACATAAAAGTGCTCAACCATACGACTAGAAACAAAGTGCGACAGAGACAAAAATAGCAACGCATGCCAGCCTACTGCGTGAGTTCTGAGAAGGCCTGTGGCGTTTTACTGTATACTGCACACAATACACTCGTCAGTAGAGTTCAAATTTGCTCACTTGTAATAAAATACAGATTTACATATGTGCTGTATTTTTTTGTGGCATGTACGGATAATAGTACTCACCGCAGATCATCCGTCCGCAGATAATAGGGAGTTTACTGTATTTATTTTTTTTGTTTTTTGTAAGCATTAGAAATCTTATATAATGTATCTTATTTAATGTATCTATATTCCACAGTAAGTAAATGCTGTTTTCAATTAAAAATCTCATTATATAAAATTTTTTTCAGTGTGTGTCCTTTCATAACTTTTAAGAAATTATCAAGAGGCTTGAATATTTGCGTAGCTGCAAAACATGTCACAAGCTATGTTAACACATTTTACTGGGAGACTAAAAACATTTTATAGTTTCAACGGATCTCACTCCTAGATTTTCTTCTATGTGAACATCACAGCTTTGTCCTATGAAAGGTAGGTATGACAGTACCTTATTATTAAGTTTGCTAAATAATATTTAAACTAACTACGTAGTATATTAAGTACTCTCTCAACAAGGTCACTTTATGAGAAGGTTTTTAGTCACACTTTAAACATCCGAATACCTAGCTTCAGATATCACTTGGCTGCAAGTCATGCTTATAAGTCACATCAGTCTGGTCAATCGGCTAATTCCCACAGAATCCTGACATGCAATACAGAGTGAAGTGGCTCAATCAAAGACTCCCATGATTTCCTGAAATCACTTTAGGCAAATGTGAGGATAGTTCATACCATAAACTGGCTGTCCAAACAGATATGCAATAAAATTTCCCTTACTTTTCTCTGACTTTCCATGACCAAACTTTAAACTGACTAATTTTTTTAATAATTTAGCTGTTTAGAGGTTTCTTATAAGAAATAATGAAAATACAGTAAAAGCTTGCCTAGAATTATATATATTTTTTTAAATTATTTCAGTCTGGGTGATGGCAGACTGGAGCATGAATTTTTCCCCTCAAATGACTACCACTGGTGAATTACCATGACTTTTCCACGATTCCCTTACTTTCCCTAACCAATTCCAACTTCACAGACTTTTTAAATTTCATCATTAATTTTAAACAAATGATTTCTTGCCAGTAAATATAAGATTTATGAAAGTAAACTATAGCTAAAAACATAGGTAGTTTAATCTACTTATCTTTAATAAATGATAATAGGCAATTTGTGAATTATTTAGGTAGCTGATAATCATATGTTATTGTTGAACATTTCCTGGTGAAGAAAATTACATTTGTTTTTCCCTTGTTTAGAGTTACCAAACTGACGAGACAACAATTGGCAATGCTGGTAATATCAGACTGAAGTAAATGACAATCGTTTAGAGAAGTAATTTTTCTATATATTTTAAGATCAGCAAATGACAGACTTGAAGAATATTTTAAAACCTGGGAAATGTCATCAATAAAATTTTTGAATGATACCGGAGATAAAGTACCACTTTGAAGTACTTCAGACTTTACATAATAAGGTGAGGATTTACAGTTGCTAATTGAAACAAAAAAAAAAACATTGATAACGTAGATAGCTGGAGAGCCATTATAAATGGTTATCACATATCAAATGTTTGAAAGTTTATCACGTAATAATGAATTATTCACAGCATCAAAGGCTTTGGCAAGGTCAAAGTAACAACCAACAACCTGACCCCTGTTTGTTACTTCACAAAATACCTTTTGTAAATAAAAAAGTAATTTCAGTGGTTGTTGTTGACATTCTGGTCTAAACCAATGCTGATTTTCTATTAGTCAATTTTTAATATCAAAATTTATTTGTTTGAATAAAATTTTTTCAAATATATATTTAAAATATAGGTGTGTGTATGTATATATACACACACACACCTAAATTTTTTTTTGCAAAACCATTAAGCAATGATAAGGGCCTCTAGTTCGTAACATTAAATTTGCAACCTTTTATATGGATGGGAATAACTTTGCCCATTTTCCAATCAGAGGGGAAGATGAGTATTTATACTAATGTTAATTATATGTTTTAGAAGAGGCACACAACAAATTTTTAGTACAAAATTATGAATACTATCTGGGCCTATAAATAAAGAAGATTTTAAGGATTTAATACACCAAAGCACTTGACTCATAGAAATGGAATATGAGTGTATAGTATCAAAGGTATAATTTGGCTCAATATTGGTACGGATTTAGTTTGGTTGTACATAAACAGATCCATTGACGTTCAATTATGTTATAATTTACCTTTCCTGTCCACAATATTTTATTGTGCTTAATGAGTTTTTTTTTTGAGTCTCTTACAAAAATATGTTCGTTTATCATGTTTTAAGAGAACCCCCCTTCAAAGCATAGCTAAAAAAAAAAATTTAAGAGGTCGTTTAAAATTGTTAAAAAATTTACAAAATCGCAGAAAATTATTAATTTTTATTATAATTTTCCTCATTATTTCACTATTTTCTACTATTAAAATGATTATGAACCTAAAATTTTGAAGTAGTTATTTTAATATTTAAAAGTCGCTCAAGATTTTTTTTAAGTTTCAAAGTAGAGTACCTTAGACCTTTTCGAGCGACTTCTGAACTTCTTGAAGTTGACATACTAAGTTAATGAATACAAATAAGGCTAGAGAGATGCAAAAAAAATTTTTATACAATTTTCACTATTAAAAAGTAATTGACAAAAATGTATCATTATTTTCTTAATTTATTCAATTTTAAATAATTACCATTTTTATGGTATTTTTATCAATTTTAGAGGCAAAAAAGATCAATTATTAATATATATTTAGCAACATTTAAGTATTCTATTACTTAATTTTCTTTTTTATTTTATTGAATTGTCCTATTAAACTTTATTTTGTAACGCTCGAAAACTTTTTCCTATTTTCTTCCACAACTTGTAGTAGGAATAATTTCTGATCTTCATCAGTCACTCTGTCAGAAAATGATTGAATCAACAAAATTCCACATTTAGCTGGATCATTTACAACTTTTAAACCCTCAACAATCATTACTCTCTCTTAAAAATTTTTATTGATTTTTGTGGACATGAAAGGTTAATGAATCAACTGAAGACTTGAGAAACAATTTGACAATTTTATTGGGACATTCTAGATTGTGTATAACATTAAAAAAATGCTGGTTTTGTTTTTATTTTGAGTTCCAAGATAGCCATTAGCATATTACATGTGCCTGATGCAGATACAATAATTTTGTTTGCAAATGTGGGCTATGTACCTAATGCTGCATTTTATGATTTTACAAATTAGTTGAGTGAATTTGTGTCAAATCATTATACCTATATATTTTAATTAATCACCAAATTCATGGTGCATCAGATTTTCTCCTGGCAAATGTTAATTTGTGCCAGAGTCTAGTAGATAATTCACAGTCTTTCAAAACAGAAAATGTGTTTTTATTTCCCCAACATGTTTCCAAATAATACTTTAAAGACATTGTGGTTATTTAGGTGATTTAACAGTAATTTACCGTTTGAACGAGAAGTTACGTTACTAATATTATTACAATTACTGTGATATGAAGAGAATGGTCAAGATAGGTTAGGTAAGCTACATTTAAACTACTTTAAAGTTTTACGTACGGTGGTAATTCTGCCGAAGAACAGCATCTAAGGAGTAAGGCGAATGATAAATAAAGAAAAAAAAATTGTTTTTAATGTTCTGCAACCTAAAACATCGCAGTAATTCATCGCCCTCACCACTACTCAATTTGTTACAAACCAGTGGGAATTGAAAAATACCCTTTTGCGGGATAATCCAACAACATTAGTAGTAGGTACTCAAAAATAGTACTCACCTTCAATGCAAACAACATGGTCCCGAATTTGTTGGGCAACTAAAGGATCAGGAATAAGTTCAATCAAGTCGTAGATCGCATAAATTGACGGATGTACACTTTCGAATCGCTGAATTTCTTGCCTAATGGTAAGCGAATTGTTAAGATATGGCTGTAAGTGTGGTCTCGTATTCATTGTTTATGTCACTACTTGTCATCACACAAAATACGCAGACAATAATAAACAAAACTAGAAACTGTCGCTGTCACCTCCCTATTGTAAAATTACTATCAGCTAAAATTCACAACAAACAAAATGTCATTATATTACCAATTATCTCTACAATCTCTTATGCTTAAAATAAACATATAATAACAGAAATATTAAACCACTAATCGTCTAGAAAAACCTCCTACCCGGTAATGTTTCACACGCATTCAACACGCACAAACGCATCTGAGCATTTGACAAAAAAGCATCAAAACCACAAACAAAACTGAAACTCATAGGTACAGTATAGATTGTGGACGTCTAACTTCAGACTAAATATAAATAAAGTCTTCGTTAAACGTAACCTATATACTACAGCTAGGGTATCTAATCTTGACAAAGACAAACTGCTATACAAACATTATAGTAAGATTCTTAATAAAAAAATCTTAGCAGCAAAAAGTAAATATTTTCATAAAATTATCTCTAATTCTTCTAACAAGATTAAATCTATATGGGATATTGTTAAAACAGAAGTATCGAGACATCCTAATAAAAATGATAAGATATCCCTAAAATTAAAAGAATCTACTATTGAAAACCCAGTTGATATTTCTAATGCTTTCAATAAACATTTTTTAAATGTTGCAAATCACTTAGTAACTAATCTTCAATCCTCTCACGACCCTTTAGAGTTTGTCCAAAATGCTTTTTCCAAAAAATTTCCTAAAATTCAATTTTCCCTTGTAACTCCTCATGAAATAAGTTTAATCATAAAAAACATGAAATCTAAAACTTCTCATGGTTATGATGAGCTTAGTAGTAAAATAATCAAGCAGTGTTCTGATCAATTATCTAAGCCTCTCAGTTTAATTTGTAATATCTGTTTAATTACAGGTACCTTCCCTGATAGGATGAAATACGCTGTAATTATTCCATTACATAAGAAAGGTGAGAAAACTAATATCGAAAACTATAGGCCAATTTCGTTATTGACTACATTTTCTAAGATCCTTGAAAAAGTCATCTATAGGAGATTACTTGATCACTTAGACCAATATCAAATATTAACATCATCACAGTTTGGCTTTAGGAAGAAAAAATCTATTGATGAAGCTATATTCAACCTTGTAAATACTATCCAAACAGCATTAGATAATAAACTTCATGTAGTTAGTATATTTTGTGACCTAGCAAAAGCCTTTGACTGTGTCAATCATAGTATATTGATTAAAAAATTGGATTTTTATGGTATTGTTGGTCAGCTTCAAAAACTTCTAATCTCATATTTATACTACAGACAACAAAGTGTAATGTTAGTGGATACCTGTTCCAATAAAAAGTTTGTCTCTCGCTCAGGTTGTATAGAGCATGGTGTGCCTCAAGGATCGGTATTAGGTCCCTTGCTCTTTCTTTTTTATGTTAATGACTTACCACATATGCTTGATGTAAGAGCTTCTGCTATTCTGTTTGCAGATGATACTAGTATCATAATACAAAACCTGTCTCGCACCCAGTTAATTGAGGAATCTGAAAATGTACTCAAACTAATGATTTCTTGGTTTAAGTCTAATAAATTAACTTTAAATTTTGATAAAACAAATTTTGTTAACTTCATAACAAGAAACCAAATGTATGAAGATATTAATATTTCTTGTTTAAATAAAAATCTACATCAGTCTCATTATGCGAAATTTCTGGGATTAATAATTGATGAAAAAATAAATTGGAAAAAGAACATAGAGGTATTATGTAATAAACTAACATCTGCATGTTTTGCTCTTCGCTGTATGGTTGGGAAAGTTGATGTTGAGGTTATGAAATTAATGTACTTCGGGTATTTTCACTCACTAATGCAATATGGTATAATTTCATGGGGAAATAGCTCGGAAGCTATTAAAGTCTTTATAATACAAAAAAAAAGCCATAAGGATTATTTGTAATAGCAAGCAAAGAGATTCATGCAAACCACTTTTTAATAAACTATGTATTCTCCCATTGCCAAGTCAATATATCTTTTCAGTTTTAGTGTTTTTAAATAAAAATCTGAATATTTTTAAGCCAAATTCAGCAATACATCCATACGAAACTAAAAAATGTGATGACTTGCATATAATTCGGGCAAGAACTACTTTACAGCAGAAAGGCATATATAATACTGCTTTGAAGTTATTTAATAATCTTCCATTAACTTTAAAACAACTATGTAAAAGTAAAAGTAAAAATTTTAAATATAAATTAAAAGAATATCTCATCTCAAAAACATTTTATTCTGTTGATGAATTTTTAAATTGTATTGATAATCATAACTTGTGTGTTAACATCTGAATTGTATATATATATATATATATATATATATATATATATATAATAGTTATGTTATGTGTATATTTGTGTGTTTATGTTTAAAATATCTTTGTGTACGGACACTTTAATATTATATGTGTATAATACATGTATGCTATACCCTTTTAATTGTGATATGTGTATTTAATCATGATATTGTTTATAACTTTTATCTTACTATGTTATGGATTTAATTTTTATTTTGTATTGTATTGTATATACTGACATGTTCTACACCATTGAGCAATTGCTCATTCATGGTCGACGGAATGCAACTATAAATAAATAAATAAATAAAATCTCAACCTCCGCAGTAAAGAAACAAGGCTAACATTACAGAGTTTTATAACCAATAATGGTAAGTTTAACGATTAAAAAAAAATAAGACTTATAAACTTAACCTATATGTCGACAAGCGTTTGGTTAAGTAAAATCTTGTTTACAGTAAATTAATGGTCGTTCATTCAAGCCAATAAAGACAACCGAGAAAGCAACCATGTTGTTTAAGTTTACTTTATTTTTTGTATTCGTAGGTATCGTCTGTATTTTGAAAAGCATTTCGGTTTATAATCGTTTCCGACTGATTAGTTGTATAACGTAACATTTTTATCCATTGTGAAATATGTTAAGTAGGTACGGTACCTACTTAAAATACCAGACACATGGTTACGATTGAACTGAAAAATTGCAACATTTAAGGCCCGTCTACAATAGCAATGTCCTAAACTGTGTCCGAAGGACACTCGTCGCTGATTGGTCCACGTGACCATCTGACATCATGCGTCAAGTGGGCGAAGGTCCGAACCTACCTGGTCCGAAGACATTCGTCAATTTGAACTTTTTGTCCCAACCTGTGTTCTTCGGACACATAAAAAGAACAGAACACTCACGATATTTGAATTTCCGGTTCCCGTTTGAAAACGTGGTTTGTTTTTGTTATGAAGGAAATGGAAGGTGTTGTAATTCAAGAAGAGCAAGACGACATTTAAATTAGTGCTGTTCGATTGCTGTGATATGATTTCATTTTTTTGCATTTACATTCGCCACTTTACCTTACTGAATAAATATATAAAATTGAACTCCCACAACTTTCAAAAGTTCAATCTCAAACTACAAAGCATCAAAACAATAAACAAAAACATTTTGTTTGGCACATTTACTGCGCTCTGGTAGCAACTTTAGAAATCAATACATTC
Organism: Bacillus rossius redtenbacheri; assembly: GCF_032445375.1. NCBI lineage: Eukaryota > Metazoa > Arthropoda > Insecta > Phasmatodea > Bacillidae > Bacillus > Bacillus rossius. Next base: position 19,294,194 of record NC_086336.1, read on the forward strand.
GGACATCGGACATCGCAATTGTGGACAGGGCAGTTTTCGGTGAGACAATGTGACGTCACTCACATTCGGATAAGGACACAGACCACGCACAGGTTCAGACTATTGTAGACGGGCCTTTAAGCTTGTAACTTAAAATCCATAAACAAATAATATTAATAATAATAATAATAATAGAATTTATTTAACATTAAGTTATAAAAAAATAGTTCATGTAATGCTAATATCATCTATTCCAAGCCACCATAAAAATGCTTTAAGGTTAGAAAATATATTCTTAATTATAAATATAATTTTGTCGACGGTCCTGTCAGTACCGGTGAAGTGATTGCAGTGTTGATGAATATTTGATTATTACTGCGGGTGCAAATTAGCCTAGATTAGTGGTCCTGTGGGCTAGTTCACAAGTAAAATGAGAATCGTCTTGGGATGTAAGTTTGCCACATGGCAGGCAAGACTGGATTAATTACGGAACAGAGCTTCCCCTGGCTGTTGCAGCCATCGGGGATGCTGGGTTGATGGTGGGTTGATAAACACAATTAGGCACAATGAGTTCTGCTAGGATTGGTGATATTTAATTCCTCACTGATAAATTGCACTACCAAGGTTCGACAGGGCACACGTGTTACGTTGCATAAGCGGCATAATGGCAGAGTGATACTAGTTCTTCTGTTCTTAAGGGCCCACGTCCTTTAATAATGAATATGAATAGTGCAGGTGCTCCTCGTACACCACACTCACTAGAATCGAGAATGTTCTCTGGACAAGTACAACATAACTCCGCATAGCCAGAACACAACAGGAAACTAAAGGCCATAGCCTACACTTATGAATGGTAGTGTAACTACATGGAAATGGACAAAACAAAATACTACTGACATAAATATGCTTTTGTGTGGTAGTGTGACAATAAACAATGTACTGCATAAATAACAAAGACCCTAAAGACATAACTGGAAACCTTACATAATAAAAAAAACCTCTCCAGCTTGGTGCAATGGTTACAGTAGAACTTGGAAGAACTACCGGCATACAGACCTAAGTTAAAGTGTATGCTGCGTGGCCAGAAAGGTAGCAGGCTCAAGTCCTCGGGCCATCTTAATGAAAATAATTTATTTGGCAAGTATCGTCTCTGGTGCAAGCGAAATGGCAAAATTGTCTGATGTCATATGTCCATGACTTAAGACCTGGAGCGCAACCCTCACCCTGGCTAAACAAACATTTATGTAAAACAAAGAAAATGTCCCTATGAAGGAATACACAATTAATTGAAGCAATCTGTGAGTTTAGGCTGACCAAAAGGTTAGCTCCAGAGCCAATAGACAATGATATGAAGAATCTTAAACTATTGCTGAGCTGAAACTGGAAGACTAAGGTTGTAGGGCTACGCAGAGTGACACACACAGTTAGCCATGCTGAGCGGTCATGACAAACTGTGACGTCGACCCATAGGTGTGCCCAGACATTTCCATTAGCGGGAGCCTGCTAAATTTTTAATTCAGAAGCTGAATTTAGAATGTTAAATAGCCTAAATACATTCACTCATTGACTTGATATTTTTGTGCAGTATCAAAAAGATATGTTTACTAGTTAATATTTATATCCGTATAATTTTAACAATCTTGAAAAAATGTTTTTTTTTCTCCATAGACAATGTTGAAAGTGTACTTACACATTTACCCCCCTCGAATTTCCAATAGCTTGGTCCAGATCTACCTTGAAATGAACTTCTTTTTAGTGAATGCAAACACAGAAATTCAGACAACAGAACTTTAACAAAACCTCTTAAAATATTTTTTTTTTGCTTGGCCATTTTAAGGGACCTCATGTTTTAAATAAACTTAGGCGGCTGTATTTCCAGAACGATGAAATGTTTAAAAATATTGTTAATTAGCATGCTGCAACACTGAAACACAGTTTGAGTGTCACAGTGCCAGGAATATACGAATATTAACGAACGCATTAGAGAAAATGTCGATATCAGTGATTACATTAGGGGGGGCCATGGCCCACCTGTCCCCCCCTGTAGGCATGCCTATGCGTTGACCCAAGTGTCGACCCAGCTCTCACAGCCCGTTATGCCACGCCAACGCCTTCTCCTGCCCTGTGTCGTGTGTGCTCCAAATTGTGCAGTGCGGCTGGGGCTTGTGGAGGGGGGGGGGGGCAAGAGAGATTCGCGCACACCAGGGGAATCAAGGGTAAAATACATAAAGACTGGACACTGTGTTACAGCAAGACAAATCATTGTAAATATTTATTAATATTATTTTTATTGTAAATATTTAATTCTATCATTTGAAGTCTTATGTTTTGTTCTTATCATGTTCACTGGGCGACTACATCACACCCGTCTGCGACACGTCAGGGGCGGTGCGGGACATGGGAGAGGGAAAGGGATGAGCCATCGTGCGCCACGCCGCAGCGCGGAGGGGAGTTAGTCGTTGCTAGGCAGGCGCGAGGAGCGGTCGCATCACGAGAGGAGTCGTGCCTCGAGACTGTCGCTGAGCTGTGAGCCAACCAGGAGTAAGTGCATCGCGACGCAGGCATAGTGGCATCTAGGAGTCAGTTTTCGAATTATAACTTGTTCTTTTATCTGGCGAGGAGTAGTAGCCTCTAAGGTGCATATAATATCTTGCGGGGCATTTAAGTCTACATACAGTAGCCCGTGGCATAGTGTGTTAGTGTAGCTCCACCTTTCCGGGTGCCTCTGAACTACTGGACATGTACAGGGCCTTGTATCAATAAATCGGGTGTTCGTCGCGGACTGGTTGATATTAATTATACGTCTTAGCTTGTCCCTCCCTGGCCACACTGGCCGAACCCCACTCTACCTAGTACAACTGAGCAACCGGGAGTCGAGCGACGAGGGAGGGCGAGCGGAGCGACGACAACTGCAGAGTCCTGTTTCGCACCATGCCAAACAGCTTCGGCTTCGCGCGCAAACATGCTGTGTGCAGTCGGTTAGGCCAAGCCATGTTTTGGTTATAGTCGCATGAATTCAGTAAAAGGATGTCTAATATTTCATGAAATATTTAATATAAACCTTGGCAAGTCATGTTAGGGCTCGAGCCGATTGCCATTCGGACTACAATCGAACTAACGTGGTGGTGGCTGTTTGCTCCGCTGCACAGTGTTGCACTACATAGCGTGCATTGCACTAAATTCTTTCCCCCACTAATATGCCCCTTTGAGGTGGCGAGGTCGAATAACAGCCTGGGCGTGCAGAGAGAGTACTAATGGGTTGTCAATTTATATACTCATATAATAACTAATCAGAAACACCCCAGAATAATCAATTTCCGAAATATTAACAAAATAAATATTCCCAACAGATTTTTTTTTAATAGTTTGTGCAATGTTCATCTAGGTATCTTAACATTTCTTAATATGGGTCTATTAATTACTCTATTCATATTCCTTATGTAATACAGAACAACATGATTTTCCAACAAAACATTATTTCGCCCCAACAGCTGTGCTGTGTTTAACACGGGAAGCCTACAACTCACGTAGTTTCGGTTCCCTGTTATAATTTCCGAAGATTTCCTAAGTTTTGAGTTTTGGTATTAACGCCACTTCAGCCGCTAAATCAGAAGTTTCCAATGAAAACAAACATGTTGTGAATGACCTGACCTAACCTAACCCTTCGATTTTTTTAATTTCAATTTTTGAGAGAAATCCGAAGTTAAACGAACGTGGTAGGGAACCGAAACTTCGTGAGTTGTAGGCTTCCCGTTTAACGCATCCCTTAATTCATAGGGAAAAAAATGTAAAATATAACCATCTCTATTAAGAATTACATCGATATATAATTATCACACGAACAGAGATAAGTAAATTGACCAGATGGAACATAAACACATCGTTTTGGTGAGGAGTTTTTTGTTGCCTGGTTGAGAAAGGTGAGGGGGAAGGTCCGCCATATTGCTTAGTGAATAAAATCGTTGAATTCTCCATTTGATCACATTGCGAGTAGTTGAAAGTTTGGTAATTTATGTTTCATTAATTTTGTTTTTGAGTGCTGTAATTTCTCAAAAGTTTGGTTGTTTTATAAGTAGAATGTGTGATTTTGAACCAGTGTGACAATCTATAAAGTATGATATATTAATATATTATGACATTGTGTGTTGTGTATGGTTGTGTGAACAGAAGTTCTAGGAAATCTGAGAGCCAGTTACTGAAGGAAAAGCATAAGAAGATAACCTTTCACCGGTAAATTGTTTTTGATTATTTTAGTAAAATACTATTTTTATCGGCTCTATTAGTTGCTATCTATATGATATTTAAGATGCAATAGACAATGTCGCAATTCCGTAGGACCAAATGTAATCAGACAGTATTGAAAAAGCAGTGTTATGCATCAAATTTGATAACTGTTGGATGGATTCATTGTTAAAGAACGAGATATTAGTGTGGGCGATGGCTACCCTGAATTGTTGGCTGGGGAGGAAGATTCAAGGATGAAGGCATAGTTTGAATTTATGGCTACGTAAACAAATAGAAAGCATTCAGTTACTTTTCTTTGTTTAAACTACATCTGGGTTAGATAGGTAATCATGGATCTGATTATTGATGTTGAAGGGGTAATTATCTCGACTAGTCCCTCTTCCTTAAAAAAAAAAAAAAAAAAAATGAAAAAAATCGGAAATACTTTTATTTCGTCCTACAAAATGTTCTCTATTTAAAACATTTTGTGGAGATAAGAAATTCCAACTCGTTTAGGAGATATCGCTGTTTATGAATAATTATTAACATACCTGTACATTGGTGCGGACGCCACCATTTATTTTTGCTGTGTGTCCGTGTACCTATGTTTGTTTAGATCAACTCATGATAACTAATGGTTGATTAGGTTGGATTAGCTACTTTATAAATACCTACTTTACAAAATTGTGGATGGTTGGTTATGTTAGGTTAGTATAGCTACATTAAAAATACTGTCAAATTATTTTATGGTTGCTTAGGAATTAACATTTTAATATGTAGCGATCCAGACCTAGCAAACCGTTCACACAATTTCACATTATTTTGATGTAGCTATACTAACCTATTTAACTGTCCAAAATCATTATTTTAATTATTTTAATGGTTTTAGAATTATAACAACACGTGTGTGTTTGTTTGTTGTTTAAAACAGCTGTTCATGTAAACAATTTCTCAGCTACTTAGGCGCCATATTTCTTAGTGAATGCCAGCTTCAAGAAGTATCGGTTATGTTCTATCTGGTCCAATTACATTTACTTATCTCTGCACACGAACCTTAAAAATCCCTACACAACAATCATAAATAATTCCACTAGTATGCATAGAGTCATATGTTAGGTATGGGATTAATTATTAGTTCATAATTCTTCATTTTTAATAGTAAATCCACCTTCGCCCGGTCCTAGAACATATAGATAGATTTGAAAACTTCCTATCCTTTGCCATGACATGTCTCGTCCACGGCCATATAGATAGGTCTGGGGGGCCTATTTTTGATGCTGTCGGAATAATTCCGCTAGTGGAACGGCTTGATTACGACAGAGATTTTCTAACCCTTATTCTTGAACATTCGCTAGGAGAATTAAGTATCGGAATGATGTCACAAACTGTCGAAATGATTCGGCCTTTGCTAGCAGAATCAAATTCAGACAGAGGTTTGAGAGTTTGTTATTCTTTGGAACTTAAAATAGTTGTAAATGGAGGCTCTGGTCTGGTTCTTAAATATTTTAAAGTCGTGTGAATGGTTGGTTAAGATAGGTTAGCTAAATTTAAATTTTGTAAAATAGTTTGGATGGCTTTTCTTATTTTTCATGTTCAGTAGGTAAAAAATTAAGTAACAAAAAATTGCAAATATACTTTTTGTTATTAATTAAGGAACTATAAAATTGCCAATCACATAAACAAATGTAATATACTTAAACTTTAAATTGTAGTTAAATACAAGCTATTTATCATCATGAACACACGAATTTTAAAGCTTGGAATGGAACTTGTGTTGCAATTTTTGAATGCAGTAAAATATACATTTTCTTAAACCCATCACAATCGAGATTATATAAAAAACATTTTCTTTCTTCTAGGAATAAAGTAAATTTTAATCAAATAACTTACGACTCGGTGTTAGGCATACCTAAAATATTATGTCAAGAATTTTATCTGAATATGACATCGTACGGCCGAAGGCCACCCCAGAGCCCGACCTGCACCCGCCAGTACTCGGCTCCGCTAACGGAAAGCACCCCTAGCCATGGCTCACCTGAGTCAAGTGAGCGGACCGCAGCCCAAGGTAGAGAAGAGCGAACCATTTTAATTACGCATGCAACGCACTCCCAGTGCCTACAAAATTCCCCACACAATAATAAAGTAATCAAAAACAAACAAAAGCCCCTAATTAATAGAGTGCGACGTAGGAGTGCCCGGGTCACTCACGTGTAACTTTCTACTAAAACAGCTGTGAGTGCAACCCTTGCGGCCTTCAGCCTAAATTCAGTAGTGAAACGTGTGACGTAACGCAAACTGCCCCAAATTAGCATTATCATTCGCCACTGGAGTAGTTACCAAGAAACAGACAGTCTCCAGCTTGACTCTAATATTCAAACTTATTTTAGACAAACTTATTAAATGTCAATTCTAAAACATATATAGATATTAAGTTAATCATTAAGTTTTATTGTATGAATTTAGAGCCACTTGCTTTTTATTAGTAATGTAATTTTTTACGAATAACGGAACTTTAGAAACTCTGGCGCGACAGGGAGCTCACCCCTCCCCTCGCGCCAGGGCCAGACGCCAGTACAGCGCGACTCGTGGACCGGGACGGACGCATGTCCCACGGGGAGCCAGCATTTCTTTGTTTCACCGAACGTCCATCTGGTAATTATAGTCACAACCAAAACCTTTTTTTAAATACTCCCTGTGTGCGCCCGGTCCTTTTCCGGTGTAGGGCCTAACCCAGCCGCGTCAATTTAACACGCCCCACACAAAGCATTACGTGGGGCCGTGCAGTATACGGTACGGGCCGTCTCCCACCACCCCAGAACTTTAGTTAATCGCCCAGTGCACAGGCACAGGCTACATTCAAGCTTAAACGTGTTTTTAATTTAGTAGCGAGCCGCGGTCCACACAGGTGGGCCCGCGCGTCGCATGTTACCGATTACGAGATTAGCCGATGCTAATCGAACGCTCTCCCTCAACTGCGACTGGCGTGAGGACTTAATAAGTAAACACACGTAGAGGCACGCAGGTGTCCCTCTCAGATAACGTGTGCAGTGTAATCGTGTACGTAAAAGCACCACAGAGTGCCGTTTTGTCAAGTGTAATTGTAATAATAGTGTAATCAAAACTTCTACGTGTTCCGACGCCTCATTGGCAGTCATGTACCGCCGAGTATACCTCGCGCCCAATGTAATGAACCAGTGTAAATCGTGAACAATAAAACGTCCACCCCGCACCTCCCGTGCGCGACGTGCGACCCGTAGAACAACCAGAACAGTGTATGTAAATTAACCTAAACAACCCAACCTAATCAGGAAACAAATTCCATCACTGCCGACGGTTCTAGCGGACCACGCTGGGGCAACGAACCCACGACCATCACACGGTTAGACACCGAGCTAGCCTGGCGCCCTCCCGGAACAGAAATCTCTAAGAAAGCCAGCCACCCCGCTAGGACCTGCGCCCGACCTCGAACACGAGACCGCGGCGGACGGCAAATATACATCAAATAATAAAACGTGGTGAATGAGTTGTCGCGGTTTCATCTCTGGTGAAGATGTGGAGACGGGGTGGACGTCGCTCGGTCGTTCGGTTGTCGTGTTGTTTGCCCGGTGCCAGCTCTTGGGTAGAGCAGCCTCACACTCTGAGGCAGGAGTGGACCGTTCGGCCCAGTGCAGCTGACCGAGGACGTGCTGACAAGGAAGGTGCCAGCGGTCTCGCAAGGAGTCGCTAGCAGAAAGGTTGGAAGTAGGAGAGAGGGATGCCTGCGGTCCCACGAAGAGTCGCTAGCGGAAAGGTTGGAAGTAGGAGAGAGGGATGCCCACGGTCTCACAAAGAGTCGCTAGCAGAGGATTGCCCGGAGTCTCACAAGGAGTCTCTAGCTGATGGTTACAAGAGAGATGGAGAGAGAGAGAGAGAGAGAGAGAGAGAAAGAGAGAGAAAGAGAGAGAGAGAGAAGGGAAGCCTGTGGTCTCACGAAGAGTCGCTAGCAGAGGAGAAGGAGAGAGAGAAAAGTAAGCCAATAATACCACTTTTTGATGTGTTGGTATTTATTCTTCCAGATTGGCTGGGAAAGAGGAGAGCTGTCTAGGCATTTTTTTGTTTCCTAACCTAACTAATTACTAAGTGTATTTGGGAGGGCTCTGGGTAGGGAAGACTCTAAGTGAGTCTCAGGTCGAAGCCGATATGCTCTAAGCATGCAGGTTATGAACAATGCAGGCACCTTAAGTTTAAACCCATCTTAAATATATTTACCGAGCATTTGATAATAAACACTGACAGTTTCAAACTTGTCTAGTAATTGTTACTTTAATCTCAACATAATATTTAATACAACTATAAGGCCTCCAGCCTCTTAATGTATCATTATTTTTTTTATTCGAGGGCTGTGCGAAGTGTCTAGTTATTAAGTTTCATGTAAAATTAGTTAAAGTTTATTTTAATGCAGTTTAGTGGATGTGGCTGGACCAACCCCTCTGTTTTTCTTCAAAAAACCATTGTCACCTCCCGAATGTCTTTAATCTTCAAAAGGCTGTAATCCGGGGCGGATGCATCATTCCACAGGGGACCATCGTCGCTGTTCTCTTTAAGTAGGTACAGTACTTCTAGTAATTTTTTATTATTTTCATCCTAAACATTTTTGCTTCCCCCCCACATATTCCCGAAACATTTACGATGCAGGGCTTAACCCAGTCATTATTAGCTTCTCCCGCTGTGCGATCTTTCTGCCGGGTGGTCCAGAACTTATGGCACTGGCCGACTCCAGTAAACACCAGTGCAAGACTGTTGCCAGTTCTCATTTCAAGTAACATAAAGTGTGATGCCACTCCCGCTGCCTGATTAGGTTGTGAGTAAATTTTAAGTTGAAAATGATCTCAGGGGGCAAAAACAGGGATTCGATCTCGTGGCTGCAGGCAGGAGTGTGTCGCGATTTTAAACTACCTGGGCTGTTCAGGCCACCCAGGACGCCTTGAAAATAAACGTAAAACCTACTGGAAAGATACTGCACTTTATTACACTTGCTTGTCCAATGCCTGGCCGCATCTGTTGTCAGACCGTCGCTTCACGATAGGCTTTATACCTTGATGTTGCGCGCGAACAGGATAAGTTGCAAAATCGTGTCTAATGATTTATCCTCTTACCATGGTTAACATGAATGCCGCAGCAAACTAACGCGGAACTGATATACTGAAACTGTTTATGTGGGGAATGACGGTGAACGTAGAATAACAGTAATATATAATTAAAGTTCATACAGGTGATTGCGATCTAACCCACTACAAATGCGAATGCTTCAAAATGTATGTAAGCCCGGCTAGATGAAAACAGATGAAAGTCACAGTCACTTCTTACAGGTTAACATAGTTATAATGTGGTTAGATTGCAAATACATATGACACAGTTAAAATCAGCTAGATTGAAGACACGTGTATTAAAGAGTTAGTACATGACACTCGAGGCTTGCTAGAAGCCCTTAACAAACAATGATTCACTGGCTTCGAAATCTGGAAACTGCGTATATGAACCAAGTCCGCCATCCTAATGCTTAAGACGTGAAAATTACGTAGAATTTATAAAATAACCCTTTTGGGATTAAAATGAATTATGCTAAGAGCCACATGTAAGGACGTACGACTGAATGGGGTCGGGCGCAGAGCTAAAAGAAAAAGATTTGATAAACTTACAACTATTGCGATGAACTGGATGTGGCGCGATAACTGTAGGATCTGCGTTTGCGGAGCGACCGACCCCTGTGAGCTCCCGAGGGCAACTGGCGCGAGGGCGCCACGCGACCTCGCACCATTACACGTGAAGCGCGGGCAAACAGCTTCGACCAGTTTTGGACTTAAATGATATATTTGACATTACATGATTATTTGTCAATTGCACATTATTTTCACATTATTACAGTATCTTTTAATTGTTATTTATTTGGTTGTTTTAAAAATAATAATTAGGTACTGATTTAATTTAGCGCATTGCCACACCTGGCTCAGCGCTGTAGTCGACTTGGTGTTCGTCGCTGCGCACTTTCACTCACTCGGCGGACATCACACTCGGGCGTGTTCGATGCACTTAAGAGTAAGTTTTGTTGGGATGTAACGGCCTGTGCTAACCAGAAGGAGCACTTGCGGTTGGCGTCAAGTGTAACGTGCATATTTTAACACTCAATAACATAATTTAAATATTAACATACAACTTTTTTGTCTTGTCATTTGTAACTTGGTCAGCCACCAGTCATACAGTGTGATGAAAACACATAACTTGAACTGCAACATGTTTGATTATTGTATTATTTCATATTACATCTCGTAATAAATAATTTAACATGTCAATTTCAATTTAAATTCCCTGTTTACCTGTCAGCACAATGCCTACTCTGTGTTCCACTGCCAGCCTAAACAGAAATAAAACCACATTTGTTCCAAATGCTTCTATAATTCAGGGAAAATTTTCAGCTTGTACTGCGGTGCAGTGTGTCTAATGTGTATTTTAACTGCTAATTAAACCTCAGCCTCTTAGAATAGTGGGCCACACTGGTGTCGACGACCCACGAAACATTAGCGGTTAGCCACATTAGCTAGCCTGGTGCTCTGACGGAAGAAATTCAACTCACTTTCATACCAATTCACCCTAGGCCCACCCCGGGTCTCTAACACACAGATTTCGGGTGTTGGCAAATGTAGCTAACCTACAGGGCTGGGCAAAATACTTTGAAAATGTATTTGAAATACAAATTACAAAATACCTGTGTACATTAATTAAAAATAAAGTTACAAAATACTCAAAATAAAATGTAGTTAGATACAAAATACAAAATAGTATTTTAAAATGCAGATGAAATTACAAAATACATGCAAAATTTTTGTGAGCAATGAAGGACGAATTCCCTTTTCAGACAAACCAGTCTCTCAAACATTGTGTCACTCAAGCTGTGGTGTTTATGGTTGTGTATTATACCTGCAAATGAAAACAACCTTTCAACAGGACCACTTGAGGTTAAACTTATATTATATCGTAAGAAAAGCTTTCGCACCACTGGATAACCATCTAGCATACTCGTGTGGGTAGCCTGAACTTGTAAGTATTGTAATAACTCAAGTTAAATTTTGTTTGTTTGTGCAACACTTGATTCATTATTTGTATTGACATCGAATGCAAACCAATCATCTTCTGCTGGTGTGTAACATTTTCTGATTCACAATCGCTTGCCATGTTTAATTCCATTTTCAATCATATTCCATAGCTATGTATGAATATACGTGATAAGACAGCAATTAGTAAAATCTGTGATACTGTTTCTATTCAACTAATATGTACCTTTACAATGATATCACTCACTAGTGCCAGATTGCAAATAAATAGCCAATCATAATTTACAAAATTAAAATATCCAGCAAATAAATGAGATATTTTATAAATGCAAGTACGCAATGTATTTTGTATTTTATAAAATACAAAATACAGTAAATACACTTCAAAAGTATTTTCGATACAAAATATAAAATACTGAGACATAACTTTCTACTGATACAAAATACAAAATACCCAAAAGTGTCGAAAATACGTATTTCAAATACTTGTATTTTCGATACTGCCCAGCTCTGCTAACCTAACATAACTAATTATCTGGAGTATTTAAAAAAATTAAATTTTCGCTAACCATACTTTACCAACCATCCAAACTATTGAAAAGTATTTCAGAACCACACAGAGCCACCATTTTCCACATATAGAAGTTCCAAAGAACATCAAACTCTCAAATCACTTTAGGAATTGTGATTCCGGCAACAAAGAATATTTTTGAATAATTATGACAGTCTCTGATATCATTCCGATATTTAATTATACTGTTGAATGTTCAAGAATAGGGTTTAGCAAATTTCTCGGAATCAATTAATTCTTTTAACGAATTTATTCCGACAATTTCAAGAATAGGCCCTCTGAACTAGAGTGGCAGGCTTATATAGGATGCACATTTATTTGCAAAAAAAAAATTTATTCCCATATTGAAATGCACACGAAACTAGTCATTTATGTTTTAATTTCGCTCAATTACAATTGATTGTGAAAATAGAAGTTACATATCATTTCTACCTCTCACTATCTTGCAAACCTAGCTAAAATTCCAGCTATGCAGAAAATATATTTGAAAATAATATACACAAATGAAAACCTACACAAGTATTATTAAATAAATAATGACAAAAAAAGATAGTTACTAAAATATGTTTTTTTATAAATACATAGTTTGTTTCCAAAAAAACTCCTCCATACAATTACAAAATTTCTCCCCGAAATAATTACCAAGCAATATGTACATACAAGATATCACTGTGTAATGACTTGGAGTGATTATATAAATCTAATTGTATACATTTATAAATTATATTGCTGAACCAAGAAAGAAAGCATATATATTTATTTTCACCTCAAAATATACACATAAATAGGATATGAGTTGGAGAAAATCAAGCAGAAACTATAAACTAAAAAATTATGTCTTTTTAAGTGATAAGATTTTTTTTTCAAAACAAATAAATGACATATGAATCTGTAAACATTTGTAAAAATAATTATGTTTTAGTAGTATTTATTCCCCACAAGAAATAAAGTGACATTTGTATTAAAAATAAACATTTCCCCTGCTACATGATCAGCCCTGAAACAAACATGGCTGTCCCGACACCGCAGGGTAATTTTACCTGATTATTAAGCCTAAGCTAGTTATCATGTAAGATGGTGATGCACCCGGCGCCAATAGATGTCGCTTGCTGCAGAAATTAAATAATTGGAATTCATTGTGGCATTACTCAGGGAAGAAGCGGGCTTCCTGTCGTTTTGGGAGTGTACCGAAGGTCCCCATACAGCACACAATGTTTCAGTAACATGTCTGTGACATTGCAGTAACATTACTATGTTTCGAATAGATTACATTTCAACTGTCATGTTTCTGGAATATTTCATAAAGATTTCATTGAACACGTATCTCAGACAGGAGAAGAAAGAGGGGGAGTTCCAGCTGCGCCTTGGTAGAGGACGGACGTGTCCCGGAGCAGCTCCAGCGGTCTAGCTTGTTCAGTTGTTGATAGCACTTCTCAGTGCTATCACGGCTGGCAGCAGACGATCCTTGAAAGGTGCCTGTGTGCCTAGTGCGCACAGGCGTTAACAGTTGTGCTGTGAAGGTAAAGGTATTAAGGTATTGACGACCAACGAGCTCTGTGACACCCGGGGAGTTAGATCCCCTACAGCCTAGCCTGAACCCGGCTAACTTAGCCCCGGGGGACGGTCAGTGGGTGCGCTAGAGTGTGAGGCACAGACTTGACAATGACTGAGATGGACGATTCAATGCCCTCCCCTCAGGAGGAAGCAACCAATGGCGACTGGCAGACAGTCGCCACGAAAAAGGCGAAGAGGTCGCACCACGAGATGGCGGCCTCTTCCTCGACCGAGCAGGCGGGCCCCGCCCCCCCAACCAACAGCCACCTGCGGCAGCGCCCAAGGCCCCTCGCGTCAAGCCACTCTACGTGTTCCTTGACCAGGGGCACCAATACCCGCGAGTGTACCATGCACTCAAAAACGCCCTCACCGAGCGCTTCACCTGCACGAACCGCGGGAAGGATGAACTCATAGTCTACACCGCCACCATCGCGGACTACACGCGCTCGATTAAGGCCCTTCAGGTCATTGGGGCGCAGCATTCGGTGCTTCTGCAACAGCACGAAGTGCCAAAGAAATTCGTGCTGCGCGGCGTACACCGCCACACACCGACGGACTTCCTTCAAGAGGAGTTCGCCGCACTGAACCTGCCCGTCCAGAACCACTGGTTCCTGGAGAACAGGCGGAGGCGGGAGAAGTGCGACGCCCTCGTCATTGAGGTGCCGCAGTCGTGCGACTCCGCAATCATACAGGCTCTGCGCGAATTCGCTGGAATGCGGTTTCGCGTGGACGACTACAGGCGACCGAAGGGCCCTGCGCAGTGCAGCAACTGCCAACGATTTAACCACGTGGGCAAAGGCTGCAGCGCGGCACCAGTTTGCAGATGGTGCAGTGGCCCGCACTGCGCCACTGAATGCCCGCACGGGGGCCAGCAGGAGCACAAAAAGTGTGCTCACTGCGAGGAACCGCACTGCGCCAATTTCAAGGGGTGCAGTGCATACAAGAAGTAGACACGGAGGCACCTTCCCCCCCAAGAGCGAAAGAAGCGGGAGCAGCAGTCCCGCCGCGACATGCGCGACAGCACGCGCGCCACCAACCAGCCTCAGCCCCAACAGCAGGCACCGCAGGGACATCACGCCCCCCCAAGACGCAACCCCTGGGGCCCACCGCCGCCGTGCTTCGGCGACTATCTGGCGCAGGCCAGCGGGAGCCGGTTTGCGCCCCTGCAGCAGCACTGGGAGCCCAGCCACAATGAGCTGGACTACCCAGTGCTTGCCAACAACCCGTGGCAGAGGAAGAAGGGGTTCAAGAAGAACCCCACGAGCCACAAAAATGGCCAAGGAAAGCCCCCGCGCCTCACCCAGGACAGGCCCCGACAGCCCGCCCAGGACAAGCTGGCAGCCACCAAGCCAGCTCCCACACCGGCGAAGAGAACGCCAGCCCCCACCCAGCCGCAGGCCGCACCCGTGGCAGCAATGGCAGTTGATGCAGCACCAGAGCTGCCAACTGCCCAGCCGACACCGTCCACCAGCGCCCAGGCACCACAGCTCGCGGACATCCAGGCGGTCATCCACTCCCACAAGGCCATCAGAGGCAACGCCCAACTGCAGAGTGCCATCGGTCCTCTGTGCCAACTTCTAGTCATCTGGCTAGACACCTCCAAATCAATGGCCGACAAAATACGTGCCACCATGGATTGCGTGTGTGCGCTTGCTGGGGTCGTCAATGACCAGCAATAATTCGGCACCGAATTGCAGCACACACGCAGCCACTAGTCTTAAGTTACATTCCCTCCTCTTCTGGAATGCACGCGGCATTAAAAACAAACTACCGGAATTTATCAACCACCTGGATAAATATAAAATAAAAATAGCTGCGATAAACGAAACGCATCTGACTCCGACAGACAGGCTGACAATATTAAATTATGTCATAAATAGGCGCGATCGAGATGCACGAGGCGGTGGAGTAGCCCTTGCTGTCCACAGTAGTGTAAAGCATTCTGCCTGCCAGCTCCCAGATTTCCAACACCTTGAGGCTATAGGTATCAATGTAACTATTAATAGACAACAGATTAAATTAATCTCCATGTATGTGCCACCAGGTAGGTCCCTCAGTGAGGCGGACTTGGACGCCTTGTATGGGGCGGCCCCGAGCTTCCTCGCTGTAGGCGACATAAACGCTAAACACATAGAGTGGAACTGCAGACATGCTACAGCGAACGGCAGACTACTCTACACCCACCAACTTAGCAGAAACTACCATGTTCATGCTCCCTCAGAGCCTACACATGACACTGGTAGACTGAATAGCATGCCAGATATTTTAGATATCGCCCTGACTCGAACTCGAGGTTGTACATGACATGTCATCGGACCACTTCCCAGTCCACTTGATTTTCGATGATGCCAATGTAGACTCCAACCAGCCACGAAAAATCAGGGACTACAAAAATGCGGACTGGCAACGATTTAAAAATTATTTATCAATAAATCTCCCAGATGCGGCAGACATAAGCATTGAGAATGGCGACAACATAAATTCCGCGATGTTAGAATTAACAGAGAAAATCCAGGATGGTATTAGCCAGTGCATCCCGGAAAAGGAGGTTAGGTTAGCACACGACGAGCTGCCAGAATACATCCGCAGCTTGATTTCACAAAAAAATCGACTGCGGCGCGAATACACACGGCGTCGCACACAGCAGACGAAACGCCGAATAAATGAAATACAAACTGTCATTTCTGACGAAATCTCACTCTGGCGAAGCAGCCAGTGGGAAACTAAAATCGCGAGACTCGATGTCCAGGATGGAAGCGCCTGGACAATGACGAAGCGTATTCTAAACAAATCAGACAAAATCCTGCCCCTTGAAACAAATACTGGCATAGTTTTCCGGCCCCGCGACAAGGCACAAGCTTTCGCTGACACACTGGAAACAGCATTCCAACCCAACATGCAGCCCTGCGATAGGCTATTCACAGCGCAAATTTACCGCGAACTCCGTGTTAAACTGCGACTACCTACACTCTCTGAGCCTCTGTTAACACAGGCACAAGAAATAAAGCGTGCTATCAAAAAAATGAAGCCGCGAAAAGCTCCCGGAAATGACGGCATACAGGCTGTTGTCCTCAAACAACTCCCGACCGAAACACTAGAATATCTAGCCGAATGCATCAATGCAATGTTTAGGTTAAATATTTTCCCCTCGCAGTGGAAAGAGGCTCGAGTTATAGTCTTCCACAAGCCAGGCAAAAACAAAACACTGCCACAGAATTACAGACCTATCAGTCTGCTAAGCACTGTGTCTAAAGTCGTGGAGAGTATCATACTACACAGACTTAATGTGCACATTCACGAAAATAACATACTACCGAATGAACAGTTCGGCTTTCGCAGTACGCATTCGACAGTACATCAGCTAGTGCGCCTTACTGAGGAAATCACAAGCGCATTTAACGTACAAGACTATGTAGTCGCTACGTTTATAGACGTAGAGAAAGTCTTCGACAGAGTATTTCATGCGGGGCTAATCTACAAACTCTACCAAACAGGATTCCCGGACTGTTATATTAAACTAGTCGCGTCCTATTTAGCAGACAGAACCTTTAGAGTACTTACTGAAGGAGCTCTATCTGACATTAAACAAATAAGAGCAGGTGTTCCACAGGGTAGCATTTTAGGCCCTGTACTCTTCAATATATATGTCAGTGACATTCCACGCCCCGCACACCAACTGGTAAAGCTGGGCTGTTATGCAGATGACACAGTGCTGTATAGCAGGTCCCACAACCTCCGACTAGCGCTACAAACAGATTGCAAGTCGCGCTCACTGAGTTCGAAAGATGGTGCACGACTGGGCATATAAAAGTAGACACAACTAAATCAGAGGCTATTGTGTTTACTCGCAAAAATCTCCCGCCTGCAGAACACAGGCTGCAAATACGTTTGTTTGACGAACAAATACCGCACAAGGATGTAGTGAAATATCTAGGCGTACACATGGATAGGAAACTACTCTGGCGCAATCACATTGACACTAAGCGAGCGCAAGCACAGGCTAGAATTAGTGCGCTCTACCCAGTAATGAGCAGGAGATGCGGCAGCAAGGTTAAAACCGGCCTACTGCTGTACAAAGCTCTCATACACCCAATAATCACATATGCAGCCCCTGTCTGGGCCCCTAAACACTTAATTAAATTACAGCGAATTCAGAACAGGTGTATTCGAATTGCTACCGATGCCCCGAGGTACTGCCCAGTAGAAGCATTGCATAGGGAAACCGAGTCGGAAACTCTGCAAGACTTTTACATTCGCACGACACAAACTTTCTATGATTAATGTGCAAACAATTTAAACCCACATGTTTCCTCACTTGGAAACTACGATCCAGACGTTGCGCAAAAATACAAACGCCCGAAATCCATCCTGGCGCACCGACCCCCATAGCGGCCTGTGATTGGCTGGTAGCTCCGGCCAATCACAGCGCACCTGCGCGCAGCCGAGGCCAGACCCCAACACGGTGGTTGCGGACTGGCGGCGCATTCCGTCTTTTTTCGTTTTTGGCTGAGCAGAGAGGTTGGCAGCGGAGCAGCTCCGGCGTGGAGACGTGCGCAGAAGTGCTGAAGAGAATCTACAAATTGTGTTAGCACTTTTTAGTGCTAACACAGCCAGCAAGCGAAGAGCCTGTGCGCCCTGTGTGCACAGGTGGTAACAGTTGTCTGTGCAGGTTAAGAGTATTAAGGGTGCACACAGGCTGCTCGGTGGCGTAGCAGCCCCTGCAGCACAGCCGGCAGCCCGGTTTTTACCGGGCTGATTTGGTTAGCGGGCGAGCCTGTGTGATCATAGGTTGTCCGCCCAAGGCCAGCAAATGGCTACAGGCGAAGTAACGATGGAGAGCGACCAAGGCGGCTGGCAAACCGCCGGCAAGCGCCAGAAGCGTACCCACGGGGACGCTGTAGGCAGCGACAGCGAGGTGGGCCCCGCCCCCTTTTCCACCCAGCCCGCTGGCCCCACAGAGCCACCTGCGGCAGCGACCAAACAACGGAAGATCAAGCCCCTTCGTCTTCTTAGACCAAGGGCACCAATACCCTCGTGTCTACAAGGCACTGAAGGACTCGCTGGCAGAGAAATTCATCTGCCAGAACCGCGGCCGGAACGAGTTAATGGTCCACACAGGGTCCATTACTGACTACCATCTGGCAGTCAAAGCCATGCAAGCCATAGGCGCCCAGCACTCCGTCCTGCTTCAGCGGGACGAAGTGCCCAAAAAATTCGTGTTGCATGGCATCCACCACGACACGCCTCAGGACTTCCTGCAGCAGGAGTTCGCTGCACTGAGCCTCCCTGTGCAAAACTGCTGGTTCTTGGAGAACCGGCAGCGGCGCCAGAAATGTGACGCACTCGTAATAGAAGTGCCCCAGTCATGCCCGACCGAGACAATTCAAGCCCTGCAGGAATTTGCAGGCATGAAAATCCGCGTCGATGACTACCGACGCCCGCCAGGTCCTGCCCAAGGCAGCAATTGCCAGAGTTTTACACACGTTGGCAAGGGCTGCGCTGCAAAAGTTGTCTGCCGATGGTGCAGCGGCCCACACAAGGCCACTGAGTGCCCAAATGGTGGCAACCCGGAGCACAAAAAATGTGCTCTGTGTGAGGGCAAGCACTGCGCCACCTACAGGGGGTGCAGTGAGTATAAGGAGACCTGCAGGCACCTTCCCCCGGACGTCCGCAAGGCGCGCGAGCAGCTGTCTCGCCGCGAAATCCGGGCCAACAAGCGAGCCGAGGCGCAGGCTCAGGCCCCCCAACCAGGCCCCTCTCACCCCCCAGGCCCCCCGAGGCAGAACCCCTGGGGCCCGAGGCACCCCCCGCCCCCCACCTTCGGATACTACATGCTGCAAGCGGGCGTCAACACTTACGCCCCCCTGCAGCAGCACTGGGAGGCCAGTCATGATGACATGGCCTACCCTGCCCTGGCCAACAACCCCCGCCCCCGCGGA
The DNA here is from genome assembly GCF_032445375.1 of Bacillus rossius redtenbacheri. Lineage (NCBI taxonomy): Eukaryota > Metazoa > Arthropoda > Insecta > Phasmatodea > Bacillidae > Bacillus > Bacillus rossius. Next base: position 19,313,549 of record NC_086336.1, read on the forward strand.
CAGCGCCAGACCCAGCCCAAAAAGAACTGGACTGGGCACAAAAATTGCAAAGGCAAGCCACGCCAGCCTGCCCAAGACAAGCTGCAGGCCACACAGGCTGCAGCTGCAGTCCTGCCCAAGCAGGCCCCCCAGCCCGCCCCGCGGCAGCCTGCGCCTCCCGCGGCCGAGCACATGGCCGTGGACGCAGCTCCAGCGGCGCAAACTGCCCCAGCTGCTCCCGCCCCCAGCGCCCAGCCCCTACAAATGGAGGATATGCAAAATATCCTCCAAACGAGCAAGGCCTTTCAGGCAAACAGTCACATGAGGCAGGCTCTGGCACCACTGTGCCAACTGATAGCCATCTGGTGTGACCCGTCCAAGTCCATGGCCGACAAGCTTCGTGCGACCATGGACTGCTGCGTTGCGCTCGCTGACGAGCTCACTGGCAGCGAATAACCAGGTCCCGGGATCCACACCAGCCCTGGCCAATAGTCTTAGGTTGCAGTCCCTCCTCTTCTGGAATGCACGCGGTATTAAATCTAAATTACCGGAATTTATAAACCACCTGGACAAATATAAAATTAAAATCGCGGCAATAAACGCGACGCACCTAATTCCGACAGATAGATTAAAAATTTTAAATTATGTTATCTATAGGCGCGACAGAAATACTAGAAGCGGCGGCGTAGCTCTGGCAATACATAATAGAATTAAACATACCATTTGTCAGCTCCAAGACTTCCCTAATTTAGAAGCAATAGCCATAAATCTCACAATAAATCGGCAGCAAATTAAATTAATTTCAATGTATGCGATCCCAGGCAGGTCCCTCAGTGTTGCGGACCTTGACGCCCTATATAATGCAGCCCCCAGATTCCTCGCAGTCGGGGACATAAATGCAAAGCATCTAGAGTGGAATTCCAGGCGCACAACTGCAAATGGCAGACTACTCTACACCCACCAATTAAATAAAAATTATCATGTTCATGCTCCTTCTGAGCCCACTCACGACTCAGGGAGACTGAATACTCTACCCGATGTTTTAGATATCGTCATAAATAAACGAGTTAACATAGGTTTCGAACTTGAAGTTGTGCACGATCTGTCTTCTGATCATTTTCCCGTGCATATAATTTTTGATGACACAACCACGAGCTCACTACAACCTCGAAAAATCAGAGACTATAAACATGCAGACTTGCAAGGTTTTCAAAATTTCCTTACAATAAACCTACCGGACGCGGCCGAAACTAATATCGAAAATAGAGAAAACTTAGAACGCGCAGTAACCGAATTACCTAATCAAATCCAGGCCGGTATAAACCTGTGCATCCCAGAAAAAGAGGTTAGGTTAGCACACGACGAGCTGCCAGCATACATCAGCGATCTTATATCGCAAAAAAACAGACTGCGCAGTGAGTACACCCGGCGACGCACACGGGCCACAAAACACAGAATAAACGAGTTAAACTCGGTTATTTCTGACGAAATAAGCCTATGGCGCAGCAGCCAATGGGAAGAAAAAATAGCCCAACTCAGCATTCAGGACGGAAGTGCCTGGAATATGACCAGACGATTTTTAAATAAATCGGAAAAAATCCCGCCACACCAAACAAACAATGGACTGGCCTTCCAACCACAAGACAAGGCACAAGCTTTCGCTGACGTCTTAGAAACTGCCTTCCAACCTAACATGCAGCCTTGTGACAGGCAATTCACAGCGCAAATATATCGCGAACTTAGGATAAAATTGCGCCTGCCCACTACATCAGAACCCCTACTGACACAAGCACAGAAGGTTAAGCGTGCCATCAAAAAAATGAAGCCACGCAAAGCCCCTGGTAACGATGGTATTCAGGCTGTAGTCCTGAAACAGCTACCTAATGAAGCCCTAGAATATTTAGCCACTTGCATTAATGCAATGCTTCGACTAAATATTTTTCCCGCCCAGTGGAAGGAAGCTAATGTAATAGTTTTTCACAAACCGGGCAAACACAAAACACTGCCTCAAAACTACAGGCCAATAAGTCTATTAAGCCATGTTTCCAAAGTCGCTGAATGTATTATATTACACCGACTTAAGGTACACATTCACGAAAATAACCTGCTCCCAAACGAACAGTTCGGCTTTCGCGGAGCACATTCGACAGTACACCAACTTGTACGAATCACTGAGGAAATTACCAGTGCATTTAATGTACAAGATTACGTGGTAGCAACATTTTTTGACGTAGAGAAAGCCTTTGACAGAGTATTCCATGCGGGGCTAATCTACAAGCTTTATCAAACTAACTTCCCGGATTGCTATATTAAATTAATAGCATCCTACCTAGCAGACAGAACCTTCAGAGTAACAACAGAAGGTGCTACATCCAATATCAAACAAATCAGAGCCGGAGTGCCACAAGGTAGCATTTTAGGCCCTGTATTATTTAACATGTATGTCAGCGACATGCCACGCCCAGCACATCGCCTAGTGAAGTTAGGCTGCTATGCAGACGACACAGTGCTATATAGCAGATCCCATAACCTCCAACTAGCCACGGACAGGCTTCAGGTAGCACTCACTGAGTTCGAGCAGTGGTGTACGACCTGGAGAATTAAGGTAAACACAGCCAAGTCAGAGGCTATCGTGTTTACACGAAAAAATCTCCCGCCCACAGACACTAGGCCCCAGCTGCGTTTGTTTGCGGAAAATGTCCCGCACAAGGACGTGGTAAAATATTTAGGTGTCCACATGGACAGAAAACTGCTCTGGCGTCATAATATTGACACCAAGCGCCAACAAGCTCAGGTTAGAATTAGCACACTGTACCCAGTCATGAGTAGACGATGTGGCAGCAAGGTAAAAACAGGCCTCCTGCTCTACAAAGCACTCATTCGCCCTATAATAACATATGCAGCCCCTGTATGGGCCACTGCAGCAAACTCGCACTTATTAAAACTGCAGCGAATTCAGAATAAATGCATCCGAATCGCTACAGACGCCCCGAGATACTGCCCAGTAGAAGCCTTGCATCGCGAAACAGACACGGAAACGTTGCAAGACTTTTATATTCGTACAGCCCAAACTTTTTATGATAAATGCATAAATAGTTTAAACCCATTTGTTTCTACTCTCGGAAATTATGATCCGGACGTAGAACATAAATACAAACGCCCAAAAACAATCCTCGCGCACCGCCCGCCGTAGCTGTGGGCCTCTTCTGTACAGTCCGCAACGGCGAGGCGCCCTCTGATTGGCCAGCCAATCAGCGCGCGACCCCTCCAAACAAAACTAGTTGCCCGGCGCTCGGAGCAGCTCTCTGGGTTCACTGCCTGTGTTGTTAGGGCTGACTCTTTATGCCTGATGGGCATGACTCGCCTGGCAGGCCTCACCTCCAGTGCCGGTCGTGTTTCTGATGGCATGAGATTTTGAATGCCAGCTACCATTGCAACCAGTGTGACATCGCACACACACAACATACATACCAACCATATGTATGCGTATATATATATATGCCTGTGCATATGTATATATATACATAGCACAATTTTTTTTTTCCCCTTCTCAAACACCAGGCTAGCTGGCAGCCAGGTGGGAAACGACGAAGTCGCCCCCTAAAGACCAGTACCCAACCAAACAAAGTATAATGCGGACAAAAAGTCCAAGTTCCCTCCCAAACTTGCTTAGTAGTGACTTTCTACTCTGTCCAACTCTTCTTCCTGAACCATCCCTCTGTTCCCGTAGCCAACCTGCTTGCTATTAATGCATGAAATTTGCATCCCGCATGTGAGTGCCCAGGGTTTTCCCTCTGTCTATGGAGGTTTTACCTGGGCCCAACTTATCTCTAGTGTTAGTCTAGAATAGTCAAGTGAGGGGAGTTAGTCATGGCGCCAATCGCAGCCATGGCTGGCCAATCCCCTCCTTAGCACAATATGCATGCTCCCTTGTCTGCATGGTACTCCCTGCATGAGTAGAGCGTATAGGCTTCGGCCTGAGACGCACTTAAGTCCCTCCTAACCCGGACCCCTCCCAAACACACTTAGTTTTTAGTTAGGTTAGGAAAAAAAAAAAAATCGGAGCAGCTCAGTACCTCCCGCGCCGGCCTTCCACGGACTCGTGGCAGGCTGGCAAAACAAATCTGCCTATGCTTCCGCATAATTAAGGGCAGTGTGCGCATGACAAATGAAATAAAGCTCGCGCACAATACACATGTGTGCTGGCAGCTCTTAGATAATAAGTAAACGTTAATTTAATATAAATTTAAGGTTTCACCCCCTTAGTTATAAGTTAAGTAAATTAAGAACATAAGTGCCCTAATTATCATACATGACAATTAATTATGTGATTATGTAATAACCAAACATGATTATAATAATTCAAAATGGTCCGAAGCACGCAGGTGTATGATCTGACCCACTCGGGCTCTCTGCCTTGCTGTGTTAGGGCTGACTCTCCATGCCTGATGGGCATGGCTCGCCTGGTAGGCCTCACCTCCAGCGCCGGTCGTGATCCTGACGGCATGAGATTTTGAATTACACCTAAATAAACACACAGATGGCTGTAATACATGTGATAACCAAACATGATGCTTATTCAAAATGGTTCGAAGCACGCAGGTGTATGTACTAACCGACCTCTGGGTTCACTGCCTGTGTTGTTAGGGCTGACTCTTTATGCCTGATGGGCATGACTCGCCTGGCAGGCCTCACCTCCAGTGCCGGTCGTGTTTCTGATGGCATGAGATTTTGAATGCCAGCTACCATTGCAACCAGTGTGACATCGCACACACACAACATACATACCAACCATATGTATGCGTATATATATATATATGCCTGTGCATATGTATATATACATAACAAATTTTTTTTCCCCTTCTCAAACACCAGGCTAGCTGGCAGCCAGGTGGGAAACGACGAAGTCGTCCCCTAAAGACCAGTACCCAACCAAATAAAGTATAATGCGGACAAAAAGTCCAAGTTCCCTCCCAAACTTGCTTAGTAGTGACTTTCTACTCTGTCCAACTCTTCTTCCTGAACCATCCCTCTGTTCCCGTAGCCAACCTGCTTGCTATTAATGCATGAAATTTGCATCCTGCATGTGAGTGCCCAGGGTTTTCCCTCTGTCTATGGAGGTTTTACCTGGGCCCAACTTATCTCTAGTGTTAGTCTAGAATAGTCAAGTGAGGGGAGTTATTCATGGCGCCAATCGCAGCCATGGCTGGCCAATCCCCTCCTTAGCACAATATGCATGCTCCCTTGTCTGCATGGTACTCCCTGCATGAGTAGAGCGTATAGGCTTCGGCCTGAGACGCACTTAACTCCCTCCTAACCCGGACCCCTCCCAAACACACTTAGTTTTTAGTTAGGTTAGGGAAAAAACAATCGCGGACTGGCGAGAAAATTCCGCGCAGATCGACACTCGTATTCTGGCAGCTCCAGATTTAAAATTAAAAATATTATTTTTAAGTATAATATTAAGAATTAATTAATAGGATTCTGACCATGTGCCTGATCACGTCCTGCGGTGCAAATAAGCAACATTGGACCAGCCAATGATTGACATGCCCAGGCTGGCAGCATAATGTGTCGGATCCCACCACTCCCAATACACTAGCTGAGCTGTAACCCAGCAGCGAGGCCCGACAGACACAGACGCACGACACGGTAAGCCAATAATGCCCTCAGCTTTGTGCCGAGTACATTGGAGTGCGTATCCGCGTAGCTTCGGCTACAAAATTTACCCATTATTTTTTAGAAATGCGTATTTTTTAATTTTATAAGTGAGCAGACTCACCAATGGGTTATAGGTGTTGGACCATGTGTCTGACCACGTCCTGCGGTGCAAATAAGCAACATTGGACTAGCCAATGATTGACATGCCCAGGCTGGCAGCACAATGTGTCGGGCATACATGGCTGTGGTAGCTGGGGCAACCTAGGGTGCTGCGGCCATATAATTATAATTATAGTTGTAATTTGCATTTCTCTCTTTCAGCTAACCTGGCTGGCTGGCAGCCTGGCGGGAAACGACGAAAGTCGCCCCCTAAAAACCAGTCATGCCCAAACCAAAATGCGGACAGAAATGTCCAAGCGCCCGCCCTTGCTTAGTAGATATTTTTCTACTCTTCCAACTCTTCTTCCTCAGCCATCCTTCTACTCCCGTAGCCAACCCGCATGTAATTAATGCATGAATTTTTGCATCCCGCATGTAAGTGCCCAGGGTTTTCCCTGTGTCTATGCAGGTTTTACCTGGGCCCAACTTATCTAGTTTAGTCTAGAATAGTCAGTGAGGGGAGTTAGTCATGGCGCCAATCGCTGCTATGGCTGGCCAATCCCCTCCTAGCACACGATGCATGCACCCTCTCCCGCATGGCTACCCCTGCATGATTAGAGCGTATAGGCTTCGGCCTGAGACACACTTAGAGTCTGTCCCTAATCCAGACCCCTCCCAAACACACTTAGTTTTAATTTAGGTTAGGAAAAAAAAATATTGTATCTCATGTCGAGGGGGGTGTAACTTAAATGGGTAGATTGGTTCCTTGATGAACTTTTTTGGACATCCAGTAGATGGCAGCAGCTGCCAACTAACTAGTCATTACAAACTTTAAATTAAATTAATTTATTATAATTCGTATTTTAATTTACAATGATGTAAAATCATATTTTTATATTTAAATTGTACGTATGTATACAAATATCTTTATAAATATCAAAATATTTTTTCCAACTTCTTATTTTAATACCAGTTTGTTTCCGTAGGTCCTGTTTGCTTTGTTGTGACAATTTTTTTGGTGTGTTTCTGGGTAATTTTGGCGGGTATTGTGTTGTTAGTTATTTAAATTTATAGAAAGTATTAACTTGTTCTTAAAACTGCCATTATCATGGCAAAGAATAGTCATCGATGTTTTGTGACGTCATGTGCGAATAATGTTCATGTCAACCCAGATGTCTTCGTCTTCAGACTTCCAAGGGCGCCAGAAAAGTAAGCATGATATCTTAACTTACATGCTTTTATGACTAGTGGATTTTACTAAAATGCGCCTGTATTATTATTATTATTATATTTTTTAATTATTTTTAAAGGTGAATTCATCAGCACGAAATTTCGTTGATGACGAAAAATTCAAGGATCATGTTTTTAAGTTTTACGCAGAGAAAAAAAAAATACTTAAGCACGTAAACAAATGCTACAATGCAAGTTGTAGACAGTGATTTCTTAGAAACTTATATTATTCTTATGAGTTCTCTTTTCAAGCTAAATTCCGATCCATTTCTGGTGTTCAAAGAAAGAATCTTACTTTTGTTTTTAATTTGTGGAACAGCCACAACATCAGAAAATAACCGGTATTTGATTTCAGAGCATAAAAGTTGTAAAAGTACACCCACAATAATTTATTGGGAAATGTAGCTTTAGTAAGCTAGTGTTATTTTTTTTTGTTATTTTTTGTATATTTATGTATGGACATATATTAGGTTTAAAATTTGCTATATTGTGAGAAAATTGCTTCAAATTTTTTTGTCTAATGGTTTATTATCTTTTCTGTTTCAGGTTGATGAAATGGCTTTCTGCTGTCTCGAAATTTGCAGCTGGCATTCCTTCCATCAGTGATCCAAATGAAGCACTTACATATTCATCAAAGTTCATTTGTGCAAATCACTTCATTGATTAAGATTTTGTGAATGAAAAGAAGGAAAAATTAAACCACCATGTTTTGCCCTCAGTTTTTGATGCAGCGCTTGCCTCATCTTCATCGCTAAAATTAACAACTGAAAGTGTGGTGCAGCCATCAGTTTTCCAGTACCAGACAACTTTGTCTCCATCCTCACCACATGTTCTGCCTGTTAAGCATGCTTATTCAAAAATTTCTACTTTGCCAATTGTAGAGAAGAGTACTAATTCTGACTCCTTTAATGCATTTGTCAACAACAGTATGTTCTTGCCGTCTACATCATCTACACCTGTGTGTCCACCGAAAGCACGTTGCAGACTGCAAATGACAGATCCTGTAATGTGCTCCACCAGTAGAGATGAGGTCTCAGAAGAACTAGCTGTGCAATTGATTGATAGAACAGTTGAATCAGTTCAGACACCACTGTACGTTAAGAGCAAAAAATGTACAGGAACTACTCTTCTGAAAACCTGCGGTGTTTCAAGGATGTCTATGTTGACACCAAAGAAACAGAAAATACTAAGACAAGTTCAAGGGAAAGTGAAAGCCATGAAACGTGTTCGCAAACAACTAAGAAAACAAAATTTGACTTTTCGTGAAACTGTAGATAAGGCAGCTGACCTTCAGCTTAGAGAGCTCAAGAATATGTCACCTGCATCCTATCATCTCCTAGAATCACAGCTACGCTTCAAAAATATGAAACCCCAAGGAAGACGTTGGACAGTAGATGAGAAGATTGTAGCTCTTTCTATTTACAAAAGGAGCCCTTCGTGTTACTCTCTTCTTCGACGCATGCTTGTTTTGCCATCCAAGAAATCATTATTGAACTTGCTGAATGCTGTACCCTTCAAGTGTGGTGTTGACAACCAAGTAATGCTCCTCATCAAAGAAATTGTTTCATCATTTTCGTCTCCAGATCGTTATTGTGCATTAATGTTCGATGAAATGTCTTTGAAAGAACACGTTCAATATTGCCCTAAAGAGGACAAAATTGTGGGATTTGTTGACAGTGGCAGCTCTCGATGTGCTGATTGGGCAAACTATGCTATGGTGTTCATGTTACGAGGTCTAAGGAAGAAGTGGAAACAGCCAGTTGCCTGTTATTTCACACATGGTGGCATGAAAGGTGGAAAACGGAAAGCTGCAGTTGAAGAAGTACTAGCTTGCTGTTTCGCAGTTGCTTTAAATATTGTTGCCACAGTTTGTGACATGGGCACCAACAATGTGTCAGCATTGAAGCAGCTTGGAGCAAAATTTCCAGACCCAGTGTTTCATTTCATTGGACATGAGATTGCTGTTGTTTTTGATTCGCCACATTTATTGAAATGTACTAGGAACATGTTTCTTTCACACATGGTGAGGGGTGTGAATGTTCGTGGGGAGATACCAATCACTGGTGCTGCCAGGTGGGAACACATTGAAAAAATGTACGAGGGAGACAAGAAATCAATTTTCAGACTAGCACCAAAAGTTACTGAAGGACATCTGGCTCCAACTTCAAGTGAGCGAATGAAGGTATCGACAGCAGCCCAAGTCATGAGTCACACTGTTGCAGCAGCTATCCACAGTTTTGTCAGTAGAGGTGGGTATCAAATATTTCTTTCTATATTCTGAATCTGGTAATGTAAATTTAATGGGTAGCAAGGCTTCAGCTTATTTATTAATTTATCTGGAAATTAATTGATGACAGCAGCAGTCATTTTATATTTGTGAAACATCATGCCATCCTTACCTAAGCCTCACATCAGGACTGTGTTCTTGCAAGCAATTTTTAAAAATGAACATTTTATATTTCACACATATAGTATGTCAATATAATTTACTCTGTAGGCTGTACAATTCCCAATAATAGCGTTTTAATTTTTTTCCCACCTTAGGCTATTTTACATATCAAGTAGTAAAACATAAGCTGCCTGTTTTATGTTTGTTTAGCCATGTGGTACTTGTTTCAGATTTAACATTAATTTGGTAATTTGCTACTGTAAAGAATGTACCTCCTCAAATGTAATAGTAAGACTCTGATAGTTGATGTCTTAGCATCTGATATCTTTTTGATTTCAGAATACGAATAAAAAAAATGTTTGGATTAGAAATATGATAAGGGATGTTTTATGATCCTGTTTTGCCTATAGGTTAAGAATAACAAATGTCAGGAATTTTTACAAACACGTCTAACTTTCAAATTTTTTTCACAGTACTTGAAATGTAGCTGACCTAAAATAACAAACTATTACCAGTTAAAAAAAAAATATCTTTAATGTAACTAACCTAACCAAACACTTTTACCGTTTCGTAGCTTTTTAAGGTTGCTAACCTAACTAATCATTACACTAAGTAACCATTAAACTGGTAAACTACTTTCAGTAAAGTAATTACTAGAAATTTAAAAAAAATAAACATATATATATTTACATATTTTTTTTTAGGTGGCAACCCTTGTTTGTACATATACATTGTATATGTTTCATAGAAGTAATACTGATTGTGTTCTCTTTCAGATATACTTCCTCCAGAAGCTACTGTGACAGCATCGTTTGTAGCTGATGTCGATGAATTGTTCGACAGTTTCAACGGTTCTGACATATATCCCGACGCTGGCAAGACCCTCAGGTGCTGCTTGTCGGAGTCAAGTCCACATTTAGAGTATTGGCAAGAAAAAGCTAAAAGCCTCATACACAACTGGCAGTTTTGCACTGATCCTGTTGCTGACCGGAGGTTAAGGCGTGAGAGAAAACAAAAACCACCACCGTTGAGACCAGTTAAGAAACGATGCACTGTCTCACATCCACCTTCACAGTGGGGTTGGATAACGTCCATCAATGTAGTCATCAATGTTTGGAATGTTGTATCAGAAGCAGGCTTCAGCTATTTGCAGCTGCGAGCACTTAATCAAGATCCACTCGAAAATCTTTTTGGGTCGATTCGTTCATATTGTGGTGCAAACACCAATCCAACTTGTGTTCAGTTTGCTGCTGCTTTGAAAACTGCCATTGTTAATGGATTGGCTTTCAAGAGTTTCTCGGGTAACTGCCGAAAGGATGATGCCAATATTTTAAATGATTTGCGGTGTTTCCTTGTATCTGAATGTCAAGGAAGTGAACAAGATTCAACTTGTGACTATACAAAACTTACATCAGATATGTTACACAGTGCTGTAACTGGAATTGACTGTGCAGTTGAAACAGGAGATGCATCCATTCTGTCATCAGCATATGTTGCAGGGTTTATTGCCCACAAGCTGTTGGAGAAAGTTAAGTGTGACAAGTGTAAAGTGTGTTTGTTAAGGAAGTATCGTTGATTTTTGTAATACTGGTGTAAGTTTCAAAGATTATTCAAGAGTGTCTGACATTCTGACCTACCCCTCTCAGAACTTGGTCATTTTTGTTGCAAAGTTTTCAAATATATTTGAAGAATTTGACGCCAAACATTAGTGCTCCTCGAATCCGCACAGACCGCTATGGCGCATCGCCGCCTCGCCCCGAGCGTGTGCGACGTGAACGCACCTGGGTGCAGGGTGGTGCAACGCCTCGAACGTAAGCTGCCCTGCCTAATCGACTGTCGCCCGCGCGAAAGTCGACCAAGGGGGTACTGTTAGGTGACCTGATTACCTGGACTTTGAAATTAACATTCAGCACTCTAAAAAACAATATTAATTAAGTAATGACTATGCTTAAATATTAATTGTAATTCTGGACTTTAGCGCGATCAGGCGGCGTGCATGGCCCGGGATTACTTTTGCACACGACACGTTTTCATGGGAGCGAGGCTGGGGAGTCGTGCGGACGTCACAGCCATCGCCAGTTAATCACCGCCCTCCAAGGAGACTAGTCGCGAGTCGCCCGCGGAGCTTCTTGACCTCCGCACTTGCCATCTCTACCGGAATTGCGTGAGTTTTCAGCACATCAGAAACGTGTCCTGTAGAGCGCGGCTCCCAGTAAGCGGGTCATGCACGACGCAGCGCATGTATAGCGTGCCTGACAATAAACCACTTTGAATCGAGCCCCGCGTATTTGTTACAACGCCCGTAGTATAGCGTCCCTGGTGGCTAAAACAGCCGGGGGTAACTCTGACGGAACGACCCTTACTGCCTGCCGGCCACGTGGCGACGTCACGCCCTGAGTCAAGAGTCTCGGCTACGCACTAGCACGTAGCTATTATTGCTAGTTGGCGCCCAGAAGCAACTCCACACCCTCAACATCACCTTGGCAGAAGGCAGAAGGCGTCAAATGGCGCCCAACTAGTGTGGCAACATAACAACGCCGCAAACGCCATCCGAATCGCAGAAAATCCGGCAGAGTTACGCGTAGGGACAGCACAAAGGGGAGAGAAAGCATGCGCAGACGTGCAGGCGCCGCGGAACGGGACGCGCCGGGTGAATCAGGCCACACCACCCCCCCCCCCCCCGCACTAAGATCGTTCGCTCACTCCCCCCGGCATTCCACGGTTCCCCCCTCCCCCCTCCCCCCCCCCCCGTACAGATCATTCACTCACACCCTCCCGCCAAACCCCTCGCGAGAGAGTGGACTGCCCCGACCGATCGTGCGCCGAGGACAAACGAGCGCTCCCGAAGATCACCGAGACGCCAGAGTACGTCACCAGCCGCGGCCGCGTAAACAACCGCTCGGTCGTAAGCGCAAGGGGGCGCACCCCCGGATCTGCCCGCGCCCGCCACCGACGCTTCATCCCGACGCTCGGGTCGGACAGCCGCGGATCGCGCATGGACAAGAGGCCGGACATAGCCATCACCATGGAGAGCTATTGCGCCGGGTGCGGCAAGCCGCACACCACCAGCCACAGCACTGGTGAGTACCCCCACCTGTACTGCACCTGCGAAACGGTACGCGTCAAGATGGAGGGGCAACCCAGAACCCAAGCGGGTTCCCAGTGCGCCGCTGTCCACTGTCCCGGTTACCGAGGCGAGATAGCGAGATGCCAGCAGTGCGGAACAATTAAACACCGCGCATGCGCAGACGCGCTGGAATTCGTAAATTTCCGGGACGGACTTTTTCTGTGTGGGGGGTGCGAGCGACGCGCACGAGGGCACCCAGGGGGTCAGCTAGCCACCACGTCCCGCCCCCTCACCGGACCTATTATCCTCCCGGAGTTCGCGGGCCTCAACCACGAGGATCCGCTCGTGTTTTTGCGAGCCTGCGAGGTGAGGCTCGTGCGGCACCTGATACCGCGGGAAGAGCGGGCAGAACGCGTGAGCGCGCAGCTGCGCGGCGAGGCGCGCGAGTGGTGGGCCCAGGCGGGCAGCTACGACGCAGACTGGGAGGACTTCGCCCGCCAGCTGGAGGCGTGCTTCAATGACACCCGAGCCCTGAACACATGTCGGAGTGAGATGTTCAGCCGTTGCCAAGGGGACGGGGAGGCGGTGGAGACGTTTGTTTATAACAAGCTCAGACTATACCGCCGCCTAACACCGGGGGGTCAAACTAGCGACATACTGCCCTTCATAGTGGAGCTAGTGTCCCCCGAACTTCGCCCATTCTTGCGCGAAGCGGTGACTCGCGGGCTGGATGTTTTTCTCGCACGAGCACGAGCCGTAGAGCATGACCTCCAATCAGCTCGCAGCGCCAAGGGCGTCGCGACGCTCCGGTCAGCCCCATCCACCAAGGGGGCGGCTCGCGCAGAGGACGAACGTGCCGTAGTGCCGTACACTGGCCCGCCCCCGCCGAAGGGCAACTACCGGCCCACCGACCCGTCCCCGATGGGGGAGGGGATGCCCCTACCGGGCCCTCCTCAACGTGGCGCGGTACAGACGCGTCGCGACGACCACCGCGGGGGAACACAGGGCGCCCAGGACAGCTGGCCACCCCGCTGCCGATACTGCGCGACAGAGCAGTACCACTGGCACACGGTGTGCCCGACCCGCGAAGCAGTCTGGCGAAAGCGAGGGGGCAAGGTGGAGCTCCCGGGAAACTCCGTCTAGGGGGCGGTGACGCAGCTGGCCACCACCCCCCAATTAACAGCCCAGCTCCACCGAGAGACACACCCCGGCGCCGCGGAACCACCCAGCCGCCACCCCGCCCACCTATCACAGCTGGAGGGGGCCCGCCTCACCTGTCCGCGAAGTTCGCGGCCCGTCCCTGGTCGCCGGTGAGTGACGCCGTCCACCTGACGTCGGCGCCGCCCTCGCACACTGCTGCGGGAGCCACTCAGCTGCCATCTCACCCACCTGTAGCGGGTGGGGGCGGCCCGCCTCACCTGTTCACGATGTTCGCGTCCAGCCCCAGGTCGCCTGCGAGCGACGCCGTCCACCTGACGTCGGCGCCGCCCCCGCACACAGCTGCGGGAGCCACTCAGCTGCCATCTCACCCACCTTGCGTGGGTGGGGGCGGCTCGCCTCACCCGTTCACGGCCTGCCCCAGGTCGCCGGCGAGCGATGCCGTCCACCTGGCGTCGGCGCCGCCCCCGCACGCTGCTGCGGGGGCCACTCAGCTAACGTCTCACCCACCTGGCGCGGGTGGAAGCGGCTCGCCTCACCCGTTCAAGGCCGGCCCCAGGTCGTCGGCGAACGATGCCGTCCACCTGGCGTCGGCGCCGCCCCTGCACGCTGCTGCGGGGGCCACTCAGCTGCCGTCTCACCCACCTGGCGCGGGTGGGGGCGGCATGCCTCACCTGTTCGCGATGTTCGCGGCCTGCCCCAGGTCGCCGGCGAGCGACGCCGTCCACCTGGCGTCGGCGCCGCCCCCGCACGCAGCTGCGGGGGCCACTAAACTGCCGTCTCACGCACCTGGCGCGGGTGGGGGCGGCCCGCCCCACCCGTTCGCGGCCTGCCCCAGGTCGCCGGCGAGCGACGCCGATCACCTGGCGTCGGCGCCGCCTTTGCACGCTGCTGCGGGGGCCAATCAGCTGCCGTCTCACCCACCTGGCGCGGGTGGGGGCAGCTTGCCTCACCCGTTCACGGCCTGCCCCAGGTCGCCGGCGAGCGATGCCGTCCACCTGGCGTCGGCGCCGCCCCCGCACGCTGCTGCGGGGGCCACTCAGCTAACGTCTCACCCACCTGGCGCGGGTGGGGGCGGCTCGCCTCACCCGTTCAAGGCCGGCTCCAGGTCGCCGGCGAGCAATGCCGTCCACCTGGCGTCGGCGCCGCCCCTGCACGCTGCTGCGGGGGCCACTCAGCTGCCGTCTCACCCACCTGGCGTGGGTGGGGGCGGCCCGCCTCACCTGTTCGCGATGTTCGCGGCCTGCCCCAGGTCACCGGTGAGCGACGCCGTCCACCTGGCATCGGCGCCGCCCCCGCACGCAGCTGCGGGGGCCACTCAGCTGCCGTCTCACCCACCTGGCACGGGTGGGGGCGGCCTGCCTCACCCGTTTGCTGCCTGCCCCAGGTCGCCGGCGTGCGACGCCGATCACCTGGCGTCGGCGCCGCCCTTACACGCAGCTGCGGGGGCCACTCAGCTGCCGTCTCACCCACCTGGCGCGGGTGGGGGCGGCCCGCCCCACCCGTTCGCGGCCTGCCCCAGGTCGCCGGCGTGCGACGCCGATCACCTGGCGTCGGCGCCGCCCTTACACGCAGCTGCGGGGGCCACAGAGCTGCCGTCTCACCCACCTGGCGCGGGTGGGGGCGGCCCGCCCCACCCGTTCGCGGCCTGCCCCAGGTCGCCGGTGTGCGACCCCGATCACCTGGCGTCGGCGCCGCCCTTACACGCAGCTGTGGGGGCCACTCAGCTGCCGTCTCACCCACCTGGCGCGGGTGGGTGCGGCCCGCCCCACCCGTTCGCAGCCTGCCCCAGGTCGCCGGCGAGCGACGCCGATCACCTGGAATCGGCGCCGCCCCTGCACGCTGCTGCGGGGGCCACCCAGGGTTGTCGGCCCAGGCTGGGCCGAGTGGGGCCCGAGGCTGTGGCGCTGATCCGCATCCCGGTGGAGCTGAACGGCCAGCCCATCACCGCGCTGGTGGACACCGCGGCCACGCATACCTACGTCGCTGCCCACCTCATCCCTGAGGCGGACCTTGTGCGGGAGGTCGACATCGTCCAGCTGGCCACCACTGGGGCCAGCACGTTCACGACGGGGCGTGCCCAGGTAAGGGTCGGCGTAAGGGATTTTGTTAGTAGCACCAGTGCCCTAGTGGTGCACGACCTCCGCGACGACCTGATCCTGGGGCTGCCCTGGTTGGAGCAGGAGGACGCCACAGTCGAGGTCCAGGGGAAGCGGGTCCATGTGGGGACCAGGGGCCGACGGACGGTATATGGACTCAACTACAGGACCCTACCACCGCGGGGCGAGCCCCTCCACCTGGTGGACCTCCGCCATGGTGTACCCCCTGTACATGTGCCCATGTTTGATGCGGTACTCATTCCTCCTGAAACATTAAATTAGGATTTTAGCGACAATAAAATCTCTTCCAGACACACCCGTTTGGAGTCTAGTGTAATGAGGTCACGCCTGGCGCGAAAGAGGCCGAGCCTCCCTCGGACGCCATGCCAGTTCGGCAGTTCAGCACAGCTCACGGACCGGGGCGGACCTACGTCCCACGGAGAGGCAACATCCTTTGTCTACATCGAAAGTAACGTCCGGTAAATATAGTCACTAATTAACAGAACCCCTTTTATTACTTAACCTCTCCGTGAGTACCCGGTCCCTTTTTTACGGTCCAGGACCTAATCCGGCCGCATCAATTTAAAGACACCCCGCACCACACTTGGTCAACGGGGCTGCTCTTCAATATACGGCACGGGCCGCCTCCCGCAACTTACAGAACTTTATTTAAGGTCACGCGCACGGCGCTGACCACAAACCCGCAAGGGAACTTGGACAAACTTAATTGCGGTGCGTGTTTCACCACAGTGGGCACAACACCCGCGCCGAGACATTTGCATACGGGATTGGCTGTCTCCACTTGTGCGCGCCCCCTTAATTCAGTGTATTTTTGTATCCCGTATTTTGTATTGCTAACTTACGTTACCCGAGTAACGAGTGCCACGTAACTTGTGCGCGCCCCCTTAATTCAGTGTATTTTTGTGTCCCGTACTTTGTATTGCTAACTTACGTTACCCGAGTAACGAGTGCCACGTAACCTGTGCGCGCCCCCTTAATTCAGTGTATTTTGTGTCCCGCCTTTGTGTTACGAAATTACGTTACCTGCGTACCCAGTGAGACGTCTGAGACGTAACAGCGTCCGAGGCCACGTAACGCGGAACACAAACCATACGGCGCCACGGAATAACGAGTAAACCCCCCCCCGGGGACCTCTGTAGAGTGTTGTATTGTGTACGACTCGTTCCTATGAATAAAAGGTACGACACCACCACCTCAACTCCACGCCTCTTATTTAAAATCATCTCACGCAACACCGCCGCCGGCCCTAGTGGGCCACGCAGGGGCACATACATCCACGACCCCAAACTCACGACTAGAACCGAGCTAGTCTGGCGCCCACCCGGACAATACGTAGCAAGAACCGCCTTTTCCCACTAGGAGCCACACCGGGACTCGAGCCCGAGACCCCGGACGACGGCAGTTCAGTATGTTAAATGGCTGATAGTTGATGGAGAGTGGTGTTGGAGGGCCCCTGACCTCCCCAGCTTTTCACGAGTGTTTTCCAGTTATACAATAGATCAGCTGATTATTTGGTTCAATGTCATGGTGACCTAGTTTAGTTCATTAATTTTTTTAGCATTGGAAATACTCTTGTAACTAATTTTTATATTTATTATATGCAGTAAAGGCATTGTACTTACTATGTTTTTACAAATTCTTCAGGTTATTAGGTAGATTATTTTTATATAAATGCATTTATCAGTATTTTATCTATTGCAATATTATTTTCATAACTATATTGTTATGTTTGTAGTTATTTGGAAGATGCAATTCTGTTTCCTGAGATTGTTATTTGTTTTGGTAAAAGGAAGGATGGGGGTGGCACCAAATTTTTATACTTCTTTTTTTGTATGCAGGATTTTGACAGTTTCCGTATGTGTTCTTATAATAGGAAAAATACAGATGTTTGTTCACTTTGTTCTCATGGGATACGGTAAATCAATAAGTGGTTATGATTTTAGAATTATTCAATTACAATAGGTATTTGTAGGTAACTAATGTTGGAAATTTTTATACCAAAAATGAGTGGTGATCATGATCAGTTTAATTGGAAAAATTAAATGAATTAAAATTTACAAATGTCGTGGCTGCCATTTGAGTTTTACTTTTTACAGACATTTTATTTTTTCTTTTCTTTTTTTAATAATAACAGAATGCTGATATCAGCAATTCATTTGCGTCATGCAGTTTGTATTGAAGGAAAGTCTCCAACAGTCTACCAGTGTACAAATCCTCAAGTGAATACTAATGATCTGCTAATATCAATGTTGTTAGTGGAACTTATGTGTACTTTTCTTCACCAACTATAGTGGTTGTGCAATCAGTGGTCTGCATTTCCTTAATGTGTCTGCCAAACTCCATCACATCATTACATTCAAGGAGTACATTAAGTAAAAATTGCTGTGAAACTGGCTATGTCTCTGTCATAATGTCAAATTATTGCTGTGTATGTTTGAGAACTGGTCCTTTATTACTATTGCAGTATTTTTTAATATAATTACATATTATGTAGATAAAACTATTTTTCCACTTCATGTGTGTAAGCAGTTGAATAGTATGTGAATGCATTCATTACAATGATATTTAATATGGGAGTAGTTGCTGGTAAGTCTAGCATAATTTTAATATTATAAAAACATTTAATGTTTTTTAAGCTATAATTTATGCAAAGCCTTTAAAAATGGACAGAACATATAACTTCACAGTTTTAATGGTGCAGATTTTACCAATATGAACATAATGAAATTTATCTTAAAACATTTTTCAGAATGAGACAAATACTTTACTAGGTCAAGTCTTTGTGAAGAAAATTTGAGGGAAAAAAATACAATCTGTACAACAGTAATATGGTATAATAATCACACAGGGATCTGTCCTCTGAAATTTGAGGTGGGGGTACATTTTATAATGTTCGTGTATACATAACTTTGACCATTTTTATTGCACATTTATTTCTTTCTACTTTTTATTTAAGGCATTTCAGAACTGCTTTGCAAAAAAAAGATTCAAGATTAAAATACATAAAATTAACATTTATTCAATTTTTAAAAAATAGTAAATTTAATATTCCTGCCTTGATTTAAAACATCTTGCCAGACCGTAGAGCGTATTGTATATCCATTCTCAAAAGTTGTTTCACATTTTTCTTCTGTAACTTAGCATAATGTACATTTTGTGCAAGTGCATATGCATACAAAAGAGTGAAAGCACATGTATGTGTGCTTTTTGAATGTGTTTGGTTTTAAATTAACTTGTTCTGTGAAACTTCATATTATAAAAAAAATATATATATTTCTTCCACAATAAAAGAACATGACCTGACTTTCAAACTAATTTAATTTATTACCTACAAAATTAACATCAACTTAAGTCATTTTATGATTTAAAAAAAAATAAAATTATATGTAAAAATGTTTGGTTCAAAGGTTTCTATTCCATCAAATCCATTCTCATTTACATATCCTTATGGTTGATTACAGGATAATTTTTTTTTTGGTAATTATGTCAAAATTTCCATTAAATATCACAAATGGATCTTTGGTAACAATCAAGAAATATTAATAATATGTATTTGTGAAAAATTTTAATTTATTGTGACATTTTTATTTGTTAAAATCTATATACATTGCTGCTTCCATTTCAAAAAAAAATATATATTTTTTTAAATTATTTTGGCATAGTTAATAAATTAGAGACTTTTTTTTTGTAATTGTGTAATGCTTCCACTTGTACAAATGATTGTAATCAGTTGTATTGAAAATATTCTATGAACATTGATTGATGTAGTTGTTCTTTGTCGTTTGAGTTGAGTTTTTTTTTATAGATATTTTCTTTTGCAACTCATAACAGAATTTTGGTGTGCATAATGGAAAAATTGTCAGGCAAAGGCCAAAATCCTTTTCAATCCACTGCATCGATTAACTGTGCCATGAAGATAGTGTGGTATGAATAAAATATTATTGAGATAATTTATGTAAAATTGTATTAACAAAGATCTGTCTGAAATAAATTTACCTGATTAATATACATTTTTGGATGTTTATTTGTTTTTTTTTGTTTTTTATGGGAAAGAATATCCCTTAAAGAGTTCTAATCATCAGGTGAACACTTATCTGCTGATTTCAATGTGTACAGTATAAATCAATTTTACATTTCTACACTATCAAATGGAGCTCTGGTGGCAGTGCTGTTAGCTGCTTGCTATTAACTGTGTGCCAATCTCCAGCACTGACCTACTGCATTCATTGAGGAGCACATTTGTAAAAACTGTTGTGGAAGTGGTTGTGCTACTGCAATGTGAATTTTGTGTTCTGTATCAGTTCTGGTAATGCATCGCTACATCACAGAATTTAAATTCAGAGCAGTTAATGCCACTGGGCCCATTACTCTTATTGGGAAAAAAAACTCCATTATACATTTCACATCACTGGACACACCAATAAATGTTATGTATGTGTACAATCATCTCAGCTAATATTTAATTTAATTAGTATTTCTAGCTGCTTCACTTTCAGGGCTTGACTGGTTTATTAATCTCCACAAAATATTAATTTGCATTTATATTTTAATGCTGTTAAATCTATTTCAAGGCTGAGAAGTTGTAGAATGTCTTTAATAATTGACAGAGAATATTAACTGGTGAAAATATTGGTACACAAAATGTAATGTCTTCCACTGTACAGATTCCTTTATTATATCATGTGTTTCACCATTTTTCTTGTACAGTTAATTTTTATACGTGTTATTAAAATGTTTATAGAACAACACTGGCAATAAATAGCATTAACAGCATTAAAAATATATTAAAATTAATTCATACATTCAAATTTACCGCCGTATTTTTAAAAGTCTCGCCTGGCCGTAGCTGACGTAGCTAGTTCAGTTAGGTACCGCTAGAATGCGCTCGAGTCTCAGAGATTGTTTGGACATCCAGTAGATGGCAGTAAAGTCGCACGTTTTAATCTGGGTACATAGATAAAGCATTGACTTACCGGTCTTCTCTTATATAGTCTTTGCTCATGTCTTTAAATGTAGTTTCAGTACAATTCAGCAATATTCGTTTGGCAATATTACATTGTAATTAATTGATTCTGAAATGTATCTGAGACATTAAATTATATATTGATACTTCCCATCATACTTGTTGGCACAGAAGATTAGAAATCTTTGATGTCTTTGTGTATTATATTTTTTGTTTTGGCGCAGTATTTCAGAGATTAGAGAAAGTTACAGATGGAGCATAAACACAGTTTGTTGGTATCTCTGCTGAAGCCAGGGGACGTAAGGGGGAAGCAGGTCGCCGCCATATTGTGCCATGAAGAAAATCGCATTTTCTTATAAGTGATGTATGTGAGCTGTTGGAAAATTGCATGAATATTAAATAAATAAAGACTGTTGATTCGAGAAAAATGAATGTGTACAAGAGTATGTAGTAAACTACATTTGTATAAACTAAGTGGAAACTTTTAGCGCCAAAATGGAAGTGTTTTACTGAAATTAGGACAGTGTTGACGTTGGATCGTGTTGGGCGGGACTTCAAGCTATTGGAGTGTGTATTCACGTGAAATGTCGTCTTGTTCAGCACATGGGTGCACGAACAGGAGTGCAAGGAAGGGGGCCGAACAGCTGGAAGTAGAAAAACAGAAGAAAATAACTTTTCACAAGTAAGTTTAATCATTGTCTTCGAGTGTTCAGGTTAGGTTAAAACATGCCTCTTGTTTGGGCCTAGTATAAATATATTTTAATACTGGATACAGAATATATACATACACATTTTTGGCAAAATAGAAGTAGGCTTACTTATAAAATCATGGTCATGTAGTTTTTGTCGTTTTGCAACACAATTTTAATAATAAACGAGATACAGAAGTATGTAGGCCTAGTTTATGTTTCATTAGAAGTGTACTATAGATGACAGTCTTATTGTCATTACATTTATATGATCCAACCAAGTTAATTTAACATCTTTTACAGACCTAACCAGCAATTTTTTTTAAATTCTGTATTCAGTTGTAACATTTGTTAAAAAAAAAGAGCTATAGTTTGGGTTTTATTGATATCTAACATAAAAACATTTGGAACAAATTATTTTTGATCTTCATGCAAAGAAGTTTTAACAATGTCATTTAACCTAACAATATTGAGTAGTATGAACGTTTATAAGATTGTTAATAGAATAAATAATATGATTTGGTATCACATTCCTTGGAAGATCATTAATTGTGTTGTTTAAAAGCAAGGGCGCTAAACATCCTTGTAGTTTACCATACGTTTAATGTTCTGTCTCAGGCCTTTTATTATTGATAGTGCTTCTCCCGCAGAACATATCACTCACAGTTCTCACAAGCATGTTATATACAAGCATGTTATATTGAATATCATGTCATTTATCATTATGGTGACTAACAAAGATACCAACGCACTTCCCTGCGGTACTCCTGATGTAACCTCTTCCTTCTCTGACATTGCCTTCCCCACTCACACTCTGAGACTTCGTCCCCTGAGAAAGTCCCCAATTCATCTCACCAACGACTTGTCCTCTAGCATATCATCTACCTTCCTCATCAACATTGCATGAGACACCTTGTCAAACACCTTTTCAAAGTCTATGAAGCACGCATCTACCGGTACCTGCTTCCCCATATCAGCTTCCTGCACCATATCCTTTAAAAAAACCTGCCAACTGAGTCACACATGAATAACCCTTTCTGAAACTATGTTGGTACTCCTGAAGCCAATTACTCTCATTCATAATGTTAACCACATACTGCACCACTAATCTCTCCGTTACCTTCCCCGTACATAATATGAGACACTCAGGTCTGTAACTGCCATGTCTTCCTTTATCCTCATTCCATTATGTTCCCTGAATAATCATGTTTTGCCTGCTTTATTTTACTTTCTAGCTCCCTTCCCATCTGCTTCATACATTCCCTGGCTGTTGTCCTACCACTACTTTTCCACTTTGCATGCTTTTTTTCTACTTTTCCTATACAATCTTTACATAATTGCTTTCATAGTCTTCCAGCATACTCTTAATCAGTGCATCAATTGTACTTGCACCCTTTCTAAGACAACCGTTCAGCAAAGATATAATTTTTGGTTTGAAAATAATTGTATAGGCTTACCCCTTTGTCGATGATAGTTTTCAACAGTTTTAGAGAAATAGGAAATAGATAACTTTGGTAGGTCTGCTAGCATGTTTTGAAAGCTAGCATTTCACAGAGTTGAAACTTTTAGTATGACCATTATTTTTTTTTTCTTTCAAGAAAACAATTTTTTTCCCTTTAATTTTTAAATGCACATTTTATCTTGAAATCTCGATATTCTTTGTGTAAAGCTGGTTGGTGGCCCTTAATTACTGTTGCTAACAAGTGCAATGGTATCTTTTCAGGTTTCCGAAAGACTTGGAGAAGCGACAGCAGTGGATAAAAGCTGTGCGAAGGGAAAACTGGGAACCGTCAGCTAGGAGTGTTTTATGCTCTTCTCACTTTGCTGACGAGTGTTTCGACAGGACATCTCTGTGCTATGTCAGACTATGGGAGAATGCTCTTCCAACTATATTTCCTGCTTTTCCACCTCACTTGCAAAAGGTTCTGTACCAACTGATTTTCCTGTACCTATGTGTTGTTTAAATTGCTTCTTATACAATTTTGCTTCAGCAGTTCTGACAACTTAAATCAATATTTTGCTTGTATAACCCTACTTATTGATACAAAAAATTAATTCATGCAACAAATTTTTTTGATTGTAATGATGGGATCATAATTTAATGAGCAGTTTCGATGTTTTGGTGTTTAGGTAACTAACTTAAGGAAATGTATTTTTGGTGACTACACCAGTTGTCGTAATGATGAAGTAATTATTAAAAACGTACATAGATAATACCAAATCAAAGTTTCTTGCATGTTAATACTTAGAATGCAAATTTAAAAATATGTTAAAGAGGTAAAACCTAAGAGATACTTCTTGCATTTATTTATAATAATAGTTTTACATTCACAATTAGGCTACCGACATACTATTATCAACAAATAATGTAGATTAGTTGGAACAAAAATAATTGCAATACCTACCTTCTACAATTGTTTTTGCAGGAATTACCAAATTTGCATCTGAAATCATGAACTTGGTGTTTGATACTAAGTAACACAATAGAATAATTCATGTATTGTGTACTGTATTTGGAAAATCTTTTTTGCATAAATATTTTATCCTAATATATTAATGTTTAAATTACAATTATCTTTATTGTAATTATAGAGGACTACCAAAGTGTGTTATGTATTCTTTACTTGCAAGGTTAGGTGAGGTGGATGTCATTTAATTGCATTTACTTGGTTACAGTGTATCTAGTTCCCTTACGAACACAAGATTAATATGAAGTGCAAACTGGAGAACACTGCAAGTAATGTTTATCGGGTAAATGTTAAGCAGAACCCGCATTCTGAAATAATATTATTAAAAATCCCAAAATAACTTTATTCTATTCTATGCTTACTTTGTATACGATATTTCCTTTAGTATTTTTATTCCTTTAAAACTTCAATTTACGTGCTATCGCATGTAATCAAGTCGGCGGTCTGCGCCTCCATACTGCTAAAAACATCCCTGTCAAGGGTTGACGCAAGAGCTTGGTTATACAGTAGGGACTCACATAATTTCTTTTGCAAATTCAGAAATATTTACGTTGTTATTAATGTAAAAAAGAAATGAATGACACTGTATTGGAAGCACAAAATGGTGACAACAGAATGAATACACATGTATTTAAATGGGAAATGAAAACGGCGATTACTCCTAAACTAATCGGAATTTTTTATTACCAGTTTTTTTATTAAATTCAGGAATGTGAAGAGCATAGAAATAAGTTATTTTGGGATTTTTAATAATAATATTTCAGAATACGGGTTCTGCTTAACATTTACCGTTTATCGATATCCTAACGAGTATACTGTTGTGGAAGGAATGACAAAAAAGAAATGTGATACTAGAGACAAGTAGAAATGTTATAATTACAATTTAACCAAACCCACTGCACATGGAATGATTTATCTTACAATGTCATATAGTGAGACCACTACTTTGTGGTTATTGGCAGCACGTCTTTGCACAGAGTTGGCATTTTATATGAGATACAGATAGAACAGCAGTTGAATGAAGACAGTAGTAATAGGAGTGCCTTGAGAAAATCCCTACATTATTTATTTATTTATTTATTTATTTAATATTTGTTGCATGCCTACCTACAGCTTACGGCCTTGGGTGGTAGGCACGATACAAACAACACAGATACATACAGACAGATCAAAACAATACAAAATACAAGACAACAAAACAAAACGATACACACAACATGCAACATTTAACAATTAGTAAATAATTTATTTGTAAATTTTATAATGTAGAAAATAAGAATAACAAAAAAAAACTAACTTGAAACAAAATGATTACTAACCACAAGAAAAAAAAATTAAGTTAGGGATAGTTGTATTTTTTTAAATTTTATTTTGCTATCTAATTCAGGAAATAACCTTGCATATTTATTGTAATTTTTAGTTATTCTGTTTAATAGATCATTTGTTTTACTTAACGTACAAATTAAAGATTGATTACGACTATTGAAAGTAGGTATTCTAATTCCAGTGTTGTGAAGAAAATAGTTACAATTAATTGTATTTTTGTAACAATTGTGTACAAATAATGCATCTAATATTTCTCTTCTTAATAGTAAGGAACCAAGAAGGGAGTTCAAATCAACATTTAGATTAATGTTACTTTTTAGGTTTATAATTTTGATCAGTTTGAATTGTATTTTATCCAATTTGTCACTATCTGATTTATTAATGTTATTCCAAATCAAAGAACCATATTCAAATTTAGATCTCACCAAGGATATATAAAGACTAAGTGTTGAATCTAAATTAGATGCATTAAATGTGATATATTTAATCAACGCTAACATTTTATTAGCATTTGATCTAAGTGTTTCAATATGATTGTGAAAGAATAATTTTGAATCTAGCAAAATACCTAAGTCTCTGACACAGTTTGATTTTGCAATAGTACGATTGTCTAGTTTATATTCAAATACAATAGGATGATATTTTCTTGAGAAGGTTATTGTGGTGGTTTTACTGTAGTTAAGTTTAACGAGATTAGTCTTACACCAAGCAACAACAGAAGAAATGTCATGTTGAAGTAAGTGACAGTCATTTAATGATGTAATTTTTCTATATATTTTTAGGTCATCTGCAAATAACAGACCAACAGAATAATTTTGTGCTTTGGTTATATCATCAATAAAAATGTTGAAAAGAAGGGGAGAAAGGGTACCACCTTGAGGTACTCCAGATTTTGCCATATGTAAATCAGATTTAGTTTTATTAATAGAAACAAAGTATTTCCTATCTTTCAAATAGCTGCCAAACCATTTGATATAATTGTCGCTCAATCCCATAATGGATAATTTGCTGAGTAATATCTGATGGTTTACTGTATCAAAAGTCTTTGCTAAATCAAAATAGCAAGCATCCACTGGGCCTTGGGTTATCACTTCAGAATAAATTGGATTTATGAAAGTTATTATGCTCACGAGTTTATGGAATTCCATACTTCTGGTGCCCAGGGTTGCATCAGAAAACTCTAGCATATATTTTGTGTTATTTTGGAGGGTTAAGAAATAAAAATGCAATGAAATAAAAAATATAAAAAATATATAAAGGTATATTTGTAATTGCAGTAGAACTTCTTCAATACAAACCGGAAGGGACCTAAATGTTTACTTTTTGTAAAAATGGGGTTTGTATTATCAGGTGCTTGCAGCAACTATGAAAAATTCTAAAATGTTTGCCACTCTGTTTAATATCCAAAATATAAACATTAACATCATCAATAACTTTCTTTTACTAAAGGACTTAATGTTACATTGTTTATGCATAAAAAACAAAGTTAATAGTTAATTTGTTGAGAAAATTTATATCTCATTCCTAGGAGACAGAAAGAAGTTTGTATTAATAAGGTTTGAATAGGTTTTACTGTAAATTCATTGTCTGTTAAAGGTGCAGCATAAAAGGAAACCGCCACACTCATGTGTAGTTGATGCTACGGTATGTGATGGCAGTACAGAAGAGGTTCAAGCTAAACAGATGTGTTTCCAGCAGCCAGAAGAAGACCACCATTGTGAGGAAAGTTCATCTTTGGCACCCAGTAATTTTGAGTCCCCAAGGAAAAAATGCCTGCGGTTGAAGATGATTGAAATGAGAAGGTCTTACAGAAGAAAACTGAAAACCATACAACAGAAGAATAGGAGGTACAAAAAAAAGGTAGCGCATTTGGATGCCATAATTAAGAATTTGAGAAAGAAATGTTTGATTCCTGGAGAAGGTCTTGATGTGCTACAGTGTATTGCTACTTCAAATAAGGATCTGTTGAAGAGACAAGTAGCAAAGTTCAAGAACACAAGTCTTCACAGAAAATATAGCCAAGAACTTCGCACATTTGCAGTAACACTTCATTATTATTCACCACGTGCTTACTGTAATGTGAGGAAAAGTTTTGATTCTTGCTTACCACACCCAAAAACAATCAGCAAATGGTATCAGCACGTTGATGGGGAACCAGGTTTTACAGCCGAGGCATTTCGTGCCGTAAAACTGAGGGAAAGTCAAGAAGATCATGAAATATTGTGCTCCCTTGTTTTTGATGAATTGGCCACCAGGAAACATGTGGAATTTGATGGTCACACTTACCAAGGTTTTGTAGATACAGGCACAGGTGTTGACAATGATGATCGACAACTGGCAAATGAAGCCTTAGTTTTTTTATTAGTTGCCATTAACGGGTCGTGGAAGGTCCCAGTTGGCTATTTTCTAATAGATGGAGTGAATTCTGAGCAGAAGGCAAACTTAGTTTTACAGTGTGTAAAGTTGGCAAATGACAATGGAGTACGCATAGTTTCCATCACGTTTGATGGGGTTTCAACCAATTTCAGTATGGCCAAGGAATTAGGTTGCTCCTTTGATCCTTCACAACCTTTAAGAACATGGTTCATTCCACCAGGCATGGAACAGACAATAGTCATATTTCCTGATCCCAGCCATATGGTGAAGTTGGCTCGAAACACACTAGGAGAAAAAAGGGTACTTGTTGATGGAAATGGTGATCTTGTTCAGTGGCAGTATTTTGAGAAATTGCATAACATTCAAGAATTGGAAGGGTTGCATTTAGGAAACAATCTTAAGTCCTCGCACATATTTTTCCAAAATCAAAAGATGAAAGTAAATTTGGCTACTCAACTTTTTAGTCGTTCCGTTGCAGACGCAATGGAATTTTTGACACAGACATTAGGGGTTACTGAGTTTCAAGGTTCAGCAGCAACAGTAAGGTTCATAAGGATTATGAACAACTTGTTTGATGTGTTGAACACTAAGAACATGAGGCAGTTAGATTTCAAGAAACCACTACATGAAGGGAACAAAGATGCAGTTTTTGAATTTTTAGGAGAAGCTGAACATTATTTACGTAACTAGAAACTGAATTATCATCCTGTGATCCAATCATGCAAGAAGACAGGTTTCTTAGGGTTTCTGATTTGCATTGAAAGTTTGAAAATTTGCTACAGTGATTTATGTACTACCAGTGAGCCACTTTTGAAATACATACCAACTTATAAATTTTCACAAGACCACATTGAATTTTTTTTTGGTAATATCAGAATGCATGGTGGATTCAACAACAATCCAACAGTGAGGCAGTTCAAATCCGCTTATAAGAAGTGTCTAGTTCATATGGAACTCAAGCCAACAACAACAAGAAATGCCATACCACTGGAGGAAATAACCATATTAAATTGCTCTTCAGCCAACACAATAAATTTGACAACTCCTACAGCATACTTGTACTCTGAAGAAAATGCCAACAGCTTGATAATAGAGGATGAATCAGATCATGTTTATTCGTTCAATCCTCAGGAAATTACAGAATATGCCCATCATATTATTACTTACATTGCTGGCTTTGTAGTTCGTCACTTGAACGTGGTCTTAAAATGTGAAAACTGCCTTAGCTCACTGTCAGGAAACTCTGAAAACCTGCTTCATTCACTTATCATGCAAAAAGACAGGGGTGGATTACTGTTCCCATCACGAGATGTCATTGCAGTATGTGAGACATGTGAGAAGGTGATCCGAACTGCACTTGCAGAGAGCGGTGGGAAATTTCTTTTAAAGAAATTTACTGTGGCTAGACTTGTGTGTTTTTTAATGAACACTTATGTAATCTCAAGGAGTTGGATCTTTGCTAGCCTAAATGAACATTGCAATGACTAAGAACCATTAAATGACAGTAGTATATGATAGCCGGTCCTGAAACTGGCTTCTGGCTGTGGAGCGGGGAGCCGAGCCACATCTCTGACGTCACGTCCATCTCTGACGTCACGGCGGCCATCTTGGATGACCTTGACCTTGACCTTTGACCTTGGCCTGGAATTTGATCCTCAAAAATCGCCAAAAATGACCAAAATTGGGCAAAAATTGCCCAAAATTCCTCAAAAATCGCCATAATTTCAATTTTTTTGAAAAAAATTTCCGCCAAAAAATCTCAAATAATTCCACAGTTCAAAAATTAGGATTTCGAAAATCCTCAAAAGTCGCTTTGCCCTAGAAAAAACGAAAACTCCTAAAAGCGGCTTAAAACTCCTAAGAGCTAGCCGCTTATAAGCCGCCGACCTTTAAAATAAGGATGTCATGGCAACCATATTGGATGATGACGTCACCGTTGCAAATTTTGTTACGGCCGCCATCTTTAACTTTTTTATTTATTATCAGGTTTTAATGAAAAAAAATTAAAAATTATAAAAAATTCCATTTAATAAAATTTTAATAAAAGATTTATAAAAATTATATTTTTACGACACGGAGTTCGGAGTCCTCGGTTCGAACCCGGTGAGGGCAAAAAAAATTAAAAATGGCGACCGATCCTTCCCCCCGTGGTGGGTGCTAGCAGACTGACTCCCACCACTTTTTTTCAAAGCATATAGATCGTCATCTAGTATGACGTCATGTCCGCCATCTTGTCTTTGATGCTGGAAGCCATCATCAATGTATCGTCGGCGAGAGTGCGCTGACGCCATGTTAGTTTAGTTCTTATCCGCTAGAGTGCAGTAATCATTTATTACTGTGACACCCGCCATCTTGAAATTTGGCCGCCATCTTGAAAATCCGTAATTATTTAGCTAGAAATTCGGGAAAAGTTCCAAAATTCATTAAATAAATCACTCATTAATTTACATATTGATTCGATCCACTCCTGTCCTTGGTTCAATCCCTGGCCGATACAAAAAAATTAAATATAACATCAATTTAACATAATAGTAACAGGTTCGAGGAATTAAACACCGCAAGTTCTATTACAAACAGAATATTTATTACATAATTTCTATTCTACTACAGGATCACTTAAGAAAGCTAGCAAATTTATAATCAATCATTTAGTTCCGCATCGGTGTGAAATGACTAATTCTTAGCTCCAATCGGTTTATACTAGACAGAGTCCAACCAGAACCTTTACTGACATAGTTCTCCTCTTCTTGACAGAGTTTCTGGATACCGTGTTTAACAGTTTGCTTCACATCGTTAGAACTGTAAATTACTGTAGCCGATGTCTTGAATGCACACTTTTTCACTTTGTCATCTAACGGATATGGCTTTCCATATAGACAGTCCAACCACAAGTTATATTTTAATGGTCAGTTTGTTGCTACGTCATCAGTAAGCTGATTGATTATGTCCTGTCTGATATCATCAAGAAAAGTACAAATGTCCTTCGACTCACCGAACGTATTTATATAATAGTAGTCTTTCAACGTTCCACGAAATGCAGTCTGCGCCAAGTAGAAGCCATTATCGTTCACTTGTAATGCTCCGAACACAGTCTTAGGTTTAGGTCCATGTTCAGACGTCATAGCAATCGGTTGCTGCGCATCTGTTTTTTTGATTGTACGCTCACGAGCCTTCAATCTAAAGCGAGGAGTCGAAATGTCTGCAGGTAGTTCAGCAGTAGGCACACGGACTTCACCTTTACATATTTTCGCATGTCGTCGCAAACTATCAATTCGAGTAAACCATTCATGACAATCATCACATCGAAACTTTATACGAGAAGGATTCTTTTTACATTTGCTCCGCTCATGTCTTCGTGCATTATGGGAAAATGTGAACGACATATCACAGTAGCTGCAAGGATACCGTGCTGATGTAGACAAACCTTTCAGACTCGATCCAGATATGAACGTTGCAACAGTAGTACCATTTCCAGGCATACTCTTATGAACATCGACGCATCGCTGTTGCACCGAAACCTTTACTTTCTGCCGCACAGCAGGACCTTTACATGTCTTCATGTGCGTTTTCATATTATCTTTTCTGGCAAACTGCTTATGACATTTCTCACAAACAAACATTTTACGATATAGGTTCTTGGCACATTCTCTCTTCTCATGCCGTTGAGCATTGCTGCTGTTTGAGAAAATCTTGTCACAGTAACAGCACCGATGTTCGTTAGTTGTTGTCGATTCAGCATCCATTGAAGTCTCCATCGAGGGCGAAACGAAGTTCGTCGAGTTTTCCTGCACAGCCAGCACTACCGGGATTAAAGTCTCTTCTGCTGGTGGTATCGCGTCTGTTGAAATCTCCTCCAGTGTTGTCGACGTGGTTGTCAACGGAATCTGCTCCTTCTCCGTCGTAGCTGTCGTAAAGGTTCCCGTAGACGATGGTACAACCTCCATCGAGTTCGACGTTAAAGTCGGTAAAGATGCCATCGAGTTCGCATGAACAGGTAATTACGTGATTAATGCACCAGAAGAAATAAACTAGGTGATCCTTACACCGCCGACGTCAGTTACAAACTGAGCGCCCTGCTGTCTAGGACTCTCTTATATACATGCACCGTATGGAATAATACGCTAGTCAAATCAAGAAACATCTACAATAATACTAAAGTCAAAACAACATTAAAAATAGAAGGACCATCAACAAAAAGGAAGCACATTCTGGAAGCACAATAAAAAAAGGCAGCACATTTGGAAGCACCGTCAACGAAAAGGCAGCACATTTGGAAGCACCGACATCTAAAAGACAGCACCGCCATCGAAAAGGCAGCACATTTTGGAAGCACCGACAACGAAAAGGCAGCACCGTCATCGTAAAGGCACGGACCGCAAGTCCGGGTCATGTCAATATCAGACATATAGACCATGAACTCAGTACACGCAGGAAAAACGGAACGTACACGCAGGAAAACGGAAGGTACACGCAGGAAAACGAAATTTACACACAGGAAAACAGAACGTACACGCAGGAAAACGGAACGTACACGCAGGAAAACGGAACGTACACGCAGGAAAACGGAACGTACACACAGGAAACGGAACGTACACGCAGGAAACGGAATGATCACAGGCTCCAAAATTCATTGGCTCCAATATTCATTGACTCCAATATTCATTGACTCCAATATTCATTTACTCCAATATTCAATGGCTCCAATATTCATTAGCTCCAATATTCATTGGCTCCAATATTCATTGGCTCCAAAATTCATTGGCTCCAATATTCATTGACTCCAATATTAATTGGCTCCAAAATTCATTGGCTCCAATATTCATTGACTCCAATATTCATTGACTCCAATATTCATTTACTCCAATATTCAATGGCTCCAATATTCATTAGCTCCAATATTCATTGGCTCCAATATTCATTGGCTCCAAAATTCATTGGCTCCAATATTCATTGACTCCAATATTAATTGGCTCCAATATTCATTGGCTCCAATATTCATTTACTTCAATATACATTGACTCCAATATTCATTGGCTTCAATATTCATTGGCTCCATCAGTCATTGTCACCAACAGTCTTTTGGTTCCAAAAGTCGTTTGGCTCTAAATATATTTGGCTAGAATTCTTCGAGTCTAAGAGACTATAAAGCCACATGGCTACGAGTCTAAAATGATCTAGATATTTACGAGTTATACACGGCTTGCGAGGCTAGAGCTACGAAGCTTCTAGTTCACAAGTTTACGTGACTGCGAGGATACAGGACTACAAGTCTACATGAGTACTTGACTACGAAGCTACTCGTCTACAAGGCTCCAATTGCAGCATCTGTCTTCGTCAGAATTTTCTCTCTTGCTCCAACTGCACCACCACCATTATGTTATAAGATTACATGGATACTTGCTTACCTAGCTTCAAGTCTACGAGGCTCCAATGCATCATGACTACGCGACTTCAAGCAATGAGGTTACGAGACTACGTGAATACGAATCTTCAAGTTTACGAGACTGTGAGGCTACAGAGATACGAAGCCTCTAGAAAAAGAGTTTACGTGACTGCGAGGATAGAGGTCATCAAGTCTACATGAGTACTTGACTACGAAGCTACTCATCTACAAGGCTCCAGTTGACGTATCTGTCTTCGACGGAATTTTCTCTTTTGTTCCAACTGCACCAACAGCATTATGTTATAAGATTACATGGATACTTGCCTACGTAGCTTCAAGTCTACGAGGCTCCATTACATCATGTCTACGCGACTACGAGCCATGAGGTTACGAGACTACGTGACTACGAATCTTCAAGTTGACGAGACTGCGAGGCTACAGAGCTACGAAGCCTCTAGAAAACGAGTTTACGTGTCTGCATGGATACAGGAATACAAGTATGCATGAGTTCTTGACTACGAAGCTACTCGTCTACAAGGCTCCAATTACTACATTTGTCTTCGACGGAATTTTCTCTTTTGCTACATCTGCTCCATCAGCATTTTGTTATAAGATTACAAGGCTACTTGCTTACGTAGCTTCAAGTCTACGAGGCTCCAATGCATCATGACTACGAGACTACGTGCCATGAGGTTACGTGACTATGCGATTGCAAGTCTTCAAGGTTACGTGATCGCGAGGCTATAGGACTACCAAGCTTCCAGAACGTATGGTTACGAGACTGCATGACTAATTAGCGGCGCGGCTACGAAACTTCATGTCTCTAACTGACTACAATATCACTATTCAGTGGTGAGAGTTAATTTATCTCATGCAAAGGTACTTGCTGCAAGTTGTTCCGCTTTTCAACATCAGATGACGTCACGTGTTGCTTGCAGGTAAATAATATTTATTTCTTATATGCGGGATGCTCACTATCGATCGCATAAGAAGGATGGCTTCGTTAGTCTCCAAGGAGAAGGAAGTTCGTCCTTCCTGCTAGTGCTTCTCAGATTTCTCACGGTCCGACATCTTGGATTGCGACGTTACGGCGACCATCTTTGATGGGTGTGACCTTGACCTTTGACCGAAACCGCAGGAATGATCGCAAGCACTCGGATGAATCATGAAAATATTGATAAGAATAATCAGGAGCACACGGAGAAAACCATCACAATATTGATAAGAATTATCAGAAGCACACGGAGAAAAACGACACATGTTTTCTTTGATATCATAAAATTACAGGAAAAAAAAAATTAAAAAATACATAAAATTCTGGCTTGTACTAAAACTCTATCTTTGCTCAACAATGATAAGTTTACAAGCTAGCAGAATCAGTTTATGTATTTTTTAATTTTTTTTTTCCTGTAATTTTATGATATCAAAGAAAACATGTGTCGTTTTTCTCCGTGTGCTTCTGATAATTCTTATCAATATTGTGATGGTTTTCTCCGTGTGCTCCTGATTATTCTTATCAATATTTTGATGATTCATCCGAGTGCTTGCGATCATTCCTGCGGTTTCGGTCAAAGGTCAAGGTCACACCCATCAAAGATGGTCGCCGTAACGTCGCAATCCAAGATGTCGGACCGTGAGAAATCTGAGAAGCACTAGCAGGAAGGACGAACTTCCTTCTCCTTGGAGATTAACGAAGCCATCCTTCTTATGCGATCGATAGTGAGCATCCCGCATATAAGAAATAAATATTATTTACCTGCAAGCAACACGTGACGTCATCTGATGTTGAAAAGCGGAACTACTTGCAGCAAGTACCTTTGCATGAGATAAATTAACTCTCACCACTGAATAGTGATATTGTAGTCAGTTAGAGACATGAAGTTTCGTAGCCGCGCCGCTAATTAGTCATGCAGTCTCGTAACCATACGTTCTGGAAGCTTGGTAGTCCTATAGCCTCGCGATCACGTAACCTTGAAGACTTGCAATCGCATAGTCACGTAACCTCATGGCACGTAGTCTCGTAGTCATGATGCACTGGAGCCTCGTAGACTTGAAGCTACGTAAGCAAGTAGCCTTGTAATCTTATAACAAAATGCTGATGGAGCAGATGTAGCAAAAGAGAAAATTCCGTCGAAGACAAATGTAGTAATTGGAGCCTTGTAGACGAGTAGCTTCGTAGTCAAGAACTCATGCATACTTGTATTCCTGTATCCATGCAGACACGTAAACTCGTTTTCTAGAGGCTTCGTAGCTCTGTAGCCTCGCAGTCTCGTCAACTTGAAGATTCGTAGTCACGTAGTCTCGTAACCTCATGGCTCGTAGTCGCGTAGACATGATGTAATGGAGCCTCGTAGACTTGAAGCTACGTAGGCAAGTATCCATGTAATCTTATAACATAATGCTGTTGGTGCAGTTGGAACAAAAGAGAAAATTCCGTCGAAGACAGATACGTCAACTGGAGCCTTGTAGATGAGTAGCTTCGTAGTCAAGTACTCATGTAGACTTGATGACCTCTATCCTCGCAGTCACGTAAACTCTTTTTCTAGAGGCTTCGTATCTCTGTAGCCTCACAGTCTCGTAAACTTGAAGATTCGTATTCACGTAGTCTCGTAACCTCATTGCTTGAAGTCGCGTAGTCATGATGCATTGGAGCCTCGTAGACTTGAAGCTAGGTAAGCAAGTATCCATGTAATCTTATAACATAATGGTGGTGGTGCAGTTGGAGCAAGAGAGAAAATTCTGACGAAGACAGATGCTGCAATTGGAGCCTTGTAGACGAGTAGCTTCGTAGTCAAGTACTCATGTAGACTTGTAGTCCTGTATCCTCGCAGTCACGTAAACTTGTGAACTAGAAGCTTCGTAGCTCTAGCCTCGCAAGCCGTGTATAACTCGTAAATATCTAGATCATTTTAGACTCGTAGCCATGTGGCTTTATAGTCTCTTAGACTCGAAGAATTCTAGCCAAATATATTTAGAGCCAAAAGACTTTTGGAACCAAAAGACTGTTGGTGACAATGACTGATGGAGCCAATGAATATTGAAGCCAATGAATATTGGAGTCAATGTATATTGAAGTAAATGAATATTGGAGCCAATGAATATTGGAGCCAATTAATATTGGAGTCAATGAATATTGGAGCCAATGAATTTTGGAGCCAATGAATATTGGAGCCAATGAATATTGGAGCTAATGAATATTGGAGCCATTGAATATTGGAGTAAATGAATATTGGAGTCAATGAATATTGGAGTCAATGAATATTGGAGCCAATGAATTTTGGAGCCAATTAATATTGGAGTCAATGAATATTGGAGCCAATGAATTTTGGAGCCAATGAATATTGGAGCCAATGAATATTGGAGCTAATGAATATTGGAGCCATTGAATATTGGAGTAAATGAATATTGGAGTCAATGAATATTGGAGTCAATGAATATTGGAGCCAATGAATTTTGGAGCCTGTGATCATTCCGTTTCCTGCGTGTACGTTCCGTTTCCTGTGTGTACGTTCTGTTTTCCTGCGTGTACGTTCCGTTTTCCTGCGTGTACGTTCCGTTTTCCTGCGTGTACGTTCTGTTTTCCTGTGTGTAAATTCCGTTTTCCTGCGTGTACCTTCCGTTTTCCTGCGTGTACGTTCCGTTTTTCCTGCGTGTACTGAGTTCATGGTCTATATGTCTGATATTGACATGACCCGGACTTGCGGTCCGTGCCTTTACGATGACGGTGCTGCCTTTTCGTTGTCGGTGCTTCCAAAATGTGCTGCCTTTTCGATGGCGGTGCTGTCTTTTAGATGTCGGTGCTTCCAAATGTGCTGCCTTTTCGTTGACGGTGCTTCCAAATGTGCTGCCTTTTTTTATTGTGCTTCCAGAATGTGCTTCCTTTTTGTTGATGGTCCTTCTATTTTTAATGTTGTTTTGACTTTAGTATTATTGTAGATGTTTCTTGATTTGACTAGCGTATTATTCCATACGGTGCATGTATATAAGCGAGTCCTAGACAGCAGGGCGCTCAGTTTGTAACTGACGTCGGCGGTGTAAGGATCACCTAGTTTATTTCTTCTGGTGCATTAATCACGTAATTACCTGTTCATGCGAACTCGATGGCATCTTTACCGACTTTAACGTCGAACTCGATGGAGGTTGTACCATCGTCTACGGGAACCTTTACGACAGCTACGACGGAGAAGGAGCAGATTCCGTTGACAACCACGTCGACAACACTGGAGGAGATTTCAACAGACGCGATACCACCAGCAGAAGAGACTTTAATCCCGGTAGTGCTGGCTGTGCAGGAAAACTCGACGAACTTCGTTTCGCCCTCGATGGAGACTTCAATGGATGCTGAATCGACAACAACTAACGAACATCGGTGCTGTTACTGTGACAAGATTTTCTCAAACAGCAGCAATGCTCGACGGCATGAGAAGAGAGAATGTGCCAAGAACCTATATCGTAAAATGTTTGTTTGTGAGAAATGTCATAAGCAGTTTGCCAGAAAAGATAATATGAAAACGCACATGAAGACATGTAAAGGTCCTGCTGTGCGGCAGAAAGTAAAGGTTTCGGTGCAACAGCGATGCGTCGATGTTCATAAGAGTATGCCTGGAAATGGTACTACTGTTGCAACGTTCATATCTGGATCGAGTCTGAAAGGTTTGTCTACATCAGCACGGTATCCTTGCAGCTACTGTGATATGTCGTTCACATTTTCCCATAATGCACGAAGACATGAGCGGAGCAAATGTAAAAAGAATCCTTCTCGTATAAAGTTTCGATGTGATGATTGTCATGAATGGTTTACTCGAATTGATAGTTTGCGACGACATGCGAAAATATGTAAAGGTGAAGTCCGTGTGCCTACTGCTGAACTACCTGCAGACATTTCGACTCCTCGCTTTAGATTGAAGGCTCGTGAGCGTACAATCAAAAAAACAGATGCGCAGCAACCGATTGCTATGACGTCTGAACATGGACCTAAACCTAAGACTGTGTTCGGAGCATTACAAGTGAACGATAATGGCTTCTACTTGGCGCAGACTGCATTTCGTGGAACGTTGAAAGACTACTATTATATAAATACGTTCGGTGAGTCGAAGGACATTTGTACTTTTCTTGATGATATCAGACAGGACATAATCAATCAGCTTACTGATGACGTAGCAACAAACGGACCATTAAAATATAACTTGTGGTTGGACTGTCTATATGGAAAGCCATATCCGTTAGATGACAAAGTGAAAAAGTGTGCATTCAAGACATCGGCTACAGTAATTTACAGTTCTAACGATGTGAAGCAAACTGTTAAACACGGTATCCAGAAACTCTGTCAAGAAGAGGAGAACTATGTCAGTAAAGGTTCTGGTTGGACTCTGTCTAGTATAAACCGATTGGAGCTAAGAATTAGTCATTTCACACCGATGCGGAACTAAATGATTGATTATAAATTTGCTAGCTTTCTTAAGTGATCCTGTAGTAGAATAGAAATTATGTAATAAATATTCTGTTTGTAATAGAACTTGCGGTGTTTAATTCCTCGAACCTGTTACTATTATGTTAAATTGATGTTATATTTAATTTTTTTGTATCGGCCAGGGATCGAACCAAGGACAGGAGTGGATCGAATCAATATGTAAATTAATGAGTGATTTATTTAATGAATTTTGGAACTTTTCCCGAATTTCTAGCTAAATAATTACGGATTTTCAAGATGGCGGCCAAATTTCAAGATGGCGGGTGTCACAGTAATAAATGATTACTGCACTCTAGCGGATAAGAACTAAACTAACATGGCGTCAGCGCACTCTCGCCGACGATACATTGATGATGGCTTCCAGCATCAAAGACAAGATGGCGGACATGACGTCATACTAGATGACGATCTATATGCTTTGAAAAAAAGTGGTGGGAGTCAGTCTGCTAGCACCCACCACGGGGGGAAGGATCGGTCGCCATTTTTAATTTTTTTTGCCCTCATCGGGTTCGAACCGAGGACTCCGAACTCCGTGTCGTAAAAATATAATTTTTATAAATCTTTTATTAAAATTTTATTAAATGGAATTTTTTATAATTTTTAATTTTTTTTCCATTAAAACCTGATAATAAATAAAAAAGTTAAAGATGGCGGCCGTAACAAAATTTGCAACGGTGACGTCATCATCCAATATGGCTGCCATGACATCCTTATTTTAAAGGTCGGCGGCTTATAAGCGGCTAGCTCTTAGGAGTTTTAAGCCGCTTTTAGGAGTTTTCGTTTTTTCTAGGGCAAAGCGACTTTTGAGGATTTTCGAAATCCTAATTTTTGAACTGTGGAATTATTTGAGATTTTTTGGCGGAAATTTTTTTCAAAAAAATTGAAATTATGGCGATTTTTGAGGAATTTTGGGCAATTTTTGCCCAATTTTGGTCATTTTTGGCGATTTTTGAGGATCAAATTCCAGGCCAAGGTCAAAGGTCAAGGTCAAGGTCATCCAAGATGGCCGCCGTGACGTC
Source organism: Bacillus rossius redtenbacheri (assembly GCF_032445375.1). NCBI lineage: Eukaryota > Metazoa > Arthropoda > Insecta > Phasmatodea > Bacillidae > Bacillus > Bacillus rossius. Next base: position 19,352,946 of record NC_086336.1, read on the forward strand.
AGAGATGGACGTGACGTCAGAGATGTGGCTCGGCTCCCCGCTCCACAGCCAGAAGCCAGTTTCAGGACCGGCTATCATATACTACTAATGACCATCGTCTTCATTTAATTCGCGCCATTTCAGAAAAATATTTTGAAGTTAGAGTCCATTACATTTGCAAAAGGTCAGTAGATAAGTCTGAGAGCAAAAGACAAGTGTGGAACAAACTTGTATTGTTTAAAGGACACTGAGTTTTATTTGTATTTCGTGGTCCTATAATAATTTACTATAAACCTTTATGCTTTATAATTTCCTTACTGTAACAACATGAAATTTTTCATTTCCAGTATAAATATAACACAATTTCTTGCTGAGGCATTTGTACATGCCCAACATAATATTTTTAACAATAAAATTTCAGCTATAAAAACAAAAATAAAATTGTCTGAAGTCAACTATAGAAATTGTGATTGCTTGGAAGAATGCCATTCTGCTTTACAGAGAGAGGTTTTGTGATCCTAGTGATGAGAGGCATGAACTTACAGATAATGTGGGAAGATGTACTCTGATGATTAATTTTTCAATATCTGAAGCATACCAATCAAAAAATCATTAAATCTTACTTCAGTGTAACAACAAGATTGCGCTGACACAATTTATTGAAAACAATTGACATATTTAATTGCTAAATTTGGTTTGATGAAGTAGAAACATTTTAACTAGTGATGGTTTAGATCCCAATTTTCTCGAATTCGAATCCCAAAGAGAATATTGAATATACCCCTCGAATCCGAATCGAGGGTTCAAGGGTAAAATTAAAATAATGTTCAATAAATGAAAACATATTAACTGTGGTGTTGAAACATTTACCTTTTAAATGTTTTTATCAAAAACTAAGTTTTCAGAATCAATACTATTGTAGTTTAATTTATATAATTATCATTAAAAAACAAGGCGTTATTGGTTTATGCTTTTCTTGCATATAACACTTCTTAACTCAGGTCTTCTGAAAAACAGTACAACAGGATCCTGATATATAATTTGTTGTCGAGCATAGCATTTTTAATCACAGTGTTAATTACATTGATTATTTTGTTGCAGGTAAATTCCTTAAACTTACTACAAAAATCAATTATTCGTGCTATCGTAATGGAAAAGTTTGTGAAAAGTAATCTACTGACTGGAGTTAGTTACGCCTACTTCACATTACCAAGTTCACTCAATCATCACAAGTTAGTCAGGTTTTGATGAACACTTGCATACCAGTGGCTTGGTCTAAGTTGTAAACTTTACTTTGACGACCCTCGGCTTGAGGCCCCGGTTCCCTGCTTGCGTGACTGTCCAGTTATGCCCGTACTGCTCTGCGAAGAGTGGGTCCAGGCCAACGTGGCCGGGACCGGGAACTGCGGGACCTGGAGGGAGAGTTAGGTGGGGAGGAATATTGGTAAACTGTTTCAATAACGATTCGGTGATGACGATTTTCACGAGCCCCTTTTATTAACGATTTATATCCTGCTGCAGCCTGGCGGAACCGCCGCGGAACAAGCTCCCTTCCCACGACGACCCAGACTCCCGTAACACCGTACGGTCCGTAATGACGTCCTGGCACAGATTGAGAGTGGTTATACGTAATACTAATTCCGTTTAAGGTTACACCGTGAAGAAGCGCTGTGCGCGCGCGCCCTGTTACGTAACGTTCCGTAAGATGATAGAAGTTCTGAGTCCCGCAACTGCACGTCCACGGTCTAGAATACTCTGCTAGTAACGGACTGCGGGGGGGGGGGGGGGGGGGGAGGGGAAATCGGCCGGCGTGGGAGAGGTCCCGTCCCGCGGCGCGCCAGGCTGTAATTACATACTAGCATACTTGAGGAAACACAGAATATTCACAGCTAAACGAAACATTAATCACACCAAGTTTACAGAATTAATAAATTATAATACAATATTTACATACTCGTTGAGGCCCGTGACCATTTGGAAAATATACAAAACCATAGAATCATCTCTTGTACAAATAGGCTCATTAGCCCGCTAGGGCGCACGCGGGTGCGTCCCTGGCCATCGCACTTCACTGGGGGGAAACACACTACCTCAGGCCCCCGTCGGTGGCCAGGTACGGCCTCTGCACCTGAGGGGGTACGACGACTGTCGTCAACTTGTATCACTTAATAAGCAGTAATAGTAGTTGAAATATTACTCCACCCGGGGCTAACCACATCCAGTTTTGTGATCAATTTTTTTTGTTTTTGTTGATTATATATGTTCATGTATTTGATGTAACATTCAATTAATAACATCACAAAATAAATAAATAAATTTATAAGTATGTAATTCACTGAAAATATTTCTCTTGTGGTTAGTGTTATGTGTATGTTTTGTTAAAATGGTATCGAATGTGCCACAGTTTTGACTACTAATTGCATTGTTTCAAACTGAGAGTATATAATGTGGCAAGCTACTGATGATTTTTTTTTGTTTCTGTCTTTTGTTTTTGGGCTTTAAAGTGAAGGAAATATATCGCAGCATAAAAGTAGTTGGAAATAGGGGGTTCAAGAACAGGCGCAGGAGCCAGGAGGCGGCCGCCATCTTGGGTGACGTCATCTAATCCGTATGCTAATCCATGCTAATCCGTATGCTAATCTATGCTAATCTATGCTAATCCATGCCAATCTATTCTAATCCATGCCAATCTATGCTAATCCATGCCAATCTATGCTAATCCATGCCAATCTATGCCAATCCGTATGCCAATCTATGCCAATTCGTATGCCAATCTATGCCAATTCGTATGCCAATCTATGCCAATTCGTATGCCAATCTATGCTAATCCATATGTTAATCCATGATAATCCATGCTAATCCATCCGCCATTTTGTATTTCTAGAAATTTCCACCAACTTCGAATCGTGACGTCACCGTTGCACTTTTCGTCACGGCCGCCATCTTGGATTCGAATTTTTTTCTTCGAACTTTTGAAATTCGATGTAATCATCAGCCGCCATCTTGTTTCGTCTGCTGGTGGCCGCCATCTTGTTTTCGTCTGCTGGAGGCAGCCATCTTGCGACGTCATATAGTTCTGTTGGTCGCCACCAGATAGCAGCAGGGATTATTTTATTTTTTTTCTTTAACTAAAATAATTTCAGTGCTGAGGCTGGGATTCGATCCATGGGACGTGAAAACGTCCAGGATGTCGTGGTTACGAGGCGGACACCTTGACCACTAGACCACGAGACCAATTGGGATATGGTGGAATAAATAATCTATATATGCCACGTACTGACGTCAAGTTTTATGATAAAAGAGGGGAGGGTGTCTTTGCCTTCCCAAATGCATGAAATTCAAATTATTATTATACCATCGCCATCTTTAATTCCAGCACAGACTACCAGATGGCGCCAAATTAAAATATTAGTTAGGGAGTCGGCAGGCAGGTGTCGCATGCCGCCATCTTGGTTCTCAAGTTGGCTGGTAGATGTCGCTAGTATCGCGCGCCAAATTCAGAAATTAGTTACCAGAGGCGCCGCCATCTTGGTTCTCAAGTTGGCTGGTAGATGTCGCTAGTATCGCGCGCCAAATTCAAAAAAAAAGTTGTGTGAGGCGCCGCCATCTTGGTTCTCAAGTTGGTTGGTAGATGGCACCACCGTCGCCATATTTTAGTTAATATAATCGATACCAGATGATGCCACCGTCGCCATCTTTAGTTCCTAGTGTAGCTAACAAGTGTGTGCCACCGTCGCCATCTTTAATTCTTAAAGTTACCGCCGGAGCGCGCCACCGTCGCCATCTTTAATTCTTAAAGTTACTGCCGGATGGCGCCAAGTGTTATGTAGTCAGTCGAGACAAGTCGGGAACGAGTCGAGACAAGTCTAGACAGTCGAGACAAGTCGAAGGACAAGACGAGACAAGTCGGTAGCCTGTATTCACCAAGTTCTCCGTTGCCGTCACAGCCACCCGGGTATCTGACGAGCCCTAATTAATATACTCGTACACATCCTACCTCTATGACTTCTACAAACAAACTGACCATACCTACTCCAAAAGGACATATATATTACACCCACATGCAAACATTTGATAACCATCAAGAATGCCAACATACAAAAATAAATTAACCATCGCTGAAACAGATTTCCCAACATTAATTACAATAAAAAAAGTCCGGTAAGATACTGTAATTTGTCTATAATTTAATAAATGATGATAGAGTATTAATAAAATATTGGTGTTGTGTAGAGACTCTCTCTTCTTCTCGTAGTGGCGGAAGACTTCTCGAAGCCAGTGTTAGAATTTATGTATTAAAGCAATCACTCTAGCTGAGGAGACTAATAACTTATAGTTACAACTTTTTAAAAATACTCTGAATTTAAAACTTTTTTTTAATAAGAGGGACTATTAAATGGTTTGAAATTAAAGCAAACAATGTAAATGGTAAACACATATTTATTTAAATCTTATTACAAACAGCAAGGCATAAGAACAATCGATGATTTAAAAGAAGTAAATAACGAGTAATAAAAGTACATAATATTCACACACTGCACATCATAGTGACAAAGGCAACATAACCTATTTACATAAACCAGAGACCCAATACCTACATATTAAGCATAACTACAAGTTACATAGAGTATAATATACTCTGAAATACATAATGAAGACAAAATTGATGTAAATAACATTATACCTTGCTTAATAGTTCCAGAAGTAATGAACGTACAGCTACACGGGCAATCTCAACAGTTCTTTCATCACTAGTGGTTTCTGTGGAACATACTTGAGTGGTGTCTTCACTGATCGGACCTAGATGACTGAGATCTCGGGTTCGACTCTTGCGAGATGTAGGAAGGCGAAGCTGACGCCGGCGTTTAGGCTGGACTGCTAATGATGTGGTAGGTGCTGGCGATGTGGGACTCATCTGGGTACAGCTAGATGATGTCTGGACTGAAGAAGTCTGACCACATGCAGATGCTGGCGGTGACTGAATAGTTGGTAGGTTGAATGCATGTGCGAAAACCTCTTCCGGCGTTGCAGGGAGAACTGTATCGTCTCTCATCATATTCACACTACAATGTCCATAGCCCAGACATTTGATAACTTCTAGAGGCGTATCTTGAGGTCCTGGGTTTAAAACCTGTTTCACGTGAAACACAGCGTCACAACTCTCCGAAAAATGTTTTAAAACACCGTCCATCCACTCACTATAATCAACAGTGCCTAGCCCAGGTGTTACACTGGAGTATATCCTGTTCGGTTGAAAGTTAGACATCTCTGTTAACTACTTCTGCGGTAGGTCCTTACACCACCACAGTTTCAGCTCGACTGCCATCGCACGAGTCGAGGGTCGTATTAAAAAATATATGTATCACTTGGATAAATATGTCTGTTATGCAATTCCATAGAGTAGAGCATTTATCAGAACAGTCTATTGTTAAAATTATTTTCAGTTGTATGTTATACTCTATGAGATGTTAATTGACAATTCACCCTCGTTCATACAGTTAGACGTTAGATTCGCTCCTAGCAAGAGATGCGATGTCCGTGCTGGTCTCCCCACAATTGATGGAGGTGATGGCCTCTCTGTAATTGATGTAGGAGGTGATTGACGAGATGCAATTGGCAGTAGTTCGACAGCATCGTTACTAACGATGGATGGTGGTAACATTGGTTTCACGAGCAGGATGATTTGAGGTTATGTCTACAAAAACTTGACGTGATGACTCTATTGGTGAACGATCACGCGCCTAGCCGGCGGCCTCCAACATTCGAACGAGGTGATCAACCATCCAAGCTCTAAGCATGTTCGCATTGTGTCTTGAGATCGGACCTGGACATCCAAGTTACATAGAGTATAATATACTCTGAAATACATAATAAAGAGAAAATTGATATAAATAACATTATACTTTGCTTAATAGTTCCAGAAGTAATGAACGCACTGCTTGACCAGTGACAGGTGTAACTAAATATTAAATATATTTTATATTTTATTTTCCATTACCTTTCGTGGAATTTATTAATCATTCACTCTACGAAAAACAACTCAAGACAATATACCTGACCATCGAATTAAAATACAGTACCGCTATGCCTTACATGAAAGTCTAATTATTCGATAATCTGAATAACCTATAAATCGTTCATGTACAAAGCCACACATACAGGCCAATTGTCTATGGACCATCAGACCGAGTCATGACAATATCAGACGTATAGGTTAGAATTTTCAGAACCGCAGGACCTTCTTCGTCTTTAGATAATTACAGTCATTTAGACCATCATGAAATCTTAATACATACTAAAGGACCAAGCGACCTTGAAAAATATTTTAGTAACACCAAGAGGTTTTGAACTAGTAAATATTCAGTCACTACATATTTTACTATGCGCAATCAACAAAAAGGAAGCACCATCAACGAAAAGGCAGCACATTTGTAAACACCATCAACAAAAAGGAAGCACAATCGGAAGCACATTCATAGAAAAGGAAGCACAATCGGAAGCACAATCACAAAAAGGAAGCACATTTGGAAGCACAATCACAAAAAGGAAGCACATTTGGAAGCACAATCCACAAAAAGGAAGCACATTTGGAAGCACATTCAACGAAAAAGGAAGCACAATCATAGAAACAACGCACAATCGGAAGCACAATCAACAAAAAGGAAGCACATTTTGGAAGCACCATCAACAAAAAGGAAGCACATTTTGGAAGCACCATCAAAAAGGCAGCACATTTTGGAAGCACAATAAAAAAAGGCAGCACATTTGGAAGCACCATCAACAAAAAGAAGGAAGCACATTTTGGAAGCACCATCAAAAGGCAGCACATTTGGTAACACAAGTTACGAGAACTAAGTCTTAGTTAGAAATCAGAATGCAAGAAATAAAAACATTAAATTTTTACTTTTAATATTTAATTTATTTCTTAAGATTATACAAATAGAAGTAAAATAAGCCATTATTGTATGTAGCCAGCTTTCCTCAGTTCTTCGAGTATGAAGGATATTGCTTTTATGCACGAATAGTTTCCTGCACAAAGCGAGCCATGTAGAAGTCTTAGCCGGTCAACCAATAAGTTTGGATCTTTCCATGATGTGTAATCAATCTCTTCTACCACCATCTCACTTGCTTGTTTATTATAAATACTTTTAATATCACAATCGTCCCAGTGATCATAATAAGCGTTATCAGATTTATTTATTATAACACGTCGTTTCCATCGTTTCGGTCTCAGGACACCGTTACATTCTTCGATCTTGTCAGCTTTAGGTGCTTCATCACAGTCTATGCTTTTGTCAACAGCCTCAGAGTCACTGTAACAATCACTGTAGAAGGCATCCTCTTCACCCAGATTACCATATGAATTCGATATCGATGATGTTGAAGTGCCATTATTGTCTTCATGCTTCCTTTAAGGAGTCCATCATCATTTTTACAAAGTAAGAAAGATCTACTCGAATTCGGCTGGAATGTATTATCACTTTTCACGTTAAGGATTCTTCCATTGTCTTCATTCTTCCATAAATCATCATCGACCTTCAATTTAAGTTTTTCGTCGAGATCGGAAGAGCCACGAACATAATCTCTCTCAAGACAAGGAAAATTATTGTCGTAATGCAGACCACTATTCCTTAGTCTAGTAGATCCATCGTTGTACTCTGGCTTGTACGCAGGCTTAACGTTACAAGTTCTGTCATGTCTTTTTAAGCTCTCTCTCCGCGTAAACGACTTTCTACATCGAACGCAACTTATCATATTGCGTAGTGGATTTTTAACACAGTCATTATTCTGGTGTTGTCTTCCATTCTTACTCAAGATAAATTCTTTGCTGCAAAACTTACACCTGTGTCCTTTCGATACAGCGACAGACACCGAATCAGGATTCATATTAGTTACTCTGACTAATGTTAGATACAAACAGACAGTTTACCAATTGGAACCATTACTTAAATATAATTTTTAAAATATTTCTTAAGCGAGAGTTAAGTTATCTCATGCAAAGGTACTTGTTGAAAGTAGTTCTGCTTTTCAACAACAGATAACACCACGTATTGCTTGCAGGTAAATATTATTTTTTTTTTTCATGCAGGATGCAGGATTCTCACTAACGATCGCAATAGAGGGATGGCATCGCTAGACTCCAAGGAGAAGGTAGTTTGTTCTTCCAGTTAGTGTTTCTCAAATTTCTCAGGGTATATATTATTATTTGACTTAATAATGAATTTTTTTAAATTCCACCTAATAAAAATAAAATAGAAGCACTCAGAGAAAACCATCAGGGATGATGTCGTTTATAAACATCATAAATTACCATTTTTTTTAAAAATAAGTCCAAATTTAATCCAGCTTAAGCAAAGAGTTCACAAGCCCGCTTGTGCTAGAACTCTCATGTTGCTTAAGCAAAGAGTTCACAAGCCCGCTTGTGCTAGAACTCTCATGTTGCTTAAGCAGGATTAAATTTGGACTTTTTTTAAAAAAAAAATGGTAATTTATGATGTTTATAAACGACATCATCCCTGATGGTCTTCTCTGAGTGCTTCTATTTTATTTTTATTAGGTGGAATTTAAAAAAAATCATTATTAAGTCAAATAATAATATATACCCTGAGAAATTTGAGAAACACTAACTGGAAGAACAAACTACCTTCTCCTTGGAGTCTAGCGATGCCATCCCTCTATTGCGATCGTTAGTGAGAATCCTGCATCCTGCATGAAAAAAAGAAATAATATTTACCTGCAAGCAATACGTGGTGTCATCTGTTGTTGAAAAGCAGAACTACTTTCAACAAGTACCTTTGCATGAGATAACTTAACTCTCGCTTAAGAAATATTTTAAAAATTATATTTAAGTAATGGTTCCAATTGGTAAACTGTCTGTTTGTATCTAACATTAGTCAGAGTAACTAAAATGAATCCTGATTCGGTGTCTGTCGCTGTATCGAAAGGACACAGGTGTAAGTTTTGCAGCAAAGAATTTATCTTGAGTAAGAATGGAAGACAACACCAGAAGAATGACTGTGTTAAAAATCCACTACGCAATATGATAAGTTGCGTTCGATGTAGCAAGTCGTTTACGCGGAGAGAGAGCTTAAAAAGACATGACAGAACTTGTAACGTTAAGCCTGCTTACAAGCCAGAGTACAACGATGGATCTACTAGACTAAGGAATAGTGGTCTGCATTACGACAATAATTTTCCTTGTCTTGAGAGAGATTATGTTCGTGGCTCTTCCGATCTCGACGAAAAACTTAAATTGAAGGTCGATGATGATTTATGGAAGAATGAAGACAATGGAAGAATCCTTAACGTGAAAAGTGAGAATACATTCCAGCCGAATTCGAGTAGATATTTCTTACTTTGTAAAAATGATGATGGACTCCTAAAAAGGAAGCATGAAGACGATAATGGCACTTCGACATCATCGATATCGAATTCATATGGTAATCTGGGTGAAGAGGATGCCTTCTACAGTGATTGTTACAGTGACTCTGAGGCTGTTGACAAAAGCATAGACTGTGATGAAGCACCTAAAGCTGACAAGATCGAAGAATGTAACGGTGTCCTGAGACCGAAACGATGGAAACGACGTGTTATAATAAATAAATCTGATAACGCTTATTATGATCACTGGGACGATTGTGACATTAAAAGTATTTATAATAAACAAGCAAGTGAGATGGTGGTAGAAGAGATTGATTACACATCGTGGAAAGATCCAAACTTATTGGTTGACCGGCTAAGACTTCTACATGGCTCGCTTTGTGCAGGAAACTATTCGTGCATAAAAGAAATATCCTTCATACTCGAAGAACTGAGGAAAGCTGGCTACATACAATAATGGCTTATTTTACTTCTATTTGTATAATCTTAAGAAATAAATTAAATATTAAAAGTAAAAATTTAATGTTTTTATTTCTTGCATTCTGATTTCTAACTAAGACTTAGTTCTCGTAACTTGTGTTACCAAATGTGCTGCCTTTTGATGGTGCTTCCAAAATGTGCTTCCTTCTTTTTGTTGATGGTGCTTCCAAATGTGCTGCCTTTTTTATTGTGCTTCCAAAATGTGCTGCCTTTTTGATGGTGCTTCCAAAATGTGCTTCCTTTTTGTTGATGGTGCTTCCAAAATGTGCTTCCTTTTTGTTGATTGTGCTTCCGATTGTGCGTTGTTTCTATGATTGTGCTTCCTTTTTCGTTGAATGTGCTTCCAAATGTGCTTCCTTTTTGTGGATTGTGCTTCCAAATGTGCTTCCTTTTTGTGATTGTGCTTCCAAATGTGCTTCCTTTTTGTGATTGTGCTTCCGATTGTGCTTCCTTTTCTAATAATGTGCTTCCGATTGTGCTTCCTTTTTGTTGATGGTGTTTACAAATGTGCTGCCTTTTCGTTGATGGTGCTTCCTTTTTGTTGATTGCGCATAGTAAAATATGTAGTGACTTAATATTTACTAGTTCAAAACCTCTTGGTGTTACTAAAATATTTTTCAAGGTCGCTTGGTCCTTTAGTATGTATTAAGATTTCATGATGGTCTAAATGACTGTAATTATCTAAAGACGAAGAAGGTCCTGCGGTTCTGAAAATTCTAACCTATACGTCTGATATTGTCATGACTCGGTCTGATGGTCCATAGACAATTGGCCTGTATGTGTGGCTTTGTACATGAACGATTTATAGGTTATTCAGATTATCGAATAATTAGACTTTTATGTAAGGCATAGCGGTACTGTATTTTAATTCGATGGTCAGGTATATTGTCTTGAGTTGTTTTTCGTAGAGTGAATGATTAATAAATTCCACGAATGGTAATGGAAAATAAAATATAAAATATATTTAATATTTAGTTACACCTGTCACTGGTCAAGCAGTGCGTTCATTACTTCTGGAACTATTAAGCAAAGTATAATGTTATTTATATCAATTTTCTTTTTATTATGTATTTCAGAGTATATTATACTCTATGTAATTTGGATGTCCAGGTCCGATCTCAAGACACAATGCGAACATGCTTAGGGCTTGGATGGTTGATCACCTCGTTCGAATGTTGGAGGCCGCCGGCTAGGCGCGTGATCGTTCACCAATAGAGTCATCACGTCAAGTTTTTGTAGACATAACCTCAAATCATCCTGCTCGTGAAACCAATGTTACCACCAACCATCGTTAGTAACGATGCTGTCGAACTACTGCCAATTGCATCTCGTCAATCACCTCCTACATCAATTACAGAGAGGCCATCACCTCCATCAATTGTGGGGAGACCAGCACGGACATCGCATCTCTTGCTAGGAGCGAATCTAACGTCTAACTGTATGAACGAGGGTGAATTGTCAATTAACATCTCATAGAGTATAACATATAACTGAAAATAATTTTAACAATAGACTGTTCTGATAAATGCTCTACTCTATGGAATTGCATAACAGACATATTTATCCAAGTGATACATATATTTTTAAATACGACCCTCGACTCGTGCGATGGCAGTCGAGCTGAAACTGTGGTGGTGTAAGGACCTACCGCAGAAGTAGTTAACATAGATGTCTAACTTTCAACCGAACAGGATATACTCCAGTGTAACACCTGGGCTAGGCACTGTTGATTATAGTGAGTGGATGGACGGTGTTTTAAAACATTTTTCGGAGAGTTGTGACGCTGTGTTTCACGTGAAACAGGTTTTAAACCCAGGACCTCAAGATACGCCTCTAGAAGTTATCAAATGTCTGGGCTATGGACATTGTAGTGTGAATATGATGAGAGACGATACAGTTCTCCCTGCAACGCCGGAAGAGGTTTTCGCACATGCATTCAACCTACCAACTATTCAGTCACCGCCAGCATCTGCATGTGGTCAGACTTCTTCAGTCCAGACATCATCTAGCTGTACCCAGATGAGACCCACATCGCCAGCACCTACCACATCATTAGCAGTCCAGCCTAAACGCCGGCGTCAGCTTCGCCTTCCTACATCTCGCAAGAGTCGAACCCGAGATCTCAGTCATCTAGGTCCGATCAGTGAAGACACCACTCAAGTATGTTCCACAGAAACCACTAGTGATGAAAGAACTGTTGAGATTGCCCGTGTAGCTGTACGTTCATTACTTCTGGAACTATTAAGCAAGGTATAATGTTATTTACATCAATTTTGTCTTCATTATGTATTTCAGAGTATATTATACTCTATGTAACTTGTAGTTATGCTTAATATGTAGGTATTGGGTCTCTGGTTTATGTAAATAGGTTATGTTGCCTTTGTCACTATGATGTGCAGTGTGTGAATATTATGTACTTTTATTACTCGTTATTTACTTCTTTTAAATCATCGATTGTTCTTATGCCTTGCTGTTTGTAATAAGATTTAAATAAATATGTGTTTACCATTTACATTGTTTGCTTTAATTTCAAACCATTTAATAGTCCCTCTTATTAAAAAAAAGTTTTAAATTCAGAGTATTTTTAAAAAGTTGTAACTATAAGTTATTAGTCTCCTCAGCTAGAGTGATTGCTTTAATACATAAATTCTAACACTGGCTTCGAGAAGTCTTCCGCCACTACGAGAAGAAGAGAGAGTCTCTACACAACACCAATATTTTATTAATACTCTATCATCATTTATTAAATTATAGACAAAATACAGTATCTTACCGGACTTTTTTTATTGTAATTAATGTTGGGAAATCTGTTTCAGCGATGGTTAATTTATTTTTGTATGTTGGCATTCTTGATGGTTATCAAATGTTTGCATGTGGGTGTAATATATATGTTCTTTTGGAGTAGGTATGGTCAGTTTTTTTGTAGAAGTCATAGAGGTAGGATGTGTACGAGTATATTAATTAGGGCTCGTCAGATACCCGGGTGGCTGTGATGGCAACGGAGAACTTGGTGAATACAGGCTACCGACTTGTCTCGTCTTGTCCTTCGACTTGTCTCGACTGTCTAGACTTGTCTCGACTCGTTCCCGACTTGTGTCGACTGACTACATAACACTTGGCGCCATCCGGCAGTAACTTTAAGAATTAAAGATGGCGACGGTGGCGCACTCCGGCGGTAACTTTAAGAATTAAAGATGGCGACGGTGGCACACTCTGGTAGCAACACTAGGAACTAAAGATGGCGACAGTGGCGTCATCTGGTATCGATTATATTAACTAAAATATGGCGACGGTGGTGCCATCTACCAACCAACTTGAGAACCAAGATGGCGGCGCCTCTGACAACTAATTTTTGAATTTGGCGCGCGATACTAACGACATCTACCAGCCAACTTGAGAACCAAGATGGCGGCGCCTCTGGTAACTAATTTTTGAATTTGGCGCGCGATACTAGCGACATCTACCAGCCAACTTGAGAACCAAGATGGCGGCATGCGACACCTGCCTGCCGACTCCCTAACTAATATTTTAATTTGGCGCCATCTGGTAGTCTGTGCTGGAATTAAAGATGGCGATGGTATAATAATAATTTGAATTTCATGCATTTGGGAAGGCAAAGACACCCTCCCCCCTTTTATCATAAAACTTGACGTCAGTACGTGGCATATATAGATTATTTATTCCACCATATCCCAATTGGTCTCGTGGTCTAGTGGTCAAGGTGTCCGCCTCGTAACCACGACATCCTGGACGTTTTCACGTCCCATGGATCGAATCCCAGCCTCGGCACTGAAATTATTTTAGTTAAAGAAAAAAAATAAAATAATATCTGCTGCTATCTGGTGGCGACCAACAGAACTATATGACGTCGCAAGATGGCTGCCTCCAGCAGACGAAAACAATATGGCGGCCACCAGCAGACGAAACAAGATGGCGGCTGATGATTACATCGAATTTCAAAAGTTCGAAAAAAAAAAATTCGAATTCAAGATGGCGGCCGTGACGAAAAGTGCAACGGTGACGTCACGATTCGAAGTTGGTGGAAATTTCTATAAATACAAAATGGCGGATGGATTAGCATGGATTAGCATGGATTAACATATGGATTAGCATGGATTAACATATGGATTAGCATAGATTGGCATACGAATTGGCATAGATTGGCATACGAATTGGCATAGATTGGCATACGAATTGGCATAGATTGGCATACGGATTGGCATATATTGGCATGGATTAGCATAGATTGGCATGGATTAGCATAGATTGGCATGGATTAGCATAGATTAGCATAGATTAGCATACGGATTAGCATGGATTAGCATACGGATTAGATGACGTCATCCAAGATGGCGGCCGGCTCCTGGCTCCTGCGCCTGTTCTTGAACCCCCTATTTCCAACTACTCATAAATATAAGTATTAGCTCAGGTTTTTGTATAAGTGCCAAAATTTAAAAAGGAATTCAAATATGCAAGACACTTTTTGTTTTAGGTGCCATGAAGTGTCAAAGGGTTTTCAGTTAATTTAATTTTGTGAATAGGTACCTTTTGGTTACAGATGAACTAAAGATACTGACTAAAACCTCCCAAGAGATTATTGTTTAGTTGTGGCATATTATAGCTCTCTACCTGATGTTATTAAGTTTTTTGTGTATTTAGTTACTCTCTCTTGGTCATAACGAGCTATTTCTGATGAGTAATTGCACAGGAGTTCCTTTCAAAATTTAGGTGAACACTAATAAAGGATGTTTAAGTTTAAGTTTCTTGGGGGTTGTACGAAAGTTTGCATGTGAAGAACGTAATGTTTAAAGTTGGAAACAAGGAATTAGGTATTAAAGTTTGAAAGTCAATGTCGAATGAAAAAAAAATTTATGACTTGAGGTATAATTTATCGAAAGGGAAATTTCACTAATCAACCAGAGACTTACAGGTATGAAAGAGATCCAGATATAATGTTGAAATTCCACTTCAGCATTAGGCCACAGCTAGTATCAAATAATTGTGACCTATTTTAAAGGTATCTAGAACAGTATTTAGTATAGTAGCCTTCTGTAGTTTTTAATTCTCTGCAACATCATAATTTTTAATCAGTAAATGAATGTATGTGTATGCAAATAATTACTTTTAAGAGAACATGTATAGTTAACAATTCAGAAATAATGCTATATTTGTAAAGTATCTGTTAATATGTTTATCTATGTTATAGTAGTGAGTAAAGTTGTTGGCTTAGGCCTACTACATGTTTTTCTTCCAGTTCAATGACTGCAAGTAATATTGTAGATTGTGTAACTTCTGTAATTATGTGAGTACCTACTATTGTAAATTTTGTAACATCTGTAATTGTATGAGTTCTTGTATTTACTGGGAAAAAAATGAAAAAAACGTTTTGTGTACATTTGTGTACTATAATATCATAGCTGATTTGTATGTCTGGACGTTCAAAAATTATAAATTAAATTTATGTGGAAAGTTGTCAGTGTACTGTCTGTCATTAGATATGGTTTATGGTGTGAGCTGTATGTGACAATTTTAGAGAGAGAAAATTCTGTGTAAGTAGAAGAATTTGTACTGTATTTTTTACTGAATATGAAGCTGTTTTATCTATTTTCATTTTGAGCAATTCTCTGTAAATGTGTAACTTCATAAATTTGCACAACTTGTATGCACATTTGTAATATTTGTTTGTTGCCACAGTAAATCAGTCTAGATGTTATTACAATAAAAATTTTGTACTACAGGATTCACTGGCATTAAGATACATATGTCTTGTCATTAGGTACATCAAGTACAAAGTACAGATTATCATCAACTTTCTTCTTGAGTATATTAAGTACTTTTTTAATGCAGGCTAGTTTCAGGACTCACCACTGAGAGTTTTAAATTTCTATTAATTGTATTGGAGCTTTGTCCCAGAAATTTGAAACTACTGTATACAGTCGTTTCATGCAGACAATCCAAGTAGGCATCCTCAACTTTCTCAGGAACTTGTACTGAACATTGCTTGAGGTACACTGCTTTAATGTATGTGTCACACAATTTCCTTTGCAAAACATTGTTATAGAATCAGCCGAATTAGTACTTAGAAGTATTTGTTTCATTTAAATTCTTTAGTTTTATTGTGATTGTACATTGTGTTCCTGTGAAAATCTAGGAATAGCTTTTTGTTTCTGCTTGTATCAAATTTTCTAAATGAATGAATAAATTTATAGTAAAAACATTTATGAAATTGTGGTAGTTATTTTTATTTTGATATTTCTAGTAAGAGCAATGATTGTTAAAAGTTAGTTGGACCTGTTCCCCTCCCCCTCCCACTTAAAACAGGGATGGTGATTAGCCGTATTGAATATGCATGCCAAACACAGTTTTGCCTCTGCGCAGACATGTTACCTAGCTTGCAGTGTTTGCACTGAAAGTGTTTTCCAATAGGACTTTTAAAGATTGACCCTATTATTTTAATTGTGGAAAATGTGTGTTAAATCCAACGCAGGTTTCTATCATTTCGTTTTACTATTACTGCCGGTAATTTCCCAGCTACAGCAGTGTGAAAAAGCTATTTTCGCCACTTCTGATGAGCTTGGTAATCATGTTTTGAATAAGCGGACAGCATTTTTAATTGATAGCAACATAGTTTGTGTGTGTCTTCTTTCCATAGATAAAACCATTGGAAATATGTTTAATAATTATGCATGAAAAAAACTTCTCGTACCGCACTACAGTACAGTTTATGCACCAGGTTCAGCTAACTCAACAAACAATGTTAGGAGCATATGCAGGGTTTTCATAAATGACAGAAAAGGAGGAATACTGTATTTTGAAATTTTTTAATCTAAGTTATATTCTCGATTCTCCAATTTTCTGAGGACCAACATTGTCAATCCATGAAATGTTATAGCTTGAGACCAGGGTACAGTAAAAGGTAAGGTATCTATGGCAATTTTTGTCCAGAAAAAGTGCAGAAACAATAACTTAAACAAATATACAATTATGGTGAAAGTCTACTCTCCACTCTTTCCTACCCGCCCCAAAAAATAGTGTTATAGGGAATCTAACGTAACATTTGCCTTGCAGTGTATTTCGTGTTTTAATGTAGGTAACCCAAAACTTTTCTGATGCTGGAGTATGCAGCTGCAGTATGGGATCCCTTCAATGAAGGAGAGAAGGTTCAGAGGAGGGCGGCTAGGTGGGTGAGAGGTAGGTGGAGAAGGCAAGGGCGAGAGGATGAGAATGAAGGTAACTACAGACCATCAGTGATGATGAAGGAAATGGGGTGGAGTTCATTGAAGGACAGGCTAAGGGTAGAAAGGCTGTTCAGGGGGGTGAAGGGGGAGGGAGGATGGAAAAGTTTAGGTTCCCAATTAGTCAGAGGTGACTACAGAGGGAGAGGGAACAACGGTGAAAAGATCCGAAGGGTTTGGAGGAGGACGGAGAGGGGTATACAGTCGATGGTGGCGAGGGAGTGGAATGTACTGTGGGGGCAGCTGGTGCAGGTTGGGGGTGTTGGATTGTTTAGGGCACTCAGGTCTGGAAAGGGAGTGATGTTTAAAACTTTCAACCAGGCGAAAGCCCAATTGCAAGCCATAGTTATTATTATTGTAAACAAAACTCAAGGGCGAAGGTGAAGCCAAGGCCTAATTCTGCACCCTTTACAAAGGATCACCACTCATGTGCAATGGAATAAAAAACGGGGGTCACTTTGATGAAGTAAAAAGCTGAGAAAAACAATTTCGACTCTACACATGGTGACGGCAATCATTTGCGATTAAATTTAGTGCGAAAATCCAATTAATGATATGTTCGTCAAATCGGTAAATCAGTTAACCTCGATGCAATTCTGTCGGAAAGATCAATTATTTTACAAAAAAGGGGAAGGACATTACATTTCGAATCTATATATGGATATATAACGTAGCTGCGGTCAGGATGTAGGTCACAAGAACTTTTAAGCTGGTTGATAGATATATGGGTTCATTCTCCTTTATTATAGCATTTTGGGGTTACCAGATACAATAATTTAAAATTTTATCACGGAAAAATACGCTGACATACACACGATGTCTTGACGTATTTATTTTGCTTTCCGCCAGATGAGAGTTATTATGACATCTTACGCACTTACCAGCTGTTCGCGAATGTAAACAAATGGCCGCCATCTTCTTACGTGAACAAACTGGCCTCAGTTTTCAGAGCTTATGCTCCATCTGTAACTTTCTCTAATCTTTGCAGTATTTTGGTACTTGGATTTTTATATGTGGTGAATAAATTGTAAGTTTGAACATTATTTTATTGACCTGAAACAAGTTAAAAATATTTTTTTAATCTTTTCTTTTGTTTTCAGCAAAAATCTCCAAGAACATCTGCATAGAGAGTCAGTTAAAAATTTCATGTATTGTATATATAATATATATAGTTTTTTAAATTAAAGTCTACTTCTCAGACTACGTTGATATTTGTTATTGAAAATACTCCTTTGCATCTTTGCCTCTATTGTTAAGTATTCAAATGGAAAGAACCTGGTTTGACCTGGTGTGGCTTTCTGATTATAGTAATACATGGTTCTTAACTTATTTCAGGTGCATTCTTGGCTGGTTTCATAACATAGATCATAGAAGTTACAATCCAAAACCCTGTTGTCTGTTTGAATAAGTATCTCTATCTCTAATGACTTCATTGTTGACGAGTTAGGCCAAACTAGCTACATTCTATTTTTTACAAAGTATAACCACAGAATAAACAATTGGTAACAGAAGCGACAAAATGTGGTTTTATCCTTGGTTAGTGCGTACCAGCAATCTGATGCTCTCGGGGCGTACATGAATTTAAACAAACAATGTTTTCCCATTGAAAGTAATGGGCGTATGATTTAATGAACAGTTTGTGTGGTAGTAAATACAATAATTCGTCGTAATTTCACAAATATGTTTGAATTCATAGCATTTAGAGTATTCATGCGTGATTCCAGTCAACATTATTATTTTGTATTGGAATAAATAAGCTAGTTCGTGCGCATTCTAGCCTTGTGTTCCCTGATTCAGGGAATTGTGCAGTAAATGCCTAACAAATTTATGACGCCGACCTAGACCGTCAGCTGCGTCCGCGTCCGGCCCCGTGTCTGGTCGTCGGAGTCCGTCACATCATTTCGTATGGGTCGGGCAAACTGGGGCAGGAGCTGCATCACGCTGCAGCATAGCCCCCCGTCGGCTGTCTGTCGTACGTCTCGGGGCTTGTACTGACCCCCCCACTCATAGTCCCAGAGGTAGTGAGGGGCCGTTCTCTCACGCGTGGACCGGCGCAACGCCGGTCCCCTCCCCGCGTGAGCGGTCGTCATCGGCTCCCCGGAAGGCAAGTCCAGGAACACCTGCTGGGCCCTGTCGACATCGCCCTCCCCACTGAGGAGCCGGACCGTTACCCCATCTGTCACGTCCTTGTTCACGTCCGTCCTCGTCACCCGCCGTTCCCAGGAGTGGATGCATCTCCGTCCACGTCTGAGAACAGGCTCCGGCAACGTCACCACTGGTTCACTCAGGTCGACCAGGTCACCCTGTGCAGTGTCGTCATGCGTCACGTCCTCGATGAGCGGTCCGTCATTATCGTTGGCGTAGGCGTTGACGTCATCGGGCGGAAGCACCTGGTCCACAAAGCACTCCAGCTCTGCCATGCTCGCACCACATGGGCCGCTCGCGCCACACGGGCCCCTTCCGCCCCTCCTGACGGGCGTCCTTGCCCCGCCCCCTCTTGCCAGCCGAAAACCGCCGTCTCCCCCTTGATGTCCCCTCGTAGGGGACTGAGTCGGTGTCGTCGTGCGGGCCCATTGGTGCGTCGTGCCCCAGGTGTCATCGTCTCTGTCAACGTCCCTGCTTACCACCCGCTGTGACCTGGGGTGGGCGTGTCCCCGTCGACGTTCTTGATCCAGCTCTGGTGGCGTCACCACGGGGTCACCGAGGTCGACCAGCACTCCTACAGCGACGTTGTCATTGGCCCTGTCCTGGACCACCAGTCCACTAACGTCGTGGCCGCCCCCGTGCATCCCGTCCCGCGTGTCGTCGTCCTCGTCAACGTCCCTGATTACCACCCGCTGTGATCTGGGGTGGGCGTGTCCCCATCGACGTCCCAGGTCCGGCTCCGGCGGTGCCACCACAGGGTCGCCGAGGTCGGCCAGTATACCTTCGGTGACGTCATCATCGGCTCCGTCACCAACCACTGGTCCGCTGTCATCATGGTCGTACTCGTCGTGCGGATCGTCTATCAGTCGGATGTCGTCTCTGTGTACTTTAGTCGTCCGTCCGTCGGCGCGATGCACGAGGTACGAGGTGGTCCCCAGTCTGTCCACTACCTCCTGCGGTTCTGATCACTTAGGGAGCCAGACTGGCGCAAAAGCCCCTGTCGCCAGATGACAGGTGGTGACACTTGACAAACACCTGCTGGCCAGGCTCCAATCGTCCTTGGGGCTGGTGCGTCTGCGGCATGCGTCGGGCCAGGTAGTCAGCTTGGCGACGTCGGGCGTCTTCGCGCAGATCGTCCGCGGTCATGTCGTGCGAGTCGGGGGGTGTGCGCGCTTCCTCGGGCAGGGCGAGGTTTCGGCCCTGCACCAGTTCAGCGGGGGAATGGCCCGTGACCGCGTTTGTCCGACGGCACAGGTAAAACAGCAGCATCGGCAGGTGCAGGTCCCACTTGGTGTGGTCCTCGTCCAACCGGATGCGCAGCTGAGTTTTAATGTCCTGATTCCGCCATTCGGTCGGATTCGCGCGCGGATGGTAGGTGGGCGTCGTGTGATGCTCCACCCCCCATCCCGCGCAGGACATTCGCCAGCTTCTCCCTGTGAACTGCACCCCGTTGTCCGTCAGCAGGACCGCGGGGTATCCGTATCGCGGGAAGAACTCGCGCTCGAGCAGGGCAATCACGGTGCCGGCCTTCAGGTTTGGTATTGCGAACGCCTCCGCCCAGCAGGTGAAGAAATCCGTGACCACAACAATGAATCGCCAACCACGGGACGTGCGAGGGTACGGCCCCATAATATCCACCGCCACAGTGTGGAAGGGATCCCGGGGCCGACGTGGGACCTGTTGCTCCTTGCCGTCGGGTCGCTTGGACTTCCGCTCCTGGCAATGCAGGCAGGCCCGCACATAGCGTCTCACTTCTGCCGCATCGCCAGGCCAGTGGAACGTCCGTCTGACCTCACGCAGCGTCTGCTCCGCACCCGGGTGTCCCGCCAGGGGGTGGTCATGCAGGTAGCTCATGACCCAGCACCTAGCCTCGGGCGGCACGTGGGTCTGCCACCTGCTCGTCCTGTGAGCCCCCCTGGTCTGGAGCACCCCGTTCAGACTTCGGCAGCCCGGTACCACCCCTTCCCCGCACTCCGAAAGTCGGGTCTGGGTGTCGGGGTCCCGGAGCTGCGCCGCGTGGACCCATGTGAGCAGTTCAATCATCGTTTCTGGTCGTGCGTCAGGCGCAGGGGCAGTGGAGCTTGTCAGCGCGTACAATGCACACGGTCGCGGCACCGAGTCCTCTACCCCGCGTTCATGCTCAGGGAGGAGCACTTCCTCCCAGCCCTGGTCGTCGTGGAACTCATTCTCAGGATCCGGATTCCGGGACAACTCGTCGGCCAGCTGATTTTCACGTCCAGGAATGTGTTCGACCGTGAACGAGAATTCCTGGATCAGCATGGCCCACCGAGTGAACTTAGACTTCCGGCCCTGAGCGGAGTCTAGCCAGCGGAGGCATTGGCTGTCGGTTCTCAGCGTGAATGAGCGCCCCTCGACGTGGTGACGGTACCTCTGCAGGGCCCAGACCACCGCAAGACACTCCTGCTCATTCACGTGATACCTCCGCTCAGCCTGCCCAAACTTGGCGCTGGCGTACTCGATCACGCGCCTTACGCCCCGGTCATCCATCTCGTACAGTACCGCACCCATCCCCTCCTGACTCGCGTCTGTCTGGATGAAGATGGGGCGGCTGGGCACCAGGCGTGAGAGCGTGTGACAGTTCCTGAACCGGTGCTTCACCTGTCGCAAGGCCTCGTCCGCGGCGGGGGTCCACCGGAACTTAGTCTTCGGCGACAGTAGGTCCGTCATCGGGGCCGTTACCGTGGTGAAGTCGGGGACGAAGGACTGCAGCCAGTTGAACAGCTCCAGCAGCTTCTGGAGCTGCTTCCTGGTCTTCGGTGCCCCCTTTCCCTCGATCAGCTCCAACTGCTCAGGTCGGGGGCGGCACCCCTCCGCCGTAACAATGTGTCCCAGGAACTCGATCTCAGTGGCCCCAATGTGACATTTCTTTGGGGCACACGTCAGTCTGTGTCTGGCCATACATTCTAGCACCAGTGCCAGATGGTGCGCATGCTCCTCCCACGTCATGGACCAGACGATAATGTCGTCCAGATAGGCACTGGCGAATTCGCCAATGTACCCATCCAGAACACGTACCATCAGTGCCTGGAACATGGGAGGGGCGTCCATGAGACCAAACGGCATGGCGCAGAACTGGTATCGATGGCCGTCTGGTGCTGTAAATGCCGTCTTAGGGCGGTCCTCCAGGCATACCGGCACCTGCCAGTAGCCCGATTTCAAGTCAAGTGTCGTGAAGATAGTCGCATCCCCCAGTCCGGCCAGAGCGTCCATGATGTTGATCTGCGGGGGCGGGGCGGGAATGGTCAGTTTGTTTACCGCCTTGAAGTTCATGCAAAAGCGTAAACTTCCGTCTTTCTTGGTGGCCAGCACTGCCCGCGAGTTGTACGGGGAGGTGCTGGGTTCAACCACCCCGTCACGTAACATCTCGTCAATTTGAGTCTGTAAGGCCCCCCGTTCTCGGATGCCAAATCCGTATACCTTCTCAAAGGGGGGGCGGTGCGGTACCATCGGTATCCGGTGCTCAGTCACGTTCGTCCGTCGTAGCCGGTCCGCGGCCGCAAATACCTGTGCCTGGGAGGCGAGGACATTGTTGATGACGTCGACGTACTCCTCGGGGACACCGTGCTGAAGATCCTCTAGGCGGATGACTGACTGAGGGGGACTGGGGGAAACCTGGTGCACGCCGTACACCGTCCAGCGCCCCCGGGTGCCGAAGTGCATCCGCCCAGCTCGTACTTCCACGGTGGCGTCGACCTCGTACAGCCACGGGACTCCCAGGATCAGCCCCTCGCGGAGCTCGGGGACCACCCAGGCCTCGATGTGGCTAACGTGACCAACAATGCTCAATGTTCCCTGAGTGATGCCCCCTGCTGCGACGACAGCGTCCCTGGTGGCCAGCTGCACCAGCTCCCTCCGCGGGGTCACCGCCTCCGCTCTCACCAGGTGGACCGCGATGTAGGATCGGCTGGCGGCGATGTCCACCAGGGCCAGCATCTCCCGTCCGTTGGCATGGACGGGAATTCGCAGCAGCTCCTGCTCCTCGGGGCCGACCTGCCCCAGCTGTGCTGTCGTCTGTCCCCCACCGCCCCCGGCCTCCTGGCCGTCTGGGCGTGGGGAACTCGCGGCGAGGTCCGCGGATCGTCCTGGCGCTGACGTGTTGACGTTCCGGTGGTCCACCTCGTCGACGACAGGTCGATGAGGCGGCTGGTCCATCCCCGGAAAACCCCCCGTCGGGGCCGCTGTGTTCCTGGCAGCATCCAGTTGTCCCTGGGGTTGGCCCTGCACGGGAACTACTGGCGGGATGCCTGTGCTGATGCTCCGGTTGCCCACCTCGCCGACGGCATGTCGACGAGGCGGCTGGTCCGGTCCTGGTAAAACCGGCTTTAGGGCCGCGGTGGTTGTGACGGCATCCAGCTGTCCCTGAGGTTGTCCCGGCACGGGAACAGCTGACGAGGAGCAATTCTGTTGCCCCTTGCCTCCCAGTGGCGGACACGATGTTGGTGTGATAGGCGCTGGCGGTGGTCGACGAGTCCTGTTGGTTACTGGGTCTGCCGGTGGCTGGCGGGTCGGGAAGCGGCACCCAGTTGTCCCTCCGCCCCCGTTCCCGCGTTTCCCACCTGCGACGTTTTGCCTTCGCGCGCCTCCTCCCACGCGGCTTTGGTGGGGCACAGGCGATGCCAATGGTACGCCTCCGGGCAAAACCGGCATCGCGGCTGACGCTCGTCCCTCTCCCGCGTTTCTGTCCGCTCGTGACGTCGTCCTCCTGCTGCAGCTGTCTCTTGGCGTCCCCTGGTGCCACCACGGTCTGTTGTCTTCCGCGGTCCTGTGCTGTCGGTGTAGCTCACCACGGCCATGTCATTGTCCGTGACCTCTGTGACGGTTACCCCCCAAGGTCCCGAGCGAGCACGGGGAACCCTCGCGCCCCTAATTACCATCCTCCACTGCGACACGTCGAGCTCAATCACGCGAGCGAGTGCCACGAACTCCTCTGTGTCACGTCCGGCGGCTGTTCTCATGAAGGGGCGGAACTCTGGTAGCAATTGTTCGATGATGGTTGGTAACGCCGCACTCACGTCTCCACTCGTCCCCAATCGGCAGAACATGCGCAGCTTCTCGTAAATGAACTGTTCCGCACTCTCGTCCTCATCCTGGTTCCGGCAATAAAATGTTTGCAGACACAACGCACGCGCCTGATCGTTATCGTACCTAGTCTCGACTTGGCATACAAAAAGCCCCCACTCGGTATCAAAACTCCCGGCGATTGACCACCAGTTTCTTGCCTCGCCGTGGAGCTGTCCCGCCACTCGCGACGCCCACTCTGCCCGTCGCACTTCGTATAGTTTTAAGAGGTGCTCGCTCTCCCGCAAAAATTCCCGCGGGTCCTCGTTGTCTCTCCCCGCAAACACTGGCAACTCGAACTGCGTATTCACGTACCGCACTACCGGCCCCTCCAAGTCCGCGGGCCTGTTGCTCTGTTCCCATTTACATTCGGCGTCTGTGTGGTCCGTGCCGTTCGCGCACCCGGCCGGGCCCGCATACTACGCTTTTTACGTCCATTATCGCGGAGTCTCCTTCCTCATGCATGTCTGTTTCGAAACTGATTAGATCTCTTGTCCCGCCTGCTTCCACGCCATCCTGTCCTCCTGTGCTACTGATCCGGGATGTGATCACAATCTGCCCCAGTAATACAATCCGATTCTTCCCGGCGCGTTATCTTCAGTTTGAGATCCTGATGCGCCGCCGTCTTGGATTTCTGTCGCTCCCACGTCGCGCTATCTCTCGCCGAAACGTCTCGTGTTCGCGCCGTTCCCGCGCCACATTATCTCCCGCCGGTGCGTTTGCGCGACGGCTCGAGTTCGCGCCGCTCCCACGCCGCGCGGCTGCACCTACTCCCGTCTTGTCCTGCACCTGTGCGCTTGCGTGCGCTTGCGTTCGTTTGCGTATGCTTACGGCCCCACATTGGGTGCCAAATGACGTCCCTCGGCTTCTGGTCCCTATTTCCCCATTTACTAGAAATTCCTGTTGTGCCCGTTCTGCTCTCGTCGGAGAGGTGTGTGTCCAGGCCAACGTGGCCAGGACCGGGGAATACGGGACCTGGAGGGAGGGTGAGGTGATGAGGTAGAATGATAGGCAGATTTAAAGGACCACTCGATGTTAACAGTTCCACGAGCCCCTTTTATTGTAATCCTGAGAGCCTGCCGCGGCCTGGCGGATCCGTCGCGGGATGAGCGCCCTTCCCACGAAGACCCGGACTCCCGAAGACTGTCTCGTGCAACCAACCCGTCTCGACACAAACTAGAAATCCTCCCACGTAACAAAGTTCCTGATTGCAAATTGCTCCGCCAAGGCGCGTGACACGTGCGCGGTTCTTTACCTAACAGACTCGTAACGACGGCGAAAGTTCGGCGGTGCGTAACTATGCTTACGCGTCCTATGATGTTCGACTCGTGACGTAACTCGTGACTCGTAACCCGTACGCTCAATCGTGTGAGCGGCACAGCGAAGGCAGTTAAGCTGCCGCAAGACCCGTACAGTGGCGCTGTCGCCGGACCGCGAGCTCGGTAGACACGCTTCGCGATCAGCACGGAGCGGCGTGCACGTCTGCCGCTGAACGAGTCCTGAGTGACACTGCCCTTCCCCGCCCGCCCGCGGACCATCGCGTGTGGGCTGCGGGGGAGGGGAGGAGAAATCGGTCGGCGTGGGAGAGCGCCACCCCTCGCGACGCGGACGAGCGCCAGGCCGCGATTACATATTAACACTGCGAGACATTTGCGAAAATTACAAGATTATTTACACAATAATTTAAACATTACGGTTACATTATTTACTCACTTATTAAAATTCATGACCATTGGAAAAATATATACAACACAGAATTATTTACACACTAACAGTGGCCCACTGGCATGCTAGGGCGCACGCGGGCGCGTCCCTGGCCGATGCAATACACTGATGGTTCACTGGGGAAACAGACACCCTCAAGACCGCGTTGGTGGCCAGGTACGGCCTCTGCATCTGGGAGGGTACGACGACTGTCGTCAGCACCTAAGACTACAGTAATCAAAATGTAGAGTGATTTTTGTCTATAATTTAATATGCCATTTATATTACAAATGCCACACTTAACATACGTGTGATTTATTTTCCAGTAGGCCTAATGTAATATTGATGAGAGTGAATTTTTTAAGTCGTTGCTTTTAATTGGCCCCTACGTTATGTAGTTAACACGTATAAAATATGTATTTACATACTTATAATAAACTTTGTAAATGCACATCATATCTAGGTATTACTAATGTAGGCCTAAATAGCTACCTACTTTTTTTGGCTTGTTAAATAAGTAGAATCTCATTACACAAATTAATTTAACATTTAAGTTTACTTTGCCATCGTCCGGGGACTCGGGTTCGAGACCCAGTGTGGTTCCTAGCGGAAAAGGCTGTTCTCAATGCAATGTCTCCTGGTGGGTGCCAGACTAGCTCTGTTCCTAGTCGAGAGATGGGTCGTGGGGGCGGTTGCCCCTGCGTGGCTCACTAGGACCGTCGGCGGTGTTTTGTGGGATAGGAAGGATCCCCTACTTGGTGGTGGTTGGGGTTTGTATGGTTAATTGATTAGGCGCTGAATTAATGCGGCAAATGACGTGCATTGTTTATTCATGCGACTGTGGGCTTGGTGTAATACCGTGGATTACACACCACGTCGTACATAGGGTGACGTCACACAATACATAAGTTACACAATTACACAAAGTTATTCTGAAAAGTTACATAATGAAGGCGTGGCACAAGTTTACAAAATGTTACGTGGTGGCGCGTTGCACAAGTTTACTCAAGAATGTTCCAGGTTCAAGGCGTCGCACAAAATTACTAAAATTTTACGTATTAGCGTGGCACTAGGAGGTTTTGAGCATGGTTACACATGGGGGTGAGGACGATTGGAGGCGGCCAATCCCGTATATCTATGTCTCGAGGCGGTGTTCGCGTCCACTGTAGTGGATTGCGGACCGCAGCTAAATTCGTCCAAGTTCCCTTACGGGATGTTGTCAGCGCCGGGGCGACTGGCTTTAATTCAAGTTCTGTGATTCGGGAGGCAGCCCGTGCCGTATACTGAAAACTACCCCGCGGACCAAGTGGGATGCAGGGGGTTTTAAAATTTACATGGCCGGATTAAGTCCTGGACCGAAAATTTGGACCGGGTACGCGCGGAGAGATTAATAAAAAGAGGTTTCGAGGAAGTGACCATAATTACCAGAAGTGAGTTCAATGCAGACAATGGATGATGTCTCTCTGTGGGACGTGCGTCCGCCCTGGTCCGCGAGTCGCGCTGTACTGTCGTTGTGTCATGGTGTCCAGCCGAGGCTCAGTGTCCCTCGCGCCAGGGTTGACCTCATTACGTTATTTTCCAATTTAACAAGTTAACAAGAGATTTTAAGGGCGCTAAATTCCTACATTAGTTATTAAGGCTAAATTAACATTACTAACCCCTTCTACAATTTAGAGTTAGTATGTTTACGAATTATGTTTTTTAAACTATACGTCACACCAGAGACTGTTCGTCTCTTGCCGGACTGCTCCGGTGGGGGGTAATAACGAAACACAGGGGGGTAATAGTTATGTCACATGAAATACTTAACTAATCTAGGTAAAAGGCCGCCAGGGTAACACTCACACACGTATCGACACATTTTCACACGTGAGTGCCTGGGCACTCCTACGTCGCACTTTCATTAAGCAAACGTTTAACTTATACGTAATGTTGTTTATATTCTGTGTGTGTTTTATCAAAGTGATCGACTGTAATGTCGGTCTGTTTATTATGGGGATGGGTTCTATCTTGTCTGCTGGAACGTATACTGGCGGTTGTAGGTCGGACTTTGGGGTGGCCTCCGGCCGGCCGACGTCAACTTAACCATTTTCTTATTGACACTAACTGAAGAAACTTTCTTGTCTTTAAATTTTAGCTCTTAATGGGAGGACATCATATCATTGTCATTTTTAGTTTATTTTGTCCATCTTGTCAGATCTTCTGTGTGTACACGTTTGTACAAAGATATTAGACGTCAAAACAAAAAATAAACCCTTGCATAATGTTAATCAATGTACGCAAATGTGAAGCCTACATAATTAAATCATTTACAATGCCAGAATTCACTCGCAATCACTAACTAATACAGTACTTAATTCAAATTCGACTAAACTGCTATCCCAGCATTGGCTAAACGCGCCCCGAAAAGATGGCGACCGAAAAGTAAACAAATGATGAGCGAGTATGCAGGTAAACCCACTTTGTCGCTTCTGTTACTGTTTATTCTGTGGTATAACTCGCCATGCATATTATTTTAAAATTTTGTACTGCATATTACAAAATTATTTATATTATTTGTTTACAATAAATTTGTGATCTCATTTGAATATAGTTTGTGTGGAAGTACTGTTGTGTTAATATTATTTTGTGTATTTACTTTGACAATTTGGATTTTAGAGCCCCTATACACTATTGCCATATTGTATTTTTGTTATTTTATCCTTATTTAGTCAATTTGGTAGCATTAAAATAAAAATATAAAATCTAGCTTAATCCACGAACTTTAGGTAGATTAACATGCTATCTATAGAAAAAATTAAGGAAACCAGATTTTTTATGGACTGTCACTATTGTATCTTCAGCAAGTCACTGGCATCTCAATGTTAGGGAAGCTGGATCAATTTGAGCTCTTGTCTGATACAATAAGTCTTTCAATTAGGGAAAGTGACATTGCAATGTTAAAGAGTATTTTCATTGCACATTTGTTTCATTCCCATTTATATTCCACTACTACACCACCATCTGACTTAATTTATGCTGGTCAGACAAGTTTTTCGTTTAGTGAGGACAGCCGATTCCAGTCCAGTCTCATTTATGTTGAGCTTGTGTGAAATGGAAAACAATATGTCGATTATAAAGCTATATGATGCATTTGTATTAAGACTGCATTGTTTCATATTTAGACCCTCTGTAAATTAATGCATTGGCGTAGCTGTGTTCATAATGTTGGGGGGGGGGGGAAAATAATGATTTTGATGTCATGTATACCCATTCCCCTCTTATTAAGACGGGAGGTCCGGGGGTCCTCCACCGGAAAATTTTGATTTTAAAAGTGCTGTGCGGTAACAAGATTTCACACACAGTAATTCTGTTTATTATTATTTATTTTTATTTAAGAGTAATGAATTATGTTATGTTTATTTTACACATTTGTATGTTTACAGCTACAGACCATCATCCTGGACATTTATACATGTTAATTCATCCAGTCCTCACATGAATTTCCAACCAAGTAGAAACATTATATGTTTTTGAGTAAATCCATTTAAATTGTATAAAACATCAACATTTTCAGTTTGGAGATTAGAATTTGAAAACCAGTGGTCCAATTTAATAGTTTCTCGAAGCTGACCCTGAGTTAATAGCCGTGGTAATAATACTTAATTTTCATCGAACCCTCAAATATTATAACAATATTTATAATCTCTACAACCTACACCGTGAATGGAAGCAATAGGATTTAATAATTTTTACTAACAAACTCTTGAATTTGTATTTCTGTGCCGACCTTAATTCCTGCAATTGATCCAGCGAATAATCAAACATGTCACGAATTTCAAGTTAATTGTATTAATAATTTAATTAATCATTTTATGGAATATTTACTACCTATATGTGTTATGGTAATAAATAATAGGTTATAATAGAAACTAGCAAACCCGGCGAACTCCGTTTCGCCACCAGATAACTTCGTTTTATGTAACATTTCGTTTGGTGATTAAAAGATGAAGAAATTTTTTTGTTGTTTTATATTTGAAAAGGAATTTTTTTTATTTCATTTCACAACAGTAATGAATTCATTTTGATAACAAAAATGAAGTGTTATGTAGTTGAACTTCTCTAAGTAAATGAAAGTGAATCCAAAGTAAATACTGAATCGAAGCGTTATACGTGTCCGCAAATTATCCGTTTCATTGAAGTGCTCTTTGGTAAACCACATTTTTTGTTTTTTGGTCTGACGTTAACACAAACAAAGCGGATGGTTTCCCAACTCGTGAACACGCAACGTATAAATGCCCATGTGAAAAACAATGATTTTCTAAATTTATTCCGCAAACACTAAGCGATTGGCCTTGCGACTTGTTAATTGTCATTGCGAACGCAAGGCGAACTGGAAATTGCAATCGTTTGAAGTCAAACGGAAGATCAGTCGGAATCATTGGTATTCGAGGAATACATACATTTTCACCTGCGTACTTTCCGTTAATAATGGTTGCCTCAATCAAATTCGGCATAAGTCTTTTTACCGAAAGTCGAGTACCGTTGCAAAGTCGCGGTGGATTCAAATTACGCAATATCATAATAACTGTACCAACTTTGAGTAGCAAGTTATGTGGTGGAAATCCTGGTAACTCCAGAGAGTTCAAAAACTCCGTTGGATAATTTACTACATCATCGGGATTTGTTATGGAATCAACGGATTTGTATGTCACCAAATCGCCAGAAATTTTTGATTGAATGGTGAAATTCAGTGCGTGTACATCATTATTCTTTGCGGCAAGAATTGCTCGTTGATTTAACCAAGCATAATTCTGATAATTCTCACTAATGTTTGGGAAAACATTTTCAATAAGAGCTAATTGAGAGTCTACAAATCGGCAAAAGTCGTTGGTAAGAGTAATTAATCCAGATGTCGCATCAACTGGGACTTTTCCATTTCCAACATCTAACAATTGTTTGGAAAATTGTGCAGCACTTTGATCATTTTGAAGTTGAACTCTCATATTAGTGGTTAGCGATAATGTTTTTACGTTATTCCATAAAGGTGATGCCTTCAGGCAAGCATTCAATTCATCTGCAGGCGTTCCACGGGGAATTACTGGCAACGTCTGCCTGAAATCGCCTGCCAACAATATCATGAAATGAACTGAGCAGAGAACAATGAGTAGTTGATTTGATGGTTTCCAATTGAAATGTTAGGAAACGAATAACTTTTTTTTCTTTTTTTTTTTAATTTTTCACAATTTCACAGTGCACACAATACCGGTTTGTCACATGAAATTAACTGAGCAGAGAACAATGAGTAGCTGTCAAACAATGTATCACGCACCGGCGCCATCTACTTAAAATGTTGGTTTGTCCTGAATTTTTCCTGAATTTTCTTTGCTATAAACCTCACGGAGCCCGAGACCTTTCCAACGACTGCAAAAGCGTGGAAATCGGTTCGTGCGTTCTGGAGTTATAGCGTCAGGAAGGAAAACCCGACTTATTTTTATATAGTAGATTACATAAAAGG
Organism: Bacillus rossius redtenbacheri; assembly: GCF_032445375.1. NCBI lineage: Eukaryota > Metazoa > Arthropoda > Insecta > Phasmatodea > Bacillidae > Bacillus > Bacillus rossius. Next base: position 19,384,446 of record NC_086336.1, read on the forward strand.
TATCCTTGCTATTCTTCCTACTTCTGTATGAGTAATTGTAAGGTTAATAATTATTTATGTGTATCAACCCATTCATTATTCTAATAGTATTATTAATATTAATAATAATACTAATAAAGACCAGTAACGTTGCAGTGCAAAATAGCATTTTTTAAGCAGTTTTTGTATCTAACCATTGGATACAGCGATGTTAAAATTATTATTGTTTCCTTAAGATAAAATTTGATGAGTGAAGAAAAAACAAATAAAGTTGGGCAGAATAATATTATAAAATAAAAATATCATGTTCTAGAAAGTTGGTGGGGGGGGGGGACAGTCCCCTCCACCCAAAAAGTTCAGGGGGACACGTCCCCCCTGTCCCCCCCGGTTCCTACGCCCCTGATTAGTATATGTGTGTTTAAGAAGAAAAATACATTAATTATAACATACAATTGTTACATGTCTTTTGAGGGTTTTCAAGCACACATTTTTTCTTGCAAATGTCCAATTCACAAGCACCAGCCATATATACTATAGCATTAAATAAGGAGAAAAGTACATCACAATACGAGCACAGGTCAAGTCTCATGGCTGTTCATTATGTTAATACCGGTTTACTGTGCAACATACAAGTAGGAATTTTCTATTATAATATGTTAGTGTATTGTATATAGGTATATTAGTTTTTTTATTTCTATAACATTTGTTTGAGGTTAAATACAATTTTTTTCTTGTGTGTATCAAGTATTTTAAGTTAATGTATTACCACATGATTATCTAGACCACTGACACCGTACACAATAACAGTGTCGTGATTTTTGAGAATGTCAACATCTGGAATGCAATAGAAAACCACATCCAAATCCTCAAGACATTGTTCAAATACAGATAAAGACATCGATGGACAAGTGCTCATTTATGATACTCAAAAACAAACTTGAAGTGGCCATAACACATTGGGATGTGAAAATTATATTTTAAAATACCCAGTAATCATGTCTCCTATGCAAGCGGGGTTTGGTTGTTATGGATTAAGTAAATATTAGCATATTTTCTGTGCTGAGCATAAGGAGATCACATCCAGATAGCTTGGGGAGCCTCAATTTAATTTATTCATTACAAGATGACATTGTCATTGTATTTAATAATAGAACCTTTGTGCATTAGCTTGTCCCTTTTTCCCCATGTACTGATGTAGATGCATGCCTGCCTGCCCTGCCACTATATCACATTCAAATTCCCCATTAAAAAAAAAATGCAATGGACAGGAACCATGGACACCAGTGCTGGGCTTCCTATGACATTCATGTAAGTTTCATTCATTTTGCAAGCATACTGAAGACTTATTTAAATTTTACTTTCGTGACCATAATTTGTTTGAGAATAATAAAATAGTTTGTAAAATTAATGTTAGGCAAGTCTGGTACGCTGACCTGGGAAAACCTCTGATGTATAATTAGATGAATTAAATTATTTCTTTAACTTGGTTCATATATATATATATAAATTTAGCTCAGTAGGGTGGTGAATATGGTTTCATTAATTTACATGAATTGTTGGATTTTGTCGGCAGGCCTTTTTAATCTTACATATGATAGAAATTATAAGCAAATTTTTTAATTGGTTGTTCAGCAATTGTACAAGCAAAATTTTAAAGTAATATAATAAATTATCATTAATTTAAAAACGACAAAAATTACATTATATGCCCTACCAGAGCACATCTTTAAAATAATCTCAAACAAAATAATATTACATCTATTTTTTATATAGGTAATCAAAAAATGACACATTACTAAGGACAAGCAATATTTGACGAAAACAAGAAGATACGAACAAGATCATATCAGTCCACCGATCAACACTTTCTAAGGGAGTGGTCAAGGGGCATTATGCACAAAGTGATCAAGAGGAAGTGTACGAGGGCATGCTGTGATGAATTGGAACACAGGAACTGCACTTCACTGCAACTAGCTGACCAATGCAGCTGTAACATTATGGTATCTATTAAAGTGAAATACTCTTTTAAATTATAAATATACCCTCAGTCATCCTAATTTCCAGAGGTATTTTAGGTCACATGATACATTTTATACGTATTTCGGAACATTTATGGAAATATTTCGGTTAAATGTTTCAGAAATATTAATGGGACATTAGTGGAAACATTTCAGAAACGTTACCATTTGATGTTGCAGGGAGGTTTCATTGAAATATTTCACAGGGCCGACATTTTGACGTTTCTGAAATATATCCGAGATGTTTCAGGTAGGTTGCGAAATGTTTCCAAATTGCTACAATGTTTCAAAAGTTATATTTCTGAAACATATCTGCAACATTTTGTGCTGTATGGGTCAGAAAACAGTATATGATCAGGACAGTCAGTGACATTATAGAACATGATGCAAAGGCTAAATCTGTAAATATTGACTGTAATGATAATGTAACCGACTTGCATATAAGCTTGGCTTGTAATGTACTAGTCAGAGAACCTTACCCCAGAGATATCTGAAGAAATAAAGCAGAAATTTGGAATTTGGTGTGGTACTTTCTGCTTTCCTCTCCTCTCCTCTCTCAATCTCTCCTTCCTCCGGAGTGGCCTTCGGGATTTCGCTCTGGAATCCTTCGCTGGAGCCGCCCTTGGGGATTACACTCTAGCATCCCTCTTCCCCTGGAGCGGTCTCTTGAGCATTGTGTTCTAGGACCCCCTCTGGAGCAGCCTTTCGAGGATTACGCTCTAGGGCCTTTCCCTCCCTCCTCTTCCTCGTTTTTCCATGCCTAGCAAGAGGGCAGGTCGCAGGCATCTCCGAAAGTGCCAACTTCCGAGAGCCAAGGAGGAACAGCTGCCAGCATACCAGCCGGGCTACTTCACAAGCCAACCTCTTTTGGTCGAGAGGAGCCCTGCCTACCTCCCCATTCATCCCTATCAGTTCTCCCCTGTCCCTTACTCTCCAAACTCTTCACCAACCAGGTCCCCGCTCGCCCCACACCCCTCAACCCTTCTTTCGCCCATCAAACCCCACAATAGTACCCTGATTCTGGTCGAAATCCCCACCTCTCCGGGTCGCCGACCTCCGGCGCCCTACTCAGCAAGCGACCCACCTTGCGAAACGAGGCAGCAGCCCCTCTCTGCCCGGCTGACTGCTCGGCTGCAGGAACTGTTCGGCAGTACCGACTGAGGATGTCACGCCCCGGGGGGTTTTCACCCCCACATCAAGTTACGCCAGCACCGGACACTGTTGCCGGGACACGACAATTTGGTGCCCAACATGGGGCCTGTGTCACTCTAGATAGGCTGAGGACCACCACCTACCACCGCTAGAGCTTCTCATCACAGCCGGAGCAGCATCCACTTCCAGGAGTGCAGTAAAAACCTGGTGGCACCCACCCACTACTATGATGGCATCATCACAGGTCACTGCATCAGATGGCAGTACCCAAGAAAGAGCCAACATCAGCTGCGTACGCTGCGGAGCTACTCCCCACCAACCCTGCTTAAGGGAGGCCGAGCTCGACAACAACTCCCAAGACTTTATCTACATATGCTGCTTCTGTCAAGAGCAATTACGAGATCAGAAGCCAACACCAGTAGTACCCCAGCGATGCTTCGCCCCTGGGTGTCCACAGACTGCTATTCTCTTGACGACATGCCAGAGATGTTGTCGGGAGCACTATCTCTCCTGTCTAGGCGGGGAAGGAATCCCACTAAACCTGGCAGAACTATCATTCACTTGTGAAGAGTGCAGGAACCCTCAGAGTCCTGGAGTGCTGAAGGGAACAGAGACCAAGGTTACCCCCAGACCTTTTAGGGGACAAGACCACGAAGGTCTGAATCAACAAATCAGACAATGGGAAAAGGCACTTCAATCACAAGGAATTCCCCACATCGAATGGATCGACCATATAGGGGAATTACTACTGGGGGAAGTGGCCCGGCGGTGGAAGAACCACGAAGGTTTATACGACGACTGGGAAGACTTCACCCCCAGCTTCATAGACAATTTCGGCAGTCAAATCCGGATAGCTGAACTCTCTTCACAATTGTTTGGTAACAAACAGAGGGAAGGTGAAGATGTGGAGAGCTTCATCACGCGGAAGAAGAGGCTCTTCAAGCGATTGCACCCCAACTGGGATGTCAAGGATTTCCTCCCGATTGTCTTAGAACTCATGAGGCCCAATCTATGGCCATTCCTAAGGCACACACTACTACAAGACTGGTCAGAACTATGCCGCCGAGCAGTGGCGGTACAATGAGACTACCAGGAAACTCGAAACACGAGTGCCAAAAACTCCATGTACCGCCTGCCCGAGAGAAGGAGAAGACTGTCGTTCAAAAGGAGAGTCCGAAGTGCTGGTTCTGCCCTGGGAGGCACCTGAATGCAGACTGCCCGGTCCGAGGCCAAGGACCAAAACCCCTGAACCAGAGGACCAACCAGGAAAACCTTTAAGGGAAAGGCATGCAGCCTCCATAACCTTTCCCAAAAGAAATAAAATGCCTCAGGGCAGTGACGGAGGCAACCGGGAAGCTGGAAAAGTAACCAGCATCCTCCAAGATTTACCTCATATTCTACCCCACCTCTCGGTACAGCTGGCTCATGAGCAAATCTACGCCCTGTTAGACTCAGCTGCTACAAACAGCTATGTAAAAGCTAGCTTGTTCAGACTCACTGGTGCATCCATAACCTCCATATACAACATGCCCAAATGGCTCAGCAAGGTGCCCGACTGACACTACAAGGCCAAATTGCCTTACAATGTCAAATCGGGGAAAGGGAGGTGACAATATGCTGTCTAGTAGCCGAGGATCTACATGAGGATCTAATCCTGGGACAAGATTGGCTGATCGAACAACAAGCCATCATGGACTTCGAGGCCCAGAGAATATGCTTTGAGAAAGCACCTCGCCAGTCCCTCTACTGGGTTACCAAGCGGGGTAGTGAAGAGGAGGTCCCCGTGTTGACACTGGAAGACCTCCAACAGGTATTCCCCGAACCACTGCAGCAACAACTCCTGCAGACCCTGCAACCTTTTCGGGAAGTGTTTAAGCCCAATGGAAACCAACCGAGAACCACCAGCACATGCCAGCAGGTGACCCTGAAGGACGACCGACCCATCTACATTCAACCCCGTTTCCCATCTCACCTCAAGCGGAAACTTATCATGGATCAAGTAGCAGAGATGAGGGCAGCTGACATCATAGAACCCAGCCGGTCAGCATACAATTCCCAAATTGTAATAGTAGAGAAGAAAGACAAGATGCCCCACTTCGGCATAAATTTTCAACCTCTGAATCATGCAACCATCAGTGCTGCACCATCTGCCATGAACATTTATGAGTCACTGAAGGACATCGGAATGGGGCGTGTCTTCTCAACCTTGGACCTCAAGTCCGGCTATTGGCAAATCTCCATGCACCCGGACTCGAAACCTCTTACAGTCTTCACCACGCCCACCGGAGAGCGCTACAAGTTTATGGTTATGCCCTTTGGGCTAAAGAATGCACCTAGTACCTTCAGCAAATGATGACTCAATATGTGCTGCCTGACCTCATCGGCCAGTGCTGCTTCGCATATCTAGATGATATAATAGTGTTCTCCAACTCCTGGGAAGAACATCTCCAACACTTGGTGCAGGTGCTGGAGCGGTGCCAAATACACCACCTGACTTGCCATCTGAATAAATGTCATTTTGGGAAGGTGCAGCTAGAATACCTAGGGCATTTGGTGTCAGCCGAGGGGAACAAAGCTAACCCAGAGAAAATCCAAGCCATCATGGAGGCAGAAACTCCCCGAACCGTGAAGCAAGTTCGCAAACTTCTGGGTCTATGCAATTGGATGAGGAAGTTTATACTCCACTACTCCAGTATCTGTGGATCCATCTCACAACTACTCAGCCCACGAGTAAGCTTCCACTGGGGCATCGCACAGGCCCAGGCCCTGGTGGATCTTCGAGAAAAATTCTCTAACCTCAACAAGCTGAGTAGACCCGACCCCACACAGCCCTTCACCCTGCAAACTTATGCCAGCCAACGAGGGTTGGGAGCTGTGTTGTAGCAGGTGTCTCCATCCGGAGATAGGCGAATCATCTCATATGCTAGTGATAAGCTCTCCCCCACTGAGCAGAAATACCACAGAGAGTTAGAGTGTCTGACCATCATGTGGGCAATAAAACGATTCAGGCCCATACATTGAAGACAGGCACTTTACGTTACGTACAGATAACAGGGCACTCACCTGGTTAGGCTTCATGAAGGATAATAAAGCCAAACTCGCACACTGGGCACTGCTGCTGCAGGAATACAACTTCACAATCGAACATTGCCCTGGGAAAGAAAATGAACTCGTGGACTCGCTATCCTGAAATCCCACAGGCCCACTACTGGAAAACAATTTTCAGGATTGTGACAGAATGCTGTTGGACACTAACGAGCTCCAATACCCAGGAAGTTCATAGATAAGCCTCCAACAGATGGAGGTACCAGAGAAACGTCTCTGTCAAGAAGTACAAATGAACCAACAGTCTGATCCCGGGATATGCGCCCTGGTACAGCACCTGCAGGACCTTTAATGCAGATTGCCTTCGGAATGGACCCCTGGTGACCAACGTTTCCACCAGACTCATCGCCTCCACTTGGGCAGTTTAGTCCAGAGGCCAGAGAAAGGAGACAATCGGCAGCTATTAGTTCCCCAGGATTTACGGCAAAAGGTGCTGAGGGAATACCATGATGCGGACCTTGCGGGCCACCCCAGCATGGCCGAAACCCGACGGACCATACAAAGGGGCTCCACTTGGGAAGGAATCAAACGAGATGTTGAGGAATATGTGGGAAGGTGCCGTCAATGCATCACCACCAAAGCACATTGTCCAACTGGACGCAGGCAGCTACAACCCCGGCAACCCGAACGATTGTGGGAGACCATGGCAGTCTATCTTATGGGGCCATACCCGAAGAGCGCCCGGGGAAACCAATTTCTGTTAGTGGTGACTGACCTATGCTCTCGATGGGTGGAAGCTTTTCCCATGAAGACTGCTAAGGCACAGAAGGTGATACAGATCTTGGAGATTGAGGTCTTTCCTCGCTGGGGATTCCCCAGGAATATCCTCAGTGACAATGGGAAACAGATTACTGGGGAACAGTGGAACAATGCTGCCAACAATGGCAGGTCAATATATGGACTACCACATTATACCATCCTCAGGGAAACCCAACCGAAAGGCGAAACCAAGAAATAATGAAGGGCATACGCCTACGACACCGCGAGGACCATCGCCAATGGGATCGACACATTCCTGCCGTCCTCTTCACACTCTGGACCAGATGCAACAATGTAATAGGCTGCAGCCCCAGCCGATTACTGATGGGCAACGACCTCCGGCGACCAGGGGAGTGGGACTTACCAGCGGCCCAAACCGACGTAGATAAGGGTGTCTCACAGAAATTTCCTTGCTCCCAAGCCGAAGCGAGACAACAAGATGCCGGAGAACACCAATCAAAGTACCAAATTCGGACCCAAGCCACAATCTCCGGAGACAAGCCTGCCTCATCTCTTAAAGTAGGGGACCTCGCATATTGGAACACACACCCCTTGTCCTCCAAGGAGGACAACTTCTGTGCCAGCCTTGCTCCACTCTGGCAGGGTCCATACCAAGTAGTGGGAAAACGAGGACAAGTGTTCTATCTGTAGCATAAGCCTGGGAAAGTCATCAAGGTTCACCACAAGAACTCCATAAATCCCCGCAGGGTCATCAAGACTCAACGTCCGGCGTACTCCAAAAGGATGTCCCTACCAACTCACCGCTTGACGACCCATCCACAGAACCCCCGAACCCCCAGGAACCTACTAGGCCCTCTCCACCGGGACAAGACCGTACCTCCAGGACCCTACAACCACGGGAACAGCTGGTCAGAATGGCCCGTTACCATCTAACCTCAGCATAGTGCAGTGGCCAGTGTAGGGTGGTCAGCCCTAGGACTGAAGCCCAGGTTACTGACCTCTGGCAGGTGCGACGATCCAGGCCGAGGCCACAGAGGGAGAGGGCGAATTGTCTTGTCCTGCATTTAGCCTCGGCCCCCTTGTGCGAGTGATACATGCTCAGCCCTGAAACAAACATGGCTGTCCCGACACGGCAGGGTAATTTTACCTAATATCTATGCCTAAGCTAGTTATCCTGTAAGATGGTGATGCACCCAGCGCCAATTAATGCCGCCTGTTGCAGAATGTAAATAATTGGGATTCATTGTGGCATTACTCAGGGAAGGAGCAGGCTTACGCTCATGTTGGGAGCATCCCGAGAGTCTGAAATCAGCATATGATTGGGACAGCCAGTGACATATTATAGAACATGCTGCAAAGGCTAAATCTGTAAATATTGACTGTAATGATAATGTAACCGACTTGTATATAAGCTTGGCTTGTACTGTACCAGTCAGAGATCCTTACCCCAGAGAAATCCGGGGAAATAAAGCAGGAATTTGGAATTTGGTGTGGTACTTTCTGCTCTCCACTCCTCTCCTCTCTCACTCTCTCACTCTCTCCTTCCTCTGGAGCAGCCTTCAGGATTACACTCTGAGATCCTTCGCTGGAGCGGCCCTTGGGTATTACACTCTAGCATCCCTCTTCCCCTGGATCGACCTCTTGAGGATTACGTTCTAGGACCCCCCCCCCCTGGAGCAGGCTTTCGAGGATTATGCTCTAGGACTTTCGTTCTGGAGCAGCCTTTCGAGGATTATGCTCTAGGGCCATTCCCTCCCTCCTCTTCCTCGTTTTTCCATGCCTAGCAAGAGGGCAGGTCGCAGGCATCTCCGAAAGCGCCAACATCCGAGAGCGAAGGAGGAGCAGCTGCCAGCATACCAGCCAGGCTACTTCACCAACCAACCTCTTTTGGTCGAGCGGAGCCCTGCCTACCTCCCCATTCATCCCTACCAGTTCTCCCCTGTCCCTTACTCTCCGGACTCTTCCCCAACCAGGTCCCCGCTCTTCCCACACCCTCAAACCTTCTTTCGCCCATCAAACCCCACAATAGTACCCTGATTCTGGTCGAAATCCCCACCCTTCCGACTTCCAGCGCCCTACTCAGCGAGCGACCCACCTTGCGACCCGAGGCAGCAGCCCCTCTCTGCCTGGCTGACTGCTCGGCTGCAGGAACTGTTCGGCAGTACCGACTGAGGACGTCATGCCCTGGTTTTTTTTCACCCCCCACGTCAAGCCACTTCAGCACCGGACACTGTTGCGGGGACACGTCAACATCCTTGTATTTTTCATTTCTCGGGCGTAATTTTTCAAATGATTTTTAATTATTACTAATAACATTATAACATAACTTCTACATCCATCAAATGGAGAACACAATGAAAAATTATTAACACACTTTCATGATAAATGGTCCTCCCGTCATTGTGATTGGCCTTCTACCAGTAACATCAATAACATAAACCACATTGCCACATTTCCATAGTGACTTTTCGTCAACCCAACAATGTTGATTCCGAAAGCTGCTACAGTAGTTTCAAGAATAGATATTTGGCTGTCTATCAGAATAAACCTAGCAGATAATTCCCCAAGTAGAATTATTTAGACAGTGTCAAAATTAGATTCCTTGGAAACTTCCTATCATTTGCCTTGGCATATCTCATCAGCTTAGTGAAACTAGCCGCAACCTGGGAATTAATGGCGGTAGTATTAATGGAACTAATTATTAGCATTATGTTAAATGTGATAAAAATTTTTGATATTATTCATATTTGTCTCAGTTATGAAATTATTTTCCCAGATTATTATTTTTTATTTACTTGGGTACTTGATTAATGCCTAATATGTACCAATGCTACAAATTGTCCTGCATTTGTTAGTTAAGTTGAGGTGCCTCGCTCTTTTATAGTGCCTACCTGAAATGAAGGTTTTGTCTTAAAAACCTTTTTTTGTCTTTATATATGCATAACAAAACAATTAAAATAAAAACAACGGAATGCTGCAATACCAGGAAAATTTAGATTTGAAATCTTACTATTGGGAGTGTCTAAGTCGGGACTCACCGATTTCTCTTAAAATGTGTGGATAAAAGCAGGTCGGTACTCCTTTCTATGTCCTACAATATCTCTACTAAGTGAGCCCCCTAGAAAATCAAACAAAGCTCTTTAAAGATTTTAAAACAGAGTTTGACAGATAAAATTCACACTTTGTCAAGTTTACTGTGTGGGGCAGTGATGAAACGCGTGACTTAGCAATCTGACAGCTTAGGTAGTGTCGTGTCCCTGGTGGCAGTCAAAGGAGCTGGTGTGCTTGAGAGTCATAGAAGTATGTAGCCTCGATGATAGACTGGCAGCTGTTCCTCCTTCCGGCTTCGTCGGCAGTTGCATTGCCTGGAACACTGTTGACCTGCCCTCTTGCTTGGCATGGAAAAGGGAGAGTGGAAGAAGACGTGCTGGGTATTGGAGGCAGTCCCCAGATGGGTTGCTACCAGCCCGATGAGGGAGAGGGGTGGCTAGAACGGTCTCCGAAAAATCGCTCCAGGTTGAGGAAGGATATAGTGGTCTCCAAAGGGTCGCTTCAGGGAAGGTGAGCGAGAGTCAAACTGTTAGGGTGTTTATTTCCCCATATTTCTCTGGGGGAAGGATCCCTGACAAGCTGCCACCGTTTCCTCATATGCTCGGCCGGGAGCACATGACGGCCATACCAAAAACTATTATGTTCCCATAACTCGCTATTTGGGATATCAATCAAGATTGCGACCCCGTCACTTTGTTCGAATCACTGGAAACGTTGGCGGGGTGGCGAAGTGTGCGAGTTTAAGTTAAAGATGGCTCACAATCCTGTTGCTTGTTGCTTAATTCTAATTTAAATAGTGTAGATGTCAGGTGGAGGGTGGTCATCCTTTGACCTCAATTAGTTGGCTAACTGATGCATTGATGTGCCTGTTGTCACGCCTCGTCAGTCTCACCTGATGACTGAGAGCAATTCGTGGATCTTTGGGTTTCAGCAGGCAAATAATGATTTCGACCATACATTAGTTTCTCTGTTTTTATTTTACTTTTGGTTATTTTCCATTAAATATAGAAATACATCATGTAAGTTAATTAACAGAAAACATATACAACATGGATTTAAGATTACAATATTGAAAGGATGGGCCGGCCCTTATTAGACAATTATATAAGTTGATTAACAATATTTAATTAAAGTTCGTGACAAACATTTTAAATAATCATAGTAAGCTGCTACATTTCTGATTTGAGAAACGTCGTGGTTGGATGCTCGTCCGAAAAGGTTTTTTTTTTAACTGAAAGGCTGGCGCTTTGAAGATTGTTGGAAAAAGTTGGACAGCTGACAAGACGTCAGAGGGCCTGAGTCATCTGCCCCGTGGAGACTGATCTGGTCCTTGGAAAACTACCCGGGTCCGGTACTCGGTGCCTGGTCCGGCACTTGTATACCCTGTCTGTGAACAGATCCAAACACATATGTTTAGAACTGGTTCACAGACAGTTGGTGGAATAGGCGGAAAATGCCTTCTAGTTACGATGATGGTATGGGAGCGATGGTGGTAAAAACTCACCAAAGCAGGGTGATGTCTTCCAGGATCTGCCCGATGGTTGAGCAGACAAATGCGATGTGGATGATCCATGATTAAAAATATTATCCACGATAACATATATGACTACTTTAGCTAGATTCACGTGGACTGACTAATGCCTACACACTACCATGGTGGGAATCATCCCTTGTCTAATCTGATCACATTTTAAAGAACAACGGAGAGGCGTCCCGATGATGTAGATACTAAGCAGTCAGTCACAAATCGCGGCACACAGTGCAGTAAGTTAGGGACGGCCGAGACTCGTAATTAAAAGGTGACGTCAAAGAATGAAAAGGGGGGAGGAGTATTCGTCTCTTGAACCGAAAGGTTCCGAACATTACCGAGGTTCTTGCCGAGAAAGGCAGACTTCGATATCTCGAAGTTAGTGGTACTGCCCGATGTCAGCGCGACTTACTGAGGTGTGGCTGAACTGAGCAGAGGTTGACTCATGCGAGTCAAATGGTAGCAGCATTGGGCTTATGGGATGGACTAAGCCAGTACTCTGGTGGCCTAGGAAGGAACTACGTGAACAGGTTACTGCGGGAGATGCCAGAGGGCAGGCGTTTCGCGGGCGTTCAAACTCCCAGGGGAAGTGATTCGCAAAACAACTGCTAGGTGATATTTTATTCTTAATTGTTAGATAAAATCAATATCATTTCATATTTAATGTTTACACTAGAGCTGGTGTCTAGGGAACTATTCGGAGAGTGGTTAGAGCTACAAGTTTTTCCTGTAGCTTCTGACAAGTCTGGTTGAGTCCGAGTATATTCATATGTTACACCATACATCATGGATATGCATACAAATATTTACATTTCATGTTCACATAAAGGGTTTTGGGTCCTGTACATATCTACAAATACATCATACATCATTATACTACTTGATACTTATAACATTTACCATATATGCGCACAGACATTGTTTAGGTCTGCTTAATATATGTTAGGGGATCTATCGACATTCCATCATTGGGTGGGTGTTGACCCTAGATAAGGGAGGTAGGTGCGGTGCATTCTGTGTTAGTGATGTCGTGTCGGCCGAGGCCAAAATTGTGGTAATGAAAATTCGCTCCCCTCCCTCTTTGGTCTCAGCTAGGATCATTGAACATGCCTGGGGTCTAAATGATAGGCTTCAATCCCAGGGCTGACCCTTCTACACTTTCCACTGCACTGCACTTAGGTCAACCGGTAATGTGATGGTTTCGAAGGGCATTCCCTTGGTCATGGTCTCTGGCCCAGACTGAAGTGTCCTCCTGAAATGGTGATGGAGGAGTGACATAGGATTCTGCCGATACGACCTATGGTTGCTGGGAAGGGGAGGTTATTCGAGTCTGGATTATGTGTAAGGTCCCTGCCAAGTAGGGGAGATGCAGGCACAGAGGTTGTCCTCTTGGGATGACAGGGGTTGCTTCCGCCAATAGGCATGATCCCCTATTTTGAGTTCTGATTTAAGAGGTGTAGGCTGGGTTTTTCAGTGGTATTGGGACTAGTGGTCTCTGGTGGCTTGCTGTCTGGGTTCTGTTTCATCTTCAGGGACAGGGCTTTCCCATTGGGTTTCCTTGCTGTGTTGGGCTTGGAAAGCAGATAGTTCCCAGTTACCAGCTCGTTAGAGGTCGTTTTCCAGTAGCAACTAGCTGGGGCTGCCGCCCAGCACCTAATTGTATTTGTTCCAAAGTGAGAATAATATCGCCAGGATGAGTGAGTTTCATTGATGGTGGATCTCCCGGAGCCATGGGCGTAGTGCTCTTAATTTCCTTGCAGGCCTTGTCCCACTGTTCCCCTGTGTATTGTTACCCATTGTCTGTGAGGATCTGTTCGAGATATCCCCAGCGGAAGAAGACTTCATTCTCGAGGGTTTTGATTAGTTTTGGTGCCTTAGAGGTCCTTAGGGGGAAGGTCTCCACCTATAGAGAGAAAAGGTTGCTAATTACCAACAGTAAATGGTTTCCCTGGCCACATGAAGTTGGTTGCTACTGTTTTCCATAGTTTCTCAAGGCAGCAAGGATGAAAGCGGTTAGGCTCTGTAGGGCGGTGAGCTTTGGTGATGTTGCACAGGCAGCACAGTCCTATGGAATCTTCCATATCATTTTTTATCTACTCCAAGGTATATATCTTCTGTATGGCCCTCCGTGTTGCGGCCATGCCTGGTTGGCCAGTGAGGTCTGTATCATGGTATTCCACTAATACATTTTATCTTAGAGTTCGGGGAATTAGTAGTGTCAAATTGGCCCTTATTTCTGGCCATCTTACTAAGCCTCCCTGGTGGAGATGGTGGGTGTGAATGAACTAGTGATCGATGGTTGTTCTCTCAGAAGGCAGGGTGTTGTGTAAGTTCGGCAAATGTTTTACCGATATACATATCCCTGGGTCTGATTGTTGGCCCCATATTATGGCCTGGTAGAACCTTAACCCGTGATTTTGGTTGTTGTAAGCTCATCTCTTCCCTCTCTTGCAGCCGGAGTTTTTTGGTGTTCGCGACCATCCTATCGCAGTCTTGGAATTGTCTTCCAGCTTCAGTCCTGTGGGGGCTCAGGACAGGGCATCTGCGAACTCGTTGTCCTTCCCAGGGAAATTGTCAATGGTAATGCCCAGTGGGCAAGTTTAGCCTTGCTGTCCTTCATGAAGCTCAGCCACATAAGTGTACTGTTGTCTGTATGCAGTGCGAATTTCTGGTCCTCCATGTAGGGTAGAAATAGCTTGATTGCCTACATGATTGCCAAGCACTCCAGCTGATTGCTATGGTAATTTTGTTCTGTGCAGGAGAGCTTGTCGCTGGCATATGATATAATCTTTCGGTTTCTCAGAGTTGGTTCCTGGTATAGAACAATTCCTAGTCTGCATTGGCAGAAATAGGATTGAAGGGTGATGGGCTGTCACAGGTCGGCCGAGCTTCTTGATCTGGGAGAATTGCTCTCGGAGGTCTGACAGTGACTGAGTATGCTCGCCACCCCATCCCCAATAAAAGCACACTTGGGGACTAAGCACATCAGTAATGTGTTGGCAGATACTGGAAAAGTGTGGTACAAAATCCCTTACCGAATTTCAGAGGCCCAGTAGCATCCGAACTTGTCATATGGATCTGGGAGCTTCGGTTTCCAGGATGGCCTGTATCTTCTCAGGGTTGGCTTCATTTCCCCCTAATGACATCTGGTGTTCCAGGTATTCCAATAGTTTCTTCCAGAAGTGGCACTTCTTAAGATAATGTGTCAGGTGATTCAAACTGAAATTGCTCGTGTACTTGTGTTAGATGGGTGAGGTGTCCTCCCAAGAGTTGGAGAAAACAATTATGTCGTCAAGATATGCGAAGCAGCATTGCCTAATGAGGTTGGGCAGTACATACTGTGCCATCATTTTTTGGTGTCAAAAGGGTATGACCTTAAATTATAAATGATCCCCTGACTGTTTGGTGTGCTGAAGACAGTCAGATATTTAGAGTTGGGATGCCTTTGGATTTGCCAATACCCAGATTTGAGGTCCAGGGTAGAAAACCTGTGTGCTATCCCGATGACTTTTACTGTTTCATGGATGTTTACCACCGGTGCACTGCATTGACAGTAGCATAATTTAGCAGCTGGAAGTTATTGAAAAAGCATGGTATTTTTCTCCTTTTGTTTATGATCAGAATTTGGGAGTTGTATGGTGACCAGCTAGGCTCTATGATATCGGCTGCCTAAAATCTGCCACCTCCTTTATGATCGACCTTCGTTTGTGGTGCAATGAGCCCCTTGGTAGGCTGTAGGCCTACATGGGGTGATCTTCCTTCAGCATGATCTAGTGGCATGCATTAGAGGTTTTTGGCAGATTTACATGGGGCATGAATACAGCTCCATAAGTTTGGAGTGCATCCAACAGTCGTTGTTGAAGCAGCTCAGGGAACCCTTGTTGTAGATCTGTCAATGACAGTACTGGTGGAGGCACCTTGATTACTTGCTGGGTTATGCAGTAGAGTGTTTGGAGCAGAGCTCATCCGAAACATATCCTCTGGGCTTCGAATGCCATAACAGCCTTATGTTTGATGAGCCAATCTTGTCCCAGAATCATGTCTCTTCACATAGGTCCTCTGCTACCTAGCAGGATACTGCCATTTCCATATCTCCGATGTGGCATTTCACGAAGGCCAATCCCTGGAGTGTAATATGGGTGTCTCATTGTGCCAGTTGTACATATTGTACCTGCGGAGTCATGGCTGCCCCAGTCTGTTGGAACAACTGGCAATCACATAACTAGTGGTGGCTGCCGAATGCAGCAGAATGTACACCTGGTTATTATCTAGCTGTATGGAAAGGCAGGGCAAAATTTGAGGGTGGTCATGCTGGATGCTCGTCACTTTCCTGGTTCTCTCTGCTTCTCCTGGTGCGGTCAGTATGTACTGGAGTTCCTCCACTTCCTTGGGGAAGGTTCTGGAGGTAAGTATCCTTCCCTTCAAGTGTTTTTCTGTGAGCACTGCTTATCCTGGGTGTCCCACTTTTGGCATCAGACTGGGAAGTCTGCATTAAAATTCCTCTCAGGACAACTAGCATTTTGGAAAATCCTAGTGGTTCTCCTTCTCCTATACAGGAGAATCACTCGCTTTGCCAGTGGGGGTGCCTCCAGTCTGACCACTCTTGTGGAGAGGGGTGCCTAAGGAATATTCATAAATTGGGCCTCATAATTACAAGTACTTTATCAGTCGGAGTAAAGGCTTTCAAATAGTTTCTTCTTGTGGATGAGTGAGCTCTTTATTTCATCGCCTTCCTTCTTCTTGTGGCCGAACAACTGTGTGGTAAGTTATACTATCCATGGTGGGCTGCCGAAGTGGTTAACAAAACTAGGGGCGAAGTCTTCCCAGGTGTCGTATAACCCTTGGTTGTTACTACACCAGCGAGCAGCATCCCCCAGAAGTAGCCATACGATGTGGTCGACCCATTCGCTCTGGGGAGTAACCTGGGACTGCAATTCCCAAGTGGAGCTGCTGGACGAGATCTCCATGGTCCTGTCCTCTGAATGGTCTTGGAGCCATCTTTCTTTCGGTACTTCTGGGCATTCCTTGTGTGTTCCTACATATCCTACACTTGAAGGAAAGTTCTGCAATGTTCAGCGGGTTGTCTTCCCAGCTAAGACAGGACAGATGATAATCCCGATGGCAGTTCTGACAGGTAGTGAGGATTATAGCGGTCTGTGGGCAGTCTGGGCCGAAACATCGCTTGGGTATCACCACTATTGGTTCCTGATCCCACAGTTACTCTCAGCAGGGGTGGCATATGTAGATGAAGTCTTGTGGGTCGATGTCTTGACCTTCTTCGTCGATAGCTAAATTAACATATTTCCAACAGTCAAGAAAAATTCTTCGAACTGTCAGACCTAAAGTATCGATAAAATCAATCACATGCAATTATACCAACGGAACATGTTTTGCGCTTACTTAAGGACCAAGAATCAGTGAAAAATATTTTATCAAAACCAAGAGGATTTGAACCAGTAAATATTCAGAGCTACCACAGATTTGATAACGAACATTAACTCTCTGAGGCCATCAATAAAGTTCACCTATGAAAAAGAAACCAATGGTAGCATTCCTATCCTGGACGTACTAGTCAGCAGAAAAAACAACAGTCTGGAAACCAAAGTATACAGGAAACCTACGCACACAGGCCAATACCTTAACTTTGCATCCAACCATCCCAAAACAACAAAAACTGGCATAATTCACACACTAACCAACCGAGCTGAGATTATTTGTTCTGATGAGAAATCTATTGCGGTTGAACACAATCATATAAAAAATGAACTCATAGCCAATGGTTACCCTGCTAATACCATCAAACAGCATATGAAATCCAACAAAACATTCAAACCCATAGAAACCGATAAACCGGCAGGAACTCTAGTCATTCCGTATGTTCAAGGGCTTTCAGAAAAAATAAGACGCCTGGGAAACAAATATGGACTCAAAACAGCTTTCCGTTCTAAATCTACTATTAAAAGCATTGTTACAAAGGTGAAACCAGCCACAGAAAAATTACAAACCCACAACTGTGTGTATCAGATCCCCTGTGAATGTGGCCACATGTACATAGGTGAAACTGGCAGAGCTCTATCCACCCGAATCAAAGAACACAAAAACAACTGCAAGAAGGGTGAAACCCTAAAATCCAGACTTGCTGAACATACATGGGAAAATAGCCACAAAATTCTCTGGGAAGACTCCACACCACTCATACAGGAACCCGATAAAATAAAAAGGAAAATCAAAGAATCAGCTTTCATTATTAGCAATAAAAATATTTTTAGCCAGCAGAGCATTGAATTAAAACATATGTGGATCCCTTTGATTAAGAGAGAAACATCCCTGCAGCACAAAACAATAGCCAATACTCAACCTACAATAACCAATCCGCTTTAACTACATGGTGCACAGCCAATGAGGAGTCAGCTTGTCTGCCATTGGCTGAGCAAGCTGTAGTCCATTTTCTGATAAATATCCTCATTTTTCCAGCCCCTTCTCAGTCGCACCTGTGTTTCCGGGACGGGAGCAGATAGCAGTTCCCGAAACGTCGCTTGTTTCTGTTTTAGAAAACTGTTGTGTTTGTTTCGTCTTTTCGTTTGGTCGTGTTTTTGTCTCGTTTTGACTGTTGTGCTGAATTTTTTGGGTTCAATATTTTTTGTGCTGTCATCATTTGTAGGGGTTTTTTCGTTTCTCTTTTTTTTTTTTTTTGGAAAACTATTGTCTATTGTGTTTGTTTCGTCTTTTCGTTTTGCTATGTTTTTTGTCTCGTTTCAACTGTTGTGTTGAATTTTTTTGGGTTCGGAATTTTTGTGCTGTCATCATTTGTGGGGTTTTTTCGTTCTGTTAGTCCATTTTTCTTTGTTTTTTCCTTTTTTGTTGACCATATTCCTGTTGTGGAATATTGTGTGGCGTTAAATCCTGACAACAGAAATTTTTGCTTAATTTGTGTTTTTTGTCATTTGTGTTTTTTTGTAGTTTTCTTCTGCAGACATACATGTGCTAAGCAATGGCGTATGTCCAAAAGCCTACATCAAGTTATATAAATACATTTAGTGAGCCAAAACACATTAGTAATTTCCTTGATATCACACAGAACATAATCAGCTTACTGAAGAAGAAGCAAATCATGGATCTTTAAAATATAATTTGTGGTTGGACTGCATATATAACAAACCATAAACTTTCGAGGACAATTGAATAAGTGCGTATTCTAGGCAATGAATACTGCCATTTACAATTCCAACGATGTAAAGCAGTCCGTTAAACACAGTAACGAGAAACTCTGCCGGGAAGAAAAAGACTAAGTAGGAAAAGGATCGGCTGGTCTCTGTCTTCAGTAAACTGTTTGAAGCTAAGAATTAGTCAGTTCAAGCCAATGCAGAACTAAATGTTTATTAAATAGCTAACTTTAGCATAGTAGTAGTCAATATTATGCATAAAATTAAATGTTTTAATAAAAGCGTATTTCGAACATGTCTTTTTTAAGTTAAATTGATGTGATATTAAATTAAATTATATTTTTGTATTGATCAAAAAAATGAATCAATCATTATTTTAACAGGTGTTTTTTAATGAATTTTGGATTTATTCCCGAGATTCTATCTTAATAAATACGTATTCCCAAGATGGCGGCCAAGACGGCCGACAAGATGGCAGACGCCCTGGAAATAAATAATAACTGCACTCTAGCGGGTAAAAATTATACAAACATCGCGGTATCATACTCTAGCAGACAAAACAATATGTCGGATCCAAGATAGCAGCCTCAGGCAGATGAAAACAAGATGGTGGGCGTGACATCATACTGTATGGGAATATATCTACCTGGCCTTGGTGATGGGAGGTCAGTCTGTCGGTGGCTTCCATGGACGAAGGTTACGTCGCCATTTATTTTGCTCTCACCGAGTAGAAACCGAGTCATCCATAATGTAAGACCATTTAAAATTAAAATTTTATTAAAATAATGATTTTTTATAAGTTTTAAATGTTTTCGCCTTTTTTCAATAACAATTAAATAATGTTGGACATTACCTCATAATTTCAAGATGGCAGAACGTTTTTATTAAAATATTAATTAATAAATTTTTTTTATTAATTTTAAAAATTTTCTCAAAAATTTCTGATAATAATTACGAATTTTCAAGATGGCGGCTGTAAAGAAAATTGAAACGGTTACATTACAATTTAAAATGGTGGCCATTGCATCCTAATTGTCAATGCCATGGCCTCAGCGGCTTAGGGCAGCTTGTAGATGAGGACTTTAAGCCGCTTAGAGAACATTTAAAGCCCCTGGCATTTTTTGAGGACTTTGGTGGAATTTGTTTCCTAAAACCTGGGTTTTTGGCGAATTTTGGGCAAATTCTAGCAAATTTTGAGTCTTATATTATTTTTGCAATTTTTGGCAAATTTGGATGGTTAAGGTCAAAGGTCAAAGTCAAGGTCATTCAAAATGGCCGCCTTGACGTTACAATCCAAGATGGCGGACCGGCAACAGGCACTTTAGCCCAGTTCTAGAGCTCGGACCTACATTTACACACTACTAGTGGGGTAAGGTTATACTTCTTTAGGCACGTTATGAAAAAAAAATTGAAATTGAAATTTTTCGAAGCGAGCGCAGTATGTAACGAAAATTGACAGGATAAAACAATTTACATACTAATAAAAATTATATGTGCTTTTAAATCATATACTTTAGTGGTTGATATTGAATACGGGTATATATAATTAAAAACATTTTTTATTTTTAATATTGTGTTTATAAACTTTTTAAAATGTATTTTTAAATGTATTTATATAAGTGAGTTTATGATTCTGAATGTACACTTTATTTGCATTATAAGTTATTACATAATTATTTAATACATAATTGAACATCATAAATTAGAATAAACGTTCATAATGTTTATTTATTTTCGTCATTAAATAAAATCTATCTTAGTTTACTTTACTAAATTGAATAATTATTTTATACATATGGTTGTATTGATTTAAATACTGAGTATTTTTTTAAAATCTGATTGAATTTATACTTTACCAACCATATTTATAATATTACGTCAGTTCTTTTATTATATTATATTAATTATTTACATGCTAAATTAAAGTTAGTTTTTTAGTACGCCAATTAAGTATAACTTTTAACACGTGTACATAAGTACACACTAATTAAAAAAAATCATTAAACAGTTAATACTACGTATCAAGTGTTCCTTTGACTTAGTTAACTTCGATTCGCACCAAACGCCACAGATGGGGGGCATCGTGGTTGTTATACATTCCCGTTCCTTGACTTTCATTGCATTCACAAAGTTTACCCCCCCCCCCCCCTTAAAGCCTTACACCGATAGCTAAGATGTAACAAATCAATAAAACATAAATGTTGTGAGTGAACGTATTTGAGTTTTGCATGACGCTTGACAACGTCACACGAGGCGGACACAAACATCACAATTCAGGAAACTAAGCAAGGGATTGGTCATGACCCGGGCCTAACGCAGGGAAGGGGCGAGTGGGAAGGATGGGAGAGGGGGGGGGGGAGAGAGAAACCCTAAGAAATACTAAAATATCTGTCATTTTCCCAACAATAGAAAAAAATTTGAAAGCAATATCAGCGGGCAATGGCGTTATATATATATATATTTATTTCTCTCTCTCCCCCCCCATTTACCCATCACCCATAATCGATGGCATGCTATAAGGAATCATTCCAACGTACGGCTGGAGTGATTTCGGGAAGCTACATCAATCCGAAATCAGGATTCAAACCCGGGACCTACCGGATGTGAGTTAAATGTTTCACAGTTACACCACCCTCTCTCGTTGGTAATTTTCACCTCTAAAGAGCCAGTCCTCCCCCTTGTGAATTTATACCTAATTTGATTTGTTTGTTTTTAACGTGAAAAAGTCTAATAAATCGATGAACGCCGGCTGCACGCACGAAAAAGGATTACTCGTTGTCCCGTTACGCACATTGTCCCGTTACGCTCATTGTACGCTTGCGCCGAATCTATCTCTCTTCCACTCGATTGGAACAACCATCGATTTGACTTTTTCGAGGCACATTAAACTTGAAACACTCCCATTCGTTTCCTACATTTCCTATTATCGTCCTATCCTTAACAGAATAACACAGATTGGAAGAAGTTAAATAGCAAACATGTATAAAAGTTATAGTTAAAATAATCTCTTCGTTAAAGTAATAAACATATTTGAATTAATGAGTGCAAATAAAAGTAAATTTATCAATTAAATTGTAAATTTAATTTCATTCCTTCTTTGTATCCATACAAAATAGTGATAATTCAATAAAAATGATTCAATTTTATTCATAAAAGTATTCAATCATTTCATCAATGCTTTGTTATGACGTTGTAACGTTAAACTATCGTCCGTAAACCGACTTTACAGACAACCAATTTTTAATAGTTTAAATGACTTAGGCCTTTCTTATTTACGAAATTAAAGGATGTTAATTGTCAGTGGCGGACGCGTGGGGAAGGGGATGTATTACATCCCCCCAGTCACGAAGCCGGGGAAAAAAAAATTGAAAAATATCAGTGAAGGTAAGTATGTTATTTTGGGCGATACAAGGTGAGCTGTTACAACAGCGTGTGAGAAACCGTGTCGCCTACGGCTATTACTATGGGCCCATGTGTCCGTGTGTTGGTGTCAACAGTAATGTAATTTGTTTTTTCAATACATACGTTAAAATCCCAATTTTTGATGTTCAAACATCTTAGCTCTCGGTATACGGCATTTGGTGGGAGTAATTTCGTGAAAATGGAACGGAAGTCCATGGACGGAATTGTGTCACAAAGATGGCGGACCCACGTGTAGCATCATAAACCCATATATAGTCCCTTTCGTAAACCATAACCAAAAGTATTGGTGGGCCAAATGAAACTTTATAATAGTAAAACAACCCTGAAATATATTTGACTAACTAAAATAGTTAAAATAAAAGTAATCTGAATTTTTGTAATGCCTAAGAAAACTGGTATTTCATAAATTATAATATACTAGCTGCAGTACGCGGCGTTGCCCGGTCTGAAAACAGGGTGAATGGGACCTTTTTCGAAATCAGATGTAGTTAATAATTGTATTCTTAATTTGAATGTCAAGTGCGAAAAATAATTTATATTACTTTCAGATCCCGACAGACGTTGTTCTGCCAGTGTATAGTTATTTACCTGTATATATCGAAAAATTGGTGGTATTCTAGACTTTATAAAGCACTATAGAAAAAAGTTGAAAAATAAGAGATTACTAATATTGAAATGATTCCATTATCTAGCTAATGCTCAGCATGCATTGCAATGCCTCATTCAGTTCTGTTTTGTAACATGTTTAAAGTAGTTACACATATACAAATAATCCATCCATATCTCTAAATATATATTTATCTCTATTTACATCTATATATATATATCTCTCTATCTCTATTTATCTCTTTATATCTACATACATATATACCTTCCACTATCTCTATCTCTTCTATATATAAATCTCTATATAGCGCTATACATCTATATATCTCTTTATCTAACCCATTTCATTCTCTATACCTCGCTCTATCTCAACTTATCTCTCTGTCTCTCTCATTCTCACTCTGTATATATATCACTCTATCTCTGTCTCTCTTTTATGTTTAAATAAATTTTCTCATGCGTGCGCACTTAGACACCAAAAACAGACGAAGTGCCGCTATATAATATGAAATAAGCAATTTTTTTGAAACGATTCGTGCTCCAACTGTTACAAAATAGTTATACCGTCTCAGAAACCTTCACGGGCATCCGCATAACAACTCAGCAAAATTTAATCGCTATCGGATAAATGGTATAGGAACGTATACGGCACAAACAAAGGAAAATTAAAGACATGACAAACCCATCGAACGAAGTTACGTTTAAAATTCAAGGCAACTCTATCTATTGACGAAGTTAAGAACCAAACTGTTATTAGCATCTTTATTTTGCTAGCCGCTACGATCTCCACTAAGCGGACTGGTCTCACCAAGGAGATAAATATGAATTTGCAAGACCTTACTATGTGTATGATCGTGTGGTAGACATAGAGAAATGACCCTCACTCACTATTTGTACGTCTATGACCTATGATTTTTTCTGTTTTAAAATGAAATTTTCACTTTTTCACTCCTTAAGGATGGAATTTCATATTAATATGTAGCCTATGTGTTATTCTGATGTATAAGCTATATTATTGTAAAGTTTCATTAAAATCCATTCAGTAGTTTTTACGTGAAAGAGTAACAAACATCCATACTTACAAACTTTCGCGTTTATAATATTAGTAGGATATTCTCATTCTCAATTTCCGACAGAGCCCAGCTATAGAGTGCGCGCTTGGTATCATAAATAAAGGACGTGGCTGAAGTCTTGACACTGGAAACTTTTTAAAAACTTTTTTAATAACATTATAACAATAAAAATAACAATATTATATAATAATATTGTTGAAATAGCTCAATAATTTTAAGGTTTGTTTGTAGGAAGTGTTAAAATATTATTTGCAACGTTTAAGGTTATTATTTGGACAATGCATTAGAATTATATTTTTTAACGTGTCCGGAAACTATAAAGTATTATCTGTTTAATGCATCTTAACAAAATGGACAGTGTTTTAATAAAATTTTCAGGTCTTTTTCACTTTTATCGGAGCAGTTTCAAATAGTGAAAATTTCCGTTTGTTTCGCGATATCATCTGAGGTGGAAAGCAACGTTTACGATTCAGTCAGCGTATTCTAGCGGCGCGCGCCGAAAGTAAGTGTGTGATTCGCGTCTAGAAATATTGCTCTGTTATTTAAAATGTAAAATGTTTTATTGATCGAGTACATTTATCACCCTAGATATTATTTTAAAGAATTAATTCTATTGTAAATTTCACGTCAGAGTTTCATATTATAAGTTTAGTTGCGACATGAACAACATGAGAAAACATTAATTTGCTCGTTACCGAGGTTAGATGTTTACACATCACCGGCGAGCACTGAAACACTGCTCACATTTTTTTTTATGAATTCAATTGTACAATTTTTTTGACGTGGCAACGTCTAATAAATCGATGAACGCTGGCTGCACGCACGAAAAAGTGTCTCGTTACGCACATTGTCCCGTTACACTGTGTCCCGTTACTCTGTGTCCCGTTACGCTCATTGTACGCTTGCGCCGCATCTATCATTTCATCAATGTTTTGTTATGACGTTGTCACGTTAAACTATCGTCCGTAAACCGACTTTACAGACAACCAATTTTTTTTGGTTCTATTCTTATAAATCCCCTTCCTTCAAATAATCCTGAATATAGTACCCAGTAGTCGAACCAAGAAGTCCTTGTACCGAAGGACGGCATGCTTCCAACTGCACGACGGAGGTCGGCAGGAGCTGTGCCAATGATACAAGATAACAGAGAAATAAAGATTTTATAGTCAGCTGCTATAGTGTGTCTTAGTCTTAGTTTGAATTGCAGAATAAATGGCGCCTACTGTTGCCAATGACACTACCCGGGTATTTAACATTGAAACACTCATTCTGTACACCATCGTAAATCATAATAAAATTAGATTCATCTCACTTTTTGTTGATTTTTCTAAGACTATAGCCTAGTCTCTATAGACAGTATCATTACAGTTGTAAACATTCATAAGTGCAAAAAATTTATATAGTTTACTGCTAAAAACCAATTATAATTTAAACATTCCATTAAATTATGAGCTTTGTTTAAACAGAACCAAATTTTTTTACGTTAAATTAAATAAAATAATTTTCTGACAAAATGATTGAACCGAGATGGCGTCTTTCAGTTACGTTTCCTTTATAAGTGAAAATTTAATATTATCAGAAATACAAAAAAAAAGTATTTCCGAAATTTTTATTACAAATTATACTTTACAAGAAAAGTAATGTTTCTAATATATTAAAAAAAAGCATTCATGACATTAAAAAGTCATATCTCAATAGTGCTCAATGGGGCACATCTGGCATCAGAGTGCCTACACCGAAACAAAGACAGCGCTAATGGCATAAATCGTGCATTGTAAATGGCCAATAAAATGCACACTGTAAAGCTAGGGATGAGACACGCTGTATAGCTCGTCCCGCGGAAACCTCCATAACTCAACCTGGAACACGTGATATTCGAAGCAGGTTTATATTCCTTGTCCATCTGGTGTTGGTGCGGTCGGGCAAGTATTTTTTGCTTCCCTCCCCCCCCTCATGAAGGTGGGAGGTAGCGGATGACCAGGAAATGGCGAGAGGTGTTCGTGGCGGCCGACGGCCTTGCCCTGCCCCTCCCCTTGTTGCCGCGATGCACCCGGAGAGGGAGGTGAACGCCTGCCCTTGACCGCGTCTCCAGCCAGGCTGCGCGGTCAGCGCTCCCCAGCGCTCCCGGCGGCCTCCGCGCGAAACTCCACCTGCGCCCCGGACCGTCCTGCGCGCGAAGGTGCTTTCACAACTAGGGGGTTGTCTGTAAAGTCGGTTCACGGACGATAATTTTACGTGATAACGTCATAAGAAAACACTGATGAAAAATTGCAAACTTTTTAATTTTCAAATATTATTTACAGTTTTTGCTAATGTAATTTAAATAATTTTTTTAAATATAATCACGAACACTTAGTTATGGAAATAAACTGAAATAAAATCAATGTCAGTAAATTGTTAATTTGAAATGACGAAATTGGACAAATAAATCAAAATTTTTTAAATTGCTGCTTTTAAAAAGCCCGCCTTAACCCTTTTGATCTTATACAAGATTTTCTCGCACGGTGGTTCGCCGGTTCTTGCACGCTCGGCTCAGGCGTGCAGCCGGCGTTCATGGATTTATAAGACCTTATCACGTCAAAAAGTAAGGGTCGAGTTTACAAACTATGCAAGATAACGCAAGGCGCAAAACTTCCATCAACTACATTTAAGGTACCAGTTTATAAACAACGCAAGTCGTAGTGACGCAAAACAAGTAATGTTCAAATCCCGACTTTCTTGCGTTTTGGCTTGCGTTTCCGAGGGCCATATTGGAAGAGGGGTGTTCCGAATACTTTTAAAGACGCAAGCGTTATGCGAAATTAAGGTTACAAAAATGTTTTTATGGGGGCGCGGAAGACTGCCATATCGGAAACATACCATAATGGTTGTATTCCGCCTGACCTCTTCGAAAAAGGCGGAAAAGTACCATAACGGAAATCTGCCATATGTTAAAAGGACGAGGCGGAATTCTACCATATTTCCTTATACACTCCATGGAATGAGTACAGCTGCTTTGCTCTCGAAGTAGTGTATACAATACGTCGTTAGGTAGCACTGTTAACCCCCTAGCTGTTTCTTAGGTAAACTTAAAAGACTACAGATAGCGCTTCTGACGGTTACTTTCAGTAGTTCCAGTCATAAATCAACTCAACAGATCGCGCACTAATAGAAACAAATTTTTCCAAAAATGGGTTAAGGAAGCAGCACTGTATACTTATAGCCGTGATCTGTAAAAATAAAAATATGGTACTTCCTCCTGTTTTGACGGGGGAGGTGGGGCGACGGAAGACTGCCATACTGGAAGACTACCATAATCGAAGTATTCCGTCTGGGGCGACCGAAAACTACCATAAGTTAAAACGCGATCATGCAGTCCTAATACTCGAACGACATGAGTAAATTATGTCTGTTATCTTAAAAAGAATTTGAATAAATAAGCAGCATATAAAGTCTTGTGATTCTAGTTAATGTTTTAACTCCAGGTCACTAGTTTAAATGAAATACAATCTAGTGACTGAAAATCACAATTCCCCGACAACCGACGGGTAAGTAAGTAAAATATTCCATTATATATATAAATGAGATTTCCACCTATGTACTGACTCATCACGATATCTCTGGTAGTAATATTCCTTTCGCCGAGTGGAGGTCAGTTAAGAACGGATTTTACAAAATTCCACCTGCAAGGGAGGTTGCGGGGGCGTTAATAAAAAAAAATACACATTTTCAAACTTTAGCTCTTATAGGTATAAAACTTGGCCAGAATATTCTTTTTGGCATGTTAAAATTGACCAAGAACGAACGAATTTTACGAAATTCCATCCACGAAGGGGATTGCGGGGACGTTATAATGACAGTAAAAAAATATAAATTACAGTTCGGGCTATAAGGAATAATAAAATTAGTATGTAGGATTCAATACGGGTTCAATTTAGTTTGCTGATGTTGACTGAAATATTATATGTTATAGAAATTGAATAAGCGTTGTAAAAAACATAACCACAATTCTTTGTTTCTCAATAAACTCATCAGCATTTGATTTCAATCAGCGTCTCAAGTATTTACAAAAAATGAAGAATTTAGCTAACTGAGTATTAATTTTTATAACTGTCACTACATTATAAATGAAAAGTTATATCTTATCTAATATTTTTTCCTTATTCATAGCTTTTCATTGCTGAGAATACAATTGAACTTGGAGTTCAGTTTTCGCACGTAGATGACGATGACATTTATTTTCTCTCATTTTCAATTCTCGATTTTCGATTTATTACGTTCTTTGACTATTATTTAACCTCTGGATTTGCAAATCTCCTGTTCGAAAGATTAAAATTAGAAGAAAAAGAATACATTTTACCAATTAGTTAGAATTAATTTTTAATTTGTTTTTAATTTAATTTATAGAGGTCATAATGCATTGTCTCCATTTATTATTAATTGCTCTAAATTCAATTATTTATAAAATATTGGACAATTTTTTTTAAATTTTTTGTTTATATTTGGTTATTTTATTTAAAATTAAATTTTATTTTTATTTAAATTAGTTAATTTTTTATTTGTAAATATATAAATTTTTATTTCAGTTATTAAATTGAAATAGGTTATTTATTTGTAAATAATTTAGAAAAGATTTTATTGTAATTTGTATTATATAACTTGATTATGTTCATAGAATTGAAGCTATCTTAAAAACAAATGACATTCATTTTGGTACTTTTTTTATTGTGTCAAAATAAAAATATAACCAGACAGCTGTCAGGATAAATATTTTCAAAAAACTGATCAGATTGATTAATTTAAATCAAGTAGACCTGATTTAGGTGAGCTTAATTAATTGAGATTAATAATTAATCTTTAATGGTTCATATAATTTTCTTCGTTTTGATGATTTTTTTTTATTTGAGTAGAATGTTAGTTAATGTGTACGTAGTTGATGATAACTGAGTTAATTGTTACTCAATTTAGAAGTGATTTTATTGATATTTAAAGTGAGTGAAATCAAACTTAGTGAACTCAATCAATAAGAAGTTATACTTCATATTCTTGAAGTTTTGGTGAGTTTTTATGTTTTCGTTTAAACGTATATAATTACAAAATACTCTACTACATTCCCCATGTAATTTATCACCATAATTTTAAATAATTCAACGTATGAAGTAATAACTGAAATATTAATTACACATCAATTTAATAGTAATTACTAGATTCTTAATTAAATTAAAAAAATCAGTTCATTATTTTCTAAAGATTATTAAACATATTTTTTTTAAAATTTGATTTATTAAGTTATTGATGATCAATACATTTAATTAAATTTTATTTATGGTTATAATGATAATTTTATTTTTTAAACTTTTTTTTTTTCAATTAAATTGTATTACAAAACTTACCCACTTTAATTTCTTATCCATTTCATTTAATACTGATCCACAGCGAAGCGTGGACGGATTTAGCTAGTTGAAGTGAAACTTCTAATGCGACTTCCAACAAGGTTGCGTTAAACGTTTAAGAAAGAGACAGAGCGAGAGTGAATGCGTGGCACTCGAACGCATGCGCGTAGTATACCTGTTACAGGCCAGCGCGAGCGTTAGCAACGAGTAGCGTCCAATATTCCAACGCAAGAGGGAGAGAGAAAGAAAGATACACAAAGGTAGAAAGTAGGAGAGAGAAAGAGAGTGAGTTGGTAGATCCTAAACACATGCACGTGGTATTCTTGCTATGCAGCGAAGTAAACAGTGAATTTTCACTTCTTCCGCGCGGAAAGACTCCACACACAATTTTTTTTATATCATATGTTTAAAATGCCACGACAGCTATCACCATCAGGTGTATTGTCATCTATACTACTGAAGTGGTAATTCAATTGAGTTTATTTTATTTAATGTCTATTAAAAGAACAATAAATAAACTTTAGCGTTAATGACTTCCCAAAAAAATATATTTTTACGTTAATACATTGTTAATAATATCCAAATGTTTTTTGATGGGTTGTTGTGGTTCACTTTTCGTAGGTTGACTTCACTAATACCTTACTTCTTAATAGCTGTGGTGGTGATTTTGTCATGTTGAGGATGTTACAGGGTATTGTGATTCCAGCATTTTAGCATGTGCTGTGAAAACGATTAGAAGAGTATTTTAACATATAGTTGTACAGAAAAAAACAATTGCAATTAAGAATAGATAAAAACAATTACAGCATTTCAAACCTGTGAACTGCGAAAACGGAATATTTGTTATACGTTACTTGAGAACGATTTACGTTTGCTGTTTAAGTTTTACTGATTAAGGAGTTGTGAAATTAGACCTATATTATAACTCCCTCAATGACTAAGAAATAATTCAAAAATACTGTAAGTAATAAGCTGGTTAAGTGAAAACATTTCAGAATATTAATTTATGAAAGCCTTGAAATCATCTTTATGTATGTTTACCAGGGGAATAGTATATTTCCAATATAATTTTTCTTCTTATTCTGAAATGATTGCTTGTCCGTAAACATATTAATAGACGGCAAAACACAACGCCATAGTTGAGCGACAATGTCAAACGAATTAGCCATGACCTACAGAAAGGAACCAACCTACCAAATTTCTAGAAAAATTTATCGGTTGGGCTGTATCGGCTGTAGGTTTAAAATAAAAACAATAAAAACGAGAAATTGACAACGTATTAAAAATTTTAATTCAAAACAGACACTAAATGGTAGGTTTCTATTAATTTCAATTAATATCCGACAAAAATTCTGTTTAAAATTGGCATGTGATAAGATAAATTAGATACCGAAGGCATAATAGCAAAATTAATGTTTTTTGGTGAACGTACAATCTGTATTGCCCAGTGTTGTCAGTTCTCTATATACAATCACACGAATCACCGCGCTATCACATCTGAGTCGTGAGCTACACTGAACAGAAAATTTTTCCGAACCTAAATTATAACTAAGTGTATTTGGGAGGTCTAGTTAAGGAAGACTTAAATGCGTCTCAGGCCGAAGCTTATATAGTTAGCAAAATGTTAAAGCAAGATTTTACACACCTTTTCGTCAGACTATTTCTGGTACCCATATGTTTCGCTGTGATTTTTTAGACGTTTCACGTCAAAATGATATGACATTTACCAGTCGGGATTTGAACCTATGTTCTCTGGAATACGAATATAGTGTCTTACGATTCGGTCCAAAAACTTCGATAGTGTATCTTTTTTCATCATCAGATTGTCTTGTAGTGATTCCTTATGCTACAGGCGTGAGTGTACGATTATTGCATAACAGTACAAATACATAGTTTCAGACTCTCGTACTCCATGTAGGCTATCATCACGTCTTGAAAAATTATTGACAACTGATATTATAAGTACAACCATCAAATATTACGGTCTCCTAAATTTTAATTCACGTTTTTTGAGTATATCCTGTACTAGTGCGTGTAACTACATGTGATTTTGTTTACACATTTACCATGGGTGTAGACAGTATTTGTGGAAGGGGAGGGCAGAAGCCAGCCCCTCCTCCGGAAACTCTTTTACAAAGATTTTGCTTGAAAATACATTTTTAAGGTTATTTGACGATCCCTTAAGTACTTTTTGAAATTCCTGCCATTGAAATTTTTGTAAAATAAAATTCTTTGTCTAAATAAATCTGGCAATTCTACTTTCCCCCTTTTTTTAGTACGCTCTTGACACTTATTGTTAGAGAAACAATTTCCTCTTTTGAACAAGCTTCTCTGCACAAATACCTGTGCCTTGTCAACAGAAGTGTAAACAAATATACAAATAAAACAAACAAAACACAAATATGTTTAAAGAAAGTCACTATCTGTGTGAATATCAAAAAATTCATTAAATAAAATTTCCACAGACAAAGAACATTTTAAATAATAGGTAAATTAATTCAAGATGTAGTTTCTGACAAACGTCTTTACTAATTAAACGGTATGTCATGACAAACATCAATCTGTTTATGCCTTAAGATCTCTTTCCCGAAACGTCGCAACTGTTCTCTTAGGAATCATATACTGTGTTAGTCTGCGCTATCATCGTTGTAATTGACAAAATATATGTTTTTTTTTTTTTCGCTCAACTGTTGCTTACGGTGTTTGTCTGTGCTGTCATCACTGTTTCTTCACATCGCTGGGTTCACCTGTGCATCTCTGTATAGCCGTGGTTTTTTCAACTTTTATCTGTTAAGTTTCTTCGTTGATTTATTCTGTTTGCCGTTGTGCACCGTAAATTTTCTTTGTACCTTAATGGAACAGAAATATTCATGTAACCTTAACTATTGGTTAATTTGTTCATTTACATGAAAATAACTGTATCACTACAAAATAGTGTTACCATTTATGCTTCGTGTTGCCCCAGTACCTCCAATATTTAGTTATTTGCAAACAGTTGTTTGAATAGCTTTCCAGGGATTAACTGTGCATGTTAAGCACGGTAAAACAAAAGAAAGCCAAAAGTAATATAAAAAAGTTTACTTTTCTGTGGCTTTAAAACCAAATAAATAAAATGTTTATACAATAACTTCATGATTGTAGGTACACGCATATTTTAACTAAACACACTCTTTTAATATCTAATATTTATTTCAAAATAACTTTACCATCGACAGTGCAAGCTCTTTCATATGTTTTTACTTGTCTATATTTCTATATAATTATTGTACAGCGGGATTGTAAGTTTGTTTGAAGGAAAGTAACTAAAACATTGCCAGACTAGTTATACAAATTATATTTCACTGTTATGAAATTACATAATTCATGCTGAACGAACAACATAAGAACACATAAATTTGTTCGTTACCGATGTTAAATGTTAATGCACATACTGCACGAAACTACAGTAAACTCGTGGAATAACATCATGTCAGTGTTAAGAAGACTGCAAGTATCCGCTCTAACACTCTGGTTCTGGGGTAGAGCGCCTGCCTTGTGACTTGTAGGACCCGGGTTCGCGCCCCGGCTCCTCCAAGGCGGATTGTCCAGACAAAATGGTGGCATTTTCTCTGGTAGGAATACAATCCTTTGCAACAAGTCAGGCTACCAAAGAAACGGTGGGTGGAACAGATAAAAACCTTCCAGGTGGCTTCCAAATGGGGCGCCCGTTTATTTTCTTGGGCTCCCCATGCGGTGGCCATTCCGGGGGTTTCTCCGGGGGAACGGAGTTTTGCAAAAATATTTTTTGTAGTTTTGTAGCGTTTTAGATTTTATTAACTGTAGCATTATCATTCCAACATGTTACAAATAAAGATCAAACTAACATTTTAAAAAAATTTGCTTTAGTACAATTTATTTTAATTAATTGTGCATCAGTCAGTGAGATGTGTGTTCAACCATTTATCGGTATATATTTTCTTGAAGTAATAACGGTTAAATTGTAGTCATAAACCTTTGTTTTGTAGTATTTTAGCAGTTTTTGACGAAAAAATATTTATAGGCCCATGAATTTTATTCCTAAAAATATTATTTCTGTAAAACCACATAGTTTTCAATCAGGAATATCGTCTTTTACACACGCTCTTTTTTAAATATATGTGTGAGTTTGTACCAGTATAAATCCACATGTAAATAAAAAATTATATTTATTTCAACATGAGCAAAGCCTTTGATACTTTCTAACATAATCTTATGATTAAAAAAATTGTCAATTTGATGCCTCATCAAACAATGCGTGGTATATATGTTTTGATTATCTTACAAACAGACGCTTTGCAGTCAAATTTACAAATGCAATTTCAGGGTATTTGGTGTTCTGCAAAGTAGTAGTTTATTTCAACTACTCTTTAATATTTAATCTTTTGTAATCTACATATTTATTTTGTATACACCATTTTAGTTTTGGTTTAAGATTTTTGTGAAAACCAAAGTAACCAATTGGTTAACTGAACTTTATCTATCTGTGTGTTGTGTTGTTTCGTGTTTTGTCGCATTGATGTGTATCAGTGTATACCTTGTGTTTTTGTTATTTTATGTCATAATTCGTTTATAGGTGCTGTAATGCACAAAAACTGAGTTTCATTTAGATCTGACTGTTTTAATGAAGCAGGATAATATGCTACGCATGGTAATATTTTTTATTTTCTAATATAAAAAATAATTAAATTTCAGCATTCAGCAGAGTTTATTTTTGAAAGACTGCAAGCCTGTGCAAAGCCCATCAACATTCGAAATGTACGAGCCTATATCTCCCCTAGAGTGCCTGTGCTGCTTGCCCTGTGCCAACAACAAACTACACTACACAAAAATATTTCCCTCGTATTTCAACATCTTAAAAAAACATTTTGTAGACTTTAAAAAGTTATATCATAGATATTAAAAACTTTAACATCTGAGTTTTTTGTGTTCAGTCACAGAAAACATTACATAAGAAAATCCTTGAATATTTGCGTTGGATTTGCACTCACTAAATAATGATCTGCAATTACTTCAATTATTCCAGTGTGCAAAAATGTAAATTCTATGAAACTAGTTACATTAAAAATTTACGAGTAAGGCAGTTTTCCTCATTCCGTATAATATATAACAAATTTTGGCAGAATGGAATACTACCCAGATAGCAAAATAAGCTTGATTCAAGCTTGAATCAAGCTTGCCATGTCAAGCCTGCAAGCTTGAACCAAGCTTGTCACGACAAGTGTGTTAACTTGAATCAAGCTTGATTCAAGCTAAGCTAGTTTACACATGACAAGCTTGCAGCAAGCTTGCCATATCAAGCTTGCAACAAACTTGCTGCGACAAGCCTACAAGCTTGCCGCAAGCTTGTCATGGCAAGCTTGATTCAAGCTTGCAGCAAGCTAGCCGCATTAAGCTTGCATAATGCTTGCCGCGACAAGCTTGCAGCAGGCTTGCCGCGACAAGCTTGAGGCAGGCCTGCCGCGACAAGCTTGCATAATGCTTGCTGCGACAAGCTTGTGACAGGCTTGCCACGACAAGCTTGCATAATGCTTGCTGCGACTAGCTTGCGCCAGGATTGCAGCGTCAATTCTGCGCCAGGCTTGTCGCGACAAACTTAGGCTTGTCGCGACAAACTTGTGCCAGTCTTGCCATGATATCATTAAGGCAAGGGTAGGAAAGGGTAAAAGAATACAACCTAAAATCTTGCTTATATATTGTTCAGTCAACAATATCCAAAAGGAATATTACCCAGAGTCAGCTGCAATGAATTCAACTACAATTTGTGTGGTAATACTAGTTTAAACAATTGCTAGGTAAGTTGATGAAATAAAAAAGATTTAGGCTTGAGACCCAAAAGGTGTATGCAAAAGATAATAATTTACAAAACTTTCTGTTGTATTTTGGTGTTTCAGAAAACAACACACACTTTAATTTTTCTTATTAAAACCATAGTAAACTATATATGGATACCAGATAATTCCACATATTAAGATTTTGAAGAAAATTTAATGAAAAAATAATTGAGTTTTAATCTCGCATATCAATAATGCAAACAATTCAGATTCAGTGCCATTTTATCACTTTAAAACATACTCCATATTTTATAGTTACAAAGTTTTCTTGCATTAACACTATAAAATTGCTGTCATTGGTATAATACTTCAAAAGAAAGATGACCAATCAGTTGCTGGTTCAGAATACACATTGTTAAAAGTAGTGTATGCTAGACATACACTTGCTTCATTGTTATGATCTTTACTACTAATAATTTAATTACAGACATGTGAATATAGAAACCACATCATTCTACCTTTTAAGTTACATAAAGTTCTGGACCTTATGAGACGTATTGAAATGTGTGCAACACAAATATAGCAAAACAGCTTGTAAGAATTCAATAACCTAACTTAATAGTATTATGTAATTTGGTAATGTATTAAACTTAAGCCTAAATCTTATACAACTTTTCACAAGGAATTTTTCAAAGTAGTTATAAGTATGAGTAAATGTCGGAAGTAAATGTGACAATGTCAACAAAAAGTATTCTGCTCTTTCCTTAATACCTATTCGCTTCCTTCATTGTCTATTTAAAAAAAAATTGAGTGTTTAGCCAACTTTTACATTCTGAGATTTTGCGTGTCAACAGCAGCTCTGCTGATAAAGCCAGACAGTTATATTTTTATTTAGAATTTAAATTGAGGTTGTTTAATCAGTTTTTATTAGTAAACTGTTTTCCTAAAACAAATTGGGGTGTAACTATGAGGGACGGGTGTTACATAGTTGTCTTGAGGTCGGGATAAAATAATTCCCCAAACATCACTTTAACAGTGTTTTTCAATTATCCATTGACCCCTTGCCAGTCATTACACCGGATAACCGGGGGTCTACTGTATTACAAAATTAAAAACACGTAAGTACAGAGATGACAAACAAAAGGAGAAATAAGTCAAAGCATATTACAGTTACTAAAAATTTATTAATATTATAATTTATACAATAAGCAATCTACTATAGTATCATATATAATTTTAGTGGCCTGGATCATTTTCAGCGCTGGTTTCTGTTTCCTCTGGAACAATATATATATATATATACACACACACACACACACACACACACACACACACATATATATATATATATATATATATATATATATATATATATATATATACTAGCAAACCCGGCGAACTCCGTTTCGCCACCAGATAGCTTCGTTTTATGTAACATTTCGTTTGGTGATTAAAAGATGAAATTTTTTTGTTTGTTTTATATTTGAAAAGGAAAAAATTTATTTAATTTCACAACAGTAATGAATTCATTTTGATAACAAAAATGAAGTGTTATGTAGTTGAACTTCTCTAAGTAAATGAAAGTGAATCCAAAGTAAATACTGAATCGAAGCGTTATACGTGTCCGCAAATTATCCGTTTCATTGAAGTGCTCTTTGGTAAACCACATTTTTTGTTTTTTGGTATGACGTTAACACAAACAAAGCGGATGGTTTCCCAACTCGTGAACACGCAACGTATAACTGCCCATGTGAAAAACAATGATTTTCTAAATTTATTCCGCAAACACTAAGCGATTGGCCTTGCGACTTGTTAATTGTCATTGCGAACGCAAGGCGAACTGGAAATTGCAATCGTTTGAAGTCAAACGGAAGATCAGTCGGAATCATTGGTATTCGAGGAATACATACATTTTCACCTGCGTACTTTCCGTTAATAATGGTTGCCTCAATCAAATTCGGCATAAGTCTTTTTACCGAAAGTCGAGTACCGTTGCAAAGTCGCGGTGGATTCAAATTACGCAATATCACAATAACTGTACCAACTTTGAGTAGCAAGTTATGTGGTGGAAATCCTGGTAACTCCAGAGAGTTCTAAAACTCCGTTGGATAATTTACTACATCATCGGGATTTGTTATGGAATCAACGGATTTGTATGTCACCAAATCGCCAGAAATTTTTGATTGAATGGTGAAATTCAGTGCGTGTACATCATTATTCTTTGCGGCAAGAATTGCTCGTTGATTTAACCAAGCATAATTCTGATAATTCTCACTAATTTTTGGGAAAACATTTTCTATAAGAGCTAATTGAGAGTCTACAAATCGGCAAAAGTCGTTGGTAAGAGTAATTAATCCAGATGTCGCATCAACTGGGACTTTTCCATTTCCAACATCTAACAATTGTTTGGAAAATTGTGCAGCACTTTGATCATTTTGAAGTTGAACTCTCATATTAGTGGTTAGCGATAATGTTTTTACGTTATTCCATAAAGGTGATGCCTTCAGGCAAGCATTCAATTCATCTGCAGGCGTTCCACGGGGAATTACTGGCAACGTCTGCCTGAAATCGCCTGCCAACAATATCATGAAATTAACTGAGCAGAGAACAATGAGTAGTTGATTTGATGGTTTCCAATTGAAATGTTAGGAAACGAATAACTTTTTCTTCTTTTTTTTTTTAATTTTTCACAATTTCACAGTGCACACAATACCGGTTTGTCACATGAAATTAACTGAGCAGAGAACAATGAGTAGCTGTCAAACAATGTATCACGCACCGGCGCCATCTACTTAAAATGTTGGTTTGTCCTGAATTTTTCCTGAATTTTCTTTGCTATAAACCTCACGGAGCCCGAGACCTTTCCAACGACTGCAAAAGCGTGGAAATCGGTTCGTGCGTTCTGGAGTTATAGTGTCAGGAAGGAAAACCCGACTTATTTTTATATAGTAGATATATATATATATATATATATATAAAACAATGAAATTGATGCATCACATTAACCAACACATTTTCAAATACCTGTTACAAATTTTTTTTTTAAACAATGATACATGCTTCTACTTATTATTGGCATTTCAATTAATATCTGTTGTTTTCAGATTAAGTCATAAGGTTTTAACATTTTACTGCACAAATTACATACTAACAATCAACAACATGGCTAGCATAAAAATAGGGCAGACAATACATATGCTATTACATACTCTAAAACAAAATATGTGCGTATTGGCCCGAATGTAAGGCGACCCCCTAATATCAGGCAACCTGCAGTTTCAGGAGGCCAAACAAATGTAAAAATTCATTATTCATTACTTTTGTGTGACAAATCCTATTTGTGTTGACTGATGTATAACAATTTATTATGTCTATTTATCTCATTACTTTTTTGAAAAAAGTTTGAATGGCCTACCCCAAAAGTCAAAAGAAAACAATTACAAAATATTTACTGTGTTTTATCATATAATCGTCGCGCATGTGTAATTGTCGCACTGTTATTTTGGAAAAATTTATTTCACATAAACGTTGCATGATGTTTTTGGCCCAGATGTTCGGTTCCCGGTGCTTTGTGTAGGTAGTAAATAGTAAACATGAGAGGATAAAACAATGAGAAACAGAATCGGTTTTCAAGTTGTTGTCAGGCAGTTTAGTAGTTATAATCAGAAAGTACAGTAATTAAAATGTAACTAAAATTATAGTGAATCCCATTTAAAATTTAAATTGCACAATGCCTACGATTTCCCGTCCAAAATGGTTGAATGAATTGGTCCCACCATTTTCTTAGTACGACAAACTATTTTTTTTAAAAGCTGTTAACTTTAAGTTTCTAGTCCCGTAAGAAACAATGTATCTTAAACCCAAAACTTATTATTAGTTTAAATATCACTGCTTACTAATTTATTGTGTCAATTTTTTAAAAGATGTTTTAAAAGTTATAACTTTTTACACGTCCCATCTTCGTCGCCGACCACTATCGATAGCTCGCCGATTGTTGCAGTGTGCGCGATCTCGTTCCGAGTAAACTACATTTCATAGCCCGCATTGTCACACTATTTCTTAGTGTGTACTAAGACTTACGACAATAATTATGCATTAAATTCTGCCTCTAGTTTGAAATACCTAGGTTTTTTGTTTTTCTATTTTAAGTTGATCATAAAATGTTTTAGTTTCACGACTTATTAATTTAAATGGATTTGTGTGCTTTGGTGTACTCTATTTTCAATTAAACGTTCTTTCTATAATAAAGTTGTGGTCATTTCCAGAGCTACTTCCTTCCTCTGAAGTACCACTTGTCTCGTCTAGCGTGCGAAAATAAGGTGACTTCCAATTTTCACATCTCTCATTTAAGTAAAAATGGTCGCCCTATATACAGACCAATAGTCTACGGTACTTTTATGATACTGTTTTAGCCATTTCTATATTGACATGTAGATATATACTGGAACCACAAATAAGATTTGGCATATTTAGCTACCAATTATATCTTTAAATTGTGCACACTCATTTAGCTTGTTATGAATTTTACTACAGCGAAACCCCTTATTTACGTTACAGTTATTTACAATTCCCAATTTTTGCACAATATTCTTCAGGTCCCTTTTGGCTCCCATTTAGTCCAATACAATACTTTCACGTGAATTACATCTCAAAAATTGCATCCATCTTGCTAGTTAAATCATGTAACACGTAACACACAAGCAACTTGGTGCAATCGCCATACATGATGAAACTGTAAAAGAATTGTCCGAGAATAAACATGTGAAACGTGAAATTAAAAACGGCATTTACAAGTTGCCAACACTGGCCTAGTAAAGGCAGGCTTCGAGAAAACATTAGCATATGACGCTAGAGCTACAATTTATAGAAATTCTTTATGTTTGTTAGTACTTATACATACAGAATTATGTACATTATTTATTTCTGGTGTTAATCTTAGTCAACGTCTAATTTTTTAAGCAATAAATAATTATTGTAAATAAGGAAAATTTTTTGACTTTTATCTGTACGTTTTTTACAAGATGGTAGCATGTAAGAAACAAGGAAAAGATTTTAGATTGATGAAAAACTCAACTAAGTGCATGAACGATGACACAGAAACTTGTTTCACTCACTGAAAGGTTAGGCGTGCCGATTTCCACTCTGAACAAAATTATAAAAAATCGCGAAATGATTGAAGAAACTGCATCCCAGTTGTGGTGTTTCTAATAAATATAAAATACATTCGTGAATCGAAATATAAGGAAATTAAAGTACTTTAGAAGGAATGGTTGGTGGGTGCAAGGGCCCTGGAATGACCCATAAACTGTGTTTTGATTAGACAAAAGGCGCAATTTTAGCTACATGGCTCCGAATTGATGAGTTTCATATATTCATTGGTTGGATTGACAATTTCAAATGACTAAATGACCATTGGAATTTTTGGTAAATATGTAGTGTACAGATTAGCGTCAAAATGGTTTTTAAAAATCTGAAATAACTTTCATTATATACTCTTTTACGTCCTCTTTTCATTACAGCCTGCGGAGATAAGAAATTCCAAATACTTTAAGAGCTATCGAATTTTTTTATTTTCATATTTGGACAATATTTTTTTAAATTTTTTTTAAAATTCCGAAAATACTTTTATTCTGTGCTCTTTAACTTCCTCTTTTCATTAAACCCGGCGGAGATAAGAAATTCCAAATACTTTAGGAGATATCGAATTTTTTAATTTTCATCCTGTGAACTCATGCGGCGTTCAACATTGTTGCTTGTTTACAAGTATGATTTTTTTTTTCGCGACGTAGGTGAACGACTACATCATATAAACAGAAAATTACGTGAGTTCCTACTGTTCAACCTTTGTCCCGGTTTGTTAGGTCAGGTCAGCTACATTATTAATACTTTAAAACTAAACAACCATTAAAATTACTTTTATTATTTTTAATGTCCGTTCAGTTTCAAAGTATTTATAATGTAGCTGACCTGACCTAATCTACCTTTGTCCCTTTTTGTTAGGACAGGTCAGTTACATTATAAATACTTAAAACTATACAACAAGTAAAATTAATTTATATTATTTTTTATTTCCGTTTATTTTGAAGTATTTATAATGTAACAAACCTTACCTAATGGAAAATTTCTTTTATTTAGGCATTCACGCAGACACGGCAAAATATAAAATTGCGACGGTCTAATGATTACATAGGTCTTGTATTGCAAAATAAGAACGGTGATATCTCCAAAAGTAATTGGAATTTATTATCTCCGCAGGCTGTAATGAAAAGAGGACGTAAAAGAGCATATAATGAAAGTTATTTCAGATTTTTAAAAATTTTTCTGACGCTAATCCGTACACTACATATTTACCGAATTTTTTTTAAATACTGAAATAAGGTTTTTGTAAAACTTGCTGTATGTTTTTTTAATGTAACTTTTGCTTTAGTAAAATATCCTTATGTATTGACATTTTTATCAATATTCTTAATCTGCAAACATCTGATATGAATTGCCAACTACAGTATGAAAGTACGTATGTATTTTAAAGACGCTTACCTACACTTCACAGAATGTAAATAAGAGATTAAAGATTAAATGTCAATTATTATTTTTAAATATGCTTCAGACACTCATAATAAGGAATAGTTATGTTTATATGATAGTGCAATATGTTTAGGTTGTATAATATGACAGTTATAAGACCAAAAAATGATTTTCCATACATTTCCCTTATTTTACACTTTTTTACTTTGTGCCCACGAACAGTGCAAATAAGGGGTTTCATTGTATCAAAGTCTAGTATTAACACATACGTAAATTTATCATCACATTGCGAAAAAGAAACTACATAGTTATGTAAAGATTCCATTCAAACTGTGCTCCAAATAAAATTCAACAAGTGTTAAATTAAGCAGTACTGAATCGAAAACCAAATATATTTTATTTTAATTTTTGTTGCAGAAATACACAGATGAGAAATATCATGTAATGAAAGTCTGTAGTTCTTAATTTTTTATAAGACAAAAATCTGGAAATCCAAATTCCACTACCAGAATTTAAAATTGTAAAATAAAACTCAAAATTAATTTTTTTTGTATACAAAAGGCAAATAGCCAAAAATACAATCATGGACAACTTTCAATGTTACAATAAAAAATTTGTTAAAATAAAGTTGTTAGAATAACAAAAGTTTTACCTCCTCATTACTCTTGTTTTGCTCTGTTGCAGCCACAGGCAGATTGTTTCCTTCACCTCAATATGGGTAACTTTATGAAGTTTCAGGACATCAGCTGCAAAAACCAATAAATAAATAACATATCAGCCATATTCAAAATAAAGATGAATTCAGACACTTTATCCCCAAAATTTTAAATTATATCTAGCAAGAGCAGTTCCAAGTATACTGCACTTTAATTAAGCTGTGCACAACAATTTTGGTCAATTATAAGTTGTAAAGCTAATTACTTCAATGCCTCTTTTCTAACGTCCAACAGATGCATTAATAAATTTTTTGTTCAAAAAGACCAAGAAATTCTAAAGTTATGTCTCTTAGCCCTCATTTAATAATTATAATGGTATCTTTGCCTCGTAAGGAAACTTAGGGAGACAGGATTGGAATTATATAGAATTTGCAAGCCATGGCCATAGACAAAATAACACGCAAATACTGGGCAAGTTTTGCTCTCTTCATTGATCGATGTATTTTTTTTTGCTACTGAATCTAACATAAATGTTTCTATGATGTTTAAATTGCTACTGAAATTGTGCATGTATTTAGCCCCCAACGAGCGATAGAGAGTTCTTTTTATAGAATTTCATGTCGTAAATTTCATAGGCCTAACACCTTGGATTTTGACTATTATAAACAACCGTAATTTTGCTGCATTAAGGCTGCTGCACACGACAAAATGTTTTTTACAAGCTTTAGTATTGGATAGTTTACAATTTTCAAGTTTCCAAGCTGACGTACTTTCTATGCTAGAAGTTTTCGCTGCACATGATACTGGCTACTTTGATGGTTGTGGTCTGAGCATTTTCAAAACAATAAGTTATCAAAACGATTCTTTTCAAAGCTGCAATATGAAAATTTTTATTGTGGTAATTACTACTTTTCACCACATACAAACAAAGAACTTCCATGTAAAAATTTATTATTGTTGTTAATTGGTCTTTCGTTCACTTCTTTCCTTCCATATTTATGTTTCCCAATCTTGCGCACCAAATTCTAATGTTGTTTTGATTCATTCTGATTGGCCACTGCTTAAATATTGTAGTGAAACTCGTATGAAAAATAGGACACTGAGATTAGTCTAAACCATTAGCCGATCTCTCAGGGCTGCTCGTAGCCAGCAAGTTTTTAAGTGACAAAACTTAGCAAGCCAGGATAACATCTCTCGTACAATATTATAAGAAAAATTGTGTCGTGTGCAGCGGGCTTTAGTTGGAGTTGCATCAATCACTGTGTAGTTTATAAACCTAGCCTAACTGATGTTTGGTTAGATACATTAATAGAAATAATGTTAAATTATTAGAGAACTTAAGTTAAGCATTACCTATTTTAAATGAATACACCTAACATAACCTTCAACACTACTTTTGAGAATTTATTTCCATAGCTTTCCTAACCTCGCCAACTTTTAAACAATTTAATGCTATGAATTTAACTAACAACTATTACAAGGGTAAACAATTACGTATAAACATACTTAATATAAATGGAAATGAACTTTCACAAAATTATCATTAAACACGTAAGAAGTAAGAAAATGCAAGTAACTTTTTTTTACATAGTATCATTTAAGTAGGCCTTCATACTTAAATAAATTTTAAAAACTCTGCAATAACCCACTCTCATTAACCACATACATATCTACCTATATAAAAATTTTTATTAATAAAATAACTTCATTTGATTCCCTAACAAAAAGTTTTAATGATTTCAGTATTTAATGAAGTTATCTAACCATTCTCTTAATTTAATGTTAGTACTAATGTACAAAAACTTATGTTAAAACAGTAAACTAATTGTTAACGAATTGAAGCAGGCCTATTGTAATAGGTACCCTTTCATGGGCGTTAAGTTTGTAACACCTTTGGCTAGGCCGATGTGTTAGTGCCTTGATAAGTAACGGTTTATCGGTATAACTATCATAAGGAAGGATAAATCTAAATCATATTAATTTAACTATCATGTGTCGAATTAAGACGCCCATAGCCGGGCCATTCAACACAAAAAAGCCGTAACCTGCATTATTTTTAAACATAACTTCTATAACCGTACCCAAAATTATTTTTAACAAAAC
Source organism: Bacillus rossius redtenbacheri (assembly GCF_032445375.1). NCBI lineage: Eukaryota > Metazoa > Arthropoda > Insecta > Phasmatodea > Bacillidae > Bacillus > Bacillus rossius. The sequence continues at coordinate 19,428,709 of NC_086336.1, forward strand.
TTCTATTGCCTTAACCTGCATTATTTTTAAACACAACTATCAATAATTAGTTTCACGAAATAAATTAATTTATAAAGGTTTCTAAAAGAGAAAAAAAAATTGAAGACCAAAAACGTATGGTTTGCTCTTTTTTAGTGTAAACGAGTCAAACGATTATTTCATTAATAAATTGTTTTTTTTTTTTTTTTAAATAAAATGAAAGTATTCAAACAAAAAGCCATCCAACCTAAAAAACAATATTTATAAAACAGACCTATTTTCGAATAAACACATGTTAAGTACAACAAGAATTGTATTCAATTAAATTAACGAATGGTAGATCATAATAAGCATTAACACAACACATCTATAAAAATTACTTATTAAAAATAATATGTTTGCCTAAGAAAGTAATAAATTTACACAGTAACTTACCTTGATAGCCTTATTCAACTTCGGCAATATGGAGTATTTAAGCTCTGGCCAGAAAAAAATAAAGGAACATGGAAACGGAAACAAAAATACTAAACTCCCAGGATGCAACAGGGCTGCAACACGGCAAGTCAAATTCAAGCCTTCGGCAAGCTTACCAAAAAAAAAAGAAGATCGAAATAGCTCACAGAAGACTTACATCAAGCTTGAATCAACCTTGATGCGTCAAGCTTGCATGGAAAGTTTAATTCATGCCTTTGGCAAGCTTGCCGAAAACAAGTGTAGGTCGCAATGGATGACAGAGCACTTGAATCAAGCTTGAATCAAGCTTGATGCTTCAAGCTTGCATAGCAAGCCAAATTCAAGCTAACAGACAGGCTTGCTGCAAGCTTTCATGCTATGTGGGTAGGTACCACATGTATTTTCTTTAATCGTCGTAATAAGATTACAATGTTACCTATATAACATTTTTGGAAACATTTCTTTCTTCTTGACCGCGATTTGGATATGATTTGTTATTGAAACTATCACCGTCTGAATCGCTATCTGTACGCTTTATAGTTAACCTGAGAAACAGCTAGAGGGTTGACAGCGCTACCTACCGAGTATATATACACTACTTCGAGGACTATGCTGCTGTACTCATTCCATGGAGGGTGTAAGAAAATATGGCAGAATTTCGTCTCGTCCTTTCGACTTATGGTACTTTTCCGCCTTTTTGAAGAGGCCAGGCGGAATACTGTCATTATGGTAGTCTTCCGATATTGTAGTCTTCTGTCGCTCCCCTTGGGCGGGTGCCTCGCGTCCTCAATGTTTCCATTACAATAAAGGATGCTGTCTCTTTGTTTTTTATAGATAGAGTTTCAGCATCCCTGACGTTTTTAAAGAATTCAACTCAGTCTAGAGTGTAGTGTTCCTATTTAAGTGATTAAATGAATAGTCTGAAATATATGATACTTTGAATACTGTAACACATTATATCGCCCTCTTGAAATAAAAAAAAATTAGAAAAATTAGATCTTCAAAATCTACAATATGGTTTTTTGTTTGATACGTTATCACAAAATTTGTTGAAATCGCGTGAAATTTTATTTGGCATTTAAAAGCCTATCCCGCGGCCAGACTGAATTTGGTTTAAGTTATATAATAATAATAATATTAACTATTTATTTCCCATTTTTTTTTACACTTTGTTAACAATATTCACTTAATTAACCAGGAAATTTAGCACTCACGAAAGCAAGATTGTATGTGAGTGCATCTAGTCTCTTCAAATTACATGCGGTATTTTGACGATTGTAAACATTTGTAAATGTATAATAGCTGAGAAATAAATATATAAAATATAACCTAAGAAACTTTACATTAGTTATATAAAGATGAAAGTTAAAAAGAGCAAATTATTAAAATTCAATATTATGTATAAACAAAAAAAGTATAAATTATATCATTGCTACATGAATAAATGAAAATATAATTAAATAAAAATTAGTATTTAAGTAAAGTACAGGTTAAAAGTTATAACCATACATAAAACTTACTTAAATACTAAAGCCATCTCTTCATCAGTTAAATTATTTAGCCAAATATTAACATATTTTTTTCATTTGAAAATAAGTTTTTGTTTTTAGTTTTGCAGGAAGAATAACAACAATTTTTGGAAGCAAAAATTCTAAAGATATCTGAGATATTGTTTTATGAAATTGAGGGATTTGTAAATTTATATTCTGTCTATGCCGTGTAGGATAGTTATGATCTATATAATTTAACTGATTATCCCTTTGATACATATTAATTATTGCAGCTCTAATAAACAATCTTTTAATATCAAATTCATTTAATAGTTTAAAAAGTTCCTTGGATGGGTACATGTGTTTTTTTTTGAAAATAACTCGTAAAATAAGTTTTTGAATTGTTGTAAGTGGCTTAATTGACGTTTTACTCATCCCTCCCCAAGCCAGAATACCATACTGTATAACAGACTAAAAAATAGCAAAGTAAACCATTCTAATACCATCAATAGATAATATTGTTCTTATTTCAACGAATTTATACACCATTTTTCTAATCTTGTTCGTAAGATAAGAAACATGTTTATCCCATTTTAGAAAAGAGTCGAGCACTATACCTAAGTGACTTGATGTAAGTTTTTGGACATACGCCATTGCTAAGAACTTTTTCTGTTGAAGAAAAACTAATAAATAAAATAAATAAATAAAAATACTCAAAAAAAGACAAAAAACACACAAAACTAAGCAAACAATTGCTGTTGTCAACAAGGATATGAACACCACAAAATATTCCGAAACAGGAATATGTCAGCAAACAAAGAAAAACAAAGAAAAATGTACGAAAAAATCCCCACAAATGATGACTACACAAAAATATTGAAACCCAAAATAATTCAGCACAACAGTTGAAGCGAGACAAAAAACATGACAAAACGAAAAGACAAACAAATACAATAGTTTTACCTAAACAGAAACAAGCGACGTTTCGGGAACTGCTATCTGCTCCCGTCCTCAGGCAGAGACGCACATGGTACGGAAACACAGGTGCGACTGAGAAGGGGCTGGAAAATGAGGGTATTTATCAGAGAAAGGGCTACATCTTGCTCAGCCAATGACAGACGAGCAAGGCTGAGCAAGATGTAGCCCTTTCTCTGATAAATACCCTCATTTTCCAGCCCCTTCTCAGTCGCACCTGTGTTTCCGTACCATGTGCGTCTCTGCCTGAGGACGGGAGCAGATAGCAGTTCCCGAAACGTCGCTTGTTTCTGTTTAGGTAAAACTATTGTATTTGTTTGTCTTTTCGTTTTGTCATGTTTTTTGTCTCGCTTCAACTGTTGTGCTGAATTATTTTGGGTTTCAATATTTTTGTGTAGTCATCATTTGTGGGGATTTTTTCGTACATTTTTCTTTGTTTTTCTTTGTTTGCTGACCATATTCCTGTTTCGGAATATTTTGTGGTGTTCATATCCTTGTTGACAACAGCAATTGTTTGCTTAGTTTTGTGTGTTTTTTGTCTTTTTTTTGAGTATTTTTATTTATTTATTTTATTTATTAGTTTTTCTTCAACAGAAAAAGTTCTTAGCAATGGCGTATGTCCAAAAACTTACATCAAGTCATGCACTCCCATTGCACAAATCTTTTAAAGATAACACTATACCTAAGTATTTTATATCCTGTACTCTTTCTATGACACTAAATTTTTTACAGTTAACGTTTATTTCGTTACATACGTGAATTTTTAGTTCATGCTTGATAGGTTGACCCAAAATGTTGGCAGAGAAAATAATATATTTGGTTTTATTTATGTTTAGAGAAAGAAAACTATCACCTAACATTTCTTTTACTTTTTTAAGTTCGTTATTTACCGTTTCAAAAACCGAAGGCCAATTGTCGGAAGAATATAAAATTGCAGTATCATCTGCAAAATAAACTATCTGCCCCGTTATGTCTAAGTTACATAGATCATTTATATATATCAGAAACAAAATTGGTCCAAGAACACTGCCTTGTGGGACGCCTATATTTATATATATGATGTCTCCTAATTTATTATTTACTTTGACTCTCTGAGATCTACCCTCCAAATAACTTTTAAACCAAGTATTTGCCAAACCTCTTATTCCTACTTTATCCAGTTTATCTAGAAGTATTTTATGTGAGACTGTATCAAAAGCCTTAGCAAGATCCAACATTACACCAATACATTTTTTATCTTGTTCTATGGCTTTGTGCACAAAGTTTGTTACTTTAATTAGAGCATCATTTGTACTTAAGCCTTTTCTAAACCCAAATTGGTTTACAGACAGTATTTTGTTTTTATCCAAAAATGACATTGTTTTTTAACACATTTTTCTATAATTTTTGAAATGTTGCTTAATATAGAGATTGGTCTAAAATTTGAGGATGCAAAGCTACCCCCTTTATGCAATGGTATGACAATCCCTTCCTTGAGCCGTCTAGGAAATTTCCCTAAACTTAAGCTTAAATTTTCTGTATGAATTAGAGGTTTACACAATTTATATCTGTGTTCTTTTAATATGTTTACACTTATCTTATCATAACCCAATGCATTGGAGTTTTTAATTTCAGAAATAATTGTCCTAGACTATGCTTAAATGATTTGTAAATATCTTAGCTCTCGCTATACGGCATTTGGTAGGAGTAATTTCGTGAGAATGGAACGGAAGTAGATGAACGGTAATGTGACACAAAGATAGCGGACCTACGTGTCGCTACAAAAGACCGTACGTATACAGTTACTTTCGTTAACATTAGGGTCAATACCAAATGTATTGGTGAGACAAATGAAAATTTCTGGAAGGAAAACTGCCTTGGAACATATATATGGTAAATTAAAATAGTGAGGCTGGTCCCATCTGGTCCCAAACACTCACTGCAAAACTCTTTTACGCCCAGATGGGGCTTAACCTGCATCGTAAATGAAAATTATGGAAAATAACTTAAATGATGAAAACTTTAGAAGGTGGCAGAACATTAAAAAGACAAAACAAGTAATTTCTATGAAATTTTATTTTAATTGTAAATGTCTAATTTGTGTGAAAAAAATTCCATAAACGATACCAAAAATAGAATCATATTTCATTACTTTTTCAGGTATAATGAAGTTATTTTGTTTTTAATCAACTTATTTATCTCAAAAACATTACCATATGCTAAATATATAGGTCAAGTTACTTCATAACAAATGTTTTGAGCATAAGGGCTTAAATTCCGAAAAATAAAACAATATACAATTATAGATAATTTTAAGGCTTTGGGGATTTAAGTAACGTTTAATTCTTTGAAACAAATATGGCCACCAAGTAAACAGCATATGCAGAAAATGCAAACAAGTGCAGAAGGAAAACAGACTAGTATTATGAGCACCAAAAACAAACATTTACTTTAACTTTACCAGGCGCATCATACACACAAAGACCAAGGAAAAAGATGTCAGAAAACATTAGTGAAATTGACAAGTAACCTTGCACAACAGTATACATTCAGACCTAGAAAAAATACTGGCCATTAAAGAAAAAAAGACACAAATTTATACTTAGCTCTCCAATAATCCATACTTTCGTGCCACACTCTCTCTCTCTCTTTCTCTCTCTCTCTCTCTCTCTGTTGTCATTGATTCATGATGGTGTCGTCTTGATGGTCCTTGCTGATCCATACTGAATTGCAAAAACCCTGAGTATTTATACCCTAAATTGCTCGCCCTCCCACCTGTTGCTTTCGGAGATGAAACAGAAAAATATAAAATGTTCTTCACTGTACTCCAAACAATCGATACACAGGCGAGTCTTCCGGTTCTATTCTTCTTCTTGCTAAGATCTCGATTGGTACCCCTTATTTAGAAAATGTTTTGGAAGGAAACTTTATGATTTTGGCTTGAAGGATACTGCCTTAAGCAGCAAACAGCAGTAGCTTATCTATGACTTGTGATGTCACAAGATGATGATTCCACATGGTAATGGTTATTTTCTCGCGGGGTTTTTAATGTAGAATATTTAAAACGAAACGTCTCGTGACCAAACACACGGTCACATAAGTCATAGTAAAAGGTAATATCAAGTTTTGAAATATCTAATAAAACTGGCATTAAATTCATTATAATACATATTCTTCTCAATTTGCAATAGGCATAGTAGTCCAGCGGCATAGCGCGCGCCTGTTTCCCTCAAGGGACGTGGTTCGTATTGGATCTGGGAATTTTTACTTATTAAAATTAAATTACAAATTTAATAATATTATATGATAGTGTAGAATCAGTACAATATTGTCACGGTCTGAAAATTTCATTACTTTTTTTCTTAAATTTATTTTACTTTTGTATTTCGTCTGGTTAACGTGTTGGTGTACGTGCGGGTTTCCAGGCTCGGCCGGTTGATTTCGACACACGGGTAGCGGAATATAGGTTGCTGCGATGGTAGTTTGCAGGCACTGCGAGCTTTTTCGAGGCTGCGTGGCTTGCTGATTCTCGCGGGCCGCTGGCCAGGGCTCGCCGAGAGATTGCACCACGTTGTTCCAAAAAACCCGCTGCGCTGCGCTAGTTTCTTGTTTGCCGTTTTGTTAGTTCTGCCACGCGAGGCTTTTGTATACTCGTTTCGAGGACTCTGTCCTGATTAGTGTTGCCATCTTGCGTCCGAGTTTGGAAACGTGGGCAGAAACAATTGAGCAGCGCGAGAGGAGAGGGGAAGTGGGGAGGTAGGCTTGCACAGCCAGGGACTGAGAACGTGGCTTTTTTGTTTTTCCTTGTGGAGGGGGTCGGGCAGCTCTCCCGGCTTTTTGTTTGCGCTGCTGCTGTTATTCGGAGTGGCCTAGTTTTGTACTTAAAACCTCCTTCCAGGGAGGGACCTAGGCTTTTTGCCTGGGGACCTCTCTGGAAGCCGGGTCCATGTCGGTTTGAAACAACTTTTCTCCGTCTCAAGTCAGAGGGTAAGTGGTTAGCCATGGCTCGTCCGCCACAATCTTTTCCCGGGCGGTCTCCGTCCCGATTCTAAATTCAATGTTGTAGTTTAAAGTAACTTAGCTTTTAGTCTTATCTTTTATTCTTTGTTTTTGGTAATGTAGTTAATGGTAAACAGACGCGGTACCTGGTTGCTGCGAGTAATTATGTGCCGGGTTGTAGCACTACTAATCTGAGTGGGTGCTAATGGCTAGCGGGCAGCCATGTTATGTAGTAAAGCGTGCTTAGTTAGTACACTGGAGTAATTTAACGTATTGTTTTTTATTCATGAATCTAATTGTTAACTTATTTGTGATTAATATATTTGTTAAACATTTACCAGAGTGTAATTATTGTTATCCCAGTTTGTGGCCTAGTAAATAAAATCTGTGCTTGAATGATTTAATAATGTTTCTTTTCAGTGCATAAATATTACCCTACACTCCCTGTATGGGGAGAAGACTTGGTCTCGGGTACAGGAGCTCTACCATCTTAATCGACCCCCAATAATATAGCTTATTTATTGTTTTATGTATAGGAGTACGTGGGATGTCTGGCGGAGTCCCGTCACAAGTGGTGGAGGCGCCGGGTAAAAGTCTGTTGAAGGGTATTTTGTGTTGTTTTAAAATTAATAACATTTCTTTATTTCAGGATGGAAAGAGAAGAAAGGCTAGTGTACCTATTATTTTATTAGTTACGTTTGGTCTCTGTTAATAATGCCTGTTTTGTTTTTCAGACTTTAAAATACTCAAGTTAATTTTTTTTTCTTACAACAGCCTGTGTTAGGAGGTCCGAGATTAAAATAAGAGTATGTTGTTTTTTTTGTTAGGATAAGCAAACTACCTGTTTAATTACTATGTTATCAATTAAGTACATTTTAATTATTTAAAAAAAATTAAGTTATGTTATATAAGTCACAATTAATTAGGTTAAATCATGAAGCATTTGTTTTAATCAAGCACTGAGATAAACTACTATGCTATTTAAGTTATATTTAACTTGTTCACTTTAATTAATAGCGAGAATTTTTTTTTCTTCTCTTCAGTCTGTTTATTATTGTTTTGTTTGGGTGAACAATCATTGATTCGCTACTTATCTTTCGGTGGTCGCAGGCAGTTTTTTTTATTTATTTATTTTATTTTTTTCTCTCACATATAGTAAACATTATCGGCTCTGAGTTAATTTAAGCTTAAATTATTTTAAGGGTTGAGGTATGTCACAGAGGTTCACCATAAGCTTATGTGAGGATGATAAAGCAGGAATACAGGACATAATAGGGAACAGTAGCTCTGATGAAGAACCTTTAGTGAACTTACAAGATAGAATACGATCACTACAGCTAGCGAATACTTGTGAAGACTTCGAAAACATGGAGGCAGGAAAATTCTTTGTAGACCCGGGTCATTTTTGGGGGAAACAGTGTGAGGATGTGGAAGAGTTTTTGAAGCAGTTCAGGAGAGCAGCCAAGGTTAATGGGTGGAATGAACAAAAATGTATTTCCTATCTACCAACTTTCCTTAGGGGACCTGCTGGGCATTGGTACGATAGTTTCGAAAAGACTTTAGAAAACCTAATCACATTTGAGGAGCTAGCCACTGCATTGAAAGCAGCATTCACACGAGTAGGGCAAGTAGAAGATTTAGAATTAAGGCTTCAGTCAAGGATACAGGGTAGGGAGGAGCCCTTCGAAGCTTTTGTTTATGACGTTTTACATTTGTGCAATAGGCTCGATTCAAAAATGTCTGAAGCCAACAAGGTTAGGTACTTACTAAGAGGGCTACGGTCTGATATTGTTGAAAAGGTTATGCTATTTCCAAACAATACAGTTGAGCAACTGTTAGGGAACCTTAGGAACATTGAGGCAGGGCTATACTACGCAAAGAGCCATGACAGGGTACAGGGAAGCAATGGGAAACCAGAACACGTTCCCATTAGGAACATTAGGGATACGAATAACACGAATGCTACACTTGAAAGCACCTTATTTGAATTTGGGAAACAGTTAAATCAGTTACGTGAGGAGCTGAAAACACTGTGTGTTCAATCAACACCACAAAGGAGTTTTAAGCCAAGGGAGGAATATAGACAGGGTGTGCCCAACAATTTGTATCCACCAAACAATCAGTTTAGAAGTAACCCGTTTAGGAACACAACACCAGGCTCGGGTCCTAGACCTTTTAATAGGCCCCAGCGGACTTCTGATGGACGACCCATCTGTTTCAACTGTAATAAACTTGGACATATGAGAAGGGAGTGTCCATCTCTGCACGATAACCAGAAACAGGGAAACTAGCCTGGGCGGGGTACATTCGGGGTGTGCACTCGTCCTGGGAAAACAAAATGTCCCTTTGTAAGCGCGATGGTGTGTTGAGCCTAACAAGAAAAATTTTTGGGACAGAAATCCCAGTGTTTATTGATAGTGGTGCAGCTGTTTCACTACTAGAGAATCGGTTTGTTGCCAATGAACTACTGGAAACCCGCTGAACCCAGAGTATTCTCGGGAGTGTCGGGCCAAATTCACCAGTTGAAACACATGAGTCGCCTACACTTTAGACTCGGTAGTTTTCGATATTCTCACCCTGTGGGGCTTGCGGAGACACCAATAAAAGGGCTTATTTTAGGGTGTTACTTTTTGAGCAAATATGGGGCTGTCATTACATGTATAGGAGATAGGAGTTTGTCTCTGACTTTAAACCATCCTGATTTAAGTATCACCACACGAGGTGCAGAGGTGAGGGAAGCCAAAATCAGTCACCGTGCGAAATGTAAACAGATGGAACAAAAACAAATAAATCCTTTCCCTACAACTGGTAAAGACAACCAGTCAGCTGTTCCGACAGAACAACCTAACTTAACCCAAATTCAACCAGAAGGGATGGTGAAGTTAGGTTATGTGGCAGTAGCCGAACACTTGCGCCTAGATGCTCGAACACACCAGTTGATACCTGTTTACTTCCAGGGAGGTGACCTGCCCGATGAAGTTTTGCTTGAGCCTAAAGAGGATGTGTATAGTAGATTTTCAGTGTTGGTCCCTCATAGCATTGTAAATCAAAAACAACATAATCACATATGGATCACCAACACCGCACCCCACCCAGTGGTCTTACATCCAGGGATGAAATTGGGGTACCTACATAAATTTGAGGGTACTGCCCCCTCCCCCTCTGAGGAAGTAAGTACCATCTTACAAGCTAAGGAGGAAAACCAATTTGATCTGACCCAATTGAATATTAATCCTAAGTTACCTCCTGACCAACACCAGAAGTTAACACAACTGCTGTACAAGTGCAAGGGCTGTTTTAGTTGGAATCCCACACAAATAGGATGCACTAACGAGGAGGTTGTCTTCCTTGATACAGGAGATAGCCCTCCTATTTCTTCTGTGCCTTACCGCGTGTCTCCAGGAGAACGCTAAATTATTAACAAAATTGTGCAAGAGCACATAGATAACAAGATAGTTCGGCCATGTGACACCAGCTGGTGTTCTCCAGTTGTGTTAGTACGAAAGAAAGATAATGACTTTCGCATGTGTGTTGATTATCGTCGGTTAAATGTAGTGCTTAAAGATGATAAATATCCCCTACCCAGGATAGATGATTTTTTGAGCCACCTCACGGGGGCCCGATATTTGACTCACCTTGACATGAATGCTGGGTATCATCAGTTGAAAGTAGCCGAAAAGGATAAGAAAAAAACTGCTTTTGTAACTTCAGATGGGACTTACTATTTTGAAACTTTGCCCTTCGGTCTGAAAACAGCACCTTATATTTTTCAGAGATACATGGATAATACTTTAGCAGGATTAAAGTGGGGTTCATGTTTAGTTTATCTTGATGACATCCTTGTGGTGGGAAATTAATTTAACCAACATTTATGCAGACTTGAATTAGTGTTAAAAAGAATGCAAGATGCCGACCTAACTTTGAAACCCTCTAAATGTACATTTGGGTACTTTGAAACTGAGGTCCTGGGACATGTAGTAAACAGTGAAGGCATTAAGCCCCACCCTGGAAAGATTTGTGCAGTCAGGGATTTTCCCCAACCTAAGGAGTTTCTTAGGACTTGCTTCGTTTTATCGTAAATTCATTCCAAATTCTTCTCAAGTTGCGAAACCTTTGTCCTCTTTATTAAAGAAAAATGAGAAATTCATCTGGGGAGCAGAACAGGAAAAAGCATTTCTAACTTTGAAAGACAAATTAACGACAGCACCTGTGTTGGCCCATTTCCAGGAGAAATTACCCATTGAAGTGCACACTGATGCCAGTACATTGGGTATTGGGGCTACCCTGTTGCAACGAGTAGATGGAAAGTTACAACCCATAGCCTATGCTAGTCGTACTTTGACAGATGCAGAAACCAGATACCCTATAACCCACCTGGAATATTTAGCTTTGATTTATGCTCTTGACCAGTTTCGATCTTACATCTACCTCAAACCGTTTAAGATTGTTACTGACCACCATAGTTTATGTTACCTTGACAGGTTAAAGTTCAATGCACATAGTGCAGGTAGATTGACAAGGTGGGCCTTGAAACTGATGGAGTATGATTACACTGTGTGTTATAGTAGTGGTAAAGCACATGGTCATGTGGACAGTCTGAGTCGTAATGCCGTAACAGAGGGAACTTTAAGTTATGAAGATAAATCCTTGGAATTACCAATATTTGTGTTACAGGATGTTGATTTAGCTAAATTACAACAATCTGACCCTAGTCTGGCACCTTTAATAAATGAAATGAAAAACCCTTCTGGACTCAATGATAATCTTAGCAGACAAATCAAAAATTTCTCTTTGATTGACAATGTGTTGTACAAAAATAACCCCAACTCGGTTGGTAAAGAAAAATTGTTAGTGGTACCTGATAATCTGAAAGTTGAGGTTTTGAGTGAATGTCATGATAACCCTATTTTTGGAGGACACCTAGGCGCAGCGCGCACGATAGATAAAATCACCTGTCGGTATTATTGGACTAACATGATTAAAGAAATTCAGGCATACGTACGTAGTTGTAGGGACTGTCAAGGTAAGAAAGGGGCCCCTCAAAAGAAAGCTGGGCTACTTCAACCCTTACCTGTTTGCGAGCCCTTTGAACGCATTGGAGTTGACATTCTAGGCCCTTTTCCCAAGACGACGTCAGGAAATAAGTATGTGTTAGTTGCAATAGACCATGGTACTAGGTGGGCTGAGACAAAAGCCACTCCTACCAGCAATGCACCAGATGTAGCTAAATTTTTATTGGAACAAATTTTTTGTCGTCATTCTGTACCCTCTTCTATCCTTACCGATAGAGGAAAGGTTTTCAGTTCAAAAATTGTCAAGGAGCTGTTAAGATTAATGGACATACAGTCTTTAATGACCTCTGGTTACCGCCCTAACACTAATGGTCTTTGTGAACGTTTAAATGGTACCCTAGCCATGATGATGTCTCAGTATGTATCCAGTTCACAGAAAAATTGGGATGAGTATTTACATTTGGTAACTTTCGCCTACAATTCATCGAAACAAGAAACCCTTAATTTTAGCCCTTTTGTTTTGCTCTATGGACGAGAACCCGTCCTACCCTCAGAGATCAACCTAAGTCAACAAGTAGATGAGGACGAGAGTCTGGGGTTGCGCAGTCGTTGGAAGGATGCGCTTCGCCAAGCAGCTGAAAATTTGAAGAAACAGCAACAGGTAGACAAACGCAGGTATGATAAACGTAGACGAGTTGTAAATTACAGAATTGGGCAGGAAGTGTTGGTATTTACCCCTATTCGCAAAAAAGGTATGTCCGAGAAGCTGTTTCATCGCTGGTTTGGACCCTATGTAGTGGAGGACAAGCTGTCGGATAACCTGTATCGACTGAAGAAGGGTCGACGTGGAAAGATGTTTTTGAGGTGACAAATGTAGAATGTATAAAACCCTTTTATTCATCCTGAGTTTCTTTTGGTGTAATTACTGGGGTCGACTCAAAATCTGTCCTGATGTTAGAGAAGTAAGAGTGTGTCTAGATGTTATGTTTGTTTAATAATTAAATTATTTATTTATTGCAGGTTATGTTTCAGTTTCTCGTTAATAATGTGTCTAAATTGATAACAGAGGTTCAATTATGTTTTGTTTTGTTTGATAAAAGGCTGTTGACGGTGCTCTAGCCTCTATTTTGTACCTAAAATCAGTATTTAAGAGTTTTACAGGTGGCTACAAGTAAGCCTCTCGGGCCCACGGTCAGAAGATGAACATCTGGGTGCTGGTGGGGGCCGTGCTAGTGGGGGCGCTCGACAGTACGGCTGCCCTTCCCCTCATCAACAGCGGGACGCGGTCGGAGTTGTGGCCGGGGCCCACTTTGAGCCGTTGACTCAGGTGACGTATACTTCTTCGGTTCCACTCAATTTCAAGGTCTCGTGGCCTACCAAACTAATTGACATCCAGGAGAGCATTGTTCTTTTAACTTCCTGTCCCAGAAATGGTTCAAGTGATTGGTGTAAAATTTTCAATGAACTTAAACAGGTTATGTTTCATTCTGATATGTTGATTTAAAAATTAAATGATGCTTCTGGAGAGGATTTGGTTTATAATCAGGTTGACGAGAGAGAAAAACGGGGTCTATCCTTTATTGGTGAATTTGTTAGGTGGTGTTGCGACATCGCAGTCACCAGCCAAATTGAAAGTTTATTTTTGAATCAAAGACAAATAGCACAACATGTTAGATTGATGGAATCACAAATTTTAGATGATCATGTTGCTCTGGCTAATCTAAGTAATGCCATTTGTGTGGTTGATAAAGCTATGTCCGGTGTGCTAAAACGAATTCAGTCTAAGTTTGTTAACCTTACTAATTACCTTAAAGATTTGAGAGAATCTATGCCAGTGAAATTTTCTGGAATGGTACAAGAGATAGGGCATTCTTTTCAATTTCAGCTCTTATTGGCAGCCCAACTGCTTAAGCAATCCCATTTTTTGACTCGAATTGAAATTTTGGACCAATGTCGTTCCCATAAGATACCCTCTGTTTTGGTTACCACTGATCACTTAAAACAGCAACTACAAATTTTGGAGACTATTCTAAACAAAGACGGTTATAGGTTAGCTATTAGTGTTTCCCAAGTACAAATGTATTTTCATTTGCCCATTTGTCGCTGTCACATTTACCAGGAGAACTTGTATGTCAAACTTAAGATACCTATTGTTCATGTTAATTCAAATTGGAAACTATTTCAGTTTGTGGCGGTACCTTTCCGCTGGAAGAATAACACTTGCCACTTAGAGCACGAGCCCAACTTTTTAGCAGTAAATAATGAGCAACTGGTGACCATTCAGGGTCGAAATTTGTTGTATTGTCGTCCCTTTGAAGACAGTTTGTTCCCAGATTTTCAGGTGATGCCATGGGAAGTTCTCTATGTCCTAAAGCTTTATTTCAGGGAGTGACTGCAGAAAAACTTGGTGAACTGTGTGCTTACAGATGCCATTCGGGAACCCACCTCATGATTACTCAGGCTGGCCCTGAACGTTATTTCTTAACTAACCCTTTTGGTAAACTAGAAGTACAGTGTTTAACGAATAAGAACCAAACCTTGTTTTTAGCTGCTGCCGATCGACCTGGCGCTGTGGACATTGAGGTCCCTTGCGATTGTCGCTTGTACATGAATAATGAGCTTAAAATTAATGAACTTTATCCGTGTGATTTTCTTTCTAAAGCTAAATTCCAAATGATTTATGTGATTCCAGCTGCCTGGACTAAATTAAAAAAATTAAAGATTTTACCTTTACAACTTCTTCACACACAGTTTTTCCTTCATTAGAAGATTGTTTAGACGAGGATTGGCCTTCTGTCGTTTCACGTTCCTTTGCGAGGCCCGAAGAATTACAGCTGCGAGACCCGGTGGAAGTTGTAAGCTTTTTGTTAAAACATTTGCAAAGTATTTCATTATTTGTGATTGGTAGTACTTTATTATTAATTGTTGTAAGAAACCCTTATCTAGTGGGGATTGGCACATTACCCCGCGTATCAGCTTTTAGTGAAAACGCCATGTAAGCATTTACTGTATTTATACTTGGTGTCATAATGTGTATGATTCTTTTTCTGCTATGGAAATGGTTGTCACTCAAGTGGAAATTACGAAAAACTGAGGAAATTTCACCTCCTGTACAGACTGTTGTTGCGTATACCAGTGAAGCATTTAATTTACGTGAGAAATTTACTGAGAATTGTCAATTAAAGTCTAAGATGGTTAGTGAGTCGGGTGAGGAAATACATGTTTATCTCACCACTGTGTGATTAACAGAACTGTCGTTTTTGTTGTTTGAGTTGTTCAACCCATTAAGGGTACATTGTTGTTAAACACTTTGTGTTATTAGAGAATCTCTTTTGTGGTTATGATTTATAATGTTTTTGTAATTAACTGTTCAGTTCAGATGTTTTCCTTTTTGTTTAAAGAATAAAAACAACAATCGAGGATGAATCTAGGGGTCCAAGCAATTATTAACCTAGGGTTAATTTTTTTTTTATTTATTTGTTTACGCTCGACTTTGACTTAACATGGGTAGGGATACCTTGTTCCTGGTCTATTCCCTCCCCTGTCCAAACCTGTGTGCTCTTGTGCCTCTAAAGACAGTGTAATTTATTTTCCACAGACTCAAGTGAGGCAGAGTTGTTAGCAACAAGTGTTTGCGTTTTCTTTTTCTTTCATGAAGAAGAGATAGTGCTTCGATGTACCACATCCAGAGACTTCAACGATTACGTAAGCTATGTGAAGAACTTTCCTTCGTCGTGTATGTCCTCCTGACTGAGGACCATGTGTTGTGCAGCCATTGAACTTATGTGGGAGATGGACTACTGTTTCCTCCCCTGTTGTGTGGTGGGCTGCTTATAACTCATGAGGAGTTATACTGTGGAAGGGCCCCCCCCCCTCCCCAATCAATTTCTGTGTGTATGTGAACTTTCTGTCTTAAAAGAATGAAGAAACTGATGATCAGCATGGGGCTCGCTTTCATCAACTTGTGCCGAATGAAGAAATTAGTTACTCTCGGCCAACCAGTGACAATGCTATTTTTTTTTTTTTCTGTTCTGTAGCTAGTAGCTGCAGAGGTGTGTTTTGAAGATCTCGGATTTCACCTAACCCTATGGACATTTCAGGTTCCTTTCCTGATGTTTATCCTTTGTTTTCCTGACTTGTATAATCCATTCCTTTTCTCTTGGAGGCCAAGCTCCCATTTTAATTTAGCTGTGTTTGTTTTCATTTTATTGACACATTTATGATCATCTTTGTTGTTGTTGTTGTTGTTGGAGAATAACATGCCCCTG
Organism: Bacillus rossius redtenbacheri; assembly: GCF_032445375.1. Lineage (NCBI taxonomy): Eukaryota > Metazoa > Arthropoda > Insecta > Phasmatodea > Bacillidae > Bacillus > Bacillus rossius. The sequence continues at coordinate 19,444,864 of NC_086336.1, forward strand.
GACTCATCCTTGGTTAGTTATGCTGTTTATGGAACTGATAAAGATGAAATGTGGGGGGGATATTATTTGTGTTTCTCAGTCACTTTATTCAGATGTAAAATATTTGACAACATTGTTTGATAATTATTCAATAGGGTCACTTCACAGTTTTACTTAATGGAATAATTTAATTTTTTTTGGTTAGTTGTTATCGACCTTGTATTAACATAATGTTTTGATATGACATTAAAAATGAACCCCCCCCCCCCCTAATTAACTTGTTGAAATAGGCTTGAAAGTGTAGTGTATGTTCTTTGGTGAGAATCTGATACTGGTGATGAAATGTTTGTTCAGTTTCGCTGGGGAGACATGCCCGATGACATGCTGCGAGGAAGGCGGGCTGAGGGCAGAACTGCTCTGAAGGGTGGATCCTGGGTGTGAGCTGCAGATCACACTTCAAGGACTCTTCTCTCCAGCTTCAACTAGGGCTGATCTGTCCACAGTTCACGCCTCTCCTAGTTGTATGTCGTACGAGTAGTCTTACGATGTGCAAGCCACCATCGATTCTAACAGGAAAGAATTGTTTCCTGGGCTTTTTACTAAAATTGTATCCTGTATTGGTTTAACTTTTTCAGTTTAGAGTTTGAATTTAATTGTTGTGGTAAAACCCAACCTTCGTGCGCTCTCTTGATCAAGTAGACAGATAACTTGTAATTCTTTGCCCCTTGGTTTTATTCATTGTTAGGAATTTTTATGGCTTGTGGGGCACAAGCCCTTGTAGACCGGGGTAATGTCATGGTCTGAAAAATTCATTACATTTTTTCTTAAATTTATTTTACTTTTGTATCTCGTCTGGTTAACTTGTTGGTGTACGTGCGGGTTTCCAGGCTCGGCCGGTTGATTTCGACACACGGGTAGCGGAATATAGGTTGCTGCGATGGTAGTTTGCAGGCACCGCGGGCTTTTTCGAGGCTGCGTGGCTTGCTGATTCTCGCGGGCCGCTGGCCAGGGCTCGCCGAGAGATTGCACCACGTTGTTCCAAAAAACCCGCTGCGCTGCGCTAGTTTCTTGTTTGCCGTTTTGTTAGTTCTGCCACGCGAGGCTTTTGTGTACTCGTTTCGAGGACTCTGTCCTGATTAGTGTTGCCATCTTGCGTCCGAGTTTGGAAACGTGGGCAGAAACAATTGAGCAGCGCGAGAGGAGAGGGGAAGTGGGGAGGTAGGCTTGCACAGCCAGGGACTGAGAACGTGGCTTTTTTGTTTTTCCTTGTGGAGGGGGTCGGGCACCTCTCCCGGCTTTTTGTTTACGCTGCTGCTGTTCTTCGGAGTGGCCTAGTTTTGTAGTTAAAACCTCCTTCCAGGGAGGGACCTAGGATTTTTGCCTGGGGACCTCTCTGGAAGCCGGGTCCACGTCGGTTTGAAACAACTTTTCTCCGTCTCAAGTCAGAGGGTAAGTGGTTAGCCATGGCTCGTCCGCCACAATATTTTCCCGGGCGGTCTCCGTCCCGATTCTAAATTCAATGTTGTAGTTTAAAGTAACTTAGCTTTTAGTCTTATCTTTTATTCTTTGTTTTTGGTAATGTAGTTAATGGTAAACAGACGCGGTACCTGGTTGCTGCGAGTAATTATGTGCCGGGTTGTAGCACTACTAATCTGAGTGGGTGCTAATGGCTAGCGGGCAGCCATGTTATGTAGTAAAGCGTGCTTAGTGAGTACACTGGAGTAATTTAACGTATTGTTTTTTTATTCATGAATCTAATTAACTTATTTGTTATTAATATATTTGTTAAACATTTCCCAGAGTGTAATTATTGTTATCCCAGTTTGTGGCCTAGTAAATAAAATCTGTGCTAGAATGATTTAATAATGTTTCTTTTCAGTGCATAAATCTTACCCTACACTCCCTGTATGGGGAGAAGACTTGGTCTCGGGTACAGGAGCTCTACCATCTTAATCGACCCCCAATGTTATAGCTTATTTATTGTTTTATGTATAGGAGTACGTGGGATGTCTGATGGAGTCCCGTCACAATATTGTTAAGATTTGTTTTAGGAAGTATTTACAGATTTATTTCAGTCGTTTAACCAAAAACAAATATACCTACTGTTATAATATTTGTTGTAAAATGTTTAAGGTTATTATTTTAGTAATGTCTTAGAAGTATAACTTATAGAATTTGCGAAAACTATATAATATTAACTTATTAGTGAATTTTAACAAGATGGGTAGTATTTTATTAAAATTACTGTTCGAAAATCAGGTCATAAGCCGGTGTTTTATCGGAGCCATTTCTAATTGATTAAAATTTCCTGTTGTTTCATGCTGGTATTAGAAATGGGTGGTATTTAGGATAATCGTCATCTAGTCCGGATCAAAGTCCTGAGAAAAGCACCTGCTATTACAACCAATACTCAAATTTAGCACGAAAACTTTAACAAGGCACGTTCATCGATGCCCTTTTATGTTTTTTAAATGAAGTGTTTTTATATTTTATATCATTTTTAAATAGCAAATCACAGTATTTTTTAAATCGGATTTACACTTCGCATACCTACATAATTATTAGAAAATGGAAAAACATGAGCAATAAACTATATCATATAGAAAACTTATATAGCACAAATGGGTGGGGCGTCACTTAAAATATACAAAAAAAAAGGGGGTTGTCTGTAAAGTCGGTTTGCGGACGATAATTTTACGTGATAACGTCATACGAAAACATTGATGAAAAATTGCATACTTTTTAATTTTCAAATGTTATTTACAGTTTTTGCAAATTTAATTTAAATAATTTGTTTAAATATAATCACGAACAATTAGTTAAAAAGCCCGCCTTAACCTGTTTGATATTATAGAAGATTTTCTCGCACGGTGGTTGGCCGATTCTCGCACGCTCGGCTCAGGCGGAACGTGACAATGAGTCATGCTTTTTCGTGCGTGCAGCCAGCGTTAATCGATTTATAAGACGTTATCACGTCAAAAGGTTGAGAACCGCTGCTTTATAAAATGAATCATACACGTAGCCTTGATAAGAACGTGTCATAAAGATAGGGAATCACTGATGGCCACATAGAAAATTTGTAGTTTTAAGCATTTAAACAACGTTGGTTGATAAAAGTTTTGCCAAAAATTATAAGAGGACTTTATTCAAAACGGTTTCCTAGTATGGTAATGGAAAGTTAGGTGCAAAAGTCTAGTTTTTATATTTTTCAAAAGTGAAAAGAATATTTTAAGTTGAAACTATACCTTGAACAGATGCAGAACAACCCTGCTACAAGGTTGTGCGTGGGCACGTCTACGGAAGCTCGTGCGCAAGCATAAGAGAGTGTGTTTGAATATTATTTTTAAATTCACATGATGATTCTACTAGTGAGCAAAAAATATATGTCTAGATTGAATCCTATCTGAATCAGGGATTTATCATGTTTTAATTTATAACTGGTAGTTTAGTTTTCCATACTCCTCCATATAACATTACATTGCCTTGTCGGTTTTGGTTACGCACAGCCAACTCCCAACATCAAATGAATGGGGGTGTCCACCCAACTTTCGTGCAGAGCATCTCATTCCACAATTTCGTTATCCTAGCAGGAGTTAAATCACGTCAGTCCATCATCCCGCCAGTCCACCATGCCGTCAGTTCATCACAACTCTGTATATAATTCCGTAAGTCCATAATGCGACCAGGCCAGCAATCTCATAATTCCATAATACAATTAATACATCTGTTTGTCGGTTTGCAATCCCTTCAATTGATCATCCCATCAATCCATCATCACGTAAGTCCATAATCTCATGAGTCCATCATATAAATAGTCCATCATCTTGTCAGTCTATCATACCTTCAATTAATCATACCACTAATCCATCACTAAATCAGTCCATCATCCCAAGAGTCCATCATTTTGTCAGAATATCATCTCTTCAATTAATAATTCCATCAATCCAGCGCCCTATCAGTCCATCATCTCATGAGTCCATCATCCCATGAGTCTATCACCCGGCCCGTCTATAATCCTTTCAATTAATCATCCCATCAATCCATCACCGAATCAGCCCATCATCCCATGAGCCCAACATCTCACAAGCCCATCATCCCGCGAGTCCATATACCGTGAGTGCATCTTACCTCACTGATTTGGGAATTTCTAATGGATGGTACCCACCAAGTGGAGTGATTGCATTTTACTAACACCAATATTAAGGCAGTTTCAGCATCATAGCCACTTACTAGAAGCTCACTTTCAGTATTTACAAAGCTGGGTAATGTATACTATTGAACTTATTTAGTCCCGTTTTCGAAGAATTGATAAGTACGAAGACCTGGGCACCTTTCTACAGCTATGATATTACAAATAGTGAATAACCGTTTAAATCATTATTTGTGGCAGAACAACAAATGCAAGGGAAATTTAGAGTTAAAATTCTTAGAAATAGTACTTAAATAAAAAAAAATAAACATGATAAAAAAACAATGAAGATGGCGCGTGTGAGCGAGCCTTAAGAGCGAGGGGAAGCCTTCTTTTCACAGTCGAGAGAGCCAAACGCCCGATCGTGCATCTTCGGTTTTTTTTGTTCATTGTAACTCATGATAACTAATGGTCAATTAGGTTAGGTTAGCTACATTATAAATATTTTTAAAACATTGTGGACGGTTGATTTGTTTAGGATAGCTACATTAAAGATACTGTGAAATCATGTAAACGGTTTCCTATCCCTGGATAGCTACATATTAAAAAGTTATTTGCTAAGCAACCATAAAATGATTTTACAGTATTTTTAATGTAGCTATACTAACCTAATATAACCAACCATCCACAATGTTTTAAAGTATTTATAATGTAGCTAAACTATCCTAATCGACCGCAAAATGTAATGCCACACCGGTTTATACAATGAGATAGAACGGGGGGAAAAAAGCGAGCATGAACTTCGGGGAGCTTCGGGTTTGGCTCTCTCGTCTGTGAAAGAAGGCTTCCCTAAGAGCGAGTGCTCGGAGGTCGGCGCCGCAGTTCGGCGAATAAGAGAAAGTGGGGCATCGGGCGGCGAGGATTAGCACTGGGGGACGAGACGCCTGCTTGGCAGCCCGCAAGTCGCGCCGGGGCGCCACCCAGTCGCGGCCACCTCGGCGCCTGTCCACCGGCCGCTGCAGGTAGGCGGGCGTTCGTTTCCTCCGCGCCGTGGAGTGGGTCATTTAAGGCTTGGACGCTCTCCACGACCAAATTCACGAACAATAATAGGATTTTTGGGTCGTTACCACAACGCCGAAATACCATAACGCCGAATGTCAAAATTCACCAGAACGCCGACTGTACCACAACGCCGAATAACCATAACGCCGAAATACCATAATAACGAATGTCAAAATTTACCACAACGCCGACAGCTAGAAAACTGCTCTGTACGACACGCCGAAATAACATCTGAATGAATTTGTGTGTGTGTTTCTTAAATGTACCTTAACGCCGAAATACCACAATCAAAACTAACCTTACCTAACCTAATCTAGCGTAATATAACCTAACCTAACTTAACCTAGCCTATCTTAGCCTAGACTAACCTAACCTAACCTAACATAACCTAGTCTAATCTAACCTAGTCTAACCTAACCTTTGTGGCAGTCCTGCAATGACATTTTTCGGAGTTAGTGTATTTCGGCGTTGTAGTAATTCGGCGTTGTGGTACACAGCAGTTTTCTAGCTGTCGGCGTTGTGGTCAATTTGGCATTTCTGCCTTGTGGTATTTCGGCGTTGTGGTGCGTCCCCGGATTTTTTCGGCTAACTTCACCTCTTTCACTACAACACAGAAATGACTTACACTTACAAATTTTGGCATTCAGCGGGCTGATTACGAGCACACACTTTGCGTTATAAGTTGCGATAAATAACGAAGGTTTGCGAAGAATATCACAGGAACCAGCAACGTGATTACGAACACATCCTGTTTCGTTAAACTTCGAATATTGATGACGTTGTGGTGGTATATATCGCAAACTTTGATTAATTACGAGCACACTTTTCAAGTGATATTTATCGCACCGGAGCTACGTTATATATCACGAGCATTTCAAGTGGTGATACGAAGGGACTAAGGTATGTGATATCACTAATATTTTAAATAACATCCTTTTGATATCTGAAAACGAAATTATAGTTACTCAATGTTATTTTCAAGCAGAATGATAAGCCAAAAGTTAAGTTTAACATAAACAAATGTTTGAGGTTAGTGTTACTGTTTTATTAGTTCTGCCACGTAAATATTATTTTTTAAAATCCGCAGTATTTAAAATTAATATTGTGTGGTTTAAGTACGTTGATAGGTTAGCTACATTAAAAATATTGTATAATGAGATAAATCTGGTGAAAAGCTACTTGACCATGTTTTTTTTTAAAATTTATATATTAGTTTTCAGACATTAATTCCAATAATTATCTAAGTTACAATAGGCTGTTGAAGTGTAGTTTATGTTTAGGGCTATGTATTTGCCCAACAACCGTATTTGTTGAAACAGTATGCTTATGTAATGAAAAAAAATAATTTGAAATTGATGGCTATCCAATGTTTGATTAGTGATATTTTTTATGACGATTTGTCCTACACGTTTAACATTACCTAAATGCTTGAAAACCTGTAGTTAAACTTAAGTTTGTCTTTGAGCTTATTCATTTGCACTTTTTTTGTTAACTTTACTTTTAACATTTGGTACCTAATTGAAAACAAATGGGGCCGATTATTATAAAAATAAGTTTATGAAAACGGTAATTTTTAGTTTCTATTATTAACCTTGATTCTTATTTCTGTGGAGATATTTCAAGTTGTTTACTGTTTAAATTGTTGGTTATGTGTGGTTAGCTACACTTCAAATACTGCAAACCTATTCATGTCTACAGTTGGTTATGTTAGCTACATTTTAAATATTGTATAATGAGGTAAATCTGGTGAAAAGCTACTTGTCCATATGTTTTTTTTAAAATTATTTATTAGTTTTCAGACATTAATTCCAATAATTAACACAGGCTATCAATACTGTAACATTGTTTTACTAATAGAAAATTAAGCTTACCTCACCTAACCAACCATCCACACATATTTTGTAGTACAATTAATGTAACTAACCTAACTTATCTAACCATTCACACAGATGCACACTATTTTTTTGTTATTTTTAATTCATCTAACAAACTTAATGGTGGGAATGGCTGGTTTGATTAGGTTAACTACAAATACTTGAAAGTAGTGTAGACAGTTTATTAGGTTATGGTAGTTATATTAAATATACTGTGAACTCATTTTAACAGTTTTTAAGAATTATATATTTTAACACAGCTAACTCTAACCTAACCAACCACACTACAGTTTATACCTATTATTTTTTTTGGTAACATAACTTAATAAACAGTTCACAAAATCACACAGTATTTTAAAAGTAGCTTACTTAAGCCAACCAACCATTCTCATGTATTAAATTTTTTGATTTACCTAACCTAATAAGCTATTAAAATGGCATATTTCTAGTTTAACTGCTTGAAGAATTACAACACACTCATGGAGAATTGTTGGAAAAGAAGTCGTAAAGTTAAAATTGTTTTTAGAAATTAAAGAAAAATGAATGCAGTTATGCCAATAATACCATCTTAAAAATTATTTTTATTAATCAGGCCCTCTTGTTAACAATTAGTAGCCTACCAAACTATATAACACTAATTTAGTTAATGTTTGTAAAATATTTCAGGTTCTACACAATGGCCTTTGCTGCCTTTCTGCTAGCTATCGAACTGGAGGAGAAGGCAGAGAAGATTGTTAAGAAACCATAAAAATCCCTTCGGAATGCCAGATTGCACCCTCATAGCAATTGGAAAACCTTAGAAAATGAAGAAACATGAAGAAACGAGCTATACAATTTAATAAATACTTTGACATTTAAATGTCATGCAGATCACCAAATGAGATGAATATTTTTTCATCAAATGTAATAGTTTGAAACTACAAAATGAAAGATTTATGCATACATTACAATATGCATACATACAATCAACCACATTGCTCCTGTTTGTTTGCCAAAAATGCTATCTTCAGATACAATATACATTAATAAAAACATAATCTAACAAGCAAGATAAGTGTGTCTCTTTTCTTCTCAACATGCATTTTAACAGATTTTGTTTCCATATTGGTTCATGTTAGTATATCAAAAACAAGTTTTATTATTATAGAAAATAACTTCAAAAACATTCTAAGTTTGGAATCACAATCAGTTGTGATTAGCTATACTTACATCATCAAAATACTTCTTATAAGAAAAAAAAATCATGTTTTATAATAATCCTATTCCAAGCAGTTATGCTGCAAATTTAGCAGAGTAAATCCATTTTTTTTATCAAGTTTGATGCATTTATTAAAGAAATTGTGAAAATAGTGTTTACTCAATCCATGTTACTTTTGAGTATAACTTGGATTATTAAACACATGTTACCTTTTTGTTTTCTGGTTTGAGCAGTTGATCTCATTTTCCTGAGAGTGGCTTTTTTAAACCATAGTTTTTTTTTGTGTGTAAAAAATAGATACTATGAATCATTTAATGATAGGTTGTTATTTCAAGTAAATCTCATACATGGGAAATTGCTTGTGTGCTGCTTCATGTTTACAAGTTTATTAATTTAAAATTTTGCAATTTCAGACTTTGTTTTGGTTTTAAACGAAAAAAATTTACAAAGAGTGTATTATTTAATATCTCAATTTTTTCCATGGATGGTTATAATTATACAATTATTAATATTAACTATTAACAGCCTGTACAATAAAAAATCAATGCACATGTCTGTAAGGAATCATGTATACAAAAAATGATTTCTTAACACAACATTTTCTCATAATTGAATTGGTCCATGCAAAAAGGGCTTCAGTCCATTTTTTCCGCAATTCCAGTTTGAATATGCAACATTACCTAAGAAGGTAGATACACATTTCTACGCCAAAAAGACTTCAGTCCAATGCACTGTTACCGTAGTAACAGACTGTTAATTTCACTGTTCCATGCAGCAAGGGCTTCAGTCCTGGACTGAAGCCCCTTTTGCATGGAATAAAGTTTGGGAATTTTTGTTGTAGCGGCGCACTATTGAAATATTCTGTGACATTATGTTTCCTAACCTGTTATTCAAAATGTTTATAACAAAAGAATGTTGAATATGCAGTTTGTTTGTTAAATGATGGTAAATTAGTAAGTTTTATACAAAGATATTGTTAAATAATGTCATCAGAAAGTGAAGGCACAGACAATGTAGAAGAAAGAGGTATAAAGAGGAAAAGTACACCATCTTCTTGGAAAAGAAATATAAGAAAAACTGCAAGATGTAAAGGGGAGGAATACCTAACCTCCAAAGGCAATTTGATTCCAGCCAGAACAACAGGACCTCCATGCAGGTAGGTCTATAACTACCAATGTTATCTAAAGCTTGTATTTGTTATATACATTACAATATTAGGCACTTACTTATGTATTTATGATATCAAGAGAATTAGTTTTAGTAGGCCTAAATCTCTCAATGCACTATATATATTTCCTTTATTTTCCAACAATCACAAAAATATTTATCGTTTTGTTTTCAGATGTCAGAGAATGAAGTGTTTTGAGAAGATCTCAGATGATGAAGCTATTGATGTGCTAAGACGTTTGCATGATTTGCCTACAAAAAATCAACAAGACACATTAATTCAATCTCTGATTGATATACATGATGTTGATCGCCGTCGACCTCGGAAGAAAGAGGGGGCAAGAATTGTTGACAAAGTTTACAAATACTATGTTATTATAGGCCATGTAAAGAGAGAGGTATGTTACAAAGCTTTCTTATCATTGTTTGCTATTACTGATAAACGAGTGAAGAGGATTAGAAAACTTGCTTTATTGGGCAAAAGTCCCGTTGATGAAAGAGGGAAAACATCAAGTGCTAACACACTTCCAACTGAAGTTCGGGAAAAAATCAGAAACCACATTCTTAGCTTTCCAGTTAAATGCACAAAATACACTGGTAAAACAAAATCATATCTCGATGCCAGACTGTCTGTAAAGTCCATGTATAATCTATTCAAAGATAAAAATCCTGACATTAACTGCAGTTATCAGTTTTTCATTAAGTTTTTCAATGAAAACTTTTCTCTATCATTTGGCAGACCCCAGGTTGATTGCTGCTGTACTTGTGAGGAGTTAAAACTTAAAATTAAAAGCCCTCACATAAATGAAGCAGCCAAGAGGTGTGCGGCAGCGGAACTAATGATTCACAGAAGGAGGGCAACGAAGTTTTATAATGAACTTAAAAAAGAACGAGACTGCAAAACTGAACCACACGTTCTGTCCATCTGTATGGATTATATGCAAAATATTCAATTGCCACGAATCCCAGTTCAAGAGACTTTCTATATGAGGCAGTTAACAGTCAATGTTTGCTGCATACATAACATAAAGGAACATAGTGCTATGTTATACCTTTATCATGAGGGTACTGCCAACAAAGGCCCAAATGAAGTGTGCTCACTTTTAACGGATTATTTGAACACGGTTCCTCCAGAAATTAAGGAGATAAGGATTTTCTCTGACAACTGTTCTGGCCAAAACAAAAACCACTCACTGGCACGTTTGTTATTGGCTTTAACACAAACTGGTCGATTTAATAAAATAGAACAGTTCTTCTCCATCAGGGGTCATTCGTTTCTCCCCTGTGACCGAGATTTTTCAATGATTAAAAGACAGCTGAGGAAACATGACCGTTTATATTCCTTAAGAGAAATCACTGAATTAGTAATCAAGAGCAGTAATAATAATAAGTTTATGGTGACACATGTGAAATCGGAACACATATTCGATTACAAAAATTGGTGGCCTCAATATTACAAAAAGTCTGTCGTTTCAGAAGAAACGCGCCCGAGATCAGTTCCGAAAGATGATAAGCAACAGTTTGGCATAAGTTCCTTCATGCATTTTTCTTTTAGTCAAGAAATGCCTGGAACAATTGTTGCACGAAAATTTATCAATGGTATGGTACTACATACTTTTTGTTTGCGGCAAGCAATGACGAACCCCGAATTTCCACCATGCATTGCTTATCCAGAAGGGAAGGTCCCCATTAAAAAAAAGAAACTAGATGACATACGAAAACTTCTGCCCTATATTCCCGAGGAGCATAAACAATTTTACATTGATATTTCTAACTGGCCAACAGCTGAAAACATTGATTTGGAAGTACAAGATGATTAACTGGAGAACATTGATTTGTAGGTACAAGATGATTAACTAACTGTATATAATTTAATTTTTGACACACTGTACATGAGTAAATAAACTAATATGTAGTAAAATATAACATATTGTATCTTCTTTTCTACCATTTTGTTGGATAAGAAACAATTAAAATAATATATATACTAAAATAACAATAAAATATAAAAGAGTGTTTAATAAAATACTTTTCCATGCAAAAATGGCTTCAGCCCAACATATTTTATAATTTGTTTTCGACAAACTATATACAAGAACAGTAATATAGATAATTCATATGAGTGGTGAAATTGTTAGGTACCATATTAAAAAAAGGTGTTATTATATTATTAAAATCTTCTGGCGCAGACAGTTTTTTGTGTTTTTCTCAAAAACACTTATTTAGGACTAAAGACCTTTTTGCATGGATCGATTCAATTGTCAATTTCTAGCATTTGCCTCCAGCATGCCTTTTAACTTTTCTTTAAGTTCTTTGATGCATTTTTAATAAAATTGCTGGTTACCATTTCAGAAGCACATATTCATAATGCTTCTCATCAGCTGCCAGCTGTCTTTCTTGAATGTTGTTTATCAGCTGCCAGCTATCTTTCTTGAATGCTGCTCAACTGATCAAATATTTTTTTTATTATTTTTAAATTGTACTATTGATCATTACCAGTATGAATTGTATAGGTAACACTATCATAGAGGCAGAGTTATAATAAAGGAGGTGCTAATAACAAAATACACATTCTATAAAGTATGCTGACTAAAAGTATTATCAAGGTTTTTCCAGTCAAAGATTTCACAATGCTTGTATATAACCATTCTTTACTTTTTTTTTTGTGTAAACAAGATATAACATGGAAGAATTTCATTAGACTAGCTGACTATCAATGCAAGTTCTAGCAGGTACAACTGCTTGTTGTTGCCAGTGAGCTCATTTGTATACAGTATAGACATTATTGATGTGGACGAATATAAAAAAAAAAGATTTTGAAATAATTTTTATTATTGTAAGTTTAGAATCAATGTAGGTATGTTTATTGAGACTGAGACAAGTACAAACAAATTAAATGACACACATTGCATTTAGCTAGATAATTCAGGAACAAATATTGACTTAGTATGATTCATCTTGCGCCATTCCTTGCACCTCCCCAATCAACACTCTGCATCTTATAAATTGTTATCATCACTCACTGTTCTTATCTTTCTATTTATCATCAGAATACCCAGTAACCATTAAATCTGTGCTTAGATGTGTGTGAATATTAAAATAAGCAATTTTTATAAATGTTTAACCAGAAGCAATTTTTGAGCTAGTATTTAGAGATCAAATCAAATGTTTCTTAAAATATGTGATAAAGCCTTTGAACAGCTTTTTAACTATATTAAGTAAAATTTAACTTAAATAAAAGACTGATACAGTAAATTAATATGTAATTGATTGTGACTGATGGCCATTATAACAAATATGCATAAAAAAACTCTTAGGTTTCTTGGCTATCTTATGAAAAAACAAGGTATATAAGCGGTCTTGTTTTAATAATGAACCTACCAGGGGTATATGCAGGGGGAAGAGGAATATATGCCTCCCCCAAAATCCTAAAAGAAAAATCTATACCCCCCCCCAAAAAAAAAATTTAGAGCCAACAGCAGGCTAAGTGCTTCTATACCACTTTCCTCGTCCCCATCCCTTTTCCTCCCTCATAACAAAATTCTGCATAGGTACACTTCTGAGTAGAACAACTTTATTTTTTTAAATATGAACTATTAACACTTCCATGTTCATGCAAGTCATTTTTATGTGTTTCATTTTAAATGTAGCACACCTCCAATTTCTCTCTGTCAATTTTCAAGTATCTTAACTTCTTAATTTTCACCACTCTTATTTTAAACCCACTACACCAATCTCAAACAATAAACTTGGAAGCATACAAGTATTGAAAAAAAATATATATATTTAATTTTCAAATAAATGTTTGGAAAAGTATAGGATAAACAAAATGCATGACTACCACAATATAATGTCTACCAGAGGTTGAGGGACAAAACCACCTTCTAGAATCTACATCATTCCCAATGATGATGCTGTACCGAAGATTTGGATAATTCTCTGGTCAAGGCTGCTCAGAAATACAACTTGGATAATATTGCCAGCTGTTATCTTAGCAGCTATTGCTTAAGCTGCTGTTTTTATTGCAGCATATATCATGTTGATCCATTACTGAATTTAAAAAAATTGATTAAATAATTGGTATGCATGTACACCAGAAATTGTTCAAACTGAATATTATTTTACATATTAAACCATCAATTTCTAAACTTGCTGAGAAAAAGTAATCTATTAATTTATCTTAATGGAAAAAGGGGGGGGGGGAGAATTAAAATTATTGAATATTTCAAGACTGTTTTTAAAATAATTGCAGCATATTAATAATTTACATACATGTTGGATCATTAACCAACTTGAATGCCATCTTGAAAACAAAGTTGTTTACAATATAGTTCAATACTGCATACATTATAATTACTCAGTACTTAGTTTCACTTGTTTAAGTCATTAGTGAGATTAAATTAAACAGCAATTAAAAAAAACATAGCATTGAACTTTCATATCCTCACATTATAAAAAAAAACTGTTCTTACACTGAAAATTTTCAAGAACTGTTCCATAATAACTGTTTAAAATGTCAATATTTTTAAATTGAAACATTATGGGCCTAATTTTATCCTTAGAATATGCAACCCAACACACTGAAGAGTTTAAAACAGACTTCAAAAAATGAAAATACAAAAAGTAGCCTATATCTTCTCCATTGTAATTGAAGGCTGCTGCTTACATAAAAATTGGAAGGCTATATTCACTAAAGAAAAAAAAATAAGAAAACTAATATTTGATATAAATATTAGCAAAATTATTTTTATTTACGAATGGTACAAATATCTTGTAAACATTGTTTCAAAACACTTGTATATAAAATCCACGAAGGCGCATGAGTGTTAAAAGATAACATTATAACATTATAACATTTCAACTGATCAGATTACATCAACTAGAAAGCTGACCGCTGGAAATATGTTAAAAGGGGTTGTTTTTATTAGGTATGCTAATAACCACTTAAATATATCATTAACCACATATATATGTATAACTTTGAAGTATAAGGTTATGTTTTTATACAAGCACACCAAACTTGACTAAATATTTTTTAAATTGCATTCTTCATGTTATATCAATAATAGGTAAAATAAAAACAATCACGGGTTCGTGGTAATTAGTTGTTCCTTTAATTTTGTAACCTGTAGAGTGGCCTCATTTTCGTTCTATTAAAGTATTTATACATGCTTCTCGTTCGATGTTTATGTTTACATGGCAATACGCAGTTAGCCACAATGACGACGCGAAATCCTTAACTGCATTTTTAATTCAAACTTCTACGAAAAAGGCCGCAAAAAAGATTTAAAGACTTTATTTAAGAAATTAATGCATTGAAAAAGATTATTTTGTTCCCATTAACACTAAGTAGTCATGATTCACTGACATAATAGTCTGTTCGACGAACATATTAATTGTTCATTTGTTGCTTGTCCTCTGACGTCATGGATTCGTATCGCAGGTTAGCGTTACCGTGGAAAATAACGAAACGCATATCGCAAGGTGGGTCGTAATCACCAAATGCGATACGTGTTTCGTTACCGCGTGAAGAATAACGCAAGTCGTCGATGGTGTTCGTAATCAGCCCGCAGGGATTAGGGCAGGTGGGTGATCCTGCCTTCACTCCTTTCCCCAATAGATACGGTGGAGGGGGGGGGGGGGGGGAACAAAAGGACACCACGGGCAAGTGTGGTGACGCACTTGCCTGCAATCTACGACTGCTGGGGATGCCTTGCGCATGCCGTACGACAAATAAAATACCAGAGTGTCGGCGGGGGGGGGGGGGGGGGGGGGGGGCTTTTCCCCCTTTTACCCTCAACATCATAATGACTACAAAATGGGAGGACAAGAGCCCCTAAAAAGGTTTGTCCCTCCCCCGCGCTGAGGGATTACCAATGAGGAACAGTTGGCGGCGGCCCGTAGAGTGGGGACCTGTCAGAAGGCATGCCGCGAGCAGGGACGTCGAGGAAAACCAAGGACTCGCAGCAAAATAATTTTGTTTGGCCCCCTCTCCATCTAAATTTGTTAAACTTTCCAATGAATTGTTTTCATTGCCCCCACTAAGCGGCCTTGGCTGTGATATAGTTTAATTAACTTTTTTTTTTTACCTCTCACCATTGCCATATTGCAACACAAAACAATTCGGAAATTATACTTGACCTCGCCTGATGATGGTCAGAAACAATGATTTTAAATTTCTCTCGTTAAACGCAGCCCCTTATATAAGGTACGAGAGGGGCTGATGAATCGCGTCATCCCTGGCTGACCCGACGCCCGAACAGTCGAGAAGGGCGTCGTTAGCTCACGCGACGGCCCGCGGAATTCACAAGGCCACTCAGCGGCGCCGAGGCAGGACGATGCTTATTGGGTGGAGCGGGGAGGGGGGTAGCGACGACCCTTGTAATCCGGCCAGGAACGCGTGGCATGTCTTACGCCAGCCAGCTACGAACCCGACGCGTGTCGCGGCCTTGCTTGCGATTGATGACACTGAATAACTTTTATTGCAACAATCACAACTGTAAACAACTATGGTAGCTATAACTGATGTTTAATACCTGCTACCTTGGAAACCTATTACAGAACTGTTCTACTCTGCTATCACTGCTCATTTTTTTCAAGTGTAGAGAAGTTAGAAATTAATATTGGTGGATAGTTGAAAGCAAAGCGATTCATTTGTCTACTGTTTATACATATACTGTCTAAAGGGGAACGAAGTGCAGAATATGGTTTATTGTTTCATTTAGGCCAGTATTCTAAGAAACAAATATAATGGTTTAGGTACAATTATTGCTCTTATTCAGTTAATTTTTATATTAACACTTCTTATCGATAGGTCAAAAATCTAGAATAGGTTTGTTTATCATTTTCAGGTTTTTAGTCATTTATTATCCAAATATTAAACCTTTTAAATGCTGATAATTCAATTGTCGATGTATTACACGTGTACTATAACCGTATTTCTAGTGCACGATAGGACACAGCAGTATCTTGTTTATAGGGAACGTATTTTGGTGACCTAACCGTTGCCGACTATTGCCCAAATTCCGCGCATGCGCAGAGCTCACGTTTTCGTTGATTTCGTCCAGATGGCGGACCCACGTCTGGCGCCATTAACTCGTATACATTCTGTTTTGTGATCATCGGGGTACGTACCAAGCGTGTTGGTGTGCCAAATTAAACTTTATAATAGCGAAACTTTCCTGGAATACCAACATACAGTATACTTTAAAGGTCATACCAATACATAATTGAAACCTAAATGAACTTGAGAGAATTAGAAAAGCGGTTCTATTTTGTGCGATGTTGCTGCTATCTCTAGTATTATTGCAGTAACAATTGTATCGATGATTGCTACACGTCCGCTAGAATGCGTTGAAGCCAGTTTCTAGCCTCGCTCAGGGGACCGTTCATTTAATACAGTTGCCGATTTGTTTCCTTACTGGGATTATGTTTGGACACGTTCTGGAATATGGCCCACTAGTTATGTTACGGTCGTATCCAAACAAGGTAGTGCCTATCCACTGCCTTACCCGAACGTCTTGGAATACTGCCCTTAATCTTACGAAATAATTTGTCTTCTCTATGCCTACTCCAGCCCTTCGAAGTGTCGACACTTTACGTCTCGTCAATTATGAAATCTTTTAAATGAAGGTAAAGACAAGGCATTAGGGTGTACAGACCACACGAAGCATGCCGATGTTAGTTGTTGCCAAAACACATATGTAAACACACAGTAAATTACGCAGTAAGAATGTCAGGAGATATAAAAAAATTTAAATTAAAAAAACCAAAGCGAATATTAAATGGACGAAAAACCAGTCCGAACAACTATTCAAACCTCATTCAGGCGTTAAAAGATACTGAACGAAAAAAAGCAACCAGTGAACAAACTCAACTAGCTCTTGGTCAAGAATGATCAATAAGTCTACCAGACTCAACGGGTGATTAAAGATGCAAAGAAAATGTTTTTTTTTGTATTAGTCGTGAGTAGGGAGAGCGTGCCGACTCTGGAACATAGACGAGGGGGGAGCGGGGTAATCCGGGGATTATCCCATTTTTTATGCATTTTTTATGGTTTTTTATGTGCAAATCCAGTTTTTTACGCGCTAATCCAGTGGCTAATCCGCTAATCCAGTGGCTAATCCGCAAATCCGCAAATCCGCAAATCTCAAATTCGCAAATCCGCAAATCTCAAATTCGCAAATCCGCAAATCCGCAAATCGCAAATCCGCAAATCCGCAAATCCGCCATTTTGTATTTCTAGAAATTTCCACCAACTTCGAATCGTGACGTCATGATTCTGTGTCGTCTGCTGGAGGCCGCCATCTTGATTTTTCCTGGCCGCCATCTTGTTTCGTCTGCTGGAGGCCGCCATCTTGATTTTTCCTGGTCGCCATCTTGTTTCGGCTGCTGGAGGCCGCCATCTTGTGTGACGTCATATAGTTCTGTTGGTCGCCACCAGGTAGCAGCAGGTATTATTTTATTTTAACTAAAATATTTTCAGTGCCGACTCTGGAACATAGGCGAGGGGGGAGCGGGGTAATCCGGGGATTATCCCATTTTTTATGGTTTTTTACGCATTTTTTATGTTTTTTTATGTGCAAATCTAGTTTTTTATGCGCTAATCCAGTGGCAAATCCGCTAATCCGCAAATCCGCAAATTCGCAAATCCGCTAATCCGCAAATCCGCAAATCCGCAAATCCGCAAATCGCAAATTCGCAAATCCGCCATTTTGTATTTCTAGAAATTTCCACCAACTTCGAATCGTGACGTCATGATTCTGTGTCGTCTGCTGGAGGCCGCACAGATCCTCACACCGACACAGTTTCAGCTCGACTGTCGACCCAGGAAGCGGCGATCCTATTTAAAAATATATTGCCCATCCGAATGAATAAATTGATTACGAAATTCCATAGAGTAGAGCATCTCGTAGAACAGTCCATTATCTATATCCCCATAGTTGCTTGCTTAGATGCGTCGACACCGACTGGCCGCCATCTTGTTTCGTCTGCTGGAGGCCGCCATCTTGATTTTTCCTGGCCGCCATCTTGTTTCGTCTGCTGGAGGCCGCCATCTTGATTTTTCCTGGTCGCCATCTTGTTTCGGCTGCTGGAGGCCGCCATCTTGTGTGACGTCATATAGTTCTGTTGGTCGCCACCAGGTAGCAGCAGGTATTATTTTATTTTAACTAAAATATTTTCAGTGCCGAGGCTGGGATTCGATCCATGGGACGTGAAAACGTCCAGGATGTCGTGGTTACGAGGCGGACGCCTTGACCACTAGACCACGAGACCAATTGGAATATGGTGGAATAAATAATCTATATATGCTACGTACTGACGGCAAGTTTATGATAAATGGGGGAGGGTGTTTTTGCCTTCCTTAATGCATACCTAAGGCACCACATTTGAAATTAAAATTATTATACAGCCGCCATCTTTAATTCCAGCACAGACTACCAGATGGCGCCAAATTCAAAAATTAGTTGCCAGAGGCGCCGCCATCTTGGTTCTCAAGTTGGCTGGTAGATGTCGCTAGTATCGCGCGCCAAATTCAAAAATTAGTTGTCAGAGGCGCCGCCATCTTGGTTCTCAAGTTGGCTGGTAGATGTCGCTAGTATCGCGCGGCAAATTCAAAAATGAGTTGCCAGAGGCGCCGCCATCTTGATTCTCAAGTTGGCTACCAGAGTGTGCCACCGTCGCCATCTTTATTTCATATTTCAGATGCCAGGGCACAGCACCATTCGATAGATCGAATGCTAATCGATATATTTACTTTTATTTCATATTTCAGCTGCCAGGACGCAGCACCATTCGATAGGTCGAATGCTAATAGATATATTTACTTTTATTTCATATTTCAGCTGCCAGGGCACAGCACCATTCGATAGATCGAATGCTAATCGATATATTTACTTATATTTCATATTTCAGCTGCCAGGGCGCAGCACCATTCGATAGGTCGAATGCTAATCGATATATTTAGTAACAAGTGTTGCTACCAGAGGGCGCGATATTTAAATTTAAAAAAATGTTACAACCTTTAAACAATTCTCCGCCATATTGGATTCAACAGCCCCACCATCTTGGAAGCACATGATACACCCAAGGACTCGTTCCAATACATGCACAGAGTGCACCGAAAAGATTGTTCCCTTACATGCACAGAGTGCACCATATTGAATGATCATGATATGTGTTCCTTTATATGCATCAGAAGCAGGCATAAGAAATATTTTCTTTTAGGCATACTTTAGTGTTAGCTTTCCTGTAATGCATTTAATAATAGTGTAAGCTCATTATTATTATTTAGTGATAGTGAATTTATAACTATGATGTGTAGTCTCATTCTCTTCATCTCGACGTGGCGGAAGATTCTCTGGAGTGTAAGCTGAAAAAAAAAAAAAAATAAATAAAAACTTGTGTTTGAATTTATAGTGGTATGCTGCTTTCCACATCACCTTAGAGACTATGTCTCAGGAGGTACAGCATTAGATGCGTTAACTCATTTTTTTTTTATACATGGCGAGTTTCCCCGAGAGGCCTATTTTCCATGTTTAACAAGGGCGCAAGCATTATGCTTCACCGTCACTCTCTCCGAAGCCGCTGTCCACTCCATCATCTGGCTCCACTTGCTCTTGAGCCTCCATTAAAGCTTCAAGGCATGCTATAATACCGTTGTAAAGGTATGTTAGAAACTCGTATTCCTCTGGAAATGCAGCGAACAAATTGATCGCGGAGACCTCTAGATGGTGTACTATCGCATCTATATTCATGCCGATGCAAGCATGAAGCGCATATTCAATGCAATCGCGCATTTCCTCAAAAGCAGCCATGTTCATTATGGAATTGTCAGAGACAGAATGAAGACTATAGTTGACCTGGTCTTGGCGGAAAGATGACATGCAACAAAGTTTAACCACATTAGCATTTAATTTCAGGATAGACTCAAATTTACTTTAAATTATTAAACAGACTAGCATTTAAAGAAAACTATCAGATTCACTATCTGAACCGTGTAAATAAGATGAGTGCAATCTCTACATGTTAAACATACCGATGGTTTTATCTCCACATGCGCAGTACAGTAGTGCATGAGTTCTGTCCAACATTCTTAATGTTTTATGGCTGAAGGGGGAGGCAATGAATCGAAGTTGGTTGCCATCTACCCAGTTGGCCACTCCGAGCGGAGGAGGAGTTTGGAGTGCTGTTGTTTTCCTACAACTCGACTCGGAGCAGCAATGCTTATTGAGCGTACCAAGGTATGAGGATAGTACAAAAAAAAATATACTGGAAAATTATAAAATAAAAAAAAAGTTAGAATCTCTTATTATGTGGGGAACTCAGGTTCAGGGATCTAGACGGTAATGTCCCCATGGAAGCGTGCTAATTCCATCATCGGAAATGCTCCGCTTGTCGTCACCTGATGACAACGCCACCTTAGTCACGCGTTCAGTACAAACAATGTGATTTCGTGAACGAAAATGATATTGAGTCCCCCAAACCCGTGAATTTGTTTGCAAGCAATCCAGATATTGCTCAAAAAGTAGCGAGCTGAGTACACTGGCCTTCACACCCTTGGCTTTAAGCGTAAAAGCACCATCGTCCATCTTGTATGCATAAAGTTTGGGGCGAAGACCAACATACTCAGTAATGATGCGTCCAGCGGCTTCATCCTTCATGACACCAGTCATGCCGTGGTTGACTGATGGAAACCTTTGAGCATTATCTGGAGCATAATTCGAAGTGTCGAATCGAGAAGCAAAATCGGGGAGAATCGAAGAATACACATCGCGACACTCGATGTGGTACAGAAGAGAATCGGTATCTGAGTAAAGCAGGTGCAGAGATGGAAAGGGAAACTTAACCTGCATATAGTTATAGTGGAAATCATAGAGATGCAATTTGGATAAATCTAAGATGGCCACACCAGTGTAAAGGGGTTTGTTGAAGGTTACCGAACCTTTGGCTAACTCAATGATGACCAGATTCTCATCGACGATCCGCCTTGCCTTAAATGACGGACGACCTATCAACTCTGCCGCACCATATATGGTATCGTACCGCGAAACCACACGTATGTCACGCTCCCTACGCGGCGACTGCAAAGATTTGCCAAAAACGGAATTATTCATTAATTTATAGAAGGATTTCTCAAAGGGGTTCGCTGCCTGAGCACGGCAATTCAGATTATACCGTACGTACGACGCCATCCAGGATTTTTGTTCAAAGCGCAAAACACGATGAACATTGTCAAGAACGGCCCCGTACGTAAGGTAGTGCTGCAGTGTTTTTGCATGTAAAACATAGTTCTTTCGCGGTTCAAGTGTCAATAAGAGCTTTGACATATTGCCGTTCACCGGTACGCCATTCACGGGTGCAAGCGGCAGGTCTGATAGCCAGTCATGACATTCACGCGGAAAGGATAGATCCACCTCTATAAAACATGAGCAGTCACCATCGGTGTCCATGGTGCTAAAGTTCCAGTTTGCATATTCGAGTTCCTGCACCCACTGGAAGTTGCCCACCGGAAGCTTACCAAGCATCGTATGACCATAGAGAGAATTTACATCGAAATAACAGATGTAGGAAGATGGCAGGCTGGAGTCATAATCGCTCATGTAAACATTGTTAGCCTTCGCATAGCGCCGACTAACGTTGGTGATCCCACCCCGAACAGCATTCTCCAAGAAAAGATAGATATCTGGATCGGTGACTAATTCCAGACACACCTCAGACTTGCTCAACAAACCGTCCCACGCAAGTGATGGGGCCGTAATGTAGTGCGCCGGATCTAAGCCATAGGACTGGCAACAAACTGAACGGAAATTCTCGAACACGTCAGCCAACAAACACGTATCCACCTTCAAATACTGCAACGCGTAATCGTTCAAAGTCTTACAGCGGAAAACATTCCACGCAGATCTAGCGTGAGCATAGTCCCCGTCACTCACGTCAGTCCCACTAAGAGCATTATGAAATGCTTCCCTAGGGGGTAGTGAGGTCGTCTGCAGTTCTGCCATACTAGTGACGAAATCGTATGGGAACACCCCTTTCCTACGAGCTAGATCAAACTGTGCGTCTTCTGGAAACTGGACACGAGTGAGGCTCAGCTGAGCAGGCGAGAGATTACCTGCCAGAGTATCCAGAGATGAAGTTAGGAAGTTAAGGGAGTCAATGAATCTTAAACGCACTGTTCGAGTACCTCCTCTCGCATCATTACCGGTAATCGGTATGTACTTTGTTATGCTCTTGTAACTTTCAAGAGCCGTGCCTATAACCCTGACCTCCCCGGGGTTCTCCAAAATGGAGGAACCGTCAGGTTGTGCAATATGACGTGAGACTAATGGTCTCATCAAAAAGTGGGCATCATAATTCTGAAGATTGTGGAAAATAGCCACCAGTTGGTTCTTCTGCAGTCTAAATGCAATATTACACTTAGAATGCGCATAGCCACGAATCTCACCGGTCAGGTGGTCATGGTCCAACACTGACTTGTCACCTAGTGTCTTATTACATATATGGCAATGTGTCTGACTCGCCAACCGCGCAGCAACAGCAGGAGTCTGGGCTTTCATGGGAACGGTCTTAGCATAAATCGCGCACACCCACTTAGTCATATCAATCAAGGTAGAGACCATGTCGGCAACACAATTCTCCCCTTCAAAGTGCGCATATCTGGTAAGCGAAGCATCGTACGAACAAACTAATAAAATGCTACATGCATAAGGCACGTGCTCGTTCACCGTCGTGGTGCTGGAGGCATCGGTCTCCGGTAAACAGGTGGACATCGGTTTCAAGTAGGTCTCTGTATCGCAATAAGCGACAAAGCCCATACGTTCCTTCTTGGATACATTTGTGAACTCGAGCCATTTGGTCTCCTCAGTCGGGAATACTGACCGAACGGCCGTGTGTTGGCTGCACAAATCAGTGTGGGAGTTCAACTTGTCCGCAGTATGGAAATACTGAAGACAGCGGTCGCAAACCCACTTTGTATGTTGATCACGCGAGAGTTGAGAAGAAAGCAAGCGGGACAAATTCTTAATAGTCACGAAATGGAGATGAGCGGGAGCACCAGACGCACGAATAGCCAAAATATTCACATGGCGATCACATCGCATAGAGGTAATGCAAATCGGCTGGATACTTGCATCAGTGGGTTTGTTAAAATCCTCGTCAATAATCGTTCCCTGATCACTCACGCAAGAATAAATGTTCATGGAAATATTATTGAGACTCTCAAAGATCTTAACCTGATGCAGTGTCATGGGGAACGTCATACCGGTCGTATCAAAAACCTCGAGAGGATTAGGATACGATCCAGTACGAGTAACCATCCCAGCCGCCGGCGTCACACCTGCCATAACGGCATACAGAAAGCACATCTCACGGTCAGTCTCGATGTTTACACAAGCTTTGCGGTTAGACAAAAATGCAGGCAACTTTGTATGCGCGGCCCCCACCGTGAATGGTCGGTATGCAGAGACATGCATGTCGAGATGTTTTACATGACTCAACATCCATCCAGACCCGCGCAAAGCAAACTCACTTACATGCTCCATAAGCACAGAAACTAATGTGAAACTGAAAATTTCTGCTAGGTCCTCACTTAACAAAACAGGGATACTTTTGGAGGCGAAGTGGAAGCTATCACTGATGGGCCCCTGCACAGGATCCTCCTTAATAAATACCGCGGCCAATGTAAGATAAATTTTGAATGGGCGGAGAACGCCACCCACTACGTCCAGAAAGGGTTCCCTGCACCTGGAGAGAAATCTATTAATGTTGGGGTCGGGCTGGGGAATATCATTCGCGATTCTGGAATCAACAAGTCGACCCTGGAATGCGGAATCTAAAGCGACGGGCTTCAGGCTAGGCAAAGAGGGAGGTGGCGTGTCTTCGATCTCTAGGTTGGATGAATCATCAGCCGACGATAAAATCACTGACTCAAATGATGATGAAGATGAAATCAATGAGTCAATAGATGATTCATCGAGCTCAGACATCGAAGGCTCGCTTTCCTCAAATCTAGCACGCTTATTAGAGTATGGAGAAGACATTATTATAAAAGGAATTTAAAAAAAATAAAGAAGGATACGCTCAACAAGTTAGAACCTGAAAAATAAATAAAAGATGCTTGCTCTAATATACTGAAACCAACAGCTGTATCAGCACTTATTATTTTCCATAATATGTGTAAAAATTTGTATTGAAAAAATAAGTGTAAATATGAAATAATTGTATGTCATGAGAAAACTTCTTGTAATATTTATTTGTGAAGTATTTCAAGTTGTAAATAATGTAGAAATATAAAATGTTTAAGACATGTAAACAATGTGCAAGAAATTAATTATATGTCGGTATATTCTGAGAATGTAGAGAATTATTATTTACATGGAACATACTGTATTGAAAACAAATGTATATCAACTTCATATCACGCTTAATATTGTTTAAAGTTTGACAAAATTTATTTAACTGTTTGCAAGCAAAGAACGAGCTCTGAATGGTTGTTGTTTTTATAAATCGCGCATAGCGTTCAGTAACAGAATGAAAGATGTATTAAAGAAATATTAAATACACGCATCCCGTTGTAAAAATAATTATGAAAACAAGTTGATTCTCAATCATTAATAAATAAGCGAAAACAGGAATAATATTCAAAGTAATATAATCGCAACAAAAAAAATAGAGTTTAGTAATTTTTCCGTGATAATACACAATTTAAGTAATATAAATACATGGATTTAGTTATTGCTTAATTCGACCGTTTTAACGTGTTTATTTATTTAAAATAGTGGACATATTGTTAAATAAGAACTGTAAACACAGTGCGCGAACGTGTTTTAACGAAACGAATGTACTCCATCTCGTGTTGTCAGTCAGAACTGACAGAACACATACCTTATCTGGAGAAGAACGTCTCTCTGCGGAGGAGGTATCGAGGGCTGACGAGGGCTGGCTGCGATCAAATGAGGTTTCCGACCTCTGTGGCAGGTGTATATATATATAAATCTGCGTCGGGCGATGACCTGAATTCTCGCGGAATCGCCTACTCTGTGTGTCGGCTTTAGATGACAGTTATAAACTGAAAATTATTAATTTAAGAAAGTTGAGTAGATTATATTTGGTAAAATCATTTAATAATATGGTGATCATGGAAAACTAGTTAAACTATATGTTTTTTGTTTTAGAAAGTAGATTTTCTACCATTCACTTTTTTCAGAATTAAAATTTAATTAATGTTTTTTTATTATAGCTTACTGAAAACATTTTTCTGCAATCGTTGTAATGCATTACAACGATTGCAGAAACTGTCAACCAAGTCTGTGACAGCATATAGACACCTCTTAGGTGCGACGACAGTTGTCTGGAAAAACAAATTCCTTTCTCTGAAAATAGAGAGCTTCATCCACGGGCTCTCGCACGTCAACCCGCTGGTCGGCCCAGGAAGGCAGGACGTTTCAATGCTAGCTTTTATTTTATATCAGAGGAATACTTAAATCATAACAATAAATCAGAGGTTACACATTAGTTTTATTGTAGTCAACATACATTTCGTGAACGTGCGGGCGCAGAGACTGATGGATAATTTGAATACATTTTTTTTTAAATTATACTAAACCAGAAAATTATATAATTGAAAAGAGTATTAATAAAAAATACAGTAACCTACACGTTCTTTACTTAAGTTGCAAACAGTTTCGGTAATAAAATATGCATTATGCTTTTAACAATTTATTTTAAAACTTTATGCAAAACTGAAATATTACAAGAAAATCACACATAATGTTTGCATACAAACCTGAACATTTACATACAAAGAGTATTAAAGTGACGATAAAAAAAAGATTTGAATGCTAACTTGAACATTTCCTTACACACAAAGAATATTATATTTACGTATTCAGCTGAAACATTTACATACACAAAGTGACAAAAATTCAATTATACTTTGCTTAATAATTCTAGAAGTAATGAGCGCACTGCTACCCGGGCCATCTCGTCAGTTCTTTGTATGGAAGCACTAGACTCTGTTTGAACTCCGACATCTTGACTCACCGGTCCTAAATGACTGAGATCTCTGGTTCGACTCTTGCGAGAGGCAGCAGGCTTTCGCTGTCGTCTGGTGGACTTCGGTGTCGCCTCGGTGATTGGCTCAGCTACAGGTATGATGGATGTTGGCGAATCAGGGCTGATTTGAATGCATTCAGGGATAACCTGAACCGATTGGGTAGCTGTCTGGTTGAATGCGTGTGCGTAGACGTCTTCACTCGTGGCAGGCAGCACTGTATCGTGTCGAAGCATGTTAACAATACATTGTCCATAACCCGAGCAGTTAATTAATTCAAATGGTATGTCTTGAGGTCCTGGGTCGAGTATTTGTTTCGAGTGAAACATGCCGTCACAGCTTTCCGATATGTGTTTTAAATTGTCTTGACTCCACTCGCTGTAATCAACACTGCCTAGACCAGGATTTACACTCACGTATTTCTTGCTTGAATGAAAGTTAGACATCTTGCTTGGCACAGATCCTCACACCGACACAGTTTCAGCTCGACTGTCGACCCAGGAAGCGGCGATCCTATTTAAAAATATATTGCCCATCCGAATGAATAAATTGATTACGAAATTCCATAGAGTAGAGCATCTCGTAGAACAGTCCATTATCTATATCCCCATAGTTGCTTGCTTAGATGCGTCGACACCGAGAATTTGTTTTCTCGTAATAAACGACCTCTCGACAAGGAACACAAATGATTACTGCAAGGCGTGTCGTGAGGTGGGTTCCACATGCATGTAGCGGGATTATGGCGATAGTGTTTAATTCCGGTACACCATTCGGAGAAAGTACTTTCATAGTCTCTGTCACGGGATGTCTTGAGCTCATCAATAGTACAGGGAAACTTTGCCATTGGATGACTAAGATTTATTACACAGTCTTTATGCTGACAGTCGAAAACAGTCAAGAGAGTCACGGACTTGTATGGTCTATCAGCGTGCCACCTCAGTCGGAAATGAGTATTTTCGCGACAAAGTTCGAAATAAACGTATCGAAGACTACTCAATCCAATATCAAATTCATAGAACTCTACATGAAATTCAACACAGTTCAGACTTGCACGTTTGTAAAGATATCTATTTTCGGTATTGTCAAACAAAGTCGAAGGCTTCATTTCTTTAGATCGTGGATCAGGAGGATAATTAAAATATCTTGTCGCTTCATCCCATGTTAAGATGCTCGGTGCCCACAATTCATCTATTACGGCATCTTCTTGGCTTTGAGTTATATCATGGAATCGCGGTGATAACATGACTGACATAGGTATTGTCTTAGCTCTCAAACTTAAGCGAATGGGGTGAATCGATAAAGTTTACACTGAAGGAAACTACATGTCTCGTAGCAAACACTGTTTTCATAAGTTGTGTTGTGAACATAACCATCACACTGCTCCTCCCAATGCACAACTGTCTCTGGGTTCGTGCTGCGTCTCAAATCACACCTTACTGCAGAATAATCTGGTTCTGAGGTTATAGTTTCAGTAGCGGCTGCTGCCTTAAGTTCTTCTAAGGTAGTAGGAAATTTACTGTCGGGTCTCAAGTAGTGCACAACACAATCTACCTGATTGCAGGGCATCTCAATAAAGTCCGGAGCCTCCAGATCGCAATCGGTGCTCCAGTGATGATTGAAGTTGCAGACTATGAGGTGGAACTCTCCATCTCCGGTAAGGTATGCCACACGACGAAAGCCGGGTGACACGTCTGCGTAGCGTGCCGATGGATCGAACGTCATTTTTTCTTGAATATATAGTGAGTCTACGCCCGCACGACCGCGAACTGTACGCTGACTGTCGTACCCCGGGACGATGACCTCAATTTATAGCGCCTCCAGTCCAGACATGTTTACCGTTGCTTCGCTTGTTGTTGATTCCATTTCGAGCGCGTCATCCAACATTCCAGGATCGCTGTGTTCTAGCATCCAAGCCCTAAGCAATGCGACGTTACGGCGAGACGATACAGGTCTTATGCTGTCACGATTTTGAGCATACATTATGTCTAATTTTTTGAAAGCAGGGCAGCCATATTCCTCTTGTGCATCCACTATGTGCATGTGTTTGAGACAGTGTTTACCCAACCATCTTTTCTGTTCGCTTCCAGCAACTATTACAGTTCCACTCAAGTGAGTTGTCAAGATGGTGGAAAGACTGTTGTAGGGAAACAATCCGTGTTCCCATTTTAAACTATGAAAATTTTTAGTGAGCCACGCATTACTTCTCCGGTATTTACGACTAATGTCTCTCCACTCAAACGGCGGTTTGAATGTTCGCGTAATTATGTTCCCCTCAGAGTCAGCAATGCTAAGTTCCTTGGTAATAAAGCCATACTGAGAGAAAAATCCTTGCAGATTAACATACTTCATGGTGGCTGAGACACGACTGAGCCTCTACTATGCTTAACCCAGTATTTTAACAGCTTTGTCTCGTGGATTATAGGAGACAAGTCTGTCGTGCAATATTATTGCAAATGCTTGTGTTAAGATCGGTAGGTTGTCTGAGCTTGTGATCTCCAACTTGCAATCTATGATATTCGAAGGTATTTTCTCAGCTTGACGGCTTACATCAAACATGAATAACGTAGCCAGTTCCTTAAACTGATGAGGGTCAAGCAAAGGTGCATTCTGCTTTCCATAGTAAGACTCTTGAAAATTTGAATACATATCATATGCGATTAAGTAAAATCCATTGTCGAAGTTTATGTCCAAATCCGTGTACGGATAACTTTCTGAATTCAAGAATAGTTTTATATTCTTTATGTTGCAGTGGTCAAACCTCGATTTATCGGCAGCCATTACATTATGTTTAGCCGATTGAAAGCCGACTATTATGTATCGTGGTTTTTCCATCGAGAAGCTTGTCTTTACTGACCAGCTGACATTTTGTGCTTGTGGCATGCTGGGATATGTTTCAACAGACCAAGATCTAAATGCTATATCTATATTTCTGCTTTTCTCCACAAGCTTAAGCAGTCGCGTGCGTTCCGCTGGAGACACTTGGATGTGTGGTACGGCCCAATCGATAGAGTTTATGGTTAAATTAACTGCTTGAGGCTGCGCACTCGCATCTACGATCGAGTTAATGTACGTATTTTCTAAAACTATAATTAACTCTTGTTTGGAGTTTAGAAGTATACGGTGATAATCCTCAGCAAAGCCGAGGAGATGGCTTAGCGGAACACAGATTTCGAAAACACCATCGGCTGTTAGAGGCAAGCTATAGTTTTCCTCGAGACACCATCCCTCCATTTTGCTGATGGCGTATTCATCACGAGTTCGTGAAAGATAATTCTTCACTGTAGATACCACTCCTAGTGATCTGGTCTGGTCTATAAGAACGCCGTTCAGTTCAAATCCTATCCGATTGATCATATGTAATACACCATTGTTTATAATCTTTGCATGGTCCGGTTTCCGTCCGTCTGCCTTTACGAGTTTTCCACGTATACGCAAAAAGGATTTTGAGATGTTTGTGTATGCATCATGATTTTGAATCACTATACGGATTTCAGAGTTGGGGGCATAGAGTCCATTTAAGTATGGTTTGTAAATATGCAGTTCAGTTTTTGAAATAGAATCCTCAAATTGTGGTGCTTGCTCGACTTCAAGAACGGTGTTCTCCATGAGGATAAACTCTAAATCCAAGTTTTTTAAGGAATCTCACGTTAACAGATGTTAGCCGCTTGATGTCTCGTCGTCTACTGGATAAGGACACACCTGAACCGCTCCATTTATGCTTAGAAAAATATTTCACTCCCATTGTTTTTTCAAATGCAGTCTTAGAGTTATTTCTTCCTTTCTTAGGTTAACTAAGCATCCTTCCTGATCGACTATTTGAATGTCGAGCTCCGATATCGATTGAATGGTAACTGGGACATAAATGAGCGTGGTAGGTCGTTCATTTATCTTATATCCCGGAGGTACTATGGGGGAAAATTCATGAATAGTATTGTTTAATTTACCATTCAAGTATGTGTGTCCCACAGCATTGCTTGTAATTCGTATAACATTCACGGGGAATATATTTACAGGATTTGTCGATTCATGCAGCTCACCTGCTTTGTATACTTGAGAAGAAAATCCAAGCATTTCACCTAATGTATTTTTTACACTAAAATCCACATGTATATTGTTGCTGAACATTATGCACTGTAAGGTGTTGGGGTTGCCTCGTAATAGAAATGTTGAATCTGCAGGTAGGTTCTGTTTTATGTAAGCTTCCATGTCACTTATTTCATATGCACCTGTTGGTAATTTCATTTCATGATGTTCATTGTTTGCGATGTATCGAAAAACTTGATTATTTTCATCAATGTTCGGTATCGAGTTATATGTTGTCAGATCGATCAATGCCATTGTCCACTCTCCATCCAATTGCAAGGGAGGGAAGTAGTAGGTTCTCATAATCGAGCTCTTCCCAGTTAAAATTAATGTTATTGACATTTTGTCTAGTTTACACTGCGTCTCGCGTTGTGTGTGGTCTCTCTATAAACACTCTGTCGCATATGTGGCTTATGATAACACTAATGCTTCTTATATATTGATACTAAAAATCTTAAGCATAAGTGACCGCAATTCCATGAATGCAACTTTTGTTGCCTGTCATAATTATAGGTTATGTTGCACTTGTTTAAATATCGTATCAGTTCCACTGGTGGAGGCAAGTCTCCGAAGCTATCGTAATATTCAACGTTAGGACCGGTCTTGACATAAGCAGTCCAATGCGTTCCCGGTCCTTTGGATGAGTCTAGATTCAAAATAGCACTTTCATTACGCAATGGTTTCTTAGGTAGCGAATCGCGCATGTATATTTGTCTAAAGTATGGTATTTTCAATTCTTTTATCGCCTTCATTAACTCGAGGTTTGTAAGAGCTCGCTTTGGTAAGTTTTTGATTATCGCTTCCTGCTCCCGCGATTTTTCTTTCTTCTTCTTCCTCTTCGCTTTCCCCCACCACCCGACTGTGGGTAGGGGCGTAGATAAAGTCCTGAACCGTTTTTTGCTGCACGTGCTATCGCTTGCATACGTGCCTGACTCCGGACATCGGAAACAGTTTTAGCAACACCCGCAGCTCCACCAATTAAGCTGCCTAATGCAGCGAGTGCTGGAAATATAAATGGTAATAGACCACCCTTCTTCCCCAGGGCTTTCCTGACAGATTTACGGTTTCTCTTCTTTGATGATGATGAAAATCTTAAACCTGCACCAAGCTTACGTTTCACTCTCATAATCTTGTTAACGGTCCACGCGGATACTCTCTGTCCAAATTTAGTTTCGGGAGACTTTCTAATCTTCTCGGCCGTGTCAGCTAATATTTTATCCGCTTTATGTCTTTCAGCCAAGTTATTACTATTCGCATACACAATATCGTGAAGACGACACGCCTCGTCTAGTGCATTCACACCACGATCACCTCTTGCTAGTCTCTCGGCTAGTCTCGTGCCAGGTCCACAGAAATTGTAGCCCGGAAGATGTGCCTCGAATGGTAGCTTATTTATAACAGAATTAACTAAGCCTGAACCTCTCTTCCGTCTCATACAAGACATATCAAGACACTGAGTGGTTTCACTATAAGGATGACTGTTTTATAGTGTTTAGGTTTAGTATTAAGAATGGAGGTTGTTCAACAACAGCTCGCTTTACCAATTTCACTAATTGATGATGATGTGTTTAGTAAAACTGAAGAACGTCATGGATCTCTGTTACCAAATACCATACGGTGTATAGTGTCAGGTCCTTCGAATTCTGGCAAAACTTCTCTTATTCTTTCACTTCTAGAACACCCCAATGGGATACGTTTTGAGAATGTGTATTTATATAGCAAGTCCCTAGAACAACCAAAATATCAACGTTTAGCCCATGTGCTGGAAAATGTCGGGGGAGTGAAATTTTTTAAATTTCGAGAAAATGCTGATGTTTTAGACCCCAGTCAAGCCCTCCCCAACTCTGTGCTAATCTTCGATGATGTTGCTTGTGATAAACAAAGCATTGTTCAAAAGTATTATTCTATGGGGCGACACCACAAGATCGACTGTTTCTACTTGGTACAAACTTATACCCAAACCCGAAAGCAATTAGTGCGAGATAATTGTAATCTAATAATTTTGTTTAAAATGGACGATCTTAATCTAAAACATGTGTTTTCCGACCATGTCGGTACAGATATGAGCTTTGAGAGATTTAAAACTCTTTGCGGTCACTGTTGGAACAGTCCTAATGAGCATGGTTTCATTGTGATAGCTAAAGATTTTCCTCTACATAAAGGGCGTTACAGATGTGGTTTTGATCAGTTTATTGTGATAGGTTCATGAATCATGATGTCAAAGTTCGGTGGTGGTGGACTTAAACGATCGCACGACTCATGCATGACGTTTACTCGTGAAGGGGACTGCGACTTAAGCTGGAAACATTTGAAGAGAGTTGGTGATCCTAAACAAGATGGTGATGCTGCTAATAAGAAGTATGTTGACGCAGTAAGCGGGGCTTTTACACATGCTTTGCATTCGATGACTGATGGTATGACACGACAAGTTACAGATATCAACAGATCACTTACTGTAACAAGATATGTGCAAGTGGGGATTATGGAGTTCTTGCGCAATATGGAGGCTAAAGAACAGCATTTAATTGCTCAATTAAATGAAAGTCTTTCAGCTGTGTCGACAAAGTTGGGTGATATGTGCACCTCGTTGGAGAGCAGGTTAGATTTATTCGCACAAACATTTATAGAGGAACTAAATGATGCACTAAATGCTAACATGGTTGAGATGGTATTGAAAATTAATGCTGGAATTGTACAACAGCTTTCACAAATGAATCGCACTGTTGGTGTTTTGACGATTACTCCTGATGAATATTCTCGCGGTGTGTTGTCTAAGAAACCTTCACCTCCAAAACCAGCACCTGCAAAAACAGCATCTTCAAAACCAGCACCTCCAAAACCAACACCTCCAAAACCAGCACCTCCAAAACCAGCACCTCCAAAACCATCAAGCTCTAGACATGCCTAGATCACTCACGTATTGATGCTAGTTGTATATAAAAGGGTGATATGCTATCGCTAACTCTGCAGTCATGTCTCTTGAGGCTAGTAAGTTGGAGCGCGTCATAGAAAATGTTCGTGCAAAGTATCTACTTGCCAAACGAGCTCGTTTGGAGAGGGATGCAATTAATGAAGAAATATTCAAGTCTGTTAATTCGCGTTTGGATAAACTTGGACCTACTACATCGCTCGCACAGTCTATCGATACTGTGAAGCAGGATTCTGCGGAAGAAGCTACTGTGAAACAATATTTAGAATCAAGCGACAGTGATGACTCGAACGCTATTCCTTTAAAACATCACGGTGTTCCATATGATGATTCTTTAGGTGGAGTGCAGTCTTATTTGCAGAGCTACAACCTTCGCTCTGGTGATGGAACCTATGGTGTATCTAAACGACATAACCGCTGGTTTTTAGGGGACACGGAAGTATTTTTTCACGATAACAATATGATTCGCGTTAAAGATGAACTAATACAACCTGCTCCTGGTTTATTTGAACTTTTATTTCGCAGAGAGCCGCATACGTACTCGGAATCGGCCCTTAAACAATATGGTAATCTACTAGAGCTTACAAATGCTTATTTTAAAAAGAATGATCCTGCAACAAATCTCTATAAAAGCACGTCACATGCGAAATTTGATATCATTAAGCAACTGTTTCCACATATTGGTTCGCAGCAACGAGGAAGTGGATTGTTACATAAAACATTGGATTTAGGTCGTAAACGAGAGTTCATTTATTGGAATGATCCGAATGAGATAGTAGATCGACTCAGGTTGTTAATGGCCTCGCAGGCTTCTGGCCACACCGGACACAATAACGAAATCCTTTCGATACTTGAAGAGTTACAAGAATCAGGATACATTGCAAAATGAGCGACGCACAGCGTGGGATTGCATACGAGCTTCACCGAGGCAAACGTATTATATTTCCTCGCAGAAGGGTTTTAACATATGGACTCCATGATTTACTACAGATTGATTTGGTAGAAATGATACCATACAGTAAAGTGAACAGTGGTTACAAGTACATCCTGACTGCCATAGATGTGTACAGCAAACGAGCTTATGCAGTTCCAGTTAAACAAAAGACAGGTGTGATGGTTACTGCTGCCATGAGAAGTATTTTGAAAGAAGCAGGAAGTTTTAAAAGTATTCAAAGTGATGCGGGAACAGAATTTTATAACTCAACTTTCAGAGCTCTTATGAAAAGAAAAAATATTAATCATTATTCCACTCACAGCGAGATTAAAGCAAGTGTGGTAGAGCGGTTTAATAGATCTCTAAAATCGCTGCTTTTTCGCGAGTTTTCAGCTCAAGGAAATTATAAGTGGCTTAAAATTTTACCACAAGTTCTACGTGTCTACAATAACAGATTCCACCGCACCAATGGCATGGCTCCGAATCAAGTGAAGGATGACTCTTTGCTACAAAGTGTTTACAAATATGTAAAGACAATTGACCCTAGAAAACCTAAGGCTCGTGTGGGGGATCATGTACGCGTGTCACGAAACAAGAAAGTTTTTGAAAAGGGGTTTACACCGAATTGGTCTCACGAAGTGTTTAAAGTAACAGCTATGAGGTCCAGCTTTCCGCGTGTGTATAACTTGAGTGATATGGATGGAAATGAAATACAAGGTGTTTTTTATGCTTCAGAAATTCAAATTACAAAATACCCCGATACATACTTGGTAAATAAAATTCATCGAAAGCGTGGTGAAAGATTCCAGGTGTCTTGGAAGGGGTTTCCCGATACCGTGAGGACATGGGTAAAGAGAAAGGATATGGGAGTTTAAGATTACATATACACAATTTATTTTACCTTATTGCTTGTTCTCAATCGAAGCATATTCTATGGAATCGTTTGTGTGGGCTGTTGTTGAGATTCTATTCCTGCAATGTATTTATAATGTGTGGACTACTTCCTGAACACGACCCAGCACTCTGCAGCTTGGGATCAACAAGCTGTGACGTCAGCCCGCGCTGGGCGCCTCATTGGAATGTGTAGCGCGACATCGGGGTTGCATGTCATCTTTCCGTCAAGACCAGGTCAACTATAGTCTTCATTCTGTCTCTGACAATTCCATAATGAACATGGCTGCTTTTGAGGAAATGCGCGATTGCATTGAATATGCGCTTCATGCTTGCATCGGCATGAATATAGATGCGATAGTACACCATCTAGAGGTCTCCGCGATCAATTTGTTCGCTGCATTTCCAGAGGAATACGAGTTTCTAACATACCTTTACAACGGTATTATAGCATGCTTTGAAGCTGTAATGGAGGCTCAAGAGCAAGTGGAGCCAGATGATGGAGTGGACAGCGGCTTCGGAGAGAGTGACGGTGAAGCATAATGCTTGCGCCCTTGTTAAACATGGAAAATAGGCCTCTCGGGGAAACTCGCCATGTATAAAAAAAAGGAGTTAACGCATCTAATGCTGTACCTCCTGAGACATAGTCTCTAAGGTGATGTGGGAAGCAGCATACCACTATAAATTCAAACACAAGTTTTTATTTATTTATTTTTTTTTTCAGCTTACACTCCAGAGAATGTTCCGCCACGTCGAGATGAAGAGAATGAGACTACACATCATAGTTATAAATTCACTATCACTAAATAATAATAATGAGCTTACACTATTATTAAATGCATTACAGGAAAGCTAACACTAAAGTATGCCTATAAGAAAATATTTCTTATGCCTGCTTCTGATGCATATAAAGGAACACATATCATGATCATTCAATATGGTGCACTCTGTGCATGTAAGGGAACAATCTTTTCGGTGCACTCTGTGCATGTATTGGAACGAGTCCTTGGGTGTATCATGTGCTTCCAAGATGGTGGGGCTGTTGAATCCAAGATGGCGGAGAATTGTTTAAAGGTTGTAATATTTTTTAAATGTAAATATCGCGCCCTCTGGTAGCAACACTTGTAACTAAATATATCGATTAGCATTCGACCTATCGAATGGTGCTGCGCCCTGGCAGCTGAAATATGAAATAAAAGTAAATATATCGATTAGCATTCGATCTATCGAAAGGTGCTGTGCCCTGGCAGCTGAAATATGAAATAAAAGTAAATATATCTATTAGCATTCGAGCTATCGAATGGTGCTGCGCCCTGGCAGCTGAAATATGAAATATAAGTAAATATATCGATTAGCATTCGATCTATCGAATGGTGCTGTGCCCTGGCATCTGAAATATGAAATAAAGATGGCGACGGTGGCACACTCTGGTAGCCAACTTGAGAATCAAGATGGCGGCGCCTCTGGCAACTCATTTTTGAATTTGCCGCGCGATACTAGCGACATCTACCAGCCAACTTGAGAACCAAGATGGCGGCGCCTCTGACAACTAATTTTTGAATTTGGCGCGCGATACTAGCGACATCTACCAGCCAACTTGAGAACCAAGATGACGGCGCCTCTGGCAACTAATTTTTGAATTTGGCGCCATCTGGTAGTCTGTGCTGGAATTAAAGATGGCGGCTGTATAATAATTTTAATTTCAAATGTGGCGCCTTAGGTATGCATTAAGGAAGGCAAAAACACCCTCCCCCATTTATCATAAACTTGCCGTCAGTACGTAGCATATATAGATTATTTATTCCACCATATTCCAATTGGTCTCGTGGTCTAGTGGTCAAGGCGTCCGCCTCGTAACCACGACATCCTGGACGTTTTCACGTCCCATGGATCGAATCCCAGCCTCGGCACTGAAAATATTTTAGTTAAAATAAAATAATACCTGCTGCTACCTGGTGGCGACCAACAGAACTATATGACGTCACACAAGATGGCGGCCTCCAGCAGCCAAAACAAGATGGCGACCAGGAAAAATCAAGATGGCGGCCTCCAGCAGACGAAACAAGATGGCGGCCAGAAGAAATCAAGATGGCGGCCTCCAGCAGACGACACAGAATCATGACGTCACGATTCGAAGTTGGTGGAAATTTCTAGAAATACAAAATGGCGGATTTGCGGATTTGCGGATTTGCGATTTGCGGATTTGCGGATTTGCGAATTTGAGATTTGCGAATTTGCGGATTTGCGGATTAGCGGATTAGCCACTGGATTAGCGCATAAAAAACTGGATTTGCACATAAAAAACCATAAAAAATGCGTAAAAAACCATAAAAAATGGGATAATCCCCGGATTACCCCGCTCCCCCCTCGCCTATGTTCCAGAGTCGGCACGCTCTCCCTACTGTCGTGTAACATGTGAATTTTATTTATTACACAATACTTCCATATATTTTTTATTACCGTGAGCTATACAAACGCAGAAATTAATTATAAACTTAAATATAATTTTTGCGGCAACAACGAAATATACTGTCAGTGTACATCCATAAACAGGAGTTAGCTAATTAGAGAAAAAAATTCCGTAATTAATATTTTGTTTGAGATTCAAAAAAAAATTGTTACCAAAAATATATGGCACGGTGTATAGGTACTGGCAACATATTTTTCTTGGCAGCAACAAAACTGATGATTCTTTTTCAGTGTTAAATGTTGTACATATGTCATAAATTATTTAATTTATGCATGCGTTTATTAGCTTTTGTTTACAACTAACCAAAGCGATAGGAAAAGTCAAACAATACTGCAGAATATATATTACGTATATTATACGTAGATAGTTCAGCAGTGGCAAAATCGTACAACACCAGTAACGTTCGGAAAGAAATCGGAAACACAGCTTTGAGCACACGTGCTGACTGGCAGCCGTTGGGTGGCGAATGGAGTCGCTCATCTCCAGGGGAACTACCGCCACTGGGAACAATCCAGAAGCGAGCCGCTAGACCCAAGCTTCCGACCGCAGCTTGGTTGGAACTTTCTTTCGCGACCATCCTTCTGGTCCTGCGCTGCACCTGCCCGCTTAACGCTTGCAATAATTTATCCCCGCATTAATGAGCCCAAGGATTTCACTGCGCCTGTGCAGGTTTTACCTGGGCCCAACTTAACTAGCTGTAGTCTAGTTTTAAGATAGGGGAGATAGTCATGGCATCAATTGCTGTCAGGGCTGGCCAATCCCCCAACAAAGCACATGGTGCATGCTACCCTTTATGTATGACTGAAACTCAACATGATTAGGTGTATAGGTAGGGGCATGCAGATTTTGCGAAAAGATTCCGAGACTAGATGTAAGTTATAACCCTGTAGCATCGTCTGTGTTTCGTGATTGGGTGAGTTTCTCCCAGGTACGTGTCGATTGGTACAACAACCAATCACAGTGATTCAGTGCGGAAGCAAACGCGTCCTGAGTGGCTCGGTCAAATAAGGCAGCGACTTCTCTCGCAGACGGCCTCCAATTACAAGGAAAGAACTACAGTTGAGGTTATACCTTGTTGCAGTCTAGTAGGTGTTCAGATATTTTCGCGAAAAATGCCTGCCCCTATGCATAGGCTTCGGCCTAGGACGCACTTAGAGTCTATCTTCCCTAACCCAGACCCCTTCCAAACAAACACACCTAGTTTTAGCATTGAATATAATTAATACCTACAGTAGTCGCCAAGTCATAAGAAAAATTTCGTTCACTTTTGAAGCTAGTGGGACTGCCCGACACGAGATGACATTGTAATCGCCTCGTCGACGTGCGGCGGACAGGGATATTCTGTGATTTTTTTTTAGTCTTATAAATAAAGTTTGCTGGAGAAAACAGACCACGGAACAAGCAGCCCGCTTTCTCCTTGGGAATCTGAGGTCATATTTATTGGCTTGACCTTTGATTATTCACACTTTGCGATTTATTGTATACTTACAATGGGAAAACACTTATGTTTCTTGTGTCTTGGTATTTTGGGTGTGCTGTTTTTTTTAATCCAGCATTTATTTAAAAGAATTAAATTATTAGCCGGGCAATAATAACTTCAATGGCTTTCACAAATTTCATCATAAAATAAAACAACCAAAACTTCTACATATCAATCAAACGGAATATTAAATTAAAATGGCTCAATACATTAAGATATCGTTTTAAATGTATCTCTTCCGATTCTACCAATAATTGCTTAGGATATTATGCGTCAGAAGATCTCGTTACCTGGAATTCTAAAAACAAAGTTTGGCGTAAGAAACCATATCTGATATCAAACAATATAAAAAAGTAATTTTTTCTCGCAATTATGATTTTCTGTATAGGCTTAGAGATGAAAAGGGCTGCTTGACCAGACATTCGTTTTCTATAAAGTTTCATAATTAAAAAAAAAAATCAATTGTATTACGTATTTGACGTTATAGCCAAGCAAAACAGAATGTATATTTTGTATAACTTTTATGGTTACATTCAAATAAAAACAATACAGTGAATGCTAAAATGTGATAAAGTCACGAAAAAATCTTGTGATTGCAAGTCCGTGTTTTCATTAACTTCGCAAAAGAAAAAATACTCTAACGTGAAATTTTAAGGGCTTTTTCACCAGGTTATAGAGTATTGAAATGGTTTTGGTGGAAATGAAAGATTTTCTTTTTGTGATAATAGCCAAATAATTTGCTTGTGTAAAATGGTTTGGTTTGGGGTTGTTTCAAAAACACTTTATGGTTATTCTAAGTATACCAATATAAGTAATTTACGAAAATACAGCTTATCATAAATCTTCTTAGAGTCGTGTGATGAATGCTCAATAATAATTATTAGCATATATATTAATAGTGTTTTTACATACTGAATGATTTTTTTTCCATTTTTTAAAATATTTTATTAATATCTTACTAACTATACTGCGGAAAGACTGAGAACTGTTTGATGATAATCTCTAAAACTTCAATTTTTTCTTATCTGCAGTTCTGACCAATTTCAGAGTCAAAACAGGGAACAGATAATTGAGAATGACATTAAAATCATTTTGTGATATGTATCTTAAATATTTATGGAAAAAAATACGACGAAATAAGTATTATCTAAAAAAAAAAAAAAAAAAAATTAAATGAAA
Source organism: Bacillus rossius redtenbacheri (assembly GCF_032445375.1). Classification (NCBI taxonomy): domain Eukaryota; kingdom Metazoa; phylum Arthropoda; class Insecta; order Phasmatodea; family Bacillidae; genus Bacillus; species Bacillus rossius. The sequence goes on from NC_086336.1 coordinate 19,485,292, forward strand.
AACGATTCACCGACTCCTAACATTTGTGTAATTTGTATGACTGCTAAGAGAACACACAAATATTTCCGAATTTGAGATAGCTTTTCTCACCATGGTGTGAAAATAATTTTTAAGTATCTGTGTAAACAGTTAAACTTGATTTATTGAAAGATACCAAATGACTTGAAATCTAAAGACATTTTTGAAAATAAATTAGGTAATCCATGTTACGTTAGTTGAACAATATGGTGTTGTTACAATTAATTCGGGCGAGACTCACCACCCCTACTTCCATGCGAGAAGTCACCCGCACGATGCAGTAGGGCGTACGGGTTTTCTTCGGAAGACATCGGAGCCGGCCGGCCAAGTTCGAGGATTCGACAAAATGGCCGGACGTGGCCGAAATCAGAGATTAGAGAAGGTTAAAGATGGAGCATAAACACAGTTTGTAGGTATCTCTGCTGAAGCAAGGGGACGTAAGGGGGAAGCAGGTCGCCGCCACGCCATATTGTGCAATGAAAAAAAATCGCATTTTCTCATAAGTGATGTATGTATGGTGGTGGAAAAGTGCATGAATATTAAACAAATAAAGACTGTTGACTCAAGAAAAATGTTTGTGTACAAGTGTATGTAGTAAAATACATTTCTATATACTATATAAACAAATGACCGCCATATTCTTACGTGAACGAACTGGCCACAGTGCTCAGAGCTTATGCTCCATCTGTAACTTTCTCTAATATCTGGCCGAAATCGGCGTAAGGCCGCCATATTGGTTGGCATTCAACCCGGTTTTATTTCGGGTATAATAGGGGCAGGGCTGCCAGCTCACAGGCTGGAGAAGGACGGGGCCCTCCGACGAGCGACCAGCACTGCACCAGCTCTGCTGCCGAACCAGCGCTGTCAAACTGCTGACCGCTGTCGCCGCCGCCCGGGAAGAGACCGACAACAATCTGGACTTGGCGAGGAAACATCGTTTCCATACACACTTAAGGGACTTATCTTGTCACGAAGTGTAGAGAGCCTTCGGCCTTATGAAAAAAAAAGTCGGCATCGCGAATACCCAAGTGGTAATTTAAACCTGAGACTTGAAGTCAGAAGTGGTAGTTGTGTACAGGTAGAATACACAGGGCATGCTGTGGCGAGTAGCGAGGACTTAGAATAATGTCTGATGCCCGGTCTTTGACTTTGTTGCCGATCGTCGACATATGTTGACTCGTGTGGTCACGGACTTAGATTCGCAGACAATCATCATGGAGAAGCCTGTGAATCGCAGGCGTGAGGAGCGAGCAGATCTGTTACTGAGTGCCCGAGGTCCAGTGGTCGACGACGGCCGCCGGACACTCGGCGACACCGAGACGACTGCAGGGGAGTCTCCGCGGACTCTGCGAGGGCGAATGAGGGAGGTAATGAGCGCGACTACCGGCGGCCGGTAGCTGGCGTGGCGAGTAGGAAACCAGGGGTCGTTACCACAACGCCGAAATACCACAACGCCGAACGTACAATAACGCCGAACACCATAACGCCGAATGCCAAATTGACCGCAACGCCGACAGCTAGAAAACTGCTGTGTACCACAACGCCGAAATACAGTAACGCCGTAAAATGTTGCGGTGGGGAGGGGGGCCACAGGAGCAAAATAAAAAACAACTGAATGAATTTGTGTGCTAACCTTACCTAACCTAACATTTGTGGCAGTCCTGCAATAACATTTTTCGGGGTTAATGTATTTCGGCGTTGTGGTGCGTCCCCGGAAACCAGGAGCGAGGCGAATATAAGTCAAGTACAAGTTCGACATTCTGACCGCACTGTTCGGCGGTGCAACAGCGAAGCGCTGCTAATTCATCGCTCTCCCCGGACGTTTTTTTAAATTTGTGAATAAGACTTTAACACTTGATGGTTGGCATTCCTTTTTAAATATTGTGATACGAGTTATTTTTCCGCGTATTCGTTATGTTGTTCCGCAAATTTGAAATATTTGGAACAAATATATGTTTCACCTAAATTCCCTAATATAAACTTTGTTAGTCCATTGTTAGTACTCATCAAATGTTTCCTACTAGAGTCCCGCGACGTTTTTCCCAGCACCGCATCTGAGAACCTGGTGTGATTTCACCAGCTAAGTATTAGCCATCACTTTTCTTCCCGCCTCGGGCCACAAATGCTACCAGTAAAAGTGTCCGGCTTCGTGACAGAGAGTGCCTTTTCTCAGCGTCCTCCCGGGGCAGCCCTCTTCGCAGAGCTCAGCTTGCCTTAGCAGCTCCAGTCATGCTCCATTCTAACGGCCGGTCCACACGCAACGTTTTCAGCAGATCACATCGTTGTAGACAAGACGTAGCGTGTAGACTTGAAAACTGCGCAGTTTTGTGAACTGCGCGGAGACGGAACACAGAGAAGGAAAACTGTGGCCAAGAGCATAGTCGACCTGCACAGACTTGTCGTAGCGCGTGGACACTTCCTCCGTCTTCTCCATACACGGGGCTCAGTTCTCCTTCGGTATTTGTGCCGGAACAGTGTTATCTGTTCAACGATGACCAATTTGCGACAGTGTTCACGTGAATTTCTAACAGAGTTCATTGGTCTGTACAAGTCCTTTCTTTGTTTGTGGCGGGTCAAAAAAGAATATAGCGATAGGGACAAAAAAAGTCAAGCGTATGAAGCACTTGTGCAAAAATACAAAGAGGTTAACATCGCGGCTAACAGAGATAAAATAACAAAAAAAAAAAAACACATTAATTCTTTGAGGTCGGTATACCGGAAAGAATTGGCTAAAGTAAGGAATTCTCGCAACTGATAGGATAAAACTTGGCTGCAAAATGTGTTGTGTGGACACGGCTAAACTGCAACCTTTTGTTTGCACAGTTTTTCCTGCGCAGTCAAAACTGTGTACAAAACGTTGCGTGTGGACCCTTAATGTTCCAGGGCTGTCGGGCACCAGCCAGAGCACATACCGCTCCCAGCGAGCCTAAATCAAGGTCTCGCTGGTCGGCCGAAGGCCTGCCTTCGCTGAGCTGCACAGGAATTAATTATACGCGTACAACAAACTAAAGTGTAATAACTAAAAAAAAAAAAAAAAGAATAATTTTCATAGAATAATTTTCCTGTAAAAAAAAAAACAAAAAAAAACAAACAAATTTCTACATTTCTACCCCCTTGAACCGATTTTGTCCATTAAAAAAACTAGAACGAAATATTCCCTCCGCATAATTGCCTGGATGTAATTTCTGAAAAATTACGACAGCTATTGTGACCAAACATACACACAAACACACACATACACACAACCATATAAATAAAAATTTGAGTTGATGATGGTTTTGGCGTCTGGAGACCACGAAATGAAAAAAAAGGAAAAGAAAATGATACAAATTGTTTGTAAGTCTCACGACGGTGAAGTCTGTCGACAGCGTCCTGGAACACGCCATGTGGTATTAAGGAACGGATTCCTGCACGGGAAGTCTACGATGTTCATTCTGTATTGCACAGACCCGAACAAGCCCGAATATCTACCTTCGGCCAACGTCGGCATTAAAATGATTTGACAGTATTTTTAATGTAGCTATACTAACCTAACATAACCAACCATCCACAATTTTTTAAAGTAGTAAACAAAAAAAAACTGACGAAGTTGGCTCTTCTTCCTGCACGGTCGGCCGGTGGAACAACTCTCTCGGAACAGTCCCGGGCCGCGTCACTGGGGGGGGGGGGGGATGGTAGGGGGAGGGAGTGCATCGCGGCGACGTCACGTGGCGTCGCAGAAAACCGGGCGCGCGGCGCGCACAACCTTGGTCGCGCGCGAACCGGTGCGCGCGGGCGGGTTCGAGGCCGAGTACTGTTAAAGGGAGAGGGGGGGGGGATCGGCGACGGTCCTGGAGTCGTGGAGGGGGTTGGAGGGGTGACACGCGAGTCCGTGATCCCGCAGCCAGTGCCGACGCGGACCTCCGAGAGGCAGCGTCTCGTTCGATCCGCCGCTCCCGGTGAGTGACATCCTCGCGAATCCCTGTCCGTCAGTCAATCACGTGACCTGCCGCCAATAGGACGGCCAAAAACATTTCTCATCAATTTCAAGTTCGGTGGAGCTGGACTCACAATGATTACCTCTCATCCGTCCGCCAATCAGATGGTCCGAAACCTTGCCAAACTTTTAACTTTCGACGGACGGAAGTCATTTTCTTTATTTCAAAACGTTACTTTCTTTGTTCCTCCCGTATTACGTTTTTAACTTACTTATGAACACGTATTAAGTTTGATATTTGAAACAAAATAATATTGTCTGAGATACAAAAGTAATTAGTAACGCACAGTAACTTGAAAACATATTTAAATAAATGTTTCAGAGTTTGTTTTTATCAATTATAACAAGTGCTTAGCGTACATGATCGTCAAAATAGCAAACCCTTACAATATAAAATTCATAAAAATATAAACTTTAATAGTTTAGGCAGCAACCAAGTAGAAAATATTTTGAGGACGTGCAGATCATTGTGATTCTCCGGTTTGTTGACGGACAGACAGATGGCGGACGAACAAGAGACGAACGGACGCGACGGATCATCGTCTGTCCAGCTTAAGTCCATACTTTTGACTAACGGACGAATTAAATTATAACTCCAAACATCATCTAGGTTTTTGCATGTCAGATCTTATTGTATTTGAAGGTTTTGAAGTTTATATAATTGTTTAGCTGCTTTCATGTTTATTTTTTAAAAAATTACGTTTGAACAAATTTTAAAGGCTGTTTTTTTTTTTTTAAACAAAAACCGTCCGAGTCACTGAACTGTAATTAATTACTCATGGTTACTCTCTAAATGTTTAAATAAACAACGTGAAAAAAATAGTTTAATGAGTTATAAGTGCACGGATTACATGATTGTCTAACTAATCTAATTACACAATATACATTTTCTCAAAAATTGAAGTTTTCTCAACAGTTGGCAGTGTTGAATGAAAAAAGAAAATGAGTGCGTGTACTTATGCACGTTCGTTAGAAGTTATACTTACTGGACGTAATCAAAAACTAATTTTAAATGTTCATGCAAATAATCAATCTTAATATATATAAATCCAGTGTCCTGATGTTTGTTTCCAGTGAACTCTTCACCAAGTCAACCGATTTCGATGAAAATTGGCATTTATGTGTAATTTTTTCAAACTTGAGAGATAGGATAGTTTTTATTTCGATTAATGGTCTTAATAATTTATAATTAATAATAAACTGATTATCAATGTTGATTGGTGTTTAATCCCGGGAAACAGTGGGTACTTCGTCTCCATGACAACGTTGCGTGCTCGAGAGTCGGGAAACCAATTTTCATTTTATTTCATTTATTATAACTGTAAATAAGAGATTTGGTCTCATTTTCCCCCCATTAATACAACCGTGTGAAGCCGGGTCGGGCAGCTAGTAGAATATAAAATGACTAGAGTGATATTCTAAATACAGTTTATAAAGTACAAATTCAACCAAATTCAAAATTTTTAATAAGTATTCATTATTCAGTATTAGTATAAACATTTATATAAAATTACTTATTTCGTTTAGTAAAATTATATATAAATTTATGTTTTTAATAATAATAAATACATATGCTGAATATTTATTGCAATTTATTAATTTAAATTTTTTATATATTAAAAATGTAATAATTTATAATACAAATAATTTACACATACAGGAACAAAAATTCACCTATATAAATACAACTGAAAATACACTTCTAAAAGTTTATAAACACAATTTCTATGACAAATAATCACAATAAATAAACATTTTTAATTATATGGACCTATATTCAATATGAGTCACTAAAGTATATGATTTAAAAGCACATATTTAATTTTTATTGGAATGTAGCTTGTTTTTTCATCGTGTAAAAATTTCGTTCCGTGGCGCAGGCGCATCGTAAAAACTCACGCTCATCATTGTTTCATAACAGCCTAAAGAAGTATAACTTCCAAAATATAATGGCGGACAAGCAGTATGTTGTGGATCACTGGGTAGCTGAGGAAGGAACCGACGATGGACAATCGGGCTTAAGGCGAGGCGACGAGTGCTGCCTCTAGACAAGTGATGGCCAACTCAACTCACTTTTCAAAACTAATCCGTGGGCCAGTTTAAAATTGGATTCCTAGAGAAATAATGTCATATCTTATACATTCTTTACAATGACTAATGTATAAAATATGCGGAAAGTAATGAAATATCAAAACGTAAGTTTTTATAAAATTAGTATTTCACAACCTGAAAAATAAATTATTTTATTGATAAATATAAAGACTTATAAACACTGTCAGCTGATAACGTAGAGTCACAAAAACGGCAGCTTATATATGATAATAAAACTGATAATATTTCTTTGATGAAAGGTTCTTTAGGCATGCCGCCAGCTAACCAAATAAAAAAAAATTACTAGTGGCATATACTTTTCGCGAAATAATCTGATCGCTGATTAGACTGCAATAAGGCATGTCCGTGTTAGCGATTGCTTCCTTGTAATTGGCGGCCGTCTGCAAGATCGGCCGGGCCATTCAGGACGAGTTTGCTTCAGCTCTGGATGGCTGTGATTGGTGTGCTGACAGTAGACATGCATCTGAAGTAAATCCAGCCAACCACGAAACACAGACAATGCTACAAAGTTTTAAGACACAGTTGGTCTTGAAATCTTTTCGCGAAAAATGCACGGCCCTTAATTAATTACATCTCATAAACCCCTTGTATTATTCTTAACGACAACTATAACCTTGATTATATAAATCATGTATAGTGGTGATGGGTGGCAAGCCGAGACACTCTGCGGACACGCGGTTCGATGCTCGGACCTGGCAGTCGGACCGCGAGGCCTACAACTGCGGGTCGTTACCACAACGCCGAACGTACAATAACGCCGAATACCATAACGCCGAATGCCAAATTGACCGCAACGCCGACAGCTAGAAAACTGCTGTGTACCACAACGCCGAAATACAGTAACGCCGAAAAATGTTGCTGCGGGGAGGGGTGGCCACAGGAGCAAAATGAAAAACAACTGAATGAATTTGTGTGCTAACCTTACATAACCTAACCTTTGTGGCAGTCCTGCAATGACATTTTTCGGGGTTCATGTATTTCGGCGTTGTGGTAATTCAGCGTTGTGGTACACAGCAGTTTTCTAGCTGTCGGCGTTGTGGTCAAATTGGCATTTCGGCGTTATGGTATTCGGCGTTATTGTACGTTCGGCGTTGTGGTATTTCGGCGTTGTGGTGCGTCCCCTGCATCTTCTATATGGCAGTACAGCTTGCGGCATATCCTGCTGTGGTGTTGAGCATCTCTCCAGGGCGTCAAGAAGAAAAGAGAGGAGGGAGCAGGGGAGAAGCAAAAGACCCGTGGCTCCCCAGCATCAAGTGGGGTCCGGTTCGGTTACGAAATATATGTATTTTTTATGCTGGTGTTTAGCCTGATAGTAGGACAGTAATCGCAATTCTATTTGTTAATAAAATTAATCGGTAACATTACAAGTTATGCAATTACTCGTATTCCAGATCACGTTTATAGTTATGGCCGCGGCAACATAGATGTATATAATTTTTAATTGTTTGGCTTGTAAAATTGTACATAAAGTAATGGGTGTGTTATCAACCCCCCCCCCCCCCTGGTCTTCAGTTTCTCTCTAAAATCGGCGGTGCGCTCGCGCGGCCGATCTTGAAGACGCGTCTTCCATTCTCTCCCGGGCGGGTATTCACGCTGCGTCCGGCCGGTCTCACTCTCCTTACTGAGCTCCATATTTCTGGCGTGTTTTCAAGCTGAATCTCGGCGGGAAAACACGCACGCGTGGCCATAACCTAAGGGCGACATTGGCTCAAGCATCACACGCCTCTTCGCCTCTACAGAACCTGTGGGCGGTCCGTGTCCGTATCCAAACGTGAATGACGCTACATCGTCGCATGAAAAACTGACCTGTCTACATTTGCGATGTCGGATGTCCAAATTCACTGATCTGTTAAGTATCCACTATAGCGCAATTAACAAAGAGCGGCAAAATAGATGTTTTTTGATTATTTTTATTTATTGTTTTCATGCATTGTAAATGAGTATGCAGCTTAGTTTTTAATATTAATTTAAATTGTGAAAGTTGTCTAAGTTCAATAATAATTAGCTATTCTGTAAGTTAAATTTAAATGCTAATAAATGAATTCTTATCAGACTGTATAAAATAAATCCGTGTGTTCGGCTTTTGAAAAGCGCTGGTCGCTTCTTACCACATTTTTTTTTTGTGTTTAAATTTTTGGAACGGGAACCGGAAACAGCAAATATCACGAGTGTTCTTCTCCTATGTCAGGTAGACCAATGTATTCGGATCGGGGGGATTCCAAACATCGCCCATACTACCTATGACGTCAGAGGATCACGTAGGCCAATGAGCATCCAGTGTCCGTCAGACACAATTTAGGACATAGCAATTGTTGAAGGGCTTTAACGCGCTTGTATGTGACTTTAAGCGGTGACCGGATAATTATATGGTAGGTTATTTAAAATACCTCTCATACTTAAAACACTATGTACCAAACTCTCTAATCGGTATGTGAGTCGTAGGGTAGTGGGTAGTGTGACTGACTTGTAGCGATTTTATTTGTTAAATTTCAAACTCCAAACATTTTTTTACAGTGCACTAGCTTGGTCGCGAAAAATAATTTTCTTCTTCTTATTTTTTGAAATTCAATTTCTTGATCTGCAAAACCGATTAAATAATAAATCATATTACGGATATTTTTTATCTCATTAAATTATTTTGGAACTTTGCAGAGGTTTCTGGATACATTTTACTAACACTTTTACTTCCATTTTTTTTTGAAATTTTTTTTGAAGAGTGTATGGTGTCTGGAATATAACATATGTTCCTAATAAATTATATATTATAATTAAAGATTGATATAATTATAAAATCATATTGCTGAACTGCATGCGAACCAATATTTTAATCATTATTTAAAAACGTGATAATGATGCGTGTGTGGAGTGCGTTAGGCAACAAGAGTAACTTGTTTCTGGAAAAAGGGGGTGGGGGAGGGTGTTTACCACTCAGTATGGTGCTGGAAACCCCCCCCCCCCCCCCAAAGAAGTTACTCTTGCTGCTAAACTGTGTCTTTTTCGTTAAATGTGCGTAGTCAAGTCTCACGTCAGGACTGAATATTTAAGTATCGTCTGTGACTTCTACTGGCTTCGCTTAGTGCAAGAAACTATTCGCACATCAATGAAGTAATTTTCATACTCAAAGCACTGAGACAATCTGTGGGAATAAAATGATTACTTTTTTACCTGCATTTGTATAAAATTGAAGAATAAATTATATTTTGGATTAAAAATAATGAATGTTTTATTTCTCGAAATATGATTTATAACTAAGATTGAGTTATCGCAATACAACTTCTAACTTAAAACTGTAAAATCTTCACCAATGACTAAAATAATGAAGAGTAATAATAAATATATTCCGGCAATATGGGCCATTTGGTGCCAAATGTAATTGAAATTATTTGGAACCAAATGAACATGACACCATTATAGCCAGCTGGATCCTATTGTATCCTGCGATCGTATCCTACCTATCGTATCACTTTGATGGGAAAGTATCCCTACTGACGGTTTGCATCCCTACTGATGATATTGTATCCTGACTGATGGGATCGTATCTTACTGAGTTGAATGTTCGTTCAAATGTACGTTCTTTTCGTTAAATGTGTGTAGTAAAGTCTGTAGTCAGGACTGAATATTTGATGGATTTAATCCTCTAGATCTTGTAAAACGTAATACATTTTTCAGGAATTATCGGTTCTACAGTAAGCTTAAAACATGCTTAGTTATTTGGCCTATTTTCTGTTGGTCTGACAGTTCGAAGACTCTTGTCTTGTTTCCTTGAAATATCTCATATTTGTTTGAAAGATATGAAAAGTATCAACGAAGAAAGCCTCTTGGTTCGGATTCGCTTGGCCTATACGCCCGAAACTGTACACAACCTGGCCTCGTAGGTCGGATACATTTGGCCTATACGCCTGAAATTGTAGGCATTAGTAATATCGAGTAACATATTTCAGCCGAGTAGGAGTACTTGTTTGCAGTGAGGATGATTAATAAAATATATATTTTAATGCATTAATAACTTTATGCATTCATTGACAAAGGATCTAATCAAGGATTGACATGAATCGAATCAATATTTATATTAAGAGGTGATATTTTTAATTATTTTTAAAAATTGTTTTCCAAATTTCTAGTTTAATAATTACGAATTTTCAATATGGTGGTCAGTATGTCATCGTCGGCTTACTGTAGGCTGGTAGATAAGGAATTTAAGCCTCTGTTGGTTTTTATCACCATGTTTGATTAAATAAGTGTTTTTTTTTTACCTAAACTTAACTTTTTTGAATCGTCCATGCATTTGTTAGAGAGTTATTTTGTTTGTACACAAAATTGAAATAACAGTCATTTAAATGTACACATATGTATCGATGTGTTTATTTTGAAGCTAGTTTATTGTCTGAAAAGCTGATTTATGGATCAACCTGGGTAAGTCTTCAAATATACGTTTTTTCCCCAGTATTTACGTTGAAGAGTTAAAGTAGTTAATTCTTTGATATATCATTACTGTAGTAAAATTATTATTATATATGTATTTTGAATAACAATTGAGTTGTATTGTTTTTGAAAGTGTACACAATATTTGTTTTCTGTGCAATGAATAAAAACGCATCTATAAGCTCTGTAACACGGTCATATAGATAGGTCTGGCAACTGCCTAACCTTTGCCTTGGCGTGTCTCGTCGGCTTAGTGACGCTCGCGGCCTGCGAACTAACGGCGCTAGTAGTCGTTCTGCCCCTTATTAATACCTATTGTGTTAAATGGGAGTTTCTTATAAAACATTATACTATTCCGAATTCCGTCTCACTTTTTAAAATTTTTTCCTAGAGTACTATGTTTTCATTCTTTTGGGTGCTTGGTAAATGTCTAATATGTACCAAAGCAATACAACTTTTCCACATTTGTTAATTAAGTTGAAGTGGTGAGAGAGAATGCCTCGCTCTTGTATAGCACCTGGCTGTAATGAAGGTTGTGGCTTAAAGAAGTTTTTTGCCCTAACCACCCGGTTAAAAAAATATTTTTAAAGTAAGTGCGAAATCAATTTTTTTTTTTCATTATTTTGTTAAGTAAGTGGCATGGTGTTGTTGCTAAACTCACGGTCTGGTAATCTGCCGGCACGGATTCGGTACCCGCTAGAACCACTTTATTTACCTTTTCATTTTCTTTTATTTCTCGCAATATTAGGGCCTAAACAATTAATTACTGAAATTAAATGTATTCAAACAGTTTGGTTTCATAATTGCTTGAGGTTTTGAGCAAAATAAACTTTTAAAAAAAATATTGCAAGTAATTATCTGCTATGCTTTTTATTTAGTATTAGAAGAAACATTAATTTGTATCTATTATCCAATAAAATAATATGTTTTATTTCAAATCGCTGCAGACACGTAGCTAGACGCTGTTCTCAACTGTAGATTCTGTTATAAACTGTAGTAATAGCCGACTGAAAGGGATTTGAAACACATGTCAGGACTATGTGTTCTGAAAGAACGAAAGAGATAAAGAAAAAGGACCAAATGGGGATATAACGACCACAAAACGTTATTATTGAAAAACAAAACTTTAAAGAATAAACCACGCTTTACAGTAAATATAATTTAAAATATGTATATTTTTAAAAATTTCCTATTTAAATATATTAATTAACTAAATTAAATAAATTTTTACAAAACTGAATACCTATACATATTCATTTTAAATATATACATTTAAGTGTTTGAATAAATTTTATTTCTGTAATTAATTATTTAATATTGTGAGAAATAAAAACGAAAATGTAAACATTACTTGATTCTAGTTGGAACCAAGCCCGAGACTGCAATTTGCCAGTTGAAAAAATTAACTTTTATATTATAATTTTACAATTTTAAAGATATTTTTTCCTCGTTTTCTGGGACCCACTCAGGCACGATATTTCAGGACGTTGAAAGGGCCATCTGCCTGCTTCTACTTAGACAGTTTAAGACAAATCTGTGAGCCTCGACCCGACCATCCACTTGTTAGATTAAAAATAATTACTAGATTTAAATTCATATTTGAAAAAAATGACGCTTCAAGATTAATATATGTGTAGCAAACGAATATTTTTGATTTAAATAAATTTTTAACATTGAAAATATGCTTTCTTATGAGAGATCCCTATTTGTTTGGGATCTGCATTCTCAACACTCGCACTTTTAACTGACGATTGCAAGAAAGTTACAAGTTATTGATCCCAACTACAGTAAAAGAAGCTTAACTTTACCCAACGTTTGAAATGAAACAGAATTTTTAAAGATATTCCCACTTTTATACTAAACACCCATTTAACAGAAAGTTAATGATGGGCCGCCTTCTACTAGCGCCGTTAGTTCGCCGGCCGACGCGAGCTTTACTAAGAGGACGGGGAATAAAGGTAAGACGCCAGACCTATTTATATGACCGTGGTCTGAAATATTACCTTCCAATGTTCGAAATTACTGAGTTTAGAATGATACAAACTATCTTTGCTATGCCTGGATACAAAAAAAAAGACTCAGAGAAAAGTGAGCAAGGACAAATAATACACGATTGAATACTAGTTATATTACCACTGCAATCTAAAAGAGGATTTAAAAAGGTAGGTTAAGTTTTATTAATCTGTGACTTGCCGCACTTTCTCCAATAGATAAGTTAACACGTGAATTTAATAAGCTAGTGATAAAATACTATAGAAAGTAGAATACTACGACCGCTCCATATATTCACGATAAGAGAATTACGACGCTATTTCAAATTAAATGAAAAATATTGTCGTTTCTAAACTCGACTTTTACCCGGAGCAGAATTTCCCTAACTGTACAAAGTTTTAAAATATTATTTGCGAGGGTAATGTTTTTTTTTTGCTTGAGATGTTATTAAAATAAGGTTGTAGCAGGGATTCGCGATTACGAATGTTTCAATAGTCGGGTTGAAGAAGCTTCTGGATTGATTGAAACTCCCCTCAGGAGCCAGAATGGCATTTAAACGCGGCGGTCCGGGTTCAATGTCCGGTGGAGTCACGCCCGTAGTTTTCGCAAGTGAAAAACGTGGCCGACGTTGCCGTTAGCCAGTGAGTTACTTGGGGAGGGGGGGGGGGAAACCCAGCTTCACCACCTCACAAAATTCATTCTGTGGACACTTCATCTTTATCTCATCATCCTTCATCGTCCCTAATTACACAGATGTTAAGCCCTCATTCATTTCACTCACTCCTCCCCCATCACTTGAAATTACTTATTGGCAAGGGAATATAATTTTCAAAAAATAATCTGATCGCTCATTGGACTGCCTGCGCTTGCGATTTCTTCCTTGTAATTGGTCGGGCCAAACAGAACGCTTTTGCTTCCGCGCTGGATATCTATGATTGGCGTGATTACAGTAGGCATTTATCTGAATTAAACACAACCAATCACAAAACACCTGAAAATGCTACAAAGTTATAACATAGAGCTAGTGTGGAAATCTTTTCGCGAATGAAGCATGGCCCTACTTTTTGGTTCAAAAGCATGAGATGTGAGTCTCTGAAATCGAGCGTGGAAATATTTTATGTGTTTTTTTTCTTCAGGCCATGACACACCGATAGCAGTCTATACATTTTGAAGATAGATAACTTAACTTTAAAGTGCGTACTTGTTCGCTAGTGCAAGCGGAAGTGTTGGCAACGCGGAATGAAAGTCGTCAGCGCGTGTCAGCTTTCCGCTGAGACAGCGGCGTTATCACTTGGCAGTGCCACTAGAATGATTAAGAACAGGAAAACTTCGCGATTTCATTTACCTATACGATAAACTCAATTGTCTTATCCATATGCACTAGGTCATTGACTGCTGACTTGTGAGACGTCTCAATTGGGTGTCTCGTGAGTCTATACTTTTTTTTTGGTGAGCGTCTCTCATTGGCCCAAAGGGTTCCACATAAACCGAGAGCCAATAGCAGAAGTATCACACAGGTTTAAGTATTTGGATTGTACCTTATCGCGAAATGAAAACGATAATTTTTTCGGTCCCTAACCATTACATCATCAATCAATCAATCCATCATCAATTTTTGCAGTTTTATATTAAATTGAAGGGTTTGAGAGAAACATGTTAAATCAAAATTCATCATTCATATGGTGAATATCACATTTTAAAGATATGGCAAGATAAATTTAGCAAACAACACTTTTTAAAATATGCTAATAATATTAAATGTGTACCGGTGCAAATTTCATTCGAAAACAAAATTTTGACACACATTTCAACAACGACGCCCCCCCGACGCCACGGGAATAGAAAATCCCTCTAATCGGGAAGTATTGTCGTTCCCGAGAAATTTGTCGCGCTCAAGTCGCAGATGTGTCGCAAGCGAATGGCAGGGGAAAATTTTTTTAACCTTATCACGACCATTCGCGCTATTGTCGAATCTAAGGTCGGCCAGACTCGTGCTCCTCGTGGTTCGAGGTCAGTTCGGGCGGTGATGGCTGGCGCGGGCGTCGCCACGCGCGAGTCGCTATGTGCTTGCGCGCAGCGACAGTATCGTGACAGAACAAAGATAACTGCTGCGAATTTCCAATCAAAAATTTTCTCGTTTTTATTGCTTAAGTAACTTTCTTTCATTCTTACTTGACACCTTAACGTCACGCTTTTAACCCGCGCATTTAGTCAACTTGTGTACTCGCCAACTCGTTAACGAGCGATTTGATGTGTTCCCAAGTTACAAATACACTTATAGTTTGAAACTTGGACACAAGATTTAACGTTGAATCTTTTAAAAATAATGCGGAGCTGAATAAATTTATTCAAATTGTGTTTTAAACTGCATTTCTGAACGCAAATCACACGTAGTTTCCGCACCCGCCGCTAGAATTCGCTGCCGGAGCAACTACGCAATCTATCGAATAATTCCATTTTGAGACCGAAATTTTAAACTATATAATGAAACGGGTCCAATAAAAACAAAAAAAAAATTTTTGAAAAAAAAAAAAAAACCCAACTAAACGTCGGCTTTAGATCTGATTCTCGAAAAGGAATTTTATTAAAATACTGACCAACTTGTTGGTAATAATATTATTGCCTTTAGATTTGTTTGTAGGCAAGTGTAAAATAAATAAGGAAGAGCTCCCGAATACACCTTTAGATACGACTAGCTGCAGTATCTGGTGTTGCCCGGGCTGAACACAGGGTGATATAAATTCCGCGAGTTAAAGCAAATTGAATAGCGCTATACAACAATGGTGGACACATAGAAATGACACACAATTTCTGTTTGTATGTCTGTAACCTATGGTGTTCTGTGTACCCATGGCGATCGGTTGAACGGTTTAGAAGTTGATGCGTTGCAGCGCCCTCTAGAGAAGAGTTATAACAAAATAGATATCGCGAAAATATTCTCAGTGTAAATATCCTCCGTGTTCAAATATCTATGTATGCCAATTTTCATGGCGATCGGGTGAAAGCGCTATATGACCGTGTGGTGGACATAGAGAAATTACACACAATTACTGTTTGTATGTCTATGACCTATGATGTTCGGTTTATCCGTGGCGATCTTTTGAACAGTTTAGAAGTTGATGCACTGCAGCAACATCTAATGGCGAATTAAAAAAAAAAAATGGATAGCACAAAATCCGTCTCCATGAAAAAAAAACACTTCGATGTGCAAACTTTTATGGGGAATGGTCAAACGTGTCTTGTGTTTATCGACATCATACATACATACATACATATATACATACCAACATCCAATTTTATATACTTATGTATATAGATCCTCATCAGTGGTTTTAGGAATTCATTTTTTAAGAAATTTTATTTAGATTTTAAAATTGTTATTGTGTTTAAATATTTTAATTTTTCAAACGTTTTTTAAAAATTCCTTATCGAAAATCAGGTAAAGTGGGTACGTTTAAGTAAGTACGGTTAAAGGCAATCACATGCAATTATAAATATTTTTTTTTACAAATGTTTATGTTATAGAATAACAATTTACATTTTCTGATAATAATTTGTTGTTTGATATCTTAAGTATTTATTTCTAGAGTGGCTCCTGAAATAGTATGGTAGTTGTCGGTTTTCAGTCAGGTTAAGGGGAACGTCAACAAACTATTAGATATTTCGCTATAGTTGCTCTAGACCAGTGACATCGTTCAACACAGCCCGCCTGAAGAATGTTTATAGGTACAAATAAATATTATAATTTATTATTGATTTATTTCCTTTTTATTGATTAGAATGTGTCCAATATTCGTATTAGTAACAATAAATAAATAAACATAAAGGCAGGTGTCCCTGAAAGAGAGTGGGGATGGAAGAAGGAAAGGCGAGTACCTCCGGCTGTTCTGGAGGTCGACTCGTCGTGAGTCAGTGGCGAGAGGCGCGCAGACTTCAACACCCGTCCATTCCGCTTTCCCTCAGGCACCTTCGCCAAGGTCAAGCCACGGCTCCGCGCGGCGGGAGCTCTCGAACAATCCCCAGTACTTGCCTTCGTGTGACTTCGGAACTCTTTTGATGTGTAACATCTTAGCACTCGGTATATGGGGGTCGATACCACAACGCCGAACGTACAATAACGCCGAATACCATAACGCCGAATGCCAAATTGACCGCAATGCCGACAGCTAGAAAACTGCTGTGTACAACAACGCCGAAATACAGTAACGCCGAAAAATGTACCACAACCTAACCTAACCTAGGCTAGCCTAACCTAAACTAACCTAACCTAACCAAACCTAACCTAACCTTACCTTACCTAACCTAACCTTTGTGGCAGTCCTGCAATGACATTTTTCGGCGTTGTGGTACACAGCAGTTTTCTAGCTGACGGCGTTGTAGTCAATTTGTAATACGGCGTTATGGTTTTCGGCGTTATTGTACGTTCGGCGTTGTGGTATTTCGGCGTTGTGGTACCATGGCATTTACTGAAAATAATTATGTGAATTTAACGGTAATAGCTTGGAACGGAAGTCGCGTGGAACGGAAATGTGTAACCACGGTGCATTCACCTATGGCTACCTATCTAAACTACAATACAAATTACGAGCCTGGAAATCTTTTAAAAAAAACTCCAACCGAACTGAAAGTTCCATTTCGTGAGAGCAGGTGGTGTTATAACAGCAGTGCAGCTCCGAGCACAAGTTCCAGGGTGAGGAGCCGAGGAGACACACTGCCATCTTAAATTGTGACGTCACAGTGGCCATGTACTAGGATCGCTGGCTGTCACAGAAATTGTCTGAAGTGTCTTGGCTTGCGGGTTCTAACCGCGTAGAAAGCAAATAATTCACATTACTTTACGGTCGACTGCCATTTTCAGGAAGGCGGTCACATGCTACCCAGAAGATGACGGCTACTCTGTCAACCGAAACGTCCGAGAAATCTTCACCTACGGCGCGGCTATAACCCACAAGCCAGGCAATTTCAAGTCACATAAAAAAAAATTGGTTGTCTGTAAAGTCGCTTTACGGACGATAGTTTAACGTAACAACATCATAACAAAACATTGATGAAATGATAGCATACTTTTATGAATAAAATTGAATCATTTTTATTTTAATAATAAAAAAATAAATACTTGAAATTATACTAGTAATCATATTTTTAAAATGCAAGAATAATTAACCTTTATTGCCGAAATTGTTGTTGTAATAAGCAATGAAAACCACATTAACTTTTCACTTCACTTTATAAACAGTCGACGAAACTGTTCACGTGTAGATGACTTGTAATTAATTTTAAAAACTGGCGTTTAGCTATAAAGTTTAAATATAATTATGAACAAGTTTTCAAATAAATAAACTGTAATCAAATATCTATCATCAACTATATGAATCACCACAATTTTTTAGTAAATTGTAACATAACCTATTATTACTGCACTGGCCGACAATGCAACATTTTTTTAATAATAAAATAATAAATACTTGAAACTATACTAGTAATCAGATTTTTAAAATGCAAGAATAATTAAACTTTATTGCCGAAATTGTAGTTGTAATAAGCAACGAAAACCACATTAACTTTTCGTTTAAATATAATTATTAACAAGTTTTCATATAAATAAATTGTAATCAAATATCTAACATAACATGCACTCGCCGACAGATGGTACTTTTTTTTAATAATAAAAGAATAAATACAGCGTAACGTGACAATGTGCGTAACGGGACACAGCGTAACGGAACAATGTGCGTATTGGGACACTTTTTCGTGCGTGCAGCCGGCTTTCATCGATTTATTAAACGTTGTCACGTCAAAAAATGTGAGTGAGACTTAGTACTCGCAACCTCGATAACAAGCAAATTCATGAGTTCTCATGTTGCAAATACACTTATACGAAACTCGGACATGAAATGTAACGCACAATTATTTTTTTTAAAAATGCCCAGCGTGATAAATATACGCAGAGCGTGTTTTCAACTTAATTTCTGGACGCGAATCATACGCAGATCCCGCTGGAGCAGCTACGTCGACTATCGGATCATTCGATTTGCAGAACGAAATATCAAACTATTTAATGAAACGATTTCGATAAAAGCCAAAAAGACTTGAAAAAAATACTAAACCCATGCTTCATAACGATTTTCGACAAGGAATTTTATTAAAATGTGACCCATCTTGTTTTAATTCATAAAACAGTTAATACTGTAAAATGTCTCCTTGGCTTTGCGAACTTAGGTTCGCGCCTACGACGAGAGATAGCAGCAGCGTCTGTTAAATATGTCCTATCATTGACTTCCGTCACATTCACGAAATCACTCCAACCTAATGCCGTATGCTGAGAGCTCCGATGTCACGCATCAATAAAATGAAACGAAATGAACGCCTGGCGGCCCGCCGCGCATCTCCAGCGGGGAACTAGTCGCTCAGGACCGCGGCCGTCTGAAGCCACGGCGCTATTGTCCGGCGGCCTGTGTGCCCTGGCGCGAGCGTTACCGCGCAGAACAGTCGCTCCCGTGCGGGCATATAGCAGCCGATAACAGGGCCTTCGCCACAACGCGCGCGCAGCTGACCACATGCACGCTTGTTATCTGTCTTTTCTCCAGCGCCTTCCTGTGATACTGGCCGCCGCCAAGCTAGACTAAACCATCGACCCCTAAATCAAC
The DNA here is from genome assembly GCF_032445375.1 of Bacillus rossius redtenbacheri. Classification (NCBI taxonomy): domain Eukaryota; kingdom Metazoa; phylum Arthropoda; class Insecta; order Phasmatodea; family Bacillidae; genus Bacillus; species Bacillus rossius. Next base: position 19,504,459 of record NC_086336.1, read on the forward strand.
TCCATGTCATTATTTTATATTTAAGTTTAAAACCTTTTACCTGCCTTGTTCCACTTATGGAACATGATTTTGAGAATTTTTTTTCCTACAACAAAATTAAAATATTTCATGACATAATTTTTTCCTGGTTAAACAAAGTCCATTTTCAATTTACTGATTTTATATAGTGACATATGATGCATTTCATAAAGGTAAGCGATTTCTCAAAATGGCAAAATCAGATGCGGTGCGCACTCTTTATTGTTTTTATTTTTATTTTGCTATAATAAAAATAAATTATCTATTTAGAAAGCTTAGGGTGCCTTAGGAAGTGTAAAAGAAATGATTCCACATACGAGTATTCAATTATAACTTTTACGTATCTAACTGGTGTTCCAGACGTTTAGATGTTCCAGAAGTGGAACATTGGCGGGTTCTGGTTATTGCGGACCACTTTACTTATATGCGTCAATGCACGCCTACTGCGCATGTTTCTACTTGCGCCTCAGCGCAGCCACAAACCGTACACATCATCACATGCCATTCATGCGAGTTACTACCTGCAGCGGAACTCAGTCTGCTCTTACTTAGTTTTCTTTCAACTGTCTAAGAGTTGTGTTATAAAATCATTTGCTGTCATTGCAGTATTTTTAGGTTACCTCTGTGCGTGTGAGGGCTTTTATGGCGAGTGAAACAGTGTTTCGTACAGTGAATGACGCACTTGACTACTTGAATTCTTTGAATGATTCTGTCATCACTGACAATTCCGATGAAGAATACGACTTGTGTCAGTTATCTCCAGAATAAAATGAACGATTGACGGATAATGAAGACATTGATGACAACAATTTGAGAGAAGTGGAGCCGACTGACGTTTGTGGACTGGTAATTTTATTTATAAAATCATGTGCATCTGTGTCCAATGAAACGCAGAAAGAATTTTTTCCTTCAACTAGTAAAGAGTTGCCTGCTCCTAAAAGAAATTGTAAAAGAAAAGCTAATCCAAAACCTGGAGTGAAAGGTAAACATATCCCGGAAAAACCAAACTGACAAAAAACTAAAAGCTTCAGTTATGTACTTCCTTCTGAAAATCAAGCGAAACTCGGTGATAAATTTCCTAAATTGATATCCCTTGAGCCTATTGACCTGTTTTTTGAGTTCATGAACAAAAGAACAAGATTTGCAATTGATCAATCTCATCTCCTGAGGCAATATAACTATGGCATGGGTGGAGTTGATGTTATGGATAGATTGTTGGGATCTTACCGGCCAAAATTGCGTTCAAAAAAAGTGGTCGTGGAACTTGTCCTCCAACGCGCTCAACATGTCTGTTGTTGCTGCCTGGATTGTTCACAAAGAGCTTCACTCCAAACCATCGTGTTTACATCTGGACCATCTTTCTTTCGGCGACAGGTACGTTTAGTTTTTTCTATTTTTTTTTTTACATTTACCTAATCAAAAAAATTTATTGTTCAGATTACAATGGCCCTCCTGCGAATTTCTCCTCGAAAGGAGGGGTCTAGAGTTGGGCCAAAGCCTCGTATACCTCCTGCTCAGCGAAAATCAGATGGGCATTACTTGATTTCGGCATCACACGGAAGATGTGCTCATTGTATCTCCAATACGAAGTACCAATGCAATGACTGCAAGAAGAGGATCCATATTGAGTGTTTTCCATATTTCCATGGACTGAAAGTGTAATAATAGACATTATTGATATGGCTTCACGTGTAAAAGAGATGTTGTTGCACTGTTGACACATCAAACTCAATAGCAGCATTGATCTTGGGTGTTACCCCGTATTTCCATAAAATAAAGTTTCCAAGTTGATTTTTTATATTTTTAAAATTTTGGGAAATAGCTATTTTATATTGTTATGGATATACATTGTAATGGATTTATATAGTAATACATATATTTTAAAAACCAATTGACGATTTTTTGTATAACCACTTCCTGCCAATGTTCCACTTCTGGAACATAGCAAAATAAATAGAAATTTTTTTTTCTTGTTATGTATCAATTTTAATTTATTAATGAAACATTAAGTAAACATAATTCGCAGGAAAATATATAATTTTTTGGGGGGATCTTGGGGTGGCGGGTAAAAGGTAAACCGGTCGAACTTGCCGACTTTTTGAGTGCCTGAACATTTACAAAATAATAAAAAGAAATTATATATATAGTGCATACATTTGTGTGTTACTGGAATTGCTACTCAGAATTTTATCAGATGAAAAAAAAAAGCCCACCAGGAGAGATTGAACAAGGGAAAAAGAAACTCAGGTAATTCAGTCATGGCTAGATGGGTACAAACAGAGGGAAATTATTGCTATAAATACAGTACATGAAATGAAACGCACACTTAAACTGTAGTAAGTACATTGGGTTTGATACAATTTAACCTAAAGATTTCTACATGTACTGAACACGGATGAAAAACAAATTATGCATGGTACGCTTATTGGTACTGCCCCAGATTAAGAAAGCTTAGATTCGTCCCTGCTAGTATAATCGCTCCTATGTGGTTGGTACAATTTCAAACGAACATTAGCATTAGCCCTGCCAAATATAGACTTTCACCTAATTGTTTAGCTTTTCACCGAATGTCAACATTAACGTAAGTGAGTTTGAATGAATATTATAGAAGGTATTAGGCTTTTAAGACAAGTTATATATTTGTTCGTTTTCATTACATTTACTATCAACAAACTTGTTAATTAATGATTAAAGCATTATGTTGATTAAACTTATTTTTGATCCTGTGAACATTTTTAAATAGTCTGTAATAATGTGTAATAATTTTTTTTTTAGTTTTCACTTTTTAATTTCCAAAAGTCAAGCTATGTTTAGTATCATATATGTTACAAAAGTTTTTTATTTTACTTGCTGGTAATTTGTTTATTTATTTCGTATCGAACTCTGCTCTTTGTAAGGCATTTTCATATTCTTGGTAATTAATTTTAGTACAGTAATATTAGTTACAAATGTTTTGCTATGTTATCCTTATATACGTTGTAAACTTTTGTGTGGTTAAATGGTTCACAAGGTTGAATGTCTTAACTTTACAACATTAATTAAATAAATAAAATAAATAAATAGTGGTATGAGCCTGTTCACATGTAACAATGCGTAGATATCTTGCTGCTGTAGAATCATCACAACACAAATGGTATGCAAAGATTTTAATTATATAGCCTATATACATACATACACAATACACAATAAATTTACTTCCAGAAGCTACCATTTCAAACATTGCTTTAATGAGATTTTGACAACATACTAGTGTATTTTTTTTGCATTACTAGCCAGTGTTTTTTTTTCAAGGTTGATTTCACAAGTGTCCCAATAAGAGCGGATGGAATGTACACATCATTCACAATAGAAACGATAGCACCAGACGCGAAGTTGCTTTCACGCTTTTACGCACACTTTGTAAATGAACTTCAGAAAAATATCCGTGACCGTAATTGTACACAGCCTTTCTCTTCCTGACAGAGTTTCTCGATACCGTATTTAACTGACTACTTTACATCGTCAGAAGTGTAAATTGTAGCAGCCGATGTTTTCCCTCGAACGGATACGGTTTACAGTAACGAAAATTGCAATGTTATAGAACCCAAGATGGCGGCCGTAACGAAATGTGAAACAATACATCTCACACATACAAGATTGCAACCGTAACGAAAAGTGTATCGTTCTAGAGTCTAGAGCCAAGATGGTGGGCATAACGTAAAATGCAACTGTGACGACCAAGGTCAAGGTCAAGGTCAAAGCTCCCCTTCAGAGGCTTATTGGAGGCTTGCACATGTGGAATTTAAGCGTCCATGGTGACATTTCGACCTTTTTTTTCTGGAATTAAAACGGGAAATTTTCCATCAAAACGGGAATTTTTCCCTCGAAAAAGGGAAATTTCTAGGAATTTTGAGTCATTTTTGAGAATTGTTTGAAGGTCAATGTCATCCAAGTTGCTCGACGTGATGTCACAGTTCAAGATGGCGTGGAAAATCCTAATCCACGCTCAAGCTCCTGTCCTGCTACTTACATTATAACAATAATATTAATTGAAGTGGTAGTAATCACGTTTTTATGTGAATTATGTTTTAAATATTTTCATAGTTTTACGTAATAAACCAAACGAGGTGTCTACGTGGGGAAAAAAATTCATACTCGCATTTGAGAATCTAGCAATCTTGTTTTAGTCACAAGGTCTCTCGAAATACTTTTTTTTGTGTCCAAAATACTTTGATGTCACTGGTTGAGTTCATCTCTATTGGCCTCGTTGCGTCAAATCGAGTGACGTAAAACTTTACTAAAGTGTACTGTTTCTCTAACATGTGAGAATTTTCTTAAATGATGCTGTTATTAAGCATTTGCCAAAAATTAAATATGGTTAACCTCAAGTTTCTTATAACAAGAGAGTGTTTTTTTTTTGGGGGGGGGGGGGGATATAATTCGAAGTATTGTGTGATTTTGAATGAAAAAAAACAAAGTTTGAACAATGTGGTATTAGAAATAAAAGAAATGATTAATGACCTAACGTCTCGTCGACTATTTCATACTTTCGAATGTGTTGTTACAGACTAATGTTTGCATTACATGCACAATAAGAGACAATACGAGGAAAAAATGAATATCAAAGAGAGAATGGAAAAGAAGAGCAGTATTATTGCTCATATTATTCGCCATTCCAGCAGTTTCAAAATTCTGAGCGGAAGGATATAATAAGCAAACAGGCGAAGATACGACCAAGCCAGGAACAGTTAATAAATAACAAAGTAAAGCAGTCAGTACACTATACATTTTTTTTTACATAAAATTTACGAAAAACGCTGGTTACAAATTATCCACGGATCTTTGTAAATTTACCATTATCTTTATTAATTTACGGGCACTAAGTTAATTATTTTTAACTTGAATCCACGAAAATAATCTTGATGTATCAACAAAACATTCAAAAGTTTGTTAAGACTCCTAAAGAAACACTAATTTTTATTCTATTAGTGAGATTACCTTAAAAGCGGAACCCCGAGACGAATATGGCATAGTTTCTACGAAGATTTAGCTGTATGAAATTACGAAGAACTCATTTATTTCAGTTGGATTATTCCTTGAAATGTCCGCAAATTTACTGTAATTTATAAGAGTGTAGATTATGAGAAGGCTGGCTTAGATGAGAGAAAATACCACGTCAGTCAACGATCGATACCGGGTTTGAATCACGGTCGGGCCATTTGACTTCGCTTTCACGTGATATACTGAAATCACGCAAACAAATGCTGGGGTGGTCCCTTACAGGACCATGGACGAATATTGACCCCAATATATCTGGCCAGTGTCGTTGAGCGTTCCTGTCACTGATCACCTCATCGACGAAAGGACATTAAACCTAAAAAGATAACTAAAAAGATAAAAAGGAGTATGTTATAGCAGGCAAACGACCCCCCATGGACGAAAATCTGTAGGATTCTCGAGGGATGGGGGATAAGGTTTATAATTCCGAGTTCACAGTTGCGTAAGCGGTCCCCCCCAGAGAGAGGATTTTTATTCTAGGGAGGTCTGGGCGCACCCCCCCCTCCGCCAGGGATCTACACCCATGCCACCACCCAAGCCGCTCCTTACATTCAATCCTTCATCTAACTACGTGAAAGACTCGCGTATAGCCTGGGAATTAGTTTTGACGAACGCAAACTCCCACGAAGGAAGAATGGAGGTAATAGAATGACAAAAAACGTACGCGAAGACTCAGAAGAAACGTACACGTGTGATATTAAGAAATTTAAGATTGCAATCATTCTCCATTACCTGTCATCAAGGTGTCTGAAAGCTTGAGAAAACCATGGGAAACAGTGTGATAGCTCTGTGTCTTTTTAAACTTCCTGCCGTTACTGTTGGTGGCAGACAGCTTGAAATAACAAAATAGGGAGGCAGTGTGTTTCTTGAATCGGGATTTAGTCAATATTTATTTTTGCGTAGTAGTTTTAGCAAACTAAAATGTCATGTTTTACAACATGTGGGCTTGATTACGGAAGCAAATAGTTTTCGAAATGTGACAACTTTTTTTTCCCCGTAGGAAACCTATTGTGTTCGTCTGTGCTGTAGTCGTTGTGTTGTCCAGAATATCTGTTTAGCACCATCGTTGGTTTCGTCTGTTTGTCGCTGGGTTTGTCAATGTTGTTGTATGTCTGTATTTAATGTTCTTTCTGCAGTTTTGTCAGCGTTGACAGCCACTGTGTTCACCTGTGCTGTAAATTTTTATTTAATTTTTCATCGGATTAAGTTCATTCCACGAAATTTTGTGTTCTCTGGGAATTTAACATCCTACTAATATTATAAACGCGAAAGTTTGTAAGTATGGCTGGATGGATGTTTGTTACTCTTTCACGTAAAAACTACTGAATGGATTTGAATTAAATTTGGCCTACAGCTAGTTTATAACCTGGATTAACACATAGACCCCATATTAATATGAAATTCCATCCCTAAGGGAATGAAAAAGTAATAATTTCATTTTATAACAAATAATCATAGGTCATAGACATACAAATAGTGAGTGAGTGTCATTTCTCTATGTCTGACCCACGGTCATACACATAGTAAGGTCTGGCAAATTAATATTTTTCTCCTTGGTGAGACCAGTCCGCTTAGTGGAGCTCGCAGTGGCTAGCAAAATAAAGGCGCTAATAACAGTTTTGTTCTTAACTTCGTCAATATATAGAGTTGCCTTGAATTTTAAACGCACCATCGTTTGATGCGTTTGTCATGTCTTTAATTTTCGTTTGTTTGTGCCGTATACGTTCCTATACCATTCATCCGATTGCGATGAAATTTTGGTGATTTGTTATGCGCATGCCCATGAAGGTTACTGAGATGGTATAACTATTTTTCAATAGTTGGAGCACAAATCGTGTCAAAAATGTGTTTATTTCATTTTATATAGCGGCACTTCGTCTGTTTGCATGACACAATTTATTTAAATATAAAAGAGAGACAGAGATAGAGTGATATATATAGAGCAAGATAGAGACGGAGAGATAAGTTGAGATAAAGCGAGGTATAGAGAATGAAATGGGTTAGATAAACCTAGATATACCTATAGATGTATAGAACTATATAGACTTATATATAGAAGATATAGAGATAATGGGAAGTATATATGTAGATATAAATATATGTAGATATAAATATATGTGATATAAAGAGATAAATGGAGATAGAGAGATACAAATAGATAGAGAGATACATATATGTATATAGATGTAGATAGAGATAAATATATATAGAGAGATGGATAGATTATTTGTACATGTGGAACTACTACAAACATATTACAAAACAAAACTGAATGTGGCAATGCAATACAGGCCGAGCATAAGCTAGATAATGGAATCTTTTCAATATTAGTAATCTCTTATTTTTCAGCTTTTTTCTATATTGCTTTATAAAGTCTAAATTACATACAGACCAGGTAAATAACTATAAACTGGCAGAACAACGTCTGTTGGGATCGGAAAGTGATATAAATTAATTTTCACACTTGACATTCAATTTAAGAAGACAATTACTAACTACACCCTGTGTTCAGCCCGGGCAACGCCGGGTATTGCAGCTGGTTTGACATAATCTGATTTTTCCTGGATGTCTTTATATTTACGTATTCGTCTTTGTTTTACATTCTTGAATTTATCTTATGACATCCAGTTTGATCCAGAAGTGATGTGTGTCCATGTAATTGTTTCAAATCAATCTTCCTCATTGCAAAGAATCATTCAAAGAACGTACAACATTAAGTATTTTAAGTGTTACTGCAAAAGCAAAAGTAGTCTACATTTTTTTCGGGGAGGGGGTATAGCCTAATCCGATGTTAGCCTATCCCTCCTGGCTGAAGCCCCTGATATAGTACTTACAGAAGGCAACCAGACATTGCGTAATGGCACGCACGTCGATATTTTCTCAGACGTGACCTGAACCCATACGTCAAGAATTAGTTGGTGATACTGACCAAGAACGCTTTCATTGTGCATAAAAAAGCAGGAGATCACATACAGTCCATTCCAACCAATACGAACACTTTGAGTCAACTTTTGAATTCGTCACTGTCCACAGCCACACAACATTTATTCCGAATGCAGCCACTTGATAATACAGGTTGATTTTTAGAGGGTTAGATGAAAAATTAAGCGCAAACAATAAGGATAAAAATAATAATTGATTAAACCTTAAGTCACAAATAATTTGGAAGTAGCATGCTATATAAATAACGGCGGAATATTCGAGTAATAATTGTAACGTTATGATAAAAAAATATAAGAATAATTAATTTTGTAATTTTACTCCATTTTACTATTACGTTCGCTTTTTACACAAGCTGTTAAGAGTTTTATACTAATTTATTACACCGTTGTAATAAACAATACATAGGGGAGTTTTTAAAAGCATTTGAACTTCTTGAACGCGATAAAATGTTTTTAAAAATTAAGTCTAAGTTGACCTTTTTTGCCATTTGTTTCCATTTTTCTGACTCTGTGAGTTCACAACTAATTCTTTATTCATTCTTTGCACATAAAATTGCCTTTCATAGAAGAAAGATGCATCAAATTTAAAACATGAGACAAAAAAAAGCTATAGCGATTTCGATAAAACCTAAGAAAAATATTATAACGAAAAATTTGGAACCTTAAAGCGTTTTTGCTCACTTATTTTCTAAATGGGTCAACAGAAACCAACACGTCCGTTTAGTTTGTCTAACCCTCTACAGACAATCCTGTATTATTGCATAATTTTCGTATATAAAAAACAGAGATTTAATTCTTTTATATTAAGTTTGTAAATAGTGTTCACTAAATATAGATTTAATACATTATTTTGGACACACGAAATAACTGTTTTACACTCTATGTCATAGAGACAATTGAAGAACGGACAAAGAAAGATAAATGCACAAACACACAGAGACCAAGCCAAAATCAGCTGAAGTCAAATGTTAAATATTATCTTTGAAAGATTTGTGCAATGGGAGTGCATGACATGATGTAAGCTTCTGTACATACGCCATTGCTATGCACATGTATGTCTGTAGAAGAAAACTACAAAAAACACAAATGACAAAAACACAAATTAAGCAAAAAATTGCTGTTGTCAGGATATAAACACCACACAATACTACACAACAGGAATATGGTCAACAAACAAAGAAAAACAAAGAAAAATGGACTAACAAAACGAAAAAACCCCCACAAATGATGGCAGCATAAAAATACCGAACCCAAAAAAATTCAGCACAACAGTTGAAACGAGAAAAAAACACCGCAAAACGAAAAGACGAAACAAACACATTAGTGTTCCAAAAACCGAAGTGTACGAAAAAAAACCCACCAATGATGACATCACAAAAATATTGAACCCCAAAAAATTCAGCACAACAGTCAAAACGAGACAAAAACACGACAAAACGAAAAGACGAAACAAACACAACAGTTTGTTGTTTTTTATTACCTCCTTTCACGGAATTTTCTGTGCTATGTTTTTTATTTTTATACATCGCCTGATTTTGGCTTTTTTTTGGGTGTTTACATTTTTATCTGGCTCGCCTGTTATTGAGGTTTCTTATGACATGCAGTGTAATCAGCAATAGCTTATGTCCAAAACTACATCTTGAATCAATATTCCTATTGCGAGAGCCTTCCGAAGAACGTAACATTATGATATTACGGAAACGGCTCTAACGATTTAGATGAAAATGTGTAGTTTGATAACATTTTGCTTTTCAAGATTATCTGTATAGGTGTCTTCCCTGGAAAACAAAGCTATTTTAAGAAAACAAAAATATTTTTCTAAAAGTTGCTTGGTAGCTCATGTACACCATTTGTTGTTAGATTTTAAATTAGCTACTCAACTGAAGTTATAGTTTTTAAATTAAATACTCAACTAAAGATGGTACTCGCATCCAAAAGCAATACAATTTTATTGTGCTGTTGTGATAAGCAATCGACGTGTCATGTTAACTAAGTTTTTCGTTGGTTATCTTTGGTTATATAAGTGTATTTGTTAGCCAACGCATGCATTTCAAAATGCCTAGGAAACTGTTAAGAAAAAAGTTTAACTTTAATCAAAGGCAAATATCGGTGCTGGTGAACAATCCGGCAAAGAATTACATATACCTAGAATCACTCTTGACTCATCAAAGGGTCCATTTGGATACACCATGCAGCGACACCAATTTCCAATAAGATCTGCATTTGCCATGAAAGTACCTAAACCTCAGGGACCAACTTTTTTAAATTTGTTGTAGTGGACGTACAATCATCAGTTTTTATGCATGGCATGTTGTTTTTCCGAGTAAAGTTACTAATTACATTAAAAGTACTCCTCCCAAATAAATACTCAACAAAACCTAAAAATAGTATGGAAGGAAGTATTACGTTAAGTTAGAAAACTTAAGAAGTGAAAAGGAATAAAAACAAAAATGTAGCTTGTTATTAAAATAAAGTGTTGAACTATGAGCATTCGTTATTTTTTTATTTAACCGATTGCAGTTATTATGTGGGTAGGTATGAAGAATAGTGAGGATTGCAAAATATTTAAATATATTTAATATTAATATTTAACTTATATTGTCTATATATGTAATATATATGTCTAACATCCAGTGATTAGAATAGGTCAAGAAATAGGTACACTTTAATAGGTAAACTCTACCTATTACGATCACTGCATAACACATAAACTCGTATATCTGAAACGGCTCTAACGAATTGGATGAAAAATTTCTATTTGGTTAACGTTCTCTTTCCTGAAAAACCACGGTTAAAAAAAAAAAAAATAGACGTCGAGTGAAGTTCGGTTGACCAGGTACTATAGACATAAGCGCACAAATCCGCGAGTTGTGATCGCAAAAAAATATGTAAATAAAATAAACGCCGATGTTGTTCTGTGTCAGCTTGCAGCGAAAAAGTGATAGATAACGGTAACAAAAATCGTTGGTCTTGTGCACAAGATATGGCCGCCATTTTTTCGAACCTTCTGGTTCACAATTACACATTGTACAGTCGTATGCATGGTAGAGAGCTCGTGGTCATATATATATATATGCTCAACATCCTATGAGAGCAGAGTATGATGATATTTGGGAGGGAATTAGTAGGTAACTGATTATAATTAGCTATCATTCGGTGACAATAAATTGTCGAGATATTATATTGCTCTGATAAATTTTTCTTTTAAAAATAAATCGCCGTAAAACACTAAATAAACCTATTGCAATAAAATTTTGCATAGTCTATCAAACGAAATCTTATATAATTTTTATGTAATAAAATAGTATTTACAGGCTACTTGCCAGCTGTCTTGAGAGTACCACCCCTATCCCTACAAATGATATAATTGATAATGTTTGTTTGTCTGTTGACTCTTCTTTCACGCAGCAATGAAGCAACGGGTCGACATGATTTTTTGCGTATATACCTACATATATTTTATCGGCCGGGAGTGACATAGAATAGATATAATTATGAAATTCCATCACTAACGGAGTGAAAAAGGGGAAAATTCAGTTTTATAATAGAATATTATAGGATGTAGGATTCACACACATGCAGTGAGTTTGTGTCATTTCTCTATGTCCGCCACACGGTCATATAGTAAGGTCTGACAACTTCCTATCCTCCTTGGCGAAACCCATCCGCTTAGTAAAGCTAGCAGCTGCTAGCGAACTAAAGCCGCTAATAAAAGTTTAGTTTGGAACTTCGTCAAAAGATGGCGTTGCCTTGAATTTGTAAAGCACTATAGTTTGGTGCGTCCGTCACGTCATACTTAGTTGTTACCTGCCTTCCCATAAAATGAAGTTGAAGATTGACTCCTTTTTTTTTTGTTGATCTGAAACCTTGATACACCGAGATCGTGCAATCAATGAGATTTTAAAATCAAAATTTCCTGTTAGTAGTATGTAATAGTATGTCAGAGCGCAGGGTTCAGGGTGCGGTGCCTGTGGTGCCGATCGCCATCTTGGATTGTGACGACACGGCGGCCATCTTGGACTCGAAAATTCCTCAAAATTCCTCAGAAATGACTCAGCATGACTCAAAAATTCTCGTTTTGAGGTAAAATTTCTCGTTTTGTCCCTAAAAAATTAAAAAATTAGGATTTCGAAAAACTTCAAAAGGTTTTTGCCTTAGAAAGATCACAAAATCCTAAAATAGGCTTAAGCATCCATGTATACACCCTCCGATAAGCCACTGACGTCATCTGGGAGTATTACATCACCGTTGCAATTTCCGTTACGGCCACCATCATGAAAATCACATTTTGGAAGCACATAAAAAAGGCAGCACATTTTTGAAGCACAATAAACAAGCAGCACAATTTGGAAGCACAATCAAAAAGGCAGCACATTTTTGATAGTGCTTCCAAAATGTGCTGTCTTTTTCGTTGAATGGGCTTCTATTTTTAATATTTTTTGACTCTAGTATTATAGTCAATGGTTCTTGATTTGACAACCGTATTATTCCATTCGGTGCATGTATATAAGCGAGTCCTAGACAGCAGGTCGCTCAATTTGGTACTGACGTCGACGGTGTAAGGATAACCTAGTTTGTTTCTTCTGGTGCATAAGTCGCGTAATTACCTGTTCTTGTGAACTCGATGGCATCTTTACCGTCCTTAGCGTCGAACTCGATGGAGGTTGTACTATCGTCTACGGGAACCCTGACGTCAGCGGCGACGAAGAAGGAGCAGATCCCGTTGGCAATGACGACGTCAACATTCGAGGAGACTTCAACAGTCGTGGTACCACCAGCAGAAGAGACTTTAATGCCGGTAGTGCTGGCTGCACAGGAAAACTCGTCGAACGCTGGTCCGTCATCGATGGAGACTTCAATTTGTGATGATGCGTCAACAAACAACGAACATCGGTGCTGTTACTGCAACAAGATTTTCTCAAACAATAGCAATGCTCGACGACACGAGAATAGAGAATGTGCTAAGAACCTTTATCGCAAAATGATTGGTTGTGAGAAATGTCACAAGTAAATTTGCAAGACAAGATAATATGAAAACGCACATGAAGATTTGCAAAGGTCCTGCTGTTCGGCAGAAAGTAAAGGTTTCTATACAAGAACGCTGCATTGATGTTCATAAGAGTATGCCTGGAGATGGTGCAACTGCGGCGTCAGTATCTGGATCGGGTCTGAAAGGCTCGTCTTCATCACCCCGGTATTCTTGCAACTACTGTGATATGATATTCGCATTTGCTCACGATGTACGGAGACATGAGAGGAGTAAATGCAAGAAGAATCCTTCTCGCATGAAGTTTCGCTGTGATGAGTGTTATGAATGGTTTACTCGAATTGATAATTTGCGTCGACATGTGAAAAACTGTAAAGGTGAAGTCCGTGAGCCTACTGCTGAACTACCTACAGAAATTTCGACTCCTCGCTTTAGATTGGAGACTCGATAGATAGCATACAAGCAAAAAAACAGATGCGCAGCAACCGATTTCTATGGCACCTGGACATGGAACTAAACCTAAGACTGTGGTCGGTGCTCTACAGGTGAATGATAATGGCTTCTACTTGGCACAGTCTTCATTTCGTGGAACACTGAAAGACTACTATTATCTAAATACACTTAGAGAGTCGAAAGACATTTGTAATTTTCTTGACGATATCATAAAGAACATAATCAATCAGCTAACTGATGACGTAGCAACAAACGGACCTTTAAATTATATCTTGTGGTTTGACTGTATATATGGAAAGCCATATCCATTCGATGAAAAAGTGAAGAAGTGTGCATTCAAGACATCGGCTGCAGTAATTTACAGTTCTGACGATGTGAAGCAAACTGTTAAACACGGTATCCAGAAACTCTGTCAAGAAGAGGAGGACTATGTCAGTAAAGGTTCTGGTGGGTCTCTGTCTAGTATAAACCGATTGGAGCTAAAAATTAGTCATTTCGCGCCCATGCAGGGCTAAATGTTTATAAGATTGCTGGCTTTCGCAAGTGATCCTGTAGTAGAATAGAAATTATGTGATAAATATTATGTTTGTAAAAATACTAGCGGTGTTTTATTTCTCGAACATAACACTTTTCTGGTATTTAAATTAAATTAATTTTTAGCTTCGTCTATAGATTGAACCAAGTAACGATTCAATAATAAAGTAATGTGTGATTTTTTCGTTGAATTTTGGAATATTTCCCGAATTTCTAGGTCAAATAATACAAATATCCAAGATCGTGGTCGTAATGGCTTATAGGATGATGGTTGATTTGGAAACTATGCTTCTTTTAGGACTTTGATAATTATTTATTAAAATTGATATTTTTTTTTTACATAAATTAAGATGTTTTGCATCGTCCAGGGATCGAACAAAGGACGGAAATCGATCTAATCAATCAGTATATTTATTGCCAATTTATTTGATGAACTTTGTATTTTTCCCGAATCCCTAGCTAAATAACTACAAATTACCAAGATGGCACCCAAATGATAAGATGTCGGGCGCCTCAGTAATAAGAATTGATTACTGAACTCTAGCGTGTAAAAATTACACTATAATGATGGTGGCACAATCTTATTAGCTGAAAACATTTGGTGGCATCCAGTGGACGAAAACAATATGGCGGACATGACCATCCGAGCGCAGGAGTAGGAGTGTTATTAGATTGTTATTGTCGGTCCACCATCTTGGATTGTGACGTCACGGCGGCCATCTTGAATGGTTGTGACCTTGACCTTTGACCTTGACCTTGAAATTTGACCCTCAAAACATGTCAAAAGTTGCCAAAATTGGGCAAAAATTGCCCAAAATTCTTCAAAAATCGTTAAAATTTCAATTTTTTGGAAAAAAAATTTCGCCAAAAATTCTCGAAAAATTCCACAATTCAAAAATTAGGATTTCGAAAATCCTCAAAAGTCGTTTTGCCTTAGAAAGAACTCAAAAGCCTAAAAGAGGCTTAAAAATCCTAAGAGCTAGCCGCTTTAAGCCTCTGACGTCATCTAGGATTATGACGTCACCGTTGAAATTTCCGTTACGGTCGCCATCTTTAACTTTTTTATTTATTATTCGATTTTAATGAATTTTTTTTAATTCATAAAAAATTCAATCAATAAAATTTTTAATAAAAATATTTAAAAAAAACATACATTTACGGCACGGAGCTCGGAGTCCTCGGTTCAAACCCGGTGAGGGCAAAAAAATAAAAAAAATATCGACCAATCCTTCCCCCACAGTGGCTTCTGGCAGACTGCCCCTCCACCACTTGTTTCATAGCATATATATCAACAGGTAGTATGATTTCATGTCCGCCATCTTGAAAATCCGAAATTTTTATTTTAGAAATTCGGGAAATTTTTTAAAAATCATTAAAAAAATTAACTTATAGAATTAAATAATAAAAATTTAATAAATTATTACTTATAAACCACTGTTGCACATATCATTACGGTCGTGATTTTGGATTATATAAATGTTGCATGTTCCGTTACTCCCACCATCTTGAAAATCTGTAATTTAAATGCCAGAAATTCAGGAAAAATTCCAAAATTCATTCAATAAATCACTCATTAATTTACATATTGATTCGATCGATTCCTGTCCTTGGTTCGATACCCGAACAATGCATGAATGTTTAATTTTATGTAATAAATAATATCTTCAATTAAATCATGTCCATAGTCCTAAAAGAGGCTTAAAATCAACTACTACCAGCATCCAGTAAGCTGTTATGTCCACCATCATGGAAATTTGTATTTATTGACCCATACATTTATAATAGTATTAAATTCATATAAAATAAATCATTAATTTACCTATTGAATAGCAACTTGGTTCGATCCTGGACGAAGCTAAAAATAAATTTAATTTAAATACCAGAAAAGTGTCAGGTTCGAGGAATTAAACACCACAAGTTCTTTTACAAACATAATATTTATTACATAATTTCTATTCTAATACAGGATCACTTGCGAAAGCCAACAATCTTATAATCATTTAGTTACGCATCGGTGTGAAATGACTAATTTTTAGCTCCAATCGGTTTATACTAGACAGAGATCAACCAGAACCTTTGCTGACTTAGTCCTCCTCTTCTAGGCAGAGTTTCTTGATTCCATATTTAACAGTTTGCTTCACATCGTCAGAACTGTAAATTACTGCAGCCGAAGTCTTGAATGCACACTTCTTCACTTTGTCATCTAACGGATATGGCTTTCCATATATACAGTCCAACCACAAGTTATATTTTAATGGTCCGTTTGTTGCTACGTCATCAGTTAGCTGATTGATTATGTTCTGTCTGATATCATCAAGAAAAGTACAAATGTCTTTCGACTCACCAAACGTATTTAGATAATAGTAGTCTTTAACCTTCCACGAAATGCAGTCTGCACCAAGTAGAAGCCATTATCGTTCACTTGTAATGCTCCGAACACAGTCTTAGGTTTAGTTCCATGTCCAGATGCCATAGCAATCGGTTGCTGAGCTTCTGTTTTCTTGCTTGTACGCTTACGAGTCTCCAATCTAAAGCGAGGAGTCGAAATTTCTGCAGGTAGTTCAGCAGTAGGTGCACGGACTTCACCTTTACAGTTTTTCGCATGTTGACGCAAATTATCGATTCGAGTAAACCATTCATAACACTCATCACAGCGAAACTTCATGCGAGAAGGATTCTTCTTGCATTTACTCCTCTCATGTCTCCGTACATCGTGAGAAAATGCGAATGTCATATCACAGTAGTTGCAAGGATACCGGGGTGATGAAGACGAGCCTTTCAGACCCTATCCAGATACTGACGTTGCCGCAGTTGGACCATCTCCAGGCATACTCTTATGAACATCAATGCAGCGTTGTTGTATAGAAACCTTTACTTTCTGCCGAACAGGAGGACCTTTAAAATCTTCATGTGCGTTTTCATATTATCTTGTCTTGCAAATTTCTTGTGAAATTTCTCACAACCAATCATTTTGCGATAAAGTTTCTTAGCACATTCTCTATTCTCGTGTCGTCGAGCATTGCTGTTGTTTGAGAAAATCTTGTTGCAGTAACAGCACCGATGTTCGTTGTTTGTTGACGAATCATCACCAATTGAAGTCTCCATCGATGGCGGACCAGCGTTCGACGTGTTTTCCTGTGCATCCAGCACTACAGGCATTAAAAATCTCTTCTGCTGGCGGTACCACGTCTGTTGAAGTCTCCTCCAATGTTGACGTTGCCAACGGGATCTGCTCCATAACCATCACCGATGACGTCAGGGTTCCAGTTGTAGATGGTTCAACATCCATCGAGTTCGACGTTTAAGACGGTAAAGATGCCATCGAGGTCTCAAGAACAGGTAATTACGATGCTACAAGTGATGAAATTTCTGAGTGCGACGAAGGAAAATGCTTAGTGTGTGTTGAATTTGGTATGGAAAATGAAATGTGGTATAGGTGCACAGTTTGTGGGCTTGGGCTCATTCTCTCTGTACTGGATGGGATAGTCCTGAAGGCTTGCGACTTATGTGTACGTAAAAATGCAAAATGATTCTAAAGAATCAGTTAACGATGTATAAGTACTTCTTACCTACTTGTTTTTTTAATGCATACCTAGTCTAATTTGGATGTAGACTAATTTGCTGCATTTTTTTTATTAGGGCCAATTGTACCATGTAGATGCTGGTGCCCTGTTCATAAATTATTAATATCCGTTAATGTAGCCATAGTTATCCAAATGGCTGTAAATCGTTTATTTTATTCCAGTTTTAAAACAAGTTAACATTTGCTGTTTTGATCACGATTGCCCCATATCATGATCGCTATTACCCCAAACTGTGGGTAATGGCGATCAATGTAGTACATGTACTTAATATTTTTTTAAAGTTAATGTGTTGTTAAAAATCAGTGGGTGACCATAAAATAATATAGTCTAATGTCTGCCAAAAGTGTATGATTTTTTTCAATTTGTTAAGAATGTTTTTTATGTTGAAAAACTGATTTATGCTTAAGTGATCGCCATTATCCCCTGCTCCCCTAAGTTAATTTTTTGATGAATTTTGAATTTTTTTCATTCAAAAAGGATAATAAATAAATATTTCAAGATGGTGTCCGTAACGATAATTGATATAGTGGTGACAATTCAAAACGACGGGTGTGGTATAAGATGTTTTTTTTTTACTTTTTATTGAGAATTTTTTAAATATATTTATAAATTACTGGTTTACTCTCGCCGGAAATCCAACCGAGGACCGAAATCGTTTAAATAACTAAAAATTTGAAGTAGGCAATTTTTAAAATTTCTTTTTAATTTTTTCGGAATTTCTAGCATGGAAATTACGGATTTTCAAGATGGCAGCCGCAACGAAACATGCAACATTTATAGGATCCAATATGGTGGTCGTAATGTAAAATGTAACGATAACATCGTACTCAACCAATATGGCGGGAGTAACGAAACATGCAAAATTTATAAAATCCAAAATGGCGACCATAACGATATGTGCTACAGTGGTTTTTAAGTAAATTTTTATTAAATTTTAATTATTTAATTCGATTGATTAATTTTTTTAATGTTTTTTAAAAATTTTCCCGATTTTCTAACATAAAAATTACGGATTTCAATATGGCGCACATAACGTCATACTAGGTGACGATATATATACTTTGACATAAGTGGTTGGGGAGTCAGTCTGCCTGCAGCCACTATGAGGGAAGGATCGGTCGCAATTTTTATTTTATTCGAACCGAGAACTCCGAGCTCCATCTAGTAAATGTATGTTTTTAAATATTTTTATAAAAATTTTATTTATTGATTTTTTTATAAATTTTAATTTTTTTTTCATTAAAATCGTATAATAAATAAAGATTTTCAAGATGGCGGCCGTAACGGAAATTGCGACGGTGACGTAATACTCCTTAATGACATCAGAGGCTTATCGGAGGCTGTAGACATGGATGCTTAAGCCTCTTTTAGGATTTTGTGATCTTTCTAAGGCAAATAACTTTTGAGGTATTTCGAAAACTTAATTTTTGAATTTTTGAGGAATAAAACGAGAAATTTCACTTCTAAACTAGAATTTTTGATTCATTTTGAGTCATTTTTGAGGAATTTTGAGGAATGTTTGAGTTAAAGATGGCCGCCGTGACGTCACATTCCAAGATGGCGGTCGGCACCACAGGCACCACACCCTGAACCCTGCGCTCGGACATACTATTACATACTACTCCCGTTTATCAAGTGTATGTCCTACAGTTTTGATACTCGGTATTATGATGTGTTTAGCCCGGGCAACGCCGGGTACTTCAGCTAGCAATTAATGTAATTGTATATTGAACTTCCAACAAATTTTGGATTCATCGTGACGTTTCATGGGCTTATTTTGACGCATGATTATTTTAGCATGGATTCGCTTACGTTCAACTGTGAGCCCAGCTTCGCGCGTGCGCCCGGTCATTCGCACAGCCGAGTCGCTCACTCTTGTAACGGTACAACGCAGTTCATGCGAGTCATGCAAGTGGAGCCGCCTCGGGCGGAGCTATCCGGAGGAGGGGGCCCCAGCGAGGTTGCTGGGCGGGTCCCACCAGTTCATTACCGGACATTTCTCACAGGGAAATTTCTTGCAAGATGTATTCTTCGGACATTCTCTCATCTCATGTCAACGAACAATATTGTTGCTCCACCTCCAGTGGTTATAATTGATCAGCAGATTCTAAAAATTGCTCCAACAAGTCACATTTTGCTCCAACTATTTCCAATTACATTTGACTCAAATTAGCGCCAGTGACTCTAACTAGCCCCAATGGCTCCAACTATATCCTATTACATTTAGCTCCAACTAGTTCCAATATTACATTTGACTCCAACTAGCTCCAATTACATTTGGCTCCAACATGCTCCAATTATATTTGGCTCCAACTAGATACAATAGCTCCAATCGGCTCCAATGGCTCCAATTTCTCCAGCTGGCTCCAACTAACCAATTAAATTACGTCAGAAGCAAGAGTGTGATTTGGCATATAAAACTGTGTATTTTATACTTACAGCTAAATGAAACTACACATGTCTTCAGCAGCCCTGGTTGGGGGGAGGGGTATATAGTTACTTAACAGTTAAAGTGATTGTAGAATGGATAACAGCAACATCAGTCAATCAATTTTCATTAAAAAAAATACTAAAAACTAACACACTCTCTTTGGAACAATTATTATAGTAATAAAAAAAACTTAATGATGTTTAGAAGAGTTTAGGATTATAAAATTGTCACATCGAATAATCCTTAAGCGTATAGTTTGTAGCTGTGCCTTTTTTGCGGGAACTCGTTGAGTTCACAAAAAAAATGGAAGGTTGTTGTTGTTGGCATGTCTCAACACACAAGCGAGTTGTCTGGGCTGTCCTCAGACTTGATTGTAACCAGCTTGCCTTGCCAGCCAAGGTTGTGCGTGAACAATGTGTCGAGATCTTAGTCTTCCGAGATGACTAAATCAGTAACCATTTTGTGATGGATTGCAGTGATTTATCTTCTTCCGTAAACCATCTTCAATTGAAATTTTCGCTGGACCGCTAGGCCATATTTAATAAAACGACAAGTCCACAAGTAACCAGTAGATTCCCTTTTAGCTAAGGGAAATTCGAGGAAGTTGTTTTATAAAACTACTGTTGTAACAATTAAAAGTAACGTAAAGATTTACAAACAAGAAACTATTTTTACTAGTAATAATACACTCGTGTTTCATAAAGTTTCTTCTAACCCTAAAGAGTTTGTAATATATGTAACAATTTCTTCTAGTCTGAAACCAAAGTAAAATATTTCACAAGTATAATTTTTATACTTCATATTAAAATGTAATGGATATAATATTTATGGAAGATGATACGGATATTACTGAAACCACACAATTTCAGACAAATGATTGGTCTGGATTTTCGAATATCAAAAAGTATTTTTTTATTGATATACTTCCACTTAAATTAGGCTTAAATATATTTGATGCAACTCTTTGTGGTACATAATCTTTAAAAATAATGAAAATTAATTAGCTGTTATTTTAAAACTTATTAATACCCCATTTAAACAAATACATATATAACAAGAAGATAAAAAGTTTATGTTACAGATAAAAAATAAATGTATACAATCAAGAATAGGTTAGGTTGCTCACTATGGTACTCTTTTACAGTTTTACCAAAGATCATTACTGATATACATCCAGCTATTATTTTTGGGGAACGGGTTCTAAACAGAGCGAAAAATTATAAATTTCAGTCCATAAATTAATTTAATTTTCTTTTGTGATTTTATCCGAGAATACTTTTAAATTTCTAAAGCTCTGACACTTTGCTTTTGGGTTCTACAAACTAGTTTTTTTTTCTTTTTTTTTTTTTTTTTCAATTTTCACATAAAACTTTCTGTATCGATACTAAGTTCTCTCTAAACATAAAAAATTCCAACTGACTTACAGACTTATAGATAAGCTTTATTGGTGAACCAAATAACCCTTTGTAATTTTACAACTGTAAAATTTTCACTCGCATTTAATAACTTGTAGTTGGTAGTCTTGTAGTTTTATGAAATAGGGCTCTGGACATTCGGCCATAATTAGAATAAGCACAGCTGTTTCCGAATACCTTCTTAAAGGACCCTTCACCCTAAAGCATTACTGATAAGTGCCTTCAAGGGTGCATGTACCGTTCCAAGTCATTATTTCATTTTTACGTCTAACATGGTTAAACTTATAGACCTTTTTGAATGGCCGAACTTCACTAAATGAAAAACCATACTTTTTGCAAAATTGTCTAGAAAAGTTTATTTTTTAACACTTTTCTGCAGCATGGATAAGGAAAACAAAATTTTTGTGTTTAAAAGCAATGCTGGTTGCCACTGCGTGGTATGGTTTAAAATCCTTTTAGAAAAAAATTAAATTTTATATAGTCTTTTAATATCATAAATATTCTGATGATTTAAAAAGCCCAGATGTAATTTTTAATATTTTTTTCTAAATAAAACTCTACCATTTCACATAGCAGCCAGTAAAAAGGACTTTAAAACTAAAAGTTCTAGTTTGGTATTCCATTTCATTCTCCTTATTCATACTGCACAAAAACGTTTAAATTGCAACTTTGCCAGCTAATTAAGCAAAAAGGTTGCGATGTATATATATTTAAATTTCATGAAAGTTCAACTACTCAAAAGCTCGACAAGTTTAACAGCGTGAAACGTAAATGTAAAATAATGACCTTGAATGGAACATACAGTTTTTCTTTTTTCGAATAGTTGTAGGCAGGAAGTGGCCTGCATGATTACATGTGTGAAGCAGTTTTTTCCACTTTACCTAATTGTTGTGCCATATTGGCTATACGCCCAAAAAATTGGCTGAAGTGTAGTGTTTGCATTGTGGAAACAGTTTTAAATCACTTAAAAAAAACGAAAATTACTGTTATTAAAGACGGAGATTCTAATTCATACTTGCGAGCCATCATCAGGCATTATGAAGCACCATCTCCACAATTTTTTGGGTGGGACAATATGGCGGTGTTGAGGTTAAAGAGTGACTTAAACTACGTCACAGAATGACATCACCTAACAGTTCCTAACTCCATGGTTGTAGGATTCTTACAGAATCGCTGATGCAACCTGTTGTGAAAAGGACTAGTTGTTTGCGTCCTTACATGCTTCCTTGTGGCCTCTGAAGAGCTTGTAGCAGAAAAGTGAGGATAGCAAGTGGTATAACTGGCCAACCGCTGTTCATATATACATTTGTTTTGAATTAACGTTTTTATGTATACATTAAATAACACTAGGAACAAATGTTTGCCGAAAAAATATTTATTTTCTGGCACAACAGGTTGGGTTAGCATCAAAAGAATTTGGACATCATTACACGACTAGTTCTTTTTTTACAACATGCAGCATTAATATCAAATGATCCTTTATTAAAGACTTGATAAGTTAAGGATGCATCCTTGAAGTCAATTTTTGGCAATTGTTAATTAATTTCAAGTAATCTAATTATAATAACTATGTTGTTACTACTTTTCATGCAAGTGACATAGAAATTATAAAAAAATGGAAATAGCACTTATAAAATTTATGAAAAGTTTTACTTTCTGGTTATTTCTACCAAAATTTGCCACTATAGCGGAATATTCAGTTTTAAAATATAAGTGCTTTAAGTAGTAGGAAAATACCGGTTCTGGGACAGGCGCAGGATCCAGGATCCGGCGGCCATCTTGGATGACGTCATCTAATCCGTATGCTAATCCATGCTAATCCGTATGCTAATCTATGCTAATCTATGCTAATCCTTGCCAATCTATGCCAATCCGTATGCCAATCTATGCTAATCCGTATGCCAATCTATGCCAATTCGTATGCCAATCTATGCTAATTCGTATGCCCATCTATGCTAATCCATATGCCAATCTATGCTAATCCATATGTTAATCCATGCCAATCTATGCTAATCCATATGTTAATCCATGCTAATCCATGCTAATCCATCCGCCATTTTGTATTTCTAGAAATTTCCACCAACTTCGAATCGTGACGTCACCGTTGCACTTTTCGTCACGGCCGCCATCTTGGATTCGATTTTTTTTTTTCGAACTTCAACTTTTCGAAATTCGATGTAATCATCAGCCGCCATCTTGTTTCGTCTGCTGGTGGTCGCCATCTTGTTTTCGTCTGCTGGAGGCAGCCATCTTGTGACGTCATATAGTTCTGTTGGTCGCCACCAGATAGCAGCAGGGATTATTTTATTTTTTTCTTTAACTAAAATATTTTCAGTGCCGAGGCTGGGATTCGATCCATGGGACGTGAAAACGTCCAGGATGTCGTGGTTACGAGGCGGACGCCTTGACCACTAGACCACGAGACCAATTGGGATATGGTGGAATAAATAATCTATATATGCTACGTACTGACGGCAAGTTTATGATAAATGGGGGGAGGGTGTTTTTGCCTTCCTTAATGCATACCTAAGGCGCCACATTTGAAATTAAAATTATTATACAGCCGCCATCTTTAATTCCAGCACAGACTACCAGATGGCGCTAAATTCAAAAAATTAGTTGCCAGAGGCGCCGCCATCTTGGTTCTCAAGTTGGCTGGTAGATGTCGCTAGTATCGCGCGCCAAATTCAAAAATTAGTTGCCAGAGGCGCCGCCATCTTGGTTCTCAAGTTGGCTGGTAGATGTCGCTAGTATCGCGCGCCAAATTCAAAAATTAGTTGCCAGAGACGCCGCCATCTTGGTTCTCAAGTTGGCTGGTAGATGTCGCTAGTATCGCGCGCCAAATTCAAAAATTAGTTGCCAGAGGCACCGCCATCTTGGTTCTCAAGTTGACTGGTAGATGGCGCCACCGTCGCCATATTTTAGTTCATACAATCGATACCAGATGACGCCACCATCGCCATCTTTAGTTCCTAGTGTTGCTACCAGAGTGTGCCACCATCGCCATCTTTAATTCTTAAAGTTACCGCCGGAGCGCGCCACCGTCGCCATCTTTAATTCTTAAAGTTACTGCCGGATGGCGCCAAGTGTTATGTAGTCAGTCTAGACAAGTCGGGATAAGTTTGGAACCTGTAGCCATATTATTATTAATTAATAATGTATGTTTATTAAAAATGATAGAGTATTTATAAAATATTGGTGTTGTGTAGAGACTCTCTCTTCTTCTCGTAGTGGCGGAAGACATCTCGAAGGTAGTGTTAGAATTTATGTATTAAAGCAATCACTCTAGCTGAGGAGACTAATAACTTATAGTTACAATTCAATAATAGCGGCAATTAAATGTTTTGAAATTAAAGCAAACAACGTAAATGTTAAACACATATTTATTTAAATCTTATTACAAACAGCAAGGGATAAGAAAAATCACTGATTTAAAAGAATTAAATAATGAGTAATAAAAGTACATAATATTCACACACTGCACATCATAGTGACAAAGTCAACATAACCTATTTACATAAACCAGAGACCCAATACCTAAATATTAAGCATAACTACAAGTTACATAGGATATAATATACTCTGAAATACATATTAAAGAGAAAATTGATATAAATAATATTATACTTTGCTCAATAGTTCCAGAAGTAATGAACGTACAGCTACACGAGCAATCTCAACAGTTCTTTCATCACTAGTGTTTTCTGTAGAACATACTTGAGTGGTGTCTTCACTGATCGGACCTAGATGACTGAGATCTCGGGTTCGACTCTTGCGAGATGTAGGAAGGCGAAGCTGACGCCTGCGTTTATGCTGGACTGCTACTGATGTAGTAGGTGCTGGCGATGTGGGACTCATCTGGGTACAGCTAGATGATGTCTGGACTGACGAAGTCTGACCACATGCAGATGCTGGCGGTGACTTAATAGCTGGTTGGTTGAATGCATGTACGAAAACCTCTTCAGGCGTTGCAGGGAGAACTGTATCGTCTCTCATCATATTCACACTACAATGTCCATAGCCCAGACAGTTATAACTTCTAGAGGTGTATCTTGAGGTCCTGGGTTTAAAACCTGTTTCACGTGAAACACAGCGTCACAACTCTCCGAAAAATGTTTTAAAACACCGTCGATCCACTCACTATAATCAACAGTGCCTAGCCCAGGCGTTACACTGGAGTATATCCTGTTCGGTTGAAAGTTAGACATCTTGGTTAACTACTTCTGCTGTAGGTCCTTACACCACCACAGTTTCAGCTCGACTGCCATCGCACGAGGCGAGGGTCGTATCACTTGGATACAACATTCCAACACGGTGATCAACCATCCAAGCCCTAAGCATGCTCGCATTGTGTCTTGAGATCGAACCTGGACATGTATTATTGCACGTGTACAATTTATTTAATTCTTTCAATGATGGACAGTCATATTCTGCTTGTACATCTAATATTAGCACATGATGCTTACAATAGTTAGTTAGCCACCGTTTCTGCTCTATTCCTACAACCAATACAGGCCCGGTGAAATGACTTGCCAATATGTTGGGTATTGAAGCATAAGGAAAGAGTCCGTGTTCCCAATGTAAACCATGAAAATTTCTAGTGAGCCAAGCATTTGTTTTTTGATGATTCCTGGTGAGATATCGCCATTCAAATGGAGGTTGAAAGTTACGTGTTATTACATTTCCTTCTTCATCTGCAATGCTAAGTTCCTTGATAATAAACCCATACTGACTAGAGAAGCCTTGGAGGTTTACACATTTCGTCATGGAGGTCGAGACGAGACTAAGCCGGTAATGTACTGTCAGGTCTTAGATAATGGACGACACAATCTACCTTGTTGCAGGATGTCTCGATTATGTCCGGAGCCTCCTCGTCACAATCACTGGCCCAGTGATGACCGAAGTTGCAGACCTCTAGTTGAAGTAACCATCCTCGGTGACGTAGTGCACACAGCAGAATCCTGGAGTTAATTCCGCGTACTTTGCAGTTGGATCGAACAGCATTTGCTTGAATTTGTAGCAGCAGCTCTATACCCACACGACCATTTCCTTCTTCATCTGCAATGCTAAGTTCCTTGATAATAAACCCATACTGACTAGAGAAGCCTTGGAGGTTTACACATTTCGTCATGGAGGTCGAGACGAGACTAAGCCGGTAATGTACTGTCAGGTCTTAGATAATGGACGACACAATCTACCTTGTTGCAGGATGTCTCGATTATGTCCGGAGCCTCCTCGTCACAATCACTGGCCCAGTGATGACCGAAGTTGCAGACCTCTAGTTGAAGTAACCATCCTCGGTGACGTAGTGCACACGGCAGAATCCTGGAGTTACTTCCGCGTACTTTGCAGTTGGATCGAACAGCATTTGCTTGAATTTGTAGCAGCAGCTCTATACCCACACGACTATGTGTTGACTGCTGTGTCTAGGGTGTTGACCTCAATTTATACCGCTAGGACCCCCCTCCAGTCCAGTCACGTGTACCGTTGCTTCCGTTGTTGTCCCCCCCCCCCCCCCCCCGCCATGCTGGCGGCCTCCAACATTCGAACGAGGTGATCAACCATCCAAGCCCTAAGCATGCTCGCATTGTGTCTTGAGATCGGGCCTGGACATCCAAGTTACATAGAGTATAATATACTCTGAAATACATAATAAAGATAAAATTGATATAAATAACATTATACTTTGCTTAATAGTTCCAGAAGTAATGAACGCACTGCTTGACCAGTGACAGGTGTAACTAAATATTAAATATATTTTATATTTTATTTTCCATTACCTTTCGTGGAATTTATTAATCATTCACTCTACGAAAAACAACTCAAGACAATATACCCGACCATCGAATTAAATACAGTACCGCTATGCCTTACATGAAAGTCTAATTATTCGATAATCTGAATAACCTATAAATCATTCATGTACAAAGCCACACATACAGGCCAATTGTCTATGGACCATGAGACCGAGTCATGACAATATCAGACGTATAGGTTAGAATTTTCAGAACCGCAGGACCTTCTTCGTCTTTAGATAATTACAGTAATTTAGACCATCATGAAATCTTAATACATACTAAAGGACCAAGCAACCTTGAAAAATATTTTAGTAACACCAAGAGGTTTTGAACTAGTAAATATTCAGTCACTACATATTTTACTATGCGCAATCAACAAAAAGGAAGCACCATCAACGAAAAGGCAGCACATTTGTAAACACCATCAACAAAAAGGAAGCACAATCGGAAGCACATTCATAGAAAAGGAAGCACAATCGGAAGCACAATCACAAAAAGGAAGCACATTTGGAAGCACAATCACAAAAAGGAAGCACATTTGGAAGCACAATCCACAAAAAGGAAGCACATTTGGAAGCACATTCAACGAAAAAGGAAGCACAATCATAGAAACAACGCACAATCGGAAGCACAATCAACAAAAAGGAAGCACAATCGGAAGCACATTCATAGAAAAGGAAGCACAATCGGAAGCACATTCATAGAAAAGGAAGCAAAATCGGAAGCACAATCACAAAAAGGAAGCACATTTGGAAGCACAATCACAAAAAGGAAGCACATTTGGAAGCACATTCCACAAAAAGGAAGCACATTTGGAAGCACATTCAACGAAAAAGGAAGCACAATCAACAAAAAGGAAGCACATTTTGGAAGCACCATCAACAAAAAGGAAGCACATTTTGGAAGCACAATCACAAAAAGGAAGCACATTTGGAAGCACAATCCACAAAAAGGAAGCACATTTGGAAGCACATTCAACGAAAAAGGAAGCACAATCATAGAAACAACGCACAATCGGAAGCACAATCCACAAAAAGGAAGCACATTTGGAAGCACATTCAACGAAAAAGGAAGCACAATCATAGAAACAACGCACAATCGGAAGCACAATCAACAAAAAGGAAGCACATTTTGGAAGCACCATCAACAAAAAGGAAGCACATTTTGGAAGCACCATCAAAAAGGCAGCACATTTTGGAAGCACAATCAAAAAAGGCAGCACATTTGGAAGCACATATACGACAAAAAGAAGGAAGCACATTTTGGAAGCACCATCAAAAGGCAGCACATTTGGTAACACAAGTTACGAGAACTAAGTCTTAGTTAGAAATCAGAATGCAAGAAATAAAAACATTAAATTTTTACTTTTAATATTTAATTTATTTCTTAAGATTATACAAATAGAAGTAAAATAAGCCATTATTGTATGTAGCCAGCTTTCCTCAGTTCTTCGAGTATGAAGGATATTTCTTTTATGCACGAATAGTTTCCTGCACAAAGCGAGCCATGTAGAAGTCTTAGCCGGTCAACCAATAAGTTTGGATCTTTCCACGATGTGTAATCAATCTCTTCTACCACCATCTCACTTGCTTGTTTATTATAAATACTTTTAATATCACAATCGTCCCAGTGATCATAATAAGCGTTATCAGATTTATTTATTTTAACACGTCGTTTCCATCGTTTCGGTCTCAGGACACCGTTACATTCTTCGATCTTGTCAGCGTTAGGTGCTTCATCACAGTCTATGCTTTTGTCAACAGCCTCAGAGTCACTGTAACAATCACTGTAGAAGGCATCCTCTTCACCCAGATTACCATATGAATTCGATATCGATGATGTCGAAGTGCCATTATCGTCTTCATGCTTCCTTTTTAGGAGTCCATCATCATTTTTACAAAGTAAGAAAGATCTACTTGAATTCGGCTGGAATGTATTCACACTTTTCACGTTAAGGATTCTTCCATTGTCTTCATTCTTCCATAAATCATCATCGTCCTTCAATTTAAGTTCTTCGTCGAGATCGGAAGAGCCACGAACAAAATCTCTCTCAAGACAAGGAAAATTATTGTCGTAATGCACATCACTATTCCTTAGTCTAGTAGATCCATCGTTGTACTCTGGCTTGTAAGCAGGCTTAACGTTACAAGTTCTGTCATGTCTTTTTAAGCTCTCTCTCCGCGTAAACGACTTGCTACATCGAACGCAACTTATCATATTGCGTAGTGGATTTTTAACACAGTCATTCTTCTGGTGTTGTCTTCCATTCTTACTCAAGATAAATTCTTTGCTGCAAAACTTACACCTGTGTCCTTTCGATACAGCGACAGACACCGAATCAGGATTCATATTAGTTACTGTGACTAATGTTAGATACAAACAGACAGTTTTCCAATTGGAACCATTACTTAAATATAATTTTTTAAATATTTCTTAAGCGAGAGTTATCTCATGCAAAGGTACTTGTTGTAAGTAGTTCTGCTTTTCAACAACAGATGACACCACGTATTGCTTGCAGGTAAATATTATTTCTTTCTTTCATGCGGGATGCAGGATTCTCACTAACGATCGCAATACAGGGATGGCATCGCTAGACTCCAAGGAGAAGGTAGTTTGTTCATCCAGTTAGTGTTTCTCAAATTTCTCAGGGTATATATTATTATTTGACTTAATAATGATTTTTTTTAAATTCTACCTAATAAAAATAAAATAGAAGCACTCATAGAAAACCATCAGGGATGATGTCGTTTATAAACATCATAAATTAACATTTTTTTTTTTTTAAAAAAAGTCCAAATTTAATCATGCTTAAGCAAAGAGTTCACAAGCCCGCTTGTGCTAGAACTCTCATGTTGCTTAAGCAAAGAGTTCACAAGCCCGCTTGTGCTAGAACTCTCATGTTGCTTAAGCAAAGAGTTCACAAGCCCGCTTGTGCTAGAACTCTCATGTTGCTTAAGCAAAGAGTTCACAAGCCCGCTTGTGCTAGAACTCTCATGTTGCTTAAGCAAAGAGTTCACAAGCCCGCTTGTGCTTAACTCTCATGTTGCTTAAGCAAAGAGTTCACAAGCCCGCTTGTGCTAGAACTCTCATGTTGCTTAAGCAAAGAGTTCACAAGCCCGCTTGTGCTAGAACTCTCATGTTGCTTAAGCATGATTAAATTTGGACTTTTTTTTAAAAAAAAAAATGTTAATTTATGATGTTTATAAACGACATCATCCCTGATGGTTTTCTATGAGTGCTTCTATTTTATTTTTATTAGGTAGAATTTAAAAAAAATCATTATTAAGTCAAATAATAATATATACCCTGAGAAATTTGAGAAACACTAACTGGATGAACAAACTACCTTCTCCTTGGAGTCTAGCGATGCCATCCCTGTATTGCGATCGTTAGTGAGAATCCTGCATCCCGCATGAAAGAAAGAAATAATATTTACCTGCAAGCAATACGTGGTGTCATCTGTTGTTGAAAAGCAGAACTACTTACAACAAGTACCTTTGCATGAGATAACTCTCGCTTAAGAAATATTTAAAAAATTATATTTAAGTAATGGTTCCAATTGGAAAACTGTCTGTTTGTATCTAACATTAGTCACAGTAACTAATATGAATCCTGATTCGGTGTCTGTCGCTGTATCGAAAGGACACAGGTGTAAGTTTTGCAGCAAAGAATTTATCTTGAGTAAGAATGGAAGACAACACCAGAAGAATGACTGTGTTAAAAATCCACTACGCAATATGATAAGTTGCGTTCGATGTAGCAAGTCGTTTACGCGGAGAGAGAGCTTAAAAAGACATGACAGAACTTGTAACGTTAAGCCTGCTTACAAGCCAGAGTACAACGATGGATCTACTAGACTAAGGAATAGTGATGTGCATTACGACAATAATTTTCCTTGTCTTGAGAGAGATTTTGTTCGTGGCTCTTCCGATCTCGACGAAGAACTTAAATTGAAGGACGATGATGATTTATGGAAGAATGAAGACAATGGAAGAATCCTTAACGTGAAAAGTGTGAATACATTCCAGCCGAATTCAAGTAGATCTTTCTTACTTTGTAAAAATGATGATGGACTCCTAAAAAGGAAGCATGAAGACGATAATGGCACTTCGACATCATCGATATCGAATTCATATGGTAATCTGGGTGAAGAGGATGCCTTCTACAGTGATTGTTACAGTGACTCTGAGGCTGTTGACAAAAGCATAGACTGTGATGAAGCACCTAACGCTGACAAGATCGAAGAATGTAACGGTGTCCTGAGACCGAAACGATGGAAACGACGTGTTAAAATAAATAAATCTGATAACGCTTATTATGATCACTGGGACGATTGTGATATTAAAAGTATTTATAATAAACAAGCAAGTGAGATGGTGGTAGAAGAGATTGATTACACATCGTGGAAAGATCCAAACTTATTGGTTGACCGGCTAAGACTTCTACATGGCTCGCTTTGTGCAGGAAACTATTCGTGCATAAAAGAAATATCCTTCATACTCGAAGAACTGAGGAAAGCTGGCTACATACAATAATGGCTTATTTTACTTCTATTTGTATAATCTTAAGAAATAAATTAAATATTAAAAGTAAAAATTTAATGTTTTTATTTCTTGCATTCTGATTTCTAACTAAGACTTAGTTCTCGTAACTTGTGTTACCAAATGTGCTGCCTTTTGATGGTGCTTCCAAAATGTGCTTCCTTCTTTTTGTCGTATATGTGCTTCCAAATGTGCTGCCTTTTTTGATTGTGCTTCCAAAATGTGCTGCCTTTTTGATGGTGCTTCCAAAATGTGCTTCCTTTTTGTTGATTGTGCTTCCGATTGTGCGTTGTTTCTATGATTGTGCTTCCTTTTTCGTTGAATGTGCTTCCAAATGTGCTTCCTTTTTGTGGATTGTGCTTCCGATTGTGCGTTGTTTCTATGATTGTGCTTCCTTTTTCGTTGAATGTGCTTCCAAATGTGCTTCCTTTTTGTGGATTGTGCTTCCAAATGTGCTTCCTTTTTGTGATTGTGCTTCCAAAATGTGCTTCCTTTTTGTTGATGGTGCTTCCAAAATGTGCTTCCTTTTTGTTGATTGTGCTTCCTTTTTCGTTGAATGTGCTTCCAAATGTGCTTCCTTTTTGTGGATTGTGCTTCCAAATGTGCTTCCTTTTTGTGATTGTGCTTCCAAATGTGCTTCCTTTTTGTGATTGTGCTTCCGATTTTGCTTCCTTTTCTATGAATGTGCTTCCGATTGTGCTTCCTTTTCTATGAATGTGCTTCCGATTGTGCTTCCTTTTTGTTGATTGTGCTTCCGATTGTGCGTTGTTTCTATGATTGTGCTTCCTTTTTCGTTGAATGTGCTTCCAAATGTGCTTCCTTTTTGTGGGTTGTGCTTCCAAATGTGCTTCCTTTTTGTGATTGTGCTTCCAAATGTGCTTCCTTTTTGTGATTGTGCTTCCGATTGTGCTTCCTTTTCTATGAATGTGCTTCCGATTGTGCTTCCTTTTTGTTGATGGTGTTTACAAATGTGCTGCCTTTTCGTTGATGGTGCTTCCTTTTTGTTGATTGCGCATAGTAAAATATGTAGTGACTGAATATTTACTAGTTCAAAACCTCTTGGTGTTACTAAAATATTTTTCAAGGTTGCTTGGTCCTTTAGTATGTATTAAGATTTCATGATGGTCTAAATGACTGTAATTATCTAAAGACGAAGAAGGTCCTGCGGTTCTGAAAATTCTAACCTATACGTCTGATATTGTCATGACTCGGTCTCATGGTCCATAGACAATTGGCCTGTATGTGTGGCTTTGTACATGAATGATTTATAGGTTATTCAGATTATCGAATAATTAGACTTTCATGTAAGGCATAGCGGTACTGTATTTAATTCGATGGTCGGGTATATTGTCTTGAGTTGTTTTTCGTAGAGTGAATGATTAATAAATTCCACGAAAGGTAATGGAAAATAAAATATAAAATATATTTAATATTTAGTTACACCTGTCACTGGTCAAGCAGTGCGTTCATTACTTCTGGAACTATTAAGCAAAGTATAATGTTATTTATATCAATTTTATCTTTATTATGTATTTCAGAGTATATTATACTCTATGTAACTTGGATGTCCAGGCCCGATCTCAAGACACAATGCGAGCATGCTTAGGGCTTGGATGGTTGATCACCTCGTTCGAATGTTGGAGGCCGCCAGCATGGTGGGGGGGGGGGGGGGGGGGGACAACAACGGAAGCAACGGTACACGTGACTGGACTGGAGGGGGGTCCTAGCGGTATAAATTGAGGTCAACACCCTAGACACAGCAGTCAACACATAGTCGTGTGGGTATAGAGCTGCTGCTACAAATTCAAGCAAATGCTGTTCGATCCAACTGCAAAGTACGCGGAAGTAACTCCAGGATTCTGCCGTGTGCACTACGTCACCGAGGATGGTTACTTCAACTAGAGGTCTGCAACTTCGGTCATCACTGGGCCAGTGATTGTGACGAGGAGGCTCCGGACATAATCGAGACATCCTGCAACAAGGTAGATTGTGTCGTCCATTATCTAAGACCTGACAGTACATTACCGGCTTAGTCTCGTCTCGACCTCCATGACGAAATGTGTAAACCTCCAAGGCTTCTCTAGTCAGTATGGGTTTATTATCAAGGAACTTAGCATTGCAGATGAAGAAGGAAATGGTCGTGTGGGTATAGAGCTGCTGCTACAAATTCAAGCAAATGCTGTTCGATCCAACTGCAAAGTACGCGGTTAACTCCAGGATTCTGCCGTGTGCACTACGTCACCGAGGATGGTTACTTCAACTAGAGGTCTGCAACTTCGGTCATCACTGGGCCAGTGATTGTGACGAGGAGGCTCCGGACATAATCGAGACATCCTGCAACAAGGTAGATTGTGTCGTCCATTATCTAAGACCTGACAGTACATTACCGGCTTAGTCTCGTCTCGACCTCCATGACGAAATGTGTAAACCTCCAAGGCTTCTCTAGTCAGTATGGGTTTATTATCAAGGAACTTAGCATTGCAGATGAAGAAGGAAATGTAATAACACGTAACTTTCAACCTCCATTTGAATGGCGATATCTCACCAGGAATCATCAAAAAACAAATGCTTGGCTCACTAGAAATTTTCATGGTTTACATTGGGAACACGGACTCTTTCCTTATGCTTCAATACCCAACATATTGGCAAGTCATTTCACCGGGCCTGTATTGGTTGTAGGAATAGAGCAGAAACGGTGGCTAACTAACTATTGTAAGCATCATGTGCTAATATTAGATGTACAAGCAGAATATGACTGTCCATCATTGAAAGAATTAAATAAATTGTACACGTGCAATAATACATGTCCAGGTTCGATCTCAAGACACAATGCGAGCATGCTTAGGGCTTGGATGGTTGATCACCGTGTTGGAATGTTGTATCCAAGTGATACGACCCTCGCCTCGTGCGATGGCAGTCGAGCTGAAACTGTGGTGGTGTAAGGACCTACAGCAGAAGTAGTTAACCAAGATGTCTAACTTTCAACCGAACAGGATATACTCCAGTGTAACGCCTGGGCTAGGCACTGTTGATTATAGTGAGTGGATCGACGGTGTTTTAAAACATTTTTCGGAGAGTTGTGACGCTGTGTTTCACGTGAAACAGGTTTTAAACCCAGGACCTCAAGATACACCTCTAGAAGTTATCAACTGTCTGGGCTATGGACATTGTAGTGTGAATATGATGAGAGACGATACAGTTCTCCCTGCAACGCCTGAAGAGGTTTTCGTACATGCATTCAACCAACCAGCTATTAAGTCACCGCCAGCATCTGCATGTGGTCAGACTTCGTCAGTCCAGACATCATCTAGCTGTACCCAGATGAGTCCCACATCGCCAGCACCTACTACATCAGTAGCAGTCCAGCATAAACGCAGGCGTCAGCTTCGCCTTCCTACATCTCGCAAGAGTCGAACCCGAGATCTCAGTCATCTAGGTCCGATCAGTGAAGACACCACTCAAGTATGTTCTACAGAAAACACTAGTGATGAAAGAACTGTTGAGATTGCTCGTGTAGCTGTACGTTCATTACTTCTGGAACTATTGAGCAAAGTATAATATTATTTATATCAATTTTCTCTTTAATATGTATTTCAGAGTATATTATATCCTATGTAACTTGTAGTTATGCTTAATATTTAGGTATTGGGTCTCTGGTTTATGTAAATAGGTTATGTTGACTTTGTCACTATGATGTGCAGTGTGTGAATATTATGTACTTTTATTACTCATTATTTAATTCTTTTAAATCAGTGATTTTTCTTATCCCTTGCTGTTTGTAATAAGATTTAAATAAATATGTGTTTAACATTTACGTTGTTTGCTTTAATTTCAAAACATTTAATTGCCGCTATTATTGAATTGTAACTATAAGTTATTAGTCTCCTCAGCTAGAGTGATTGCTTTAATACATAAATTCTAACACTACCTTCGAGATGTCTTCCGCCACTACGAGAAGAAGAGAGAGTCTCTACACAACACCAATATTTTATAAATACTCTATCATATTTAATAAACATACATTATTAATTAATAATAATATGGCTACAGGTTCCAAACTTATCCCGACTTGTCTAGACTGACTACATAACACTTGGCGCCATCCGGCAGTAACTTTAAGAATTAAAGATGGCGACGGTGGCGCGCTCCGGCGGTAACTTTAAGAATTAAAGATGGCGATGGTGGCACACTCTGGTAGCAACACTAGGAACTAAAGATGGCGATGGTGGCGTCATCTGGTATCGATTGTATGAACTAAAATACGGCGACGGTGGCGCCATCTACCAGTCAACTTGAGAACCAAGATGGCGGTGCCTCTGGCAACTAATTTTTGAATTTGGCGCGCGATACTAGCGACATCTACCAGCCAACTTGAGAACCAAGATGGCGGCGTCTCTGGCAACTAATTTTTGAATTTGGCGCGCGATACTAGCGACATCTACCAGCCAACTTGAGAACCAAGATGGCGGCGCCTCTGGCAACTAATTTTTGAATTTGGCGCGCGATACTAGCGACATCTACCAGCCAACTTGAGAACCAAGATGGCGGCGCCTCTGGCAACTAATTTTTTGAATTTAGCGCCATCTGGTAGTCTGTGCTGGAATTAAAGATGGCGGCTGTATAATAATTTTAATTTCAAATGTGGCGCCTTAGGTATGCATTAAGGAAGGCAAAAACACCCTCCCCCCATTTATCATAAACTTGCCGTCAGTACGTAGCATATATAGATTATTTATTCCACCATATCCCAATTGGTCTCGTGGTCTAGTGGTCAAGGCGTCCGCCTCGTAACCACGACATCCTGGACGTTTTCACGTCCCATGGATCGAATCCCAGCCTCGGCACTGAAAATATTTTAGTTAAAGAAAAAAATAAAATAATCCCTGCTGCTATCTGGTGGCGACCAACAGAACTATATGACGTCACAAGATGGCTGCCTCCAGCAGACGAAAACAAGATGGCGACCACCAGCAGACGAAAACAAGATGGCGGCCACCAGCAGACGAAACAAGATGGCGGCTGATGATTACATCGAATTTCGAAAAGTTGAAGTTCGAAAAAAAAAAATCGAATCCAAGATGGCGGCCGTGACGAAAAGTGCAACGGTGACGTCACGATTCGAAGTTGGTGGAAATTTCTAGAAATACAAAATGGCGGATGGATTAGCATGGATTAGCATGGATTAACATATGGATTAGCATAGATTGGCATATGGATTAGCATAGATGGGCATACGAATTAGCATAGATTGGCATACGAATTGGCATAGATTGGCATACGGATTAGCATAGATTGGCATACGGATTGGCATAGATTGGCATGGATTAGCATAGATTGGCAAGGATTAGCATAGATTAGCATAGATTAGCATACGGATTAGCATGGATTAGCATACGGATTAGATGACGTCATCCAAGATGGCCGCCGGATCCTGGATCCTGCGCCTGTCCCAGAACCGGTATTTTCCTACTACTGCTTTAGCTTTGTTTCCTTACATATCAATTGCTGCATAATGATAAGTTGTTGCGGTATTTCTGATTGGCTTTACCCAAAGAATGTATATTTTAGTT
Source organism: Bacillus rossius redtenbacheri (assembly GCF_032445375.1). Lineage (NCBI taxonomy): Eukaryota > Metazoa > Arthropoda > Insecta > Phasmatodea > Bacillidae > Bacillus > Bacillus rossius. Next base: position 19,541,769 of record NC_086336.1, read on the forward strand.
TTTAAGATAAGTATGCTGACATGTCATTTAAAAGTCTGCTGTGTGCCAGAACCACTGAAATTCGAAACTATGTAGGAGTGTAAAAGAAGGAATAATATATATTTGTACTAATACATGATTTTTGAAAAGCAAAAATAGGATCATGGTTACAACTCCTGCCACAGTTATGATTAATCTATTCCATACGCAGTTTACGCTCATTATCTGTAAAAGGTTTCAAGGCATTTTAGCTGTGAAAGGTTGTAGCACTGTTCGGTGACAGCGCAAAACTACATCATCCTGAAGAAAACCTGTCATTGTCTACGATGGACACAGTTATTTCAGAAGGGAAGTGAATTGGTTGCATTATAAATCAATTTGATCGAATCATGTAAAAATATTATCTTACTTGTCTAGTTCTTACATTTCTTCAGGTCAGTGTGATGACAGGAGAAAGATAAAAAAAAATTGCTTAGTGCGTAATAACTGCTTGGTCTCTTTGGTGTGTTAATTACCTGGATACAATTAAAACTGTTAGGGATTTTCTTTGTCAAACTGATGTTTCTCTGAAGGTCAAACCATGGGCTTTGTTTGATTGCTACAGAAATTCTATCCGTGTCTCGTACGGTTTCTCACATATTCAGGGCGGGTAGTTCTTGTGCAGTATTCCCCTACGCCAATGTTTACATTGGCACTTGCCTTAATGACCAAACTAATTACATTTAAATAATATCTTTTAAAGATAAAACAGAATATTCAATAATTAACTTGAACGACCAAATTAAATAATAAAGTACAATGGAGGTCCACAATTGTACAAACATGGCAAATAAAAACCTGCAAAGAGTCTTACAGTTGTCTCTCTTTATTCGCAATCGAGCACCCCACTCCTGAGCGCTGCACTTCGTTACTCGCCGATGAGCCGTCGCTTCGAATTATCTACCGGCTGAAAATAAGTTTCACTTCACAAAAATATTAGGAGTAAAATATTTAATTTTTGTCCAGAAAATTTTATTTAAGTGTCAACCAAAGTTTTCTCACGATACATACTCTGAACTGAACAGTGTTTCTACTGTAACACAATTTGGGGATGATGTAGCATTGCGGTGGGGTAAGGAGAACGGGTGCACAGAAAAAAAAATTCTGTACCATTCCTTTGGAAACAAGTTGCTAAGAAATAGTCTGTAATACTACAATAAATAGAAATATATTTTAACTTTGTACAATAAGTGGCTATGGTTATTTTTGCACACATGAAATAAGTTTTTAGAGAAAATACTGAGAATATCTTAAAAATATTGGTGCATAATTTAATATTTTAATTGCTTTTTTCAAGTATAATATTTTTTAACAATGGATACGACAGTAAAATATTCAATCATTCGACTTTATTAGGTTGTATAGTGCTCATTATGTGCACAGTTAGTACTGGAAAGCTAGTCAGAGAACATTTTAAAAATATTTATTACTATTGGAGCGGAGGTACTGGGACAACACAAATCATAAATATGTGAGTATGAATTCGAATCCAGTAATACTGCGAACACTATTTGGTTGTAATACAGTTGTTTTCATGTAAATGTACAAATTTGCAAATATCTGTAATTTTACATGAATATTTCTGTTCCATTTACAAAAATTTTTTTACAGTGTTGGGAAGTGGGGTACCCCGATCCAGACGATTAAAAGTGATACGTTACAGACGTTTTCGTTACGGTTCAGATTTCCAACAAATAATAAAAAATATAGTTTAAAAAACTAAAGAAACATGCTTTTAAAGATTATCAAACTAAAAAGTAAAAAATAATTTAAAAATTTAATTTATGACAATAGTATATAAGCAATACTAGTATAAATGAGAAAAAAGCTTGAGGCGCTTTGTGCCATATTTTTTGTATATTAAGCGCCCCATGCTTTTTTCTCATTTATACTAGTATTGCTTATATACTATTGTCATAAATTAAATTTTAAAATTATTTTTTACTTTTTAGTTTGATAATCTTTAAAAGCATGTTTCTTTAGTTTTTTAAACTATATTTATTTTTAACTTTTTAGTTTGATATTCTTTAAAAGCATGTTTTTTTAGTTTTTTAAACTATATTTATTTTTAACTTTTTAGTTTGATATTATTTAAAAGCATGTTTTTTTAGTTTTTTTAAACTATATTTATGTATAATTATCATAGGGAAATGAGTTACCGACACTACTTATTACCATCTGAGATAACTATTTGGAGTTGCAACGTCACAAAGAAATGGTAAAGTCTCTCCGAATCATTTACAGTTAGATGTATGGATATAATCTTAGAATTTACCGGAAAACTTTTTTTTTTTCCGGCGTGGCCGGTAGTAGAACCCACGATCGCTGAATCCGAAAACTGACGTCACAGAAGTCGCGCGCCTTAGACCGCTCGGCTAACGAACATAATGAAATGGATGGGACATTTTACAGTGATGGGCCACTCACTCTTAGTCGAAAGAGTTACAGACGGACAGACAAACATACAGGTGAAGCTAATATAAAGCATGTAAAAATACAAAATAAATAAACTAAAATGAGGAAGGGGATGATATATGTGAGTACTTGATAGTCATTTACTATGGGAAACACCTGAAGCTGTTGGGATATCAAGCTGGAGTCCGCGAGAGTAGGTAAATTTTTTTTGCAGCGCATTGAAAGTGAAGTTTTGTTACGTAATGTTCTTTAAGTCATGGAACGGGAAAGCTGGCTCGGGTGACATGGTAGGCTTGTTCTCGCTCGTACAGTGAGTCACAATAAGAGAGTAAGAGTTACGTCATTTATTCACTGAGGAGAAGTTCCAACAGGTCTCACTTCACCGTAATATGGTCGCCATGTAACACATTTAATAATAAATTTGGGAGAGAAAATGTTTTAAAAAATACCCATTTCCTATCGCTCTATAAAAAAAATTGAAGACGACCTTAAAATTGCTGCTTAATTAACTATAATGCTCTAAAAATGTATTTTTTGATTGAGTTGAAATTTATAAAATAAATAATACATGTAATAATGCATCACAGCATAATTTTAAGGTTAGATTGCTACCTTAAACAATGGTTGTTTTAAGGTTTAATTAACTCAGAAGCCGTCTCTTATTAATATTCTTTGGCATATAAAATAACTCCAGAAAATTACTAGGATGGCCTAGTCCTTAGCCCAATTTCCCTGAGTTGTGTTGTATGTTTGTGTCTTTCTGTGGGCAAGACGCAAAGCTAATATAGACAAAACCACACACATAAACAATAAAATAATAATTCCTATGAGTAATGAGTGTATTTTAAGAATGTATCAATGAAAAGTATACTATTAATGGATTAAGTTCAAAACAATGTTCGTTACGTTTATAACAATTAATGAAAGTAATTAACTTCTACAACTCCATAGGAAATTCCCGATTAGCCCATTTTTTTTATTTCTACATTTGTTTAGGAAGAATTTAAACACATAGGGAATGTTTCAAGTTTGTATGTAAATTGCCCATATTACTGTATTTCTTAATATCTTCCATTAAATGTTTAAGAATGTTACCAAATTTATTTTGCGGTTTACTTAATCGATAAATTAGCGACCCATAGATTGAACAAAAATCAATTTATCAATTTATATATCAGTGGTTTTATAAATCAACGAACTACCAATGTATTCGGAAACAATCGTGTGACAATGTATGACCGGGATACGGAGTCGGACTGTGGTGTCGGTGTCGATGTCTGCCATCTTGAATTGTGACGTCATGGCGGTCTTATTGGATACATTGACATAGGCCTTCAACATTTGCCAAATATTTACAGTTTTTTTTGGCAAAAATAATTTTGACAAAATATCTCTAAAAGTTTGAAAAATAAAAATTTCATTATTTAGAGGGAAAAATTCTCGTTTTGAGGGATAATATCACGTTTTAGTCTTTAAAAATGACTAAGGCTTGAAAAGTCAGAAAAGAGGCTTAAAGTCCGCATCTACAAGCCAGCTAGTATGACATAACGCCCGCCATCTCTATTTCATCTGCTGGAGGTCACCATCTTGGACCCGACATATTGTTTTCGTCTGCCAGAGGGTACCACTGTCATGTTATTTTAATTTTTTTTCAACTAGAGTTCGGTAATTATTTATTGCTAGGACACCTGTCATCTTAAAATTTGGTCACCATCTTGAAAATTAATTTTATTTGGTTAAAAATTCGGGGAAAATTTCAAAATTCATTAAAAAAAAAATCTGCATTTAACATACTGATTGATTCGATCCTTTTTTCGCTACTTGATCAATGAAAAAAAATATAATAAATTCACATAAAATGTAATAATTTCAATAAATATGTCGGAAAGTCCTAAAATAAGCTCAGGTTTCTAGTCTACTAGCTTCCAGCAAGCCGATGATAACATATTGGCCACCATCTTAAAAATTTCTATTAATTAAGCTACAAATTCGGGAAAAAGTACACAATTCATCAAAAAAATCAGCAAAAAATTAATTTATTTATTCGATCGATTATAGTGCTTGGTTCATCCTTGCAAGATTAAAAAAAATAGATTTTGGTAATAAAATTAATTTAATAAAATGTGGTGGAAAGTCCTCAAATAGGCTTAAATTTCTCTACTACCAGCCTCCAGTAAGCCGATGATAGCGGACAATAAAAAGGAAGATCAATCGGAAGCACAATCAAAAAATGGAAGCTGTATTACGAGAACACATTTTTAGTCAGACGTCAATTCAAAGTAATATACAAAAAAATCTGAAATCTAAATGTTTTATTTTTCAATATTATACACATGTAAGTTAAACAAGTGATTATTACCTCTAGCTATATTCCCTCAGTTCTTTAAGTATGGAGGCTATTTCGTCAATGAGCGAGCAGTTTCCGCCACGAACCGATGGCACCAACAGTCTCAGGCGATCAACCAATATGTTTGAATCTTCCCATGATGCATAATCATTCTCTTTTGATATCGTAATCTTCCTGAAATGTATTTATTAATTATTTTAAGATCACTTTCGTCCCGTTGTTCATAGTAAGCTTTACCAGAATAATTTATTTTATCACGTAATTTCCATCATTTCTGTCTCAGGGCCTCATTACGGCTTTGAAACTTGCCAGCATTAGGTAATTCATCACAGTCATTATTGCCACCAGCTTCAGAGTCACTGTCGCCATCATCGTAGAAGTTAGCTTCTTCACCCAGATTACTGTAAGAATTCGAAATCGTTCATGTCGAAGCTTAGTAATCAAATGAAATAAATCAATGAATTATTTGCTCAGTTTTTTAATGAATTGTGTACAATAATTAGGTTATGCCGATGCGGGGACAGAGGTGCCTGGTGCAGGATTCAGGATTCGTGACCTTTGACCCCTGACGTCACTGTTATGACCTTTGACCCTAACGTCATTTACGACCGCCATATTGGGTTACGTCACTTCCTGTCGCCATCTTGATTTACGTCACTTCCTGCTGCCATCTGAATTACGTTAATTCCGGTCGCCATCTTGGATTATGTCATTTCCGACCACCATAATTGATTACATCATTTCCAAGAATTTACACCATCTAGGATTACGTAATTTTACGACAATCCTTTTGTCTAGAATGTACTGCCATTTTTAATTCTAGAATTTTCTATTACGTCACTACCAATGAGGCTTCGGATGTAGGATTTTACAATTATGCAATCACCATCTTGGATTACATCATTTCCAGCCGCCATTTTGAATTCTATAACTTTCTACCATTTTGTTTTCTAGTATTTAATATTATGAAGACATAGCCGCCATTTTTAATCACACCTGTTGCAATTTTCGTTACGATCACAATCTTTGTTTATGACATCACAACAGTCAATTGTTTTCGCCTGCTGAAGGTCGCAATCTTGGATGTTGTTACTATCGTCATCTTGATTTTTTCTTCTGTGCTGGGGGCCGCCATCTTGATTTTACATTATGTTCTGCAATCTTAAATTTCCCCATCTTTGTTTCCGATGTATGTTCCTAGAGAGCATCACCATCGCTCTATTCATACACATAAGGTCGATATTTCATTACATACCAATGTTATTATGGTCCTTATAAATATATTAAAATATTGTTTTTATACAAAATACATACGGAACTGCTGAGATTCGAACCATCACACAGCTCTGACCTTTAGGTTGGAACACATACGCCTTTAACCGCTAGGCCATCAAGACAATTACCGATCTAAGAATTAAATAATATATATATATATATATATATATATAAAACATTAACACACATATTCGGACTTGTAATATTTTTATTGAAAGTAATAATAGCATCCTCTTTTCAAGAATTATACGACATATATATTTTTTATTATTGTTTAATACTCGCTACCAGGAGCACTAGTGTCTAGCAGAGTGCGGCCGCTATCTTGTTTTCTGTATTCACTACCAGGAGCGCTAATGTCTAGCCAAGTGCAGCCGCCATCTTGTTTTCAATATTCGCTACCAGGATGCTAATATCTAGCCAAGTGCAGCCGCCAACTTGTTTTCAATATTCACTACTAGGAGCGCTAGTATCATTTAGTACATACATTAACTGCCAGAGGGCGTCATATTAGTTTCATTCTGCCCTGCTGGAGTGTAGTGCTGTCTTGACCTATAACATCTTAAGTATGTCCCTCACCTTGAACTTTCCACTATATTGGATTATAGCATTTATATTCGTTATCATGTCGCCAACACTATCTTGACATCATCACATATGACATTACTATCTAAACCCTGAACTTCCCGCCATCTTGGACTATATCATCACATTTGACTTATAACATATCCAAACCACCACCATCTTAGATTTTGTTATCACCCACTTTAATCTTTACCACCAACATATGTATTGTATTATTATCTCATGTATGCACCCACAACACTTGATTATATAATCATACTTACTTTCATCCTCTGCTAGATGTATGTAGATTAATTATTCGTAATGAGCATCACGTGATCATCCCAAATACTAAGATAAAAATATTTATTGCCATTAAACTTATCACGGTCCTTATACCAAAGTCATACTGCAGACTTGTGCACTGTAGCACTCAAACTTACTTACATAGCTTATGTTTTCTTTACATGCTTTCATTTGCGCTTACATTATCCTTGAGGGTTTTCATTTGCGCCTACAATTTCTTTGAGGGCTTTGATTTGCGCCTACATTTTCTTTGAGGGTTTTCATTTGCTCCTACAATTTCATTAAGTACTTTTTTGCACATTCGAAAGCTTGTATTTTCTTTGCAAAAATATAACTTAAGGTTAATATATATTTATTTAATTAAATATCACGTCAATTTAACATAAGTAACATGTTCAAGAAATAAAACAAGATATTTTTAACATACATAAATTTATTACAGTTTTGAATCTATTACAAGTACAAAAACATTAATAATTATATTATATTAGCCAATTATGTTCAGCATTTGTTTCTACATTTAATATTGTGTAGTTCAAGTCGCTGTACAGCTGTACGACCCGATTTCAGAGGTCGATTAGCGAAATACTTAAAACACATCTTACATAGATGAATCTTGTGCTGATGTTTCGTAACTTGAGGTCTCACTAGTCGGTAAAAGTTTTTGATGTAACAGTAATGTGCAGCATTGCTTTCATTAATTAAAAGCAACAGATCATTATGGTCATTTCTTTCTTGTTTAGTTACACGTAATGGACACACCTTATTGTTCTTGGTTAACCCATACACGTTAACTGATACTTCAGGATTGTTTTTCTCAAAATGGTTTATCTGATATAATGGAGGTGGGTAGTCCAGACCACTGAAGTCATACTTATTCTCCAAAGCATAGCACCTCTTATTTACACGGTTTTGATGACTTCCCTCAATATATCTTGCTAAAATACTCAATTTAAAACAAAACCAATCATTTAGGTTTTGACAATTGACTACTGCTCTTTTGTTAGTAATCGTCTCAGTTAAAGCAATAAAAGATGATTTCCGATATTCATGTAGCATACTATCCCGAGGCAGGGACAGAGACCTACTACAGATTTTAAGATGCCTTTTCTAGCTATCATATCGTCCAAATATTTTATTACACATTTCGCACAGAAATTGGGTTCTTTGTTCATTATTCGGACATCCGCTTTTTTCATAACGACGAGCACTTGAAGTTGTAGAAAAAGATGCACAACAGTATTTGCATTGTCGTGCCGAAGATGTTAATGAACACATGCTGATCATTGTTGTCTCCGAGGTTGCTGTCAACACTGGTGAAATGTCAACTGGGGACATCTCCGAGGTATGCTCTGCTGATGATGCTGCAGCAAGAGTCAAAATCTCAGGTAGTTCCGGAACAGTAGAAGCTCCTGTAGACACCCCTGTTGATTTTATCTCCGCGGCCACAGGCATTGTTACCATCGGGGTCTGCATCACTGTTGTCGCCTCTATCGGGATCGCCATCGGCGATGTTAGGCCTTCCACATGGATCCCTACAGCTGTTGACTCCGTAGCCATCGAGGTCTACACAATCACTTTTACAACTTTCTTCAAGTCTAACATTAATTATGGTTATGAGACAATCGAGTTCACAAGCATAGCCTGATACAGATCTTGCGTGTCAGATAAATCAAACTAGGCGATCCTCACTGCACCGCAGCTAAAGGTGGACTGAGGGTGCTGCCGCGTAGATCTCACATATATACCCACAGTAGCTAGTACAATACGCGAGTCAAAAGAACACTTATTTTATTAGTGTTAATTTAAATTACTATAATGTAATTCATTAATGTGTGTTTTAAAATGTTAAACGGAATTGATTGGGAAGGGGTTTTACCATAAATAAATTCTATAAACTATTATATAAAAAAAAATTTTGAAATCAATCATACAATCAGAACCAAAATTATCACGAGATCATTCTTTGTACGACAAACACCTCCAAGATTTAAGTTTACACAATTACTTCTTTACTAACTATATCACGAGTCATTAATTAAAATGCTTCAAATTCTCTGCAAAAAAAAATACAGCCACGTATCTCTCTCTTCCTGGGAAACCATAAAACCATCCTATCCAGATCTCTATATAATTATTTCTTTATTAAGCATAAAGCATTATTACTATTCCAACTCACAGTCTTAAACCGGCATATTTATAAAATATTATCTACTTTATTTTTAGTAAAGTTACCATTCCAACATAACCTACTGACATAATACTTACACATATAGTGTTATGTAGTATTCCATTTCATTGTAGCAGTTAAAGTCGTAATCGAACGTAAATAATTGTCTCCTCGCTTACCATTATTCCAAAGCAACCAGAATTTAATATTATTAGCCCTTCATCATCATACTACTTAATATAATTCCATAAAAATTTACTGTATGAAAACATTAACTACACTATATTAAATATGTACTAGGTCCACCCAACAATCCTTCATGAACATCAGTCAAAAGACAGTTTTAAATCTACAAACCATAACATACATTTCTATTCCTCAGCCCGCAGTACCCAACATTCATCAGCTTACAAACTCTTTAAATTAAATTTTTAATTATGTATTTTCTTTCATGCTTTGAATGTTTCTTGCAGCAAAGAATTTTATGAGTCAAATACCACTTACAGTCATAACCAGTCACATCCTGCCATACAAAAAAAAAAGATCATATCTCGACTTAACCACAGGATAAACCAAATTAGCATCTTCAACTAAATAGATAATACTTATGTACAAAGTCCGATCTGACATTCTGGTTGATTCATTGCATATGAATACAAATATGAGGAGGGTACATAAAAGCTAAGTCATTACATAGAATACAAATATGAGGAGGAGGGACCATAGCATATGGATACCAATATGAGGAGGAGGGCCATGAGGAGGAAGGAAATTACACCCAACTTTACTCAAATACAAACTATATCAACCAGAAAAGTAAATTATAATAGTTATGTTTCCAATCAAATATAATTTTCCGATCGATCATTCAGAAACCCAAGAATGAAACATACAAATATTTTCTAAAATTAAAAGAACTGGAAAGTCAACATATAATACTGATGTCACAGTCTAAGCCATAAGATCTATGTCCATCGCATTTATATCAACCTTTTCCCTTATCCACCTAAAGTGTATGAAATGTAAGGCCAGCAAAAAGAAATACACGATACATATCGCCTATTTTAATTGTCCTTTTCACGATGTAAATACTTGTTTGTAATGATTATGTTATAGGGATATCGAAACCAATTTCTTACTTAAATAACAACTACTATGCCATCAATTCATATTATAAGTACTGATAATAACTATCCTTACCCACATAATATGAACGTAAAGACAAAAAATTACTCAACATGTTAGTAGATCTACACAACAACAATATGTAAAGTCATATGTATAAGTATTTACAAAACTTGCATGAATCGAGAAGTTAAACCATACAGGGTAAACAGTATTTTAAACATTTCAAATGCAAATCATAAATATATAATTTTCCGAAGGATAAAACATGTATTTGGCATAAGCATTGTTGCTAAGCTACATACATACAAGTTAATGACATTAGCACTCATTCGATAAATGAGTTACAATATTGAGCAACATCTATAATGTAATGTCAGAAAAAGGAGAAGTAAATGAAATGAGAAGGATCTAGAATTAACAAAAAATACTGGAATTTGGCACACAGCTATATTTTACTATATATCACTAAAATAGCTAGGTACATTATACCAGGAACAAGTTCTTACACTTTCAATTACATCCAACAACATTCAGTGATTCTGGATTCAGCTGCGAAAACATATCATGAAAGAAAATGTTCTTCATCAGGTTCTTGTAGTCGGATATTAATTATGGGGTATATACCCTCAAGTTAAATCACTTTAGTTGAATATCTATTACAACCAGTTAATGAACAATCAATTCCAAATGCTTCACTTATAAATCATATCATCATCATCATCATCTGGAAGCCGGCGATATCATGTAAACTAAATGCCAGTCCCATAGTAGTATCTGCTGGGCTGGATGCATTCATAAGAATCAAATTATATGTTGCAGCGACTCATGTGCACATTAAAACTATCGCTTCGTGAAATAAACAATCCATTCTCTCTTCAAAAATAAAACTCAAGACAATATACCTGGCCAACGAATTAAATACGTTGACGATAAGCCTTACACGAAAGTCTAGTTTTGATACTTAGAATAACCTTTAAAATGTTTATGTACAAAGCCACACATACAGTCAAAGTGTCTCCATATCATGAGCTCGAGTCGTGACAATATCAGACGTACGGGCTAGTCATTTCCGGACCTCGTATCCTTCTTCGTTGTTAGATAATTACAGTCAATAAAACAACATAACATGTTTTTTCGCTTACAAGAGGACCAAGAATCCCATCAAAAAGCCAGCACAATTAGGAACCACAATCAAAAAGGCAGCACATTTGGTAGCACCATCAACAAAAAGGAAGCACATATCTAAGCACAATCATCAAAAAGGCAGCACATTTGGAAGCACATCAACAAAAAGGAAGCACAATCGGAAGCACAATCAACAATAAGGAACCAAATTTGGAAGCACATTCAACAAAAAGGAAGCACAATCGGAAGCACAATCACAAAAAGGAAGCACATTAGGAAGCACAATCCACAAAAAGGAAGCACATTTGGAAGCACATTCAACTAAAAAGCAGCACAATTTGGAAGCAAAATCACAAAAAAGGAAGCACATTTGGAAGCACAATCAACAAAAAAAGGAAGCACATTTGGAAGCACATTCAAAGAAAAGAAGGTACATTCTCACGTACATTTTACTCGCTAGGTTGCGATTGACAATGTTATGTTGGGATATAATATCTCCATCAGTTTTTAGTTCCACAAGTCATTGGCTCCAACTAACTTCATTAGCTCCATCTAGCTCCAACAGCTCCAATAGTCCAACAAACTTCATTAGCTCCAACTATCTTAATTAGCTCCAACTATCTTAATTAGCTCCAACTAGCTCCAACTAGCTCCAACTAGCTCTAATATCTTCAACTAGCTTCAGTACTTACAATTAGCTCCAAACTCATCTGGCTCAAAAGCCTCAATTTCCCCAAAGACTCCAAAGCACCGACTGATACAATGGATCCTACCGATTTCTGATATAAGATTACAAGAAATAAAAATTTTATATTCATTTTAAAATTTTTCACGATTTTATCTACATTTCGGTAAAACATATTATTGTATGTAGCCTGCTCTCCTTAGTTCACGAAGTATGGTCAATGTTTCTTTGGTGATGGATACTTTTTCAGCATTTTGAAAAGCAAGTAGAAGCCTTAACCTATCGACCAATACATTAGGATTATCCATTGAAGTGTAATCTATCTCGCCTGCTGCTTCTATCATCTTAACATGTTTAGTATTAATATTTTTAAGCTCTCTGAAGTATCTTCTGTTTTAACACCAGTCTCATTGAATTATTTATTTTAACACGTCGTTTCCATCGTTTAGGTCTCACCGCTTCAACACATTCTTTAATCTTTTTATCTTCGGGTGCTTCATCAAAGTCTTTGAAGTTGTCAATAACACGACATTTCCCTTGTTTAGGTCTCACAACTTCATCACATTCTTCAAACTTGTCAGTTTCGAGCACTTTGTGTAAATTTCCGATACCTACGGCAACACTACACTTCCATAGTTTAGGTCTCAAAGCTTCATCACAGTTCATAATCTTGCGAGCTTTAGGTGCTGCATTACAGTCTTCGATAATGCCAGCTTCGAGTTCTTCATTGAAATCTTTGAAGTTGTCAGCTTCAGCCTGTTCTATGTTGTTCATAATTTGACAAGGACAACTTGAATTTGGTGTAAATATATATATATATATATATATATATATATATATATATATATATATATATATATATATTTAATTTCCAATGAAGATACCATTCGCTTCCTTAGCTTTCAATTCCATTCCATTAGTAAGATTTAGGATAGTGTTGGTAGAACCCGTATTTTCAACTTCTTAGAGTTCATAATTTTTTTTTTCTCTAATAATTTACCTCCATTCCACTTCTTTGCTGCTGTAGGCCCAACCTCGTTATTATAAGTTAGCTTGGTTGCACAGATCTTGTGATGTTTATTCAAGATATATCATCAACAAAAGTATTTCTTACACCATATGCAACTAAATAGCTTTTGGTAATGACCCAATATACAGTCTGCTCTCTCATCATGTCGCTTCGCATTTTTTCCCCTCAAGGTGAACCCTTGTCACAATATATACACCTGTGTCCTTTCGATAACATTGCTGGCAAAGACCCAGAATACATATCAACTTCAACGACTAATACCAGATGCATACTGAGAGTTTTAATTTGTTACAAATACTTAAATATATATTTTTTAAAACAATCCATCAGCGGTAACAAATTTTCTATTTAAAATATGTAGGTTGCAAGTAGTTTCGCTTCCAGCTAACAGATATCACCACATGCTGTGTCAAAGTCAAGGTTGCATATAACTAGGTAGGATGCTCTCTCACAGACACAAGCTATGGAGAGATTCGCTAGACCTCTAGGGGAAGAATTCTTTCTCAAGGAAAACATCAGTAACATACCGGCCTCGATGATGGTAGCGATAAATAATCCATATTAGCTTCTACAGACAATAAAACTTATACGTTATTTTAATAGTAGACTTATAAAATTCTATCAACAAGAATAAATGTTTCTACTTAGATAAATAAAATCACAAATTGGAGAAGGAGATGTATCAATGTATTTGAATATTAGAATATGTCGTTGCGGATGAATGTGTGTTGACAGCTTTTAACATTTTTTTTATAACAACTGCCTGCAGTCTGCTAAAGAAAAATTAAGCTATTATAAATATAAATTATCTCCCACAATGGATTATTTCTTTTCTGATGTAGTTGTTTACCATATATTTTATGCTTGTGTTACGCAGTTTCGCATTGCGTAACTATACGACTACCAGACAGCGCCCCTGGCTATCTGATGGATACCACCCGCAGCACAGGGGCGCGCAATGTTCGATTCCTGCGCGCCGGACGGCAATGCATCGGGGCCGCTCGGGCTGCTTCGACTCCGCCCGGCTTCGCGGGCTTCGTCCGGAACAACCAACGATGACGTACTTCCGCCGGCGGGTATCCAGACTGTTTCTCGGTCGGGCCCCGGCGGACTATATAAACCGGCCCAGCCAACGCTTCTACATGGTCGGTGGTCGTCTCTCGGGGCGTGCGCATCTCTTTCGCGGGCTGTTGGCTGGGAGTTCCCTGCGCCCTATTGGGTAACCGAAGGCTGGCAGTGCGTGTGGGTTTTGTGTGCGTGCTGGGGGCGGCCTAGCAGCGCCATCTGCTACCGACCGCGTCCCGCGGGTGGCGGATACGGGATCCTAGTTCGAGAGTTGCAATCTCGCTGGGGTGGCTGTGAATAACCAATAGCAGTCCGCGGACCACTGGCCGGCCTGTGGAGTCGTTATCACGGCTGTCGGGGAGAAAGGTAGCCTGAGTGTAGCTCGGCGCGCGGCAGAAAGCAGCTTCGTCGGCGAAGGCGGCGAAGGCACCGCAGGGGAGCTCGATGTGCTGAAAAAATGCGAAGTGTAGACGAACTGCGGGCTGGAACTTGCGGAGCTGTGGACTGCCGCGCGCGCAACGGAACTGAACATCATCGGAATTCTGAAGGAAGAGATGGCGGCGCCTTCAATTTGGGGCCCTGTTGGAGCCAGTGGTAGCCTGGGCGGCGCGACCTTCAACCGACCCGGGAATTTGGGGGGCAAGAGGGTCCGACTCGCAAGATACTTCATTCGCCTGAACGACTTACCCCCACCCTGGCTTGAAAGGTCGTTGGCTGTTGACTGGAAGAAGGAAGATGAAGATGGCGCAATGTCAGGCTGCCTTTCGCTCCGAGAGCCAGCAGTTCGAGCCGGTTTACTGGCTCGTCTGCCCACTTCTGTTTTAACTGTGGCTGCCTGGGCAGCTGTGGCTGGGCCGACGAGTGAAGTCGCCCGCCCCTGGGGGCGCATGCGCCCCTGGTTAATAACAACCCAGGAGTTCCCAAACTTTAAATGCGGGCCGCAAGGCCCAAGCACCCAACTCCAGCATGGTTGATTTATCAGCCCCTCCAACTCTTCTTACCTGGACCCTTCTTCCTCTTGTCCAGTAGCTACCTGCTTGCTTAATGCATGTTATTTGATCCCCGCATGACCCGGCCCAGGGTTTTCCCTGTGTCTATGCAGGTTTTACCTGGGTCACATTAGCTAGCTTTTAAGCTAGGCGACCAATGGGGCGTCAGTCATGGCGCCAATCGCAGCCATGGCTGGCCAGTAAACCCCAATAAGCACACGATGCACGCGCCCTTGTCCTGCATGGTTAAAAACCCGCATGGTAGAGTGTATAGGCTTCGGCCTGAGACACACTTAGGTCCTCCCCTAACCTGGACCCTCCCCTACACACTTAGAATTAACTTAGGCTAGGAAAAAAAAAGAAATCGCTTCTACAGGCAGTCTCCGACTGGCCCAGCAGCAAGAACCTGCAGTGACGACGATCTACACCACCGGCCTCCTCCGTCACGCTGCCCGACGACGTGCCGACCGCTTCAAGAAGAAAACGGTAAGAGACGACGTCAAAATCTAAGTCCGTGAGGGACTCTGAAAAATTTTCAACCCAGTAGAAATATTACAATTCCACGAGGGACTTAGAATAAATTCAAGCCGAATTAGTTTGGACTTAGAATTTTCGCAGAATGAGGAAACAGAAAATTTGCCTCGTCTGTAGAATGAAGGGAACTGTCTCGTGAAGGTTACGGGATAAGTAAAGTAAATGTTTGACTGGTGTTGAAAGTAAAACGGCAGTGGGGCAGTGTGGCAAGAGACGGAGGAGAGGTCGAGTACCGCATAACGTAAAGTGTACCAACTTGCAATACGTTGAGGCTTACCGTAACGTAACCAACGTAGTTTTACGTAACGGATTCGACTGAACTGTTATAAGTTCCCGGACTACACAATCAATGTAACGAGCACTCCTGTGTGAACTTCAGTACGCAGCTACTTCGTAGAACGACTGACGAGGCGAGTAAAGATACAGACTGCTCGCCGCAATATTGGCGGGGCACCACGGCATACCGCTGTCAGTAACCATGAGACATTTGAATACGATTCGCTGACTACAAGTGTGTGTAAGAACGTAAACATTTTAAGTGTCATAAATTTGGTATTGAGACTTACACCAGAAACACTGTTTAAAGAATCAGACCACAATGAGAGAGAATGTATTTCAAGTTTAATCGAATTTTCTTTATTATCTGGATAAACTAGTTACAGATAATATTTAACTGTACTATAAACGATTTCATTTCAGTTCTCCTTAATTATTTTCTTTTACCTTTCTTATTCTCTAATTGTAATTTTATATGTTTGGCAAATGTTAAATTCATGTTAGTACAGTTATTTAACGTAATATTGAATGTGCCAAAAACAACATGATTTGATGTTCATATTTTCTGCTAATATAATTTGCTGTTTACTTTATAATAAGGCGTTAATTTAAAGTTTTTGAAATATATATGTGATCAAATATTGTTAAATATATTTTTCTGTTCACAAACATCGTGGGCACTTGCTGTAATCGTCAAAATAAGAAATCAGATGGTTGTCATATCTGAGCATGCGTGTATTGAAGGATGTGATGTTGTTATTACAAGTTTTGTTAATAAAAGCACTTTTGTTTCACGAACTTTAGAACCACTTTCTGAGATTCTCCCCTTGTCCTCCCGCCCTACCGGACTTGAGGTAACACTTGCATATTTGTATTAGATATATTTAAAACATATGCTGAAGCATATATATATATATGTTAACATATCTAAAATCAAAATTTATTTATGCTTAAGCATATTATATGCTTTAGCATAAGTTATATACTATATACCTATATATATGGTGCCCACCTACAACAAAAAAGAAAGTGTCCATCATGGGAGATAATATATTTTATTATAGCTTGATTTTTCTTTAGCTGACTGCAGGCAGTTGTTATAAAAAAAATGTTAAAAGCTGTCTACACACATTCATCCGCAACGACATATTCTAATATTCAAATACATTATTACATCTCCTTCTCCAATTTGTGATTTTATTTATCTAAGTAGAAACATTTATTCTTGTTGATAGAATTTTATAAGTCTACTATTAAAATAACGTATAAGTTTTATTGTCTGTAGAAGCTAATATGGATTATTTATCGCTACCATCATCGAGGCCGGTATGTTACTGATGTTTTCCTTGAGAAAGAATTCTTCCCCTAGAGGTCTAGCGAATCTCTCCATAGCTTGTGTCTGTGAAAGAGCATCCTACCTAGTTATATGCAACCTTGACTTTGACACAGCATGTGGTGATATCTGTTAGCTGGAAGCGAAACTACTTGCAACCTACATATTTTAAATAGAAAATTTGTTACCGCTGATGGATTGTTTTAAAAAATATATATTTAAGTATTTGTAACAAATTAAAACTCTCAGTATGCATCTGGTATTAGTCGTTGAAGCTGATATGTATTCTGGGTCTTTGCCAGCAATGTTATCGAAAGGATACAGGTGTATATATTGTGACAAGGGTTCACCTTGAGGGAAAAAAATGCGAAGCGACATGATGAGAGAGCAGACTGTATATTGGGTCATTACCAAAAGCTATTTAGTTGCATATGGTGTAAGAAATACTTTTGTTGATGATATATCTTGAATAAACATCACAAGATCTGTGCAACCAAGCTAACTTATAATAACGAGGTTGGGCCTACAGCAGCAAAGAAGTGGAATGGAGGTAAATTATTAGAGAAAAAAAAAATTATGAACTCTAAGAAGTTGAAAATACGGGTTCTACCAACACTATCCTAAATCTTACTAATGGAATGGAATTGAAAGCTAAGGAAGCGAATGGTATCTTCATTGGAAATTAAATATATATATATATATATATATATATATATATATATATTTACACAAAATTCAAGTTGTCCTTGTCAAATTATGAACAACATAGAACAGGCTGAAGCTGACAACTTCAAAGATTTCGATGAAGAACTCGAAGCTGGCATTATCGAAGACTGTAATGCAGCACCTAAAGCTCGCAAGATTATGAACTGTGATGAAGCTTTGAGACCTAAACTATGGAAGCGTAGTGTTGCCGTAGGTATAGGAAATTTACACAAATTGCTCGAAACTGACAAGTTTGAAGAATGTGATGAAGTTGTGAGACCTAAACAAGGGAAATGTCGTGTTATTGACAACTTCAAAGACTTTGATGAAGCACCCGAAGATGAAAAGATTAAAGAATGTGTTGAAGCGGTGAGACCTAAACAATGGAAACGACGTATTAAAATAAATAATTCAATGAGACTGGTGTTAAAACAGAAGATACTTCAGAGAGCTTAAAAATATTAATAACAAACATGTTAGGATGATAGAAGCAGCAGGCGAGATAGATTACACTTCAATGGATAATCCTAATGTATTGGTCGAAAGGTTAAGGCTTCTACCTTCTTTTAAAAATGCTGAAAAAGTATCCATCACCAAAGAAACATTGACCATACTTCGTGAACTAAGGAGAGCAGGCTACATACAATAATATGTTTTACCGAAATGTAGATAAAATCGTGAAAAATTTTAAAATGAATATAAAATTTTTATTTCTTGTAATCTTATATCAGAAATCGGTAGGATCCATTGCATCAGTCGGTGCTTTGGAGTCTTTGGGGAAATTGAGGCTTTTGAGCCAGATGAGTTTGGAGCTAATTGTAAGTACTGAAGCTAGTTGAAGATATTAGAGCTAGTTGGAGCTAGTTGGAGCTAATTAAGATAGTTGGAGCTAATGAAGTTTGTTGGACTATTGGAGCTGTTGGAGCTAGATGGAGCTAATGTAGTTTTTTGGAGCCAATGACTTATGGAACTAAAAACTGATGGAGACATAATATCCCAACTTAACATTGTCGATCGCATCCTAGCGAGTTAAATGTACGTGAGAATGTACCTCCTTTTCGTTGAATGTGCTTCCAAATGTGCTTCCTTTTTTTGTTGATTGTGCTTCCAAATGTGCTTCCTTTTTGTAGATTGTGCTTCCAAATGTGCTTCCTTTTTTGTGATTTTGCTTTCAAAATGTGCTGCTTTTTAGTTGAATGTGCTTTCAAATGTGCTTCCTTTTTGTGGATTGTGCTTCTTAATGTGCTTCCTTTTTGTGATTGTGCTTCCGATTGTGCTTCCGTTTTGTTGAATGTGCTTCCAAATGTGCTTCCTTATTGTTGATTGTGCTTCCGATTGTGCTTCCTTTTTGTTGATTGTGCTTCCAAATGAGCTGCCTTTTTGTTGATTGTGCTTAGATATGTGCTTACTTTTTGTTGATGGTGCTATCAAAATGTGCTTCCATTTTGTTGATGTTGCTACCAAATGTGCTGCCTTTATGATTGTGGTTCCTAAATGTGCTGGCTTTTTGATGGGATTCTTGGTCCTCTTGTAAGCGAATAAGCATGTTATGTTGTTTTATTGACTGTAATTAGCTAAAGACGAAGAAGGATACGAGGTCCGGAATTGACTAGCCCGTTCGTCTGATATTGTCCCGACTCAAGCTCATTATATGGAGACACTTGGACTGTATGTGTGGCTTTGTACATAAACATTTTAGAGGTTATTCTAAGTATTAAAAGTAGACTATCGTGTTAGGCTTATAGTCAACGTATTTAATTCGTTGGCCAGGTATATTGTCTTGAGTTTTATTTTTGATGAGAGAATGGAAAGTTGATTTCACGAAGCGATCGTTTGAATGTGAACATTAGTCGCTGCAACATATAATTTGATTATTATGAAAGCATCCAGCCCAGCAGATACTACTATGGGACTGCCCTTCAGTTTACACGATATCGCTGGCTTCCAGATGAAGATGATGAAGTGATTTATAAGTGAAGCATTTGAAAATGATTGTTCATTAACTGTGTGTAATAGATATTCAACTTAAGAGATTTAACTTTAGGGTATATACCCCATGATTAATGTCCGACTACAAGAACCTGACAAAGAACATTTTCTTTCATGATATGTTTTCGCAGCTGAATCCAGAATCACCGAATATTGTTGGATGTAATTGAAAGTGTAAGAACTTGTTCCTGGTATAATGTACCTAGCTATATTAGTGATATATAGTAAAATATAGCTGTGTGCCAAATTCCAGTATTTTTTGTTAATTTTAGATCCTTCTCATTTCATTTACTTCTCCTTTTTCTGACATTACATTATAGATGTTGCTCAATATTGTAACTCATTTATCGAATGAGTGCTAATGTCATTAACTTGTATGTATGTAGCTTAGTGGCAATGCTTATGTCAAATACATGTTCTATCCTTCGGAAAATAATATAGTTATGATCTGCATATAGAATGTTTAAAGTACTGTTTAGCCTGTATGGTTTAACTTCTCAATTCGTGCAAGGTTTGTAAATACTTATGCATATGACTTTACATATTGTTGTTGTGTAGATCTACTAACATGTTGAGTAATTTTTTGTCTTTACGTTCATATTATGTGGGTAAGGATAGTTATTATCAGTACTTATAATATGAATTGATGGCATAGTAGTTGTTATTTAAGTAAGAAATTGGTTTCGGTATCCCTATAACATAATCATTAAAAACAAGTATTTACATCGTGAAAAGGACAATTAAAATGGGCGTTATGTATCGAGTATTTCTTTTTGCTGGCCTTACATTTCATACACTTTAGGTGGATAAGGGAAAAGGTTGATATAAATGCGATGGACATAGATCTTATGGCTTAGACTGTGACATCAGTATTATATGTTGACTTTCCAGTTCTTTTGATCTTAGACGATATTTGTATGTTTCATGCTTGGGTTTCTGAATGATCGATCGGAAAATTATATTTGATTGGAAACATAACTATTATAATTTACTTTTCTGGTTGAAATAGTTTGTATTTGAGTAAAGTTGGGTGTTATTTATGTATGTATGCTACGATCCCTCCTCCTCATTTCCTTCCTCCTCATGGCCCTCCTCCTCATATTGGTATCCATATGCTATGGTCCCTCCTCCTCATATTTGTATTCTATGTAATGACTTAGCTTTTATGTACCTTCCTCATATTTGTATTCATATGCAATGAATGGACCAGAATGTCAGATCGGACTTTGTACATATCTTAAGTATTATCTATTTAGTTGAAGATGCTAATTTGGTTTATCCTGTGGTTATGTCGAGATATGATCTTATTTTTTTTTATATGGCAGGATGTGACTGGTTATGACTGTAAGTGGTATTTGACTCATAAAATTCTTTTCTGCAAGAAACATTCAAAGCATGAAAGAAAATACATAATTAAAAATTTAATTTAAAGAGTTTGTAAGCTGATGAATGTTGGGTACTGCGGGCTGAGGAATATGAATGTCTGTTATGGTTTGTAGATTTAAAACTGTCTTTTGACTGATGTTCATGTAGCATTGTTGGGTGGACCTAGTACATATTTAATATGGTGTAGTTAATGTTTGTATATAGTAAATTTTTATGGAATTATATTAAGTAGTATGATGATGATTGTCTTATAATTTTAAACTCTGAAGTCTTTGGAATAATGGTAAGCGAGGAGACAATTATTTACGTTCGATTACGACTTTAACTGCTACAATGAGATGGAATGCTACATAACACTATATGTGTAAGTATTATGTCAGTAGGTTATGTTGGAATGGTAACTTTACTAAAACTAAAGTGGATAATATTATATAAATATGCTGGTTTTAAGACTGTGAGTTTGAATAGTATTAATGCTTTATGCTTAATAAAGAAATAATTATTTAGAGAACTGTATAGGATGGTTTTATTATGATTTCCCAGGAAGAGAGAGACGTGGCTGTATTTTTTTTGCAGAGAATTTGAAGCATTTTAATAAATGACTCGTGATATAATTAGTAAAGAATTAGTTGTGTGAACTTAAATCTTGGAGGTGTTTGTCGTACAAAGAATGATCTAGTGATAATTTTTTTTCTGATTGTATGATTGATTTCAACATTTTTTGTATGGAATAGTTTATAGAATTTATTTATGGTAAATCCCCTCCCCAACCAATTTCGTTTAACATTTTAAAACACACATTAATGAATTACATTATAGTAATTTAAATTAACACTAATAAAATAAGTGTTCTTTTGACTCGCGTTTTGTACTATCTACTTGGGTATATATGTGAGATCTACGCGGCAGCACCCTCAGTCCACCTTTAGCTGCGGTGCAGTGAGGATCGCCTAAATTGATTTATCTGACACGCAAGATCTGTATCAGTCTATGCTTGTGAACTCGATGGTCTCATAACCATAATTAATGTTAGACTTGAAGAAAGTTGTACCAGTGATGGTGTAGACTTCGATGGCTACGGAGTCAACAGCTGTAGGGATCCACGTGGAAGGCCTAACATCGCCGATGGAGATCCCGATAAAGGCGAAGACAGTGATGCAAACCCCAATGGTAACAATGCATGTGGCAGCGGAGATAAAATCAACAGGGGTGTCTACAGGAGCTTCTACTGTTCCGGAACTACCTGAGATTTTGACTCTTGCTGCAGCATCATCAGCAGAGCATACCTCGGAGATGTCCCCAGTTGACATTTCACCAGTGTTGACAGCAACCTCGGAGACAACAATGATCAGCATGTGTTCATTAACATCTTCGGCACGACAATGCAAATACTGTTGTGCATCTTTTTCTACAACTTCAAGTGCTCGTCGTCATGAAAAAAGCGGATGTCCGAATATTGAAAAAAGAACCCAATTTCTGTGCGAAATGTGTAATAAAATATTTGGACGATATTATAGCTTGAAAAGACATCTTAAAACCCGTAGTAGGTCTCTGTCCCTGCCTCGGGATAGTATGCTACATGAATATCGGAAATCATCTTTTATTGCTTTACCTGAGACGATTACTAACAAAAGAGCAGTAGTCAATTGTCGAAACCTAAATGATTGGTTTTGTTTTAAATTGATTATTTTAGCAAGATATATTGAGGGAAGTCATCAAAACCGTGTAAATAAGAGGTTCTATGCTTTGGAGAATAAGTATGACTTCAGTGGTCTGGACTACCCACCTCCATTATATCAGATAAACCATTTTGAGAAAAACAATCCTGAAGTATCAGTTAACGTGTATGGGTTAACTAAGAACAATAAGGTGTGTCCATTACGTGTAACAAACAAGAAAGAAATGACCATAATGATCTGTTGCTTTTAATTAATGAAAGCAATGCTGCACATTACTGTTACATCAAAAACTTTTGCCGACTAGTGAGACCTCAAGTAACGAAACATCAGCACAAGATTCATCTATGTAAGATGTGTTTTAAGTATTTCGCTAATCGACCTCTGAAATCGGGTCGTACAGCTGTACAGCGACTTGAACTACACAATATTAAATGTAGAAACAAATGCTGAACATAATTGGCTAATATAATATAATTATTAATGTTTTTGTACTTGTAATAGATTCAAAACTGTAATAAATTTCTGTATGTTAGTAGTATAGGAATGGGCATACTGGCACAGGCTTCAGGCTGAGGTGCCGAGGTGCCGACCGCCATATTGGATTGTGTCGTCACGGCGGCCATCTTGGATGAGTGTAACGGGACATAGCGTAACGGGACAAGTTTGACCTTGACCTCGGCGGCCATTTTGTATCCGCCATCTTGGATCCGCCATTTTGGATGACGTCATTGTGTTCTAGAAAATTCCGGTGATGTGTTTTCCGCCATATTGGATGATGACGTCACCGTTTCAATTTCCGTTACGGTCACCATCTTTAACTTTTTTATTTATTATCCGATTTTAATGATTTTTTTTTTAAAAATTATAAAACAAATTAAATAATAAAATTTTAATAAATTATTTATAAAAATCATACATTAACGACAAGGAGTTCGGAATCCTCGGTTCGAACCCGACGAGTGCAAAAAAAATGGCGACCGATCCTTCCTTCACAGTGGACGCTGGCATACTGACTCCCACCACTTTTTTCAAAGCATATATATCGTCGCCTAGTATGACGTCATGTACACCATCTTGAAATTTGGACGCCATCTTGAAAATCTTTATTTATTATCCGATTTTAATGAAAAAAATTCCAAAATTCATCAAAAAATTAACGTATTTGAATTCGGTTTGATTATATCGATGTACGTCCTTGGTTCGATTCCCGGCGAGAGTAAATGGTCGATCCTTCCTCCATAAAAGCTACCTAGACTGATCTACCACTACCAATACCAAGGTATATATCGTCAACTGGTATGACATCATGTCCGCCATCTTGTCTTCATCCACTGAAGACCACCATCTTGTTTTCGTCTGCTAGAGTGTGCCGATAACATGTAGTATAATTATCTGGTCACCATACTTTTGTTCTCAACTGTTGACATTGAACATTGACCTTGACCTTGAACTTTTCCCTTGACCTTGAAATTTGACCTTGACCTTGAAATTTGACCTTGACCTTGAAATTTGACCTTGACCTTGAAATTTGATTTTGTCCTTGTCGACCATCACGGACCCGACATTTTACGTTCAGTAGATGCTACCAGGAGCTACCACCTGCTGGAGTATGCCATCTTGTGTGTGTACTGTATTATAGAGTACATTTCCATCTGGATAATTTTATTCTAACCCGCTACAGTGCAGTAATCATTTATTACTGTGACACAAGCCATCATGAAATTTGGACGCCATCTTGAAAATCCGTAATTTTAATGCTAGAGATTCGGGAAAAAGTTCAAAATTCATTAAATAAATCACTCATTAATTTACATATTGATTCGATCGATTCCCGTCCTCGGTTCGATCCCTGGTCGATACAAAACAACTTTAATTTAAAAAAATACTAAAAAAGTGTTAGGTTTGAGAAAATAAACACACCACAAGTTCTTTTAAAAAAAATTTATTAAATAAATTCAATACACTACTACAAGTACAAAAAAAACACTGACAAATTACCAAAGCCTTTTGGATTCCTCGATTCAAACAGTCTTCTTATTGTACGGACTAAGCCTTTTACATGACTTTAAATGTCTATCCGATCCGTTCATCACCGCAGCCAGAGACGTACTGAAGTTCATAGAACCTATATATAGTCTCATTAGCCGATACAACACATGAGTCAAATCAATAACCATGTTCATTATACTTCTCGGAGCATTTTTTATAATGACGATGTAAGCTATCAAGACGTGAAATTAGTTTATTGCACTTATTGCACTGAAATTGTATTCTTTGAACATTATAAGAACAACCGCTTCTTTCATGTCTGCGAGCATTTGAGGTGATAGTAAATGATGCACCACAGTATTTGCACCGACGCAATGTACGCTCTTCATTAATTGAAGTATTCAATGCTGATGAAACTTCAGCTGATGGTGGAACAGCACATATCGAAGTCTCCTCCAGTGTTGTCAGAGGCGTTGCCAACGGGATCTGCTCCAACATCGTCGGCGCCGACGTCATGGTTCCCGTAGTCGATGGTACATCCTCCATCGACTACGACGTTAAAGTCGGTAAAGATGCCATCGAAGTCTCAAGAACAAGCAATTACACGTCTTATGCACCAGAAGAAACAAACTAGGTGATCCGTACACCGTCGACGGCAGTAACAAACTGAGCGTCCTGCTGTCTAGGACTCGTTTATATACATTAACCGGTTTGAATAATACGCTAGTCAAATCAAGAACATTTTACTAAAATACTAGAGTCAAAACAACATTAAAAAAATAGAAGCACCATCAAAAAAAAGGAAGCACACTTGGACGCACCTTCAAAAAAGGAAAAAAAAAATTGGAAGCACCGACTACGAAAAAGCAGCACACTTGGAAGCACGGACAACGAAAAGACAGCACATTTGGCAGCAACGAAAACCAAAAGGCAGCACATTTGGAAGCACCGACTACGAAAAGGCAGCACATTTGGCAGCACCGACAACGAAAAGGCAGCACATTTGGAAGCACCGACAACGCAAAGGCAGCACATTTGGAAGCACCGACTACGAAAAGGCAGCACATTTGGAAGCACCGACTACGAAAAGGCAGCACATTTGGCAGCACCGACTACGAAAAGGCAACACATTTGGAAGCACCGAATACGAAAAGGCAGCACATTTGACAGCACCGACAACGAAAAGGCAGCACATTTGGAAGCACCGACTACGAAAAGGCAGCACATTTGGAAGCACCGACTACGAAAAGGCAGCACATTTGGCAGCACCGACAACGAAAAGGCAGCACATTTGGAAGCACCGACAACGAAAAGGCAGCACATTTGGAAGCACCATCATCGAAAAGGCAGCACATTTGGAAGCACCATCATCGAAAAGGCAGCACAATTGGAAGCTCCATCAACAAAAAAAAAAAGACAACAAGGAAGCACAAGTTACGAGACCTAAGTCTTAGAAATCAGAATACAAGAAATAAAAACATTAAATTCTTATACTTTAAATTATTAATTTTATCTTTACATTATACAAATGCAAGTAAAACAAGCCATTATTGTATGTAGCCAGCATTCCTCAGTTCCTTGAGTATGAAGGATATTTCTTTGATGCACGAATAGTTTCCTGCACAAAGCGAACCATGTAGAAGTCTTAGCCGGTCAACCAATATGTTTGGATCTTTCCATGATGTGTTATCAATCTCTTCTACCACCATCTTCCTTGCACCTTTATAAATATTATGATCTCTGGTGTCTTCCGTTTTACCACCAACCTCAGGGTAACTTTCATGTTTGAGACGGTGATCATCACAAGCTTGATCAGATTTATTTAATATATCACGTCGTTTCCACCGTTTAGGTCTCAGGACACCGCCACATTCTTCGATCTTGGCAGCTTTAGGTGCTTCATCATAGTCTATGTCTTTGTCAACAGCCTCAGAGTCACTGTAACAATCACCGTAGAAGGAATCGTCTTCACCCAATTTACCGTAATAATTCGATGTTGATGATGTTGAAGTGTCTTCATCGTCTTCATGCTTCCTTTTTAGGAGTCCGTCATTTTTACAAAGTAGGAAAGATCTACTTGAATTCGGCTGGAATATATTCTCACTTTTCACGTTAAGGATTCTTCCATTGTCTTCATTCTTCCGTAAATCATCAACCTCGTTCAATTTAAGTTCTCTGTCGAGATCGGAAGAGCCAAGAAAATTATTGTGGTAATGCAGATCACTCTTCCTTAGGATGGTAGATTCATCGTTGTACTCTAGCTTGTACGCAGGCTTGGCGCTACAAGTTCTGCCATGTCTTTTTAGGCTCTCTCTCCGCGTAAACGACTTGCTACATCGAACACAACTTATCATATTGCGCAGTGGATTTTTAACACAGTCATTCTTCTCGTGTTGTCTTTTATTCTTTCTCAAGATAAAATCTTTACTGCAAAACTTACACCTATGTTCTTTCGATACAGCGTCAGATCCCAAATCAGAATTCATATTAGTTACTGAGACTAATGCCAGATACCAATTGAGTGTTTTAAATTAGATCCAATACTTAAATAGAAATTTTTTCATATTTCATCAGCGAGAATTAATATATCTCCTGCAAAAGTACTTTATGCATGTAGTTCTGCTTTTCAACAACAGATGTCGCCACATGTTGCTTGCAGGTAAATAATATTTAGTTATTTTATGCGGGATGCGGGATGCTCACTAACGATCGCAAAAGAAGGATGGCTTCGCTAGACTCCAAGGAAAAGGAAGTTCGTCTTGCATGTTGGTGCTCCACAGATGTCTCATGGCATAATATTAATTTGACTGAGTAATGATATGTGTTAATTCCACCTTATAAAAAATATTGCAAGTTTTGATTTAGTAGCAGAAATTATCGAATTAAATGTAACTCCAAATAAAATGACATGTCTCATTAGACAAAAAAAATCCATGCAGAGAGCGGTTTCTCAGAATAGTCAGAAACACTTGAAGAAACCACAGGAATGATTGCAAGAACACGGGAAAACCCATCAAAATATTGACAAGAATAATTAGGAGCACACAGAGAAAACCATCAAAATATTGACAAGAATATTCAGGAGCACACGGAGAAAACCATCATAATATTGACAAGAATAATCGGAAGCACACGGAGAAAACCGCCACAAGTTTTCTTTGTTATCATAAAAAAAAAAAATTAATAAATAAAAAAACACAACAAATTCAAAAACTGATTATGCTAGCTTGTGAACTTCTCATTGTTGAGCAAAGATAGAGTTCTAGTGCAAGCCAGAATCAGTTTTTGAATTTGTTGTGTTTTTTTATTTATTAATTTTTTTCTGTAATATTATGATAACAAAGAAAACTTGTGGCCGTTTTCTTCGTGTGCTTCCGATTATTCTTGTCAATATTATGATGGTTTTCTCCGTGTGCTCCTGAATATTCTTGTCAATATTTTGATGGTTTTTTCTGTGTGCTCCTGATTATTCTTGTCAATATTTTGATGGGTTTTCCCGTGTTCTTGCAATCATTCCTGTGGTTTCTTCAAGTGTTTCTGACTATTCTGAGAAACCGCTCTCTGCATGGATTTTTTTTGTCTAATGAGACATGTCATTTTATTTGGAGTTACATTTAATTCGATAATTTCTGCTACTAAATCAAAACTTGCAATATTTTTATAAGGTGGAATTAACACATATCATTACTCAGTCAAATTAATATTATGCCATGAGACATCTGTGGAGCACCAACATGCAAGACGAACTTCCTTTTCCTTGGAGTCTAGCGAAGCCATCCTTCTTTTGCGATCGTTAGTGAGCATCCCGCATCCCGCATAAAATAACTAAATATTATTTACCTGCAAGCAACATGTGGCGACATCTGTTGTTGAAAAGCA
Source organism: Bacillus rossius redtenbacheri (assembly GCF_032445375.1). NCBI lineage: Eukaryota > Metazoa > Arthropoda > Insecta > Phasmatodea > Bacillidae > Bacillus > Bacillus rossius. Next base: position 19,570,656 of record NC_086336.1, read on the forward strand.
GAACTACATGCATAAAGTACTTTTGCAGGAGATATATTAATTCTCGCTGATGAAATATGAAAAAATTTCTATTTAAGTATTGGATCTAATTTAAAACACTCAATTGGTATCTGGCATTAGTCTCAGTAACTAATATGAATTCTGATTTGGGATCTGACGCTGTATCGAAAGAACATAGGTGTAAGTTTTGCAGTAAAGATTTTATCTTGAGAAAGAATAAAAGACAACACGAGAAGAATGACTGTGTTAAAAATCCACTGCGCAATATGATAAGTTGTGTTCGATGTAGCAAGTCGTTTACGCGGAGAGAGAGCCTAAAAAGACATGGCAGAACTTGTAGCGCCAAGCCTGCGTACAAGCTAGAGGACAACGATGAATCTACCATCCTAAGGAAGAGTGATCTGCATTACCACAATAATTTTCTTGGCTCTTCCGATCTCGACAAAGAACTTAAATTGAAGGAGGTTGATGATTTACGGAAGAATGAAGACAATGGAAGAATCCTTAACGTGAAAAGTGAGAATATATTCCAGCCGAATTCAAGTAGATCTTTCCTACTTTGTAAAAATGATGGACTCCTAAAAAGGAAGCATGAAGACGATGAAGACACTTCAACATCATCAACATCGAATTATTACGGTAAATTGGGTGAAGACGATTCCTTCTACGGTGATTGTTACAGTGACTCTGAGGCTGTTGACAAAGACATAGACTATGATGAAGCACCTAAAGCTGCCAAGATCGAAGAATGTGGCGGTGTCCTGAGACCTAAACGGTGGAAACGACGTGATATATTAAATAAATCTGATCAAGCTTGTGATGATCACCGTCTCAAACATGAAAGTTACCCTGAGGTTGGTGGTAAAACGGAAGACACCAGAGATCATAATATTTATAAAGGTGCAAGGAAGATGGTGGTAGAAGAGATTGATAACACATCATGGAAAGATCCAAACATATTGGTTGACCGGCTAAGACTTCTACATGGTTCGCTTTGTGCAGGAAACTATTCGTGCATCAAAGAAATATCCTTCATACTCAAGGAACTGAGGAATGCTGGCTACATACAATAATGGCTTTTTTTACTTGCATTTGTATAATGTAAAGCAAAAAAATAAATAATTTAAAGTATAAGAATTTAATGTTTTTATTTCTTGTATTCTGATTTCTAAGACTTAGATCTCGTAACTTGTGCTTCCTTGTTGCCTTTTTTTTTTGTTGATGGAGCTTCCAAATGTGCTGCCTTTTCGATGATGGTGCTTCCAAATGTGCTGCCTTTTCGATGATGGTGCTTCCAAATGTGCTGCCTTTTCGTTGTCGGTGCTTCCAAATGTGCTGCCTTTTCGTTGTCGGTGCTGCCAAATGTGCTGCCTTTTCGTAGTCGGTGCTTCCAAATGTGCTGCCTTTTCGTAGTCGGTGCTTCCAAATGTGCTGCCTTTTCGTTGTCGGTGCTGTCAAATGTGCTGCCTTTTCGTATTCGGTGCTTCCAAATGTGCTGCCTTTTCGTAGTCGGTGCTGCCAAATGTGCTGCCTTTTCGTTGTCGGTGCTGCCAAATGTGCTGTCTTTTCGTTGTCCGTGCTTCCAAGTGTGCTGCTTTTTCGTAGTCGGTGCTTCCAATTTTTTTTTTTCCTTTTTTGAAGGTGCTTCCAAGTGTGCTTCCTTTTTTTTGATGGAGCTTCTATTTTTTTAATGTTGTTTTGACTCTAGTATTTTAGTAAAATGTTCTTGATTTGACTAGCGTATTATTCAAACCGGTTAATGTATATAAACGAGTCCTAGACAGCAGGACGCTCAGTTTGTTACTGCCGTCGACGGTGTACGGATCACCTAGTTTGTTTCTTCTGGTGCATAAGACGTGTAATTGCTTGTTCTTGAGACTTCGATGGCATCTTTACCGACTTTAACGTCGTAGTCGATGGAGGATGTACCATCGACTACGGGAACCATGACGTCGGCGCCGACGATGTTGGAGCAGATCCCGTTGGCAACGCCTCTGACAACACTGGAGGAGACTTCGATATGTGCTGTTCCACCATCAGCTGAAGTTTCATCAGCATTGAATACTTCAATTAATGAAGAGCGTACATTGCGTCGGTGCAAATACTGTGGTGCATCATTTACTATCACCTCAAATGCTCGCAGACATGAAAGAAGCGGTTGTTCTTATAATGTTCAAAGAATACAATTTCAGTGCAATAAGTGCAATAAACTAATTTCACGTCTTGATAGCTTACATCGTCATTACAAAAAATGCTCCGAGAAGTATAATGAACATGGTTATTGATTTGACTCATGTGTTGTATCGGCTAATGAGACTATATATAGGTTCTATGAACTTCAGTACGTCTCTGGCTGCGGTGATGAACGGATCGGATAGACATTTAAAGTCATGTAAAAGGCTTAGTCCGTACAATAAGAAGACTGTTTGAATCGAGGAATCCAAAAGGCTTTGGTAATTTATCAGTGTTTTTTTGTACTTGTAGTAGTGTATTGAATTTATTTAATAAATTTTTTTTTAAAGAACTTGTGGTGTTTTTATTTTCTCAAACCTAACACTTTTTTAGTATTTTTTTAAATTAAAGTTGTTTTGTATCGACCAGGGATCGAACCGAGGACGGGAATCGATCGAATCAATATGTAAATTAATGAGTGATTTATTTAATGAATTTTGAACTTTTTCCCGAATCTCTAGCATTAAAATTACGGATTTTCAAGATGGCGTCCAAATTTCAAGATGGCGTGTGAGTAGTATGTAAATGGGCATACTAGATCAGGGTTCAGGGTGTGGTGCCGGTGCCGGCGTCCGCCATCTTGGATTTGTGACATCACGGCGGCAAAAATTCCTCAAAAGTCCTCAAAAATGACTCAAAATGACTCAAAATTTCCCGTTTTAAGAAAAAAATTCCCGTTTTCGAGGGAAAAATTCCCGTTTCGAGGGAAAATTTCCCGTTTTATTCCTCAAAAATCCCAGCGGCTAGAAATGTCCTGATAGAGGCTTAAGCATCCTTAACTCAAGCCTCAGTTAAGCCTCTATCAGGATGTGACCTTGACCGTTGACCTTGACCCCGAAGGCCATCTTGAATCCACCATCTTGGATGACGTCATTTCGTTTTCTCGAACATTCCGGCATTGTGTTATCCGCCATTTTGAATTATGACGTCATCGTTGCAATTTACGTTACGGCCACCATCTTTAAATTTATTATCCTATTTTAATGAAAAAAAATTTTAAAATTATAAAAAATTAAATAATAAAATTTTTAATAAAATATTTAAAAAACAAACATTTACGACACGGAGTTCGGAGTCCTCGGTTCGAACCCGGTGAGGGCAAAAAAAATAAAAATGGTGACCGATCCTTCCCCTGTGGCGGGGGGTGCTGGCAGACTGACCCCCACCACTTATGTCAATGCACATATACCATCAGGTAGTATGACGTCATGTCCGCCATCTTGAAATTTGGACGCCATCTTGAAAATCTTTATTTATTATCCGATTTTAATGAAAAAAATTCCAAAATTCATCAAAAAATTAACGTATTTGAATTCTGTTTGATTATATCGATGTACGTCCTTGGTTCGATTCCCGACGAGAGTAAACAGTCGATCCTTCCTCCATGAAAGCTACCTAGACTGATCTATCACCACCAATACCAAGGTATATATCGTCAACTGGTATGACATCATGTCCGCCATCTTGTCTTCATCCACTGGAGACCACCATCTTGTTTTCGTCTGCTAGAGTGTGCCGATAACATGTAGTATAATTATCTGGTCACCACACCTTTGACCTTGACCTTAAACTTTGACCTTGACCTTGAACTTTGACCTTGACCTTGAAATTTGACCTTGACCTTGAAATTTGACCTTGACCTTGAAATTTGACCTTGACCTTGAACTTTGACCTTGACCTTGACCTTGAAATTTGACCTTGACCTTGAAATTTGACCATGACCTTGAAATTTGACCTTGACCTTGAAATTTGACCTTGACCAAGAAATTTGACCTTGACCTTGAAATTTGACTTTGACCTTGAAATTTTACTTTGTCCTTGAAATTTGACTTTGTCCTTGATGTCCATCACGGATCCGTCATTTTATGTTCAGTACATGCTACCAGGAGTGACCACCTGCTGGAGTACACCATCTTGTGCGTGTACTCGTATTACCATCATGCTAGTTTTATTCTAACATGCTACAGTGCAGTAATCATTTATTATTACTGAGGTACCCACCATCTTGAAATTTGACCGCCATCTTGAAATCATGTAATTATTTAGCTAGAAATGCGGGAAAAATTCCAATAGTCTCAGAAAAAATCATTTATTAATTTACAAATCAAATCAATGGATCCCTGTCCACGGTTCGATTCTTGACCAGAGACAGTTGTAACTAATTATTAAATAAATGTTAGGTTCTGTATTCCATTACCTTTCGCAGAGTTTATTAATCATTCACTCTACGAAAATCAACTCAAGTCAATATACCGGACCAACGAATTAAATCAGTGCCGATTAGCCTATTATGAAAGTCTAATTTTTCAATAATCTGAATAACATAAAAGCTGTTCATGTACAAAGCAACACATATAGATAAATTGCCTTCAGTCCATGAGACCGAGTCATGTCATTATCAGACGTATAGGCTAGTCATTTCAGGACCACATGACCTTCGTAATCCATCGTGACATTTTTATACATTCTAAAGGACCAAGTAACCTTGTAAAATATTTTAGTAACACCAAGAGGTGATAAACTAGTAAATATTCAATCACTACATTTTGTACTACGCGCAATCAACAAAAAAGGAAGCACCGACAACGAAAAGACAGCACCACCAACGAAAAGACAGCTCATTTGGAAGCACCGACAACGAAAAGGCAGCACATTTAGAAGCACCGACAACGAAAAGGCAGCACATTTGGAAGCACCGACAACGTAAAGGCAGCACATTTGGAAGCACCGACAACGAAAAGGCAGCACATTTGGAAGCACCGACAACGTAAAGGCAGCACATTTGGAAGCACCGACAACGTAAAGGCAGCACATATGGAAGCACCGACAACGTAAAGGCAGCACATTTGGAAGCACCGACAACGAAAAGGCCGCACATTTGAAAGGAACCAACAACGAAAAGGCAGCACATTTGGAAGCACCGACAACGTAAAGGCAGCATATTTGAAAGGAACCAACAACGAAAAGGCAGCACATTTGGAAGCACCGAAAACGAAAAGGCAGCACATTTGGAAGCACCGACAACGAAAAGGCAGCACATTTGGAAGGACCGACAACGTAGAGGCAGCACATTTGGAAGCACCGACAACGAAAAGGCAGCACATTTGGAAGCACCGACAACGTAGAGGCAGCACATTTGGAAGCACCGACAACGAAAAGGCAGCACATTTGGAAGCACCGACAACATAAAGGCAGCACATTTGGAAGCACCGACAACGAAAAGGCAGCACATTTGGAAGCACCGACAACGTAAAGGCAGCACATTTGGAAGCACCGACAACGTAAAGACAGCACATTTGGAAGCACCGACAACGTAGAGGCAGCACATTTGGAAGCACCGACAACGAAAAGGCAGCACATTTGGAAGCACCGACAACGAAAAGGCAGCACATTTGGAAGCACCATCATCGAAAAGGCAGCACATTTGGAAGCACCATCATCGAAAAGGCAGCACATTTGGAAGCTCCATCAACAAAAAAAAAGGCAACAAGGAAGCACAAGTTACGAGACCTAAGTCTTAGAAATCATAATACAAGAAATAAAAACATTAAATTCTTATACTTTAAATTATTAATTTTATCTTTACATTATACAAATGCAAGTAAAACAAGCCATTATTGTATGTAGCCAGCATTCCTCAGTTCCTTGAGTATGAAGGATATTTCTTTGATGCACGAATAGTTTCCTGCACAAAGCGAACCATGTAGAAGTCTTAGCCGGTCAACCAATATGTTTGGATCTTTCCATGATGTGTTATCAATCTCTTCTACCACCATCTTCCTTGCACCTTTATAAATATTATGATCTCTGGTGTCTTCCGTTTTACCACCAACCTCAGGGTAACTTTCATGTTTGAGACGGTGATCATCACAAGCTTGATCAGATTTATTTAATATATCACGTCGTTTCCACCGTTTAGGTCTCAGGACACCGCCACATTCTTCGATCTTGGCAGCTTTAGGTGCTTCATCATAGTCTATGTCTTTGTCAACAGCCTCAGAGTCACTGTAACAATCACCGTAGAAGGAATCGTCTTCACCCAATTTACCGTAATAATTCGATGTTGATGATGTTGAAGTGTCTTCATCGTCTTCATGCTTCCTTTTTAGGAGTCCGTCATTTTTACAAAGTAGGAAAGATCTACTTGAATTCGGCTGGAATATATTCTCACTTTTCACGTTAAGGATTCTTCCATTGTCTTCATTCTTCCGTAAATCATCAACCTCCTTCAATTTAAGTTCTTTGTCGAGATCGGAAGAGCCAAGAAAATTATTGTGGTAATGCAGATCACTCTTCCTTAGGATGGTAGATTCATCGTTGTACTCTAGCTTGTACGCAGGCTTGGCGCTACAAGTTCTGCCATGTCTTTTTAGGCTCTCTCTCCGCGTAAACGACTTGCTACATCGAACACAACTTATCATATTGCGCAGTGGATTTTTAACACAGTCATTCTTCTCGTGTTGTCTTTTATTCTTTCTCAAGATAAAATCTTTACTGCAAAACTTACACCTATGTTCTTTCGATACAGCGTCAGATCCCAAATCAGAATTCATATTAGTTACTGAGACTAATGCCAGATACCAATTGAGTGTTTTAAATTAGATCCAATACTTAAATAGAAATTTTTTCATATTTCATCAGCGAGAATTAATATATCTCCTGCAAAAGTACTTTATGCATGTAGTTCTGCTTTTCAACAACAGATGTCGCCACATGTTGCTTGCAGGTAAATAATATTTAGTTATTTTATGCGGGATGCGGGAAGCTCACTAACGATCGCAAAAGAAGGATGGCTTCGCTAGACTCCAAGGAAAAGGAAGTTCGTCTTGCATATTGGTGCTCCACAGATGTCTCATGGCATAATATTAATTTGACTGAGTAATGATATGTGTTAATTCCACCTTATAAAAATATTGCAAGTTTTGATTTAGTAGCAGAAATTATCGAATTAAATGTAACTCCAAATAAAATGACATGTCTCATTAGACAAAAAAAATCCATGCAGAGAGCGGTTTCTCAGAATAGTCAGAAACACTTGAAGAAACCACAGGAATGATTGCAAGAACACGGGAAAACCCATCAAAATATTGACAAGAATAATTAGGAGCACACAGAGAAAACCATCAAAATATTGACAAGAATATTCAGGAGCACACGGAGAAAACCATCATAATATTGACAAGAATAATCGGAAGCACACGGAGAAAACCGCCACAAGTTTTCTTTGTTATCATAAAAAAAAAAAATTAATAAATAAAAAAACACAACAAATTCAAAAACTGATTATGCTAGCTTGTGAACTTCTCATTGTTGAGCAAAGATAGAGTTCTAGTGCAAGCCAGAATCAGTTTTTGAATTTGTTGTGTTTTTTTATTTATTAATTATTTTCTGTAATATTATGATAACAAAGAAAACTTGTGGCCGTTTTCTCCGTGTGCTTCCGATTATTCTTGTCAATATTATGATGGTTTTCTCCGTGTGCTCCTGAATATTCTTGTCAATATTTTGATGGTTTTTTCTGTGTGCTCCTGATTATTCTTGTCAATATTTTGATGGGTTTTCCCGTGTTCTTGCAATCATTCCTGTGGTTTCTTCAAGTGTTTCTGACTATTCTGAGAAACCGCTCTCTGCATGGATTTTTTTTGTCTAATGAGACATGTCATTTTATTTGGAGTTACATTTAATTCGATAATTTCTGCTACTAAATCAAAACTTGCAATATTTTTATAAGGTGGAATTAACACATATCATTACTCAGTCAAATTAATATTATGCCATGAGACATCTGTGGAGCACCAACATGCAAGACGAACTTCCTTTTCCTTGGAGTCTAGCGAAGCCATCCTTCTTTTGCGATCGTTAGTGAGCATCCCGCATCCCGCATAAAATAACTAAATATTATTTACCTGCAAGCAACATGTGGCGACATCTGTTGTTGAAAAGCAGAACTACATGCATAAAGTACTTTTGCAGGAGATATATTAATTCTCGCTGATGAAATATGAAAAAATTTCTATTTAAGTATTGGATCTAATTTAAAACACTCAATTGGTATCTGGCATTAGTCTCAGTAACTAATATGAATTCTGATTTGGGATCTGACGCTGTTTCGAAAGAACATAGGTGTAAGTTTTGCAGTAAAGATTTTATCTTGAGAAAGAATAAAAGACAACACGAGAAGAATGACTGTGTTAAAAATCCACTGCGCAATATGATAAGTTGTGTTCGATGTAGCAAGTCGTTTACGCGGAGAGAGAGCCTAAAAAGACATGGCAGAACTTGTAGCGCCAAGCCTGCGTACAAGCTAGAGGACAACGATGAATCTACCATCCTAAGGAAGAGTGATCTGCATTACCACAATAATTTTCTTGGCTCTTCCGATCTCGACAAAGAACTTAAATTGAAGGAGGTTGATGATTTACGGAAGAATGAAGACAATGGAAGAATCCTTAACGTGAAAAGTGAGAATATATTCCAGCCGAATTCAAGTAGATCTTTCCTACTTTGTAAAAATGATGGACTCCTAAAAAGGAAGCATGAAGACGATGAAGACACTTCAACATCATCAACATCGAATTATTACGGTAAATTGGGTGAAGACGATTCCTTCTACAGTGATTGTTACAGTGACTCTGAGGCTGTTGACAAAGACATAGACTATGATGAAGCACCTAAAGCTGCCAAGATCGAAGAATGTGGCGGTGTCCTGAGACCTAAACGGTGGAAACGACGTGATATATTAAATAAATCTGATCAAGCTTGTGATGATCACCGTCTCAAACATGAAAGTTACCCTGAGGTTGGTGGTAAAACGGAAGACACCAGAGATCATAATATTTATAAAGGTGCAAGGAAGATGGTGGTAGAAGAGATTGATAACACATCATGGAAAGATCCAAACATATTGGTTGACCGGCTAAGACTTCTACATGGTTCGCTTTGTGCAGGAAACTATTCGTGCATCAAAGAAATATCCTTCATACTCAAGGAACTGAGGAATGCTGGCTACATACAATAATGGCTTGTTTTACTTGCATTTGTATAATGTAAAGCAAAAAAATAAATAATTTAAAGTATAAGAATTTAATGTTTTTATTTCTTGTATTCTGATTTCTAAGACTTAGATCTCGTAACTTGTGCTTCCTTGTTGCCTTTTTTTTTTGTTGATGGAGCTTCCAAATGTGCTGCCTTTTCGATGATGGTGCTTCCAAATGTGCTGCCTTTTCGATGATGGTGCTTCCAAATGTGCTGCCTTTTCGTTGTCGGTGCTTCCAAATGTGCTGCCTTTTCGTTGTCGGTGCTGCCAAATGTGCTGCCTTTTCGTAGTCGGTGCTTCCAAATGTGCTGCCTTTTCGTAGTCGGTGCTTCCAAATGTGCTGCCTTTTCGTTGTCGGTGCTGTCAAATGTGCTGCCTTTTCGTATTCGGTGCTTCCAAATGTGCTGCCTTTTCGTAGTCGGTGCTGCCAAATGTGCTGCCTTTTCGTTGTCGGTGCTGCCAAATGTGCTGTCTTTTCGTTGTCCGTGCTTCCAAGTGTGCTGCTTTTTCGTAGTCGGTGCTTCCAATTTTTTTTTTCCTTTTTTGAAGGTGCTTCCAAGTGTGCTTCCTTTTTTTTGATGGTGCTTCTATTTTTTTAATGTTGTTTTGACTCTAGTATTTTAGTAAAATGTTCTTGATTTGACTAGCGTATTATTCAAACCGGTTAATGTATATAAACGAGTCCTAGACAGCAGGACGCTCAGTTTGTTACTGCCGTCGACGGTGTACGGATCACCTAGTTTGTTTCTTCTGGTGCATAAGACGTGTAATTGCTTGTTCTTGAGACTTCGATGGCATCTTTACCGACTTTAACGTCGTAGTCGATGGAGGATGTACCATCGACTACGGGAACCATGACGTCGGCGCCGACGATGTTGGAGCAGATCCCGTTGGCAACGCCTCTGACAACACTGGAGGAGACTTCGATATGTGCTGTTCCACCATCAGCTGAAGTTTCATCAGCATTGAATACTTCAATTAATGAAGAGCGTACATTGCGTCGGTGCAAATACTGTGGTGCATCATTTACTATCACCTCAAATGCTCGCAGACATGAAAGAAGCGGTTGTTCTTATAATGTTCAAAGAATACAATTTCAGTGCAATAAGTGCAATAAACTAATTTCACGTCTTGATAGCTTACATCGTCATTATAAAAAATGCTCCGAGAAGTATAATGAACATGGTTATTGATTTGACTCATGTGTTGTATCGGCTAATGAGACTATATATAGGTTCTATGAACTTCAGTACGTCTCTGGCTGCGGTGATGAACGGATCGGATAGACATTTAAAGTCATGTAAAAGGCTTAGTCTGTACAATAAGAAGACTGTTTGAATCGAGGAATCCAAAAGGCTTTGGTAATTTATCAGTGTTTTTTTGTACTTGTAGTAGTGTATTGAATTTATTTAATAAATTTTTTTTAAAAGAACTTGTGGTGTTTTTATTTTCTCAAACCTAACACTTTTTTAGTATTTTTTTAAATTAAAGTTGTTTTGTATCGACCAGGGATCGAACCGAGGACGGGAATCGATCGAATCAATATGTAAATTAATGAGTGATTTATTTAATGAATTTTGAACTTTTTCCCGAATCTCTAGCATTAAAATTACGGATTTTCAAGATGGCGTCCAAATTTCAAGATGGCGTGTGAGTAGTATGTAAATGGGCATACTAGATCAGGGTTCAGGGTGTGGTGCCGGTGCCGGCGTCCGCCATCTTGGATTTGTGACGTCACGGCGGCAAAAATTCCTCAAAAGTCCTCAAAAATGACTCAAAATGACTCAAAATTTCCCGTTTTAAGAAAAAAATTCCCGTTTTCGAGGGAAAAATTCCCGTTTCGAGGGAAAATTTCCCGTTTTATTCCTCAAAAATCCCAGCGGCTAGAAATGTCCTGATAGAGGCTTAAGCATCCTTAACTCAAGCCTCAGTTAAGCCTCTATCAGGATGTGACCTTGACCGTTGACCTTGACCCCGACGGCCATCTTGAATCCACCATCTTGGATGACGTCATTTCGTTTTCTCGAACATTCCGGCATTGTGTTATCCGCCATTTTGAATTATGACGTCATCGTTGCAATTTACGTTACGGCCACCATCTTTAAATTTATTATCCGATTTTAATGAAAAAAAATTTTAAAATTATAAAAAATTAAATAATAAAATTTTTAATAAAATATTTAAAAAACAAACATTTACGACACGGAGTTCGGAGTCCTCGGTTCGAACCCGGTGAGGGCAAAAAAAATATAAATGGTGACCGATCCTTCCCCTGTGGCGGGGGGTGCTGGCAGACTGACCCCCACCACTTATGTCAATGCACATATACCATCAGGTAGTATGACGTCATGTCCGCCATCTTGAAATTTGGACGCCATCTTGAAAATCTTTATTTATTATCCGATTTTAATGAAAAAAATTCCAAAATTCATCAAAAAATTAACGTATTTGAATTCTGTTTGATTATATCGATGTACGTCCTTGGTTCGATTCCCGACGAGAGTAAACAGTCGATCCTTCCTCCATGAAAGCTACCTAGACTGATCTATCACCACCAATACCAAGGTATATATCGTCAACTGGTATGACATCATGTCCGCCATCTTGTCTTCATCCACTGGAGACCACCATCTTGTTTTCGTCTGCTAGAGTGTGCCGATAACATGTAGTATAATTATCTGGTCACCACACCTTTGACCTTGACCTTGAACTTTGACCTTGACCTTGAAATTTGACATTGACCTTGAACTTTGACCTTGACCTTGAAATTTGACCTTGACCTTGAACTTTGACCTTGACCTTGAAATTTGACCTTGACCTTGAAATTTGACCATGACCTTGAAATTTGACCTTGACCTTGAAATTTGACCTTGACCTTGAAATTTGACCTTGACCTTGAAATTTGACTTTGACCTTGAAATTTTACTTTGTCCTTGAAATTTGACTTTGTCCTTGATGTCCATCACGGATCCGTCATTTTATGTTCAGTACATGCTACCAGGAGCGACCACCTGCTGGAGTACAACATCTTGTGCGTGTACTCGTATTACCATCATGCTAGTTTTATTCTAACATGCTACAGTGCAGTAATCATTTATTATTACTGAGGTACCCACCATCTTGAAATTTGACCGCCATCTTGAAATCATGTAATTATTTAGCTAGAAATGCGGGAAAAATTCCAATAGTCTCAGAAAAAATCATTTATTAATTTACAAATCGAATCAATGGATCCCTGTCCACGGTTCGATTCTTGACGAGAGACAGTTGTAACTAATTATTAAATAAATGTTAGGTTCTGTTTTCCATTACCTTTCGCAGAGTTTATTAATCATTCACTCTACGAAAATCAACTCAAGTCAATATACCGGACCAACGAATTAAATCAGTGCCGATTAGCCTATTATGAAAGTCTAATTTTTCAATAATCTGAATAACATAAAAGCTGTTCATGTACAAAGCCACACATATAGATCAATTGCCTTCAGTCCATGAGACCGAGTCATGTCATTATCAGACGTATAGGCTAGTCATTTCAGGACCACATGACCTTCGTAATCCATCGTGACATTTTTATACATTCTAAAGGACCAAGTAACCTTGTAAAATATTTTAGTAACACCAAAAGGTGATAAACTAGTAAATATTCAATCACTACATTTTGTACTACGCGCAATCAACAAAAAAGGAAGCACCGACAACGAAAAGACAGCACCACCAACGAAAAGACAGCTCATTTCGAAGCACCGACAACGAAAAGGCAGCACATTTGGAAGCACCGACAACGAAAAGGCAGCACATTTGGAAGCACCGACAACGTAAAGGCAGCACATTTGGAAGCACCGACAACGAAAAGGCAGCACATTTGGAAGCACCGACAACGTAAAGGCAGCACATTTGGAAGCACCGACAACGTAAAGGCAGCACATTTGGAAGCACCGACAACGAAAAGGCAGCACATTTGGAAGCACCGACAACATAAAGGCAGCACATTTGGAAGCACCGACAACGTAAAGGCAGCACATATGGAAGCACCGACAACGTAAAGGCAGCACTTTTGGAAGCACCGACAACGAAAAGGCAGCACATTTGGAAGCACCGACAACGAAAAGGCCGCACATTTGGAAGCACCGACAACGAAAAGGCAGCACATTTGGAAGCACCGACAACGAAAAGGCCGCACATTTGAAAGGAACCAACAACGAAAAGGCAGCACATTTGGAAGCACCGACAACGTAAAGGCAGCATATTTGAAAGGAACCAACAACGTAAAGGCAGCACATTTGGAAGCACCGACAACGAAAAGGCAGCACATTTGGAAGCACCGACAACGTAGAGGCAGCACATTTGGAAGCACCGACAACGAAAAGGCAGCACATTTGGAAGCACCGACAACGTAGAGGCAGCACATTTGGAAGCACCGACAACGAAAAGGCAGCACATTTGGAAGCACCGACAACATAAAGGCAGCACATTTGGAAGCACCGACAACGAAAAGGCAGCACATTTGGAAGCACCGACAACGTAAAGGCAGCACATTTGGAAGCACCGACAACGTAAAGACAGCACATTTGGAAGCACCGACAACGTAAAGGCAGCACATTTGGAAGCACCGACAACGAAAAGGCAGCACATTTGGAAGCACCGACAACGTAAAGACAGCACATTTGGAAGCACCGTCAACGAAAAGGCAGCACATTTGGAAGCACCGACAACGAAAAGGCAGCACATTTGGAAGCACCGACAACGAAAAGGCAGCACATTTGGAAGCACCGTCAACGTAAAGGCAACATATTTGGAAGCACCGACAACGAAAAGGCTGCACATTTGGAAGCACTGACAACGAAAAGGCAGCACATTTGGAAGCACCGTCAACGTAAAGGCAACACATTTGGAAGCACCGACAACGAAAAGGCAGCACATTTGGAAGCACCGTCAACGAAAAGGCAGCACATTTGGAAGCACCGACAACGAAAAGGCAGCACATTTGGAAGCACCGCCAACGAAAAGGCAGCACAGTTTGTATGCATCATCGAATAAGGAAGCACATTTGGAAGCTCCATCAACTAAAAAAGGCAAAAAGGAAGCACAAGTTACGAGATATAAGTCTTAGTAAGAAATCATAATACAAGAAATAAAAACATTACATTATTATAATTTAAATTATTTATTTTATTGCTTTACATTATACAAATGCAAGTAAAACAAGTCATTATTGTATGTAGCCAGCATTCCTCAGTTCCTTGAGTATGAAGGATATTTCTTTAATGCACGAATAGTTTTCCTGCACAAAGCGAACCATGTAGAAGTCTTAGCCGGTCAACCAATATGTTTGGATCTTTCCATGATGTGTAATCATTCTCTTCTACCACCATCTTCCTTGCACCTTTATAATAAATATTATGATCTCTGGTGTCTTCCGTTTTACCATTAACCTCAGGGTAACTTTCATGTTTGAGACGGTGATCATCACAAGCTTGATCAGATTTATTTAATATATCACGTCGTTTCCATCGTTTCGGTCTCAGGACACCGCCACATTCTTCGATCTTGGCAGCTTTAGGTGCTTCATCATAGTCTATGTCTTTGTCAACAGCCTTAGAGTCACTGTAACAATCACCGTAGAAGGAATCGTCTTCACCCAATTTACCGTAATAATTCGATGTTGATGATGTTGAAGTGTCTTCATCGTCTTCATGCTTCCTTTTTAGGAGTCCATCATTTTTACAAAGTAGGAAAGATCTACTTGAATTCGGCTGGAATATATTCTCACTTTTCACGTTAATGATTCTTCCATTGTCTTCATTCTTCCGTAAATCATCAACCTTCTTCAATTTAAGTTCTTTGTCGAGATCAGAAGATCCAAGAAAATTTTGTTGTAATGCAGATCACTCTTCCTTAGGCTAGTAGATTCATCGTTGTCCTCTAGCTTGTACGCAGGCTTGGCGCTACAAGTTCTGCCATGTCTTTTTAGGCTCTCTCTCCGCGTAAACGACTTGCTACATCGAACACAACTTATCATATTGCGCAGTGGATTTTTAACACAGTCATTCTTCTCGTGTTGTCTTTTATTCTTTCTCAAGATAAACTCTTTACTGCAAAACTTACACCTATGTTCTTTCGATACAGCGTCAGATCCCAAATCAGAATTCATATTAGTTACTGAGACTAATGCCAGATACCAATTGAGTGTTTTAAATTAGATCCAATACTTAAATAGAAATTTTTTCATATTTCATCAGCGAGAATTAATATATCTCCTGCAAAAGTACTTTATGCATGTAGTTCTGCTTTTCAACAACAGATGTCGCCACATGTTGCTTGCAGGTAAATAATATTTAGTTATTTTATGCGGGATGCGGGATGCTCACTAACGATCGCAAAAGAAGGATAGCTTCGCTAGACTCCAAGGAAAAGGAAGTTCGTCTTGCATGTTGATGCTCCATAGACGTCTCATGGCGTAATATTAATTTGACTGAGTAATGATATTTGTTAATTCCACCTGATAAAAATATTGCAAGTTTTGATTTAGTAGCAGAAATTATCGAATTAAATGTAACTCCAAATAAAATGACATGTCTCATTAGACCAAAAAAAATCCATGCAGAGAGCGGTTTCTGATAATAGTCAGAAACACTTGAAGAAACCACAGGAATGATTGCAAGAACACGGGAAAAACCATCAAAATATTGTCAAGAATAATCAGGAGCACACTGAGAAAACCACCATAATATTAACAATTATAATCGGAAGCACACGGAGAAAACCATCATAATATTGACCAGATTAATCGGAAGCACACAGAGAAAACCACCACATGTTTTCTTTGATATCATAAAATTACAAGAAAAAATATTTAAATATAAAAATAAATTAATAAAAAAATAAAAAAAATGCATAAATTTCTGGCTTGTACAAGAACTCTATCTTTGCTCAACAATGATAAGTTTACAAGCTAGCAGAAACTGTTTATGCATTTTTTTTATTTTTTTATTAATTTATTTTTATATTTAAATATTTTTTCTTGTAATTTTATGATATCAAAAAAAAAAAGTGGTGGTTTTCTCTGTGTGCTTCCGATTAATCTGGTCAATATTATGATGGTTTTCTCCGTGTGCTTCCGATTATAATTGTTAATATTATGGTGGTTTTCTCAGTGTGCTCCTGATTATTCTTGACAATATTTTGATGGTTTTTCCCGTGTTCTTGCAATCATTCCTGTGGTTTCTTCAAGTGTTTCTGACTATTCTGAGAAACCGCTCTCTGCATGGATTTTTTTTGGTCTAATGAGACATGTCATTTTATTTGGAGTTACATTTAATTCGATAATTTCTGCTACTAAATCAAAACTTGCAATATTTTTATCAGGTGGAATTAACAAATATCATTACTCAGTCTAATTAATATTACGCCATGAGACATCTGTGGAGCACCAACATGCAAGACGAACTTCCTTTTTCTTGGAGTCTAGCGAAGCCATCCTTCTTTTGCGATCGTTAGTGAGCATCCCGCATCCCGCATAAAATAACTAAATATTATTTACCTGCAAGCAACATGTGGCGACATCTGTTGTTGAAAAGCAGAACTACATGCTTAAAGTACTTTTGCATGAGATATATTAATTCTCGCTGATGAAATATAAAAAAATTTCTATTTAAGTATTGAATCTAATTTAAAACACTCAATTGGTATCTGGCATTAGTCTCAGTACTAATATGAATTCCGATTTGGGATCTGACGCTGTATCGAAAGAACATAGGTGTAAGTTTTGCAGTAAAGAGTTTATCTTGAGAAAGAATAAAAGACAACACGAGAAGAATGACTGTGTTAAAAATCCACTGCGCAATATGATAAGTTGTGTTCGATGTAGCAAGTCGTTTACGCGGAGAGAGAGCCTAAAAAGACATGGACGAACTTGTAGCGCCAAGCCTGCGTACAAGCTAGAGGACAACGATGAATCTACTAGCCTAAGGAAGAGTGATCTGCATTACAACAATAATTTTCTTGGATCTTCTGATCTCGACAAAGAACTTAAATTGAAGAAGGTTGATGATTTACGGAAGAATGAAGACAATGGAAGAATCCTTAACGTGAAAAGTGAGAATATATTCCAGCCGAATTCAAGTAGATCTTTCCTACTTTGTAAAAATGATGGACTCCTAAAAAGGAAGCATGAAGACGATGAAGACACTTCAACATCATCAACATCGAATTATTACGGTAAATTGGGTGAAGACGATTCCTTCTACGGTGATTGTTACAGTGACTCTGAGGCTGTTGACAAAGACATAGACTATGATGAAGCACCTAAAGCTGCCAAGATCGAAGAATGTGGCGGTGTCCTGAGACCGAAACGATGGAAACGACGTGATATATTAAATAAATCTGATCAAGCTTGTGATGATCACCGTCTCAAACATGAAAGTTACCCTGAGGTTAATGGTAAAACGGAAGACACCAGAGATCATAATATTTATTATAAAGGTGCAAGGAAGATGGTGGTAGAAGAGAATGATTACACATCATGGAAAGATCCAAACTTATTGGTTGACCGGCTAATACTTCTACATGGTTCGCTTTGTGCAGGAAACTATTCGTGCATCAAAGAAATATCCTTCATACTCAAGGAACTGAGGAATGCTGGCTACATACAATAATGACTTGTTTTACTTGCATTTGTATAATGTAAAGCAATAAAATAAATAATTTAAATTATAATAATGTAATGTTTTTATTTCTTGTATTATGATTTCTTACTAAGACTTATATCTCGTAACTTGTGCTTCCTTTTTGCCTTTTTTAGTTGATGGAGCTTCCAAATGTGCTTCCTTATTCGATGATGCATACAAACTGTGCTGCCTTTTCGTTGGCGGTGCTTCCAAATGTGCTGCCTTTTCGTTGTCGGTGCTTCCAAATGTGCTGCCTTTTCGTTGTCGGTGCTTCCAAATGTGCTGCCTTTTCGTTGTCGGTGCTTCCAAATGTGTTGCCTTTACGTTGACGGTGCTTCCAAATGTGCTGCCTTTTCGTTGTCGCTGCTTCCAAATGTGCTGCCTTTTCGTTGTCGGTGCTTCCAAATATGTTGCCTTTACGTTGACGGTGCTTCCAAATGTGCTGCCTTTTCGTTGACGGTGCTTCCAAATGTGCTGCCTTTTCGTTGTCGGTGCTTCCAAATGTGCTGCCTTTTCGTTGACGGTGCTTCCAAATGTGCTGTCTTTACGTTGTCGGTGCTTCCAAATGTGCTGCCTTTACGTTGTCGGTGCTTCCAAATGTGCTGCCTTTACGTTGTCGGTGCTTCCAAATGTGCTGCCTTTACGTTGTCGGCGCTTCCAAATGTGCTGCCTTTACGTTGTCGGTGCTTCCAATTCTGCTGTCTTTAGGTTGTCGGTGCTTCCAAATGTGCTGCCTTTACGTTGTCGGTGCTTCCAAATGTGCTGCCTTTACGTTGTCGGTGCTTCCAAATGTGCTGCCTTTTCGTTGTCGGTGCTTCCAAATGTGCTGCCTTTTCGTTGTCGGTGCTTCCAAATGTGCTGCCTCTACGTTGTCGGTGCTTCCATATGTGCTGCCTTTTCGTTGTCGGTGCTTCCAAATGTGCTGCCTTTTCGTTGTCGGTGCTTCCAAATATGCTGCCTTTTCGTTGTCGGTGCTTCCAAATGTGCTGCCTTTTCGTTGTCGGTGCTTCCAAATGTGCTGCCTTTACGTTGTCGGTGCTTCCAAATGTGCTGCCTTTTCGTTGTCGGTGCTTCCAAATGTGCGGCCTTTTCGTTGTCGGTGCTTCCAAATGTGCTGCCTTTTCGTTGTCGGTGCTTCCAAATGTGCTGCCTTTACGTTGTCGGTGCTTCCATATGTGCTGCCTTTACGTTGTCGGTGCTTCCAAATGTGCTGCCTTTACGTTGTCGGTGCTTCCAAATGTGCTGTCTTTTCGTTGTCGGTGCTTCCAAATGTGCTGCCTTTACGTTGTCGGTGCTTCCAAATGTGCTGCCTTTTCGTTGTCGGTGCTTCCAAATGTGCTGCCTTTTCGTTGTCGGTGCTTCCAAATGAGCTGTCTTTTCGTTGGTGGTGCTGTCTTTTCGTTGTCGGTGCTTCCTTTTTTGTTGATTGCGCGTAGTACAAAATGTAGTGATTGAATATTTACTAGTTTATCACCTCTTGGTGTTACTAAAATATTTTACAAGGTTACTTGGTCCTTTAGAATGTATAAAAATGTCACGATGGATTACGAAGGTCATGTGGTCCTGAAATGACTAGCCTATACGTCTGATAATGACATGACTCGGTCTCATGGACTGAAGGCAATTGATCTATATGTGTGGCTTTGTACATGAACAGCTTTTATGTTATTCAGATTATTGAAAAATTAGACTTTCATAATAGGCTAATCGGCACTGATTTAATTCGTTGGTCCGGTATATTGACTTGAGTTGATTTTCGTAGAGTGAATGATTAATAAACTCTGCGAAAGGTAATGGAAAACAGAACCTAACATTTATTTAATAATTAGTTACAACTGTCTCTGGTCAAGAATCGAACCGTGGACAGGGATCCATTGATTCGATTTGTAAATTAATAAATGATTTTTTCGGAGACTATTGGAATTTTTCCCGCATTTCTAGCTAAATAATTACATGATTTCAAGATGGCGGTCAAATTTCAAGATGGTGGGTACCTCAGTAATAATAAATTATTACTGCACTGTAGCATGTTAGAATAAAACTAGCATGATAGTAATACGAGTACACGCACAAGATGGTGTACTCCAGCAGGTGGTCGCTCCTGGTAGCATGTACTGAACATAAAATGACGGATCCGTGATGGACATCAAGGACAAAGTCAAATTTCAAGGACAAAGTAAAATTTCAAGGTCAAAGTCAAATTTCAAGGTCAAGGTCAAATTTCTAGGTCAAGGTCAAATTTCAAGGTCAAGGTCAAATTTCAAGGTCATGGTCAAATTTCAAGGTCAAGGTCAAATTTCAAGGTCAAGGTCAAGGTCAAAGTTCAAGGTCAAGGTCAAATTTTAAGGTCAAGGTCAAATTTCAAGGTCAAGGTCAAAGTTCAAGGTCAAGTTCAAAGTTCAAGGTCAAGGTCAAAGGTGTGGTGACCAGATAATTATACTACATGTTATCGGCACACTCTAGCAGACGAAAACAAGATGGTGGTCTCCAGTGGATGAAGACAAGATGGCGGACATGATGTCATACCAGTTGACGATATATACCTTGGTATTGGTGGTGATAGATCAGTCTAGGTAGCTTTCATGGAGGAAGGATCGACTGTTTACTCTCGTCGGGAATCGAACCAAGGACGTACATCGATATAATCAAACAGAATTCAAATACGTTAATTTTTTGATGAATTTTGGAATTTTTTTCATTAAAATCGGATAATAAATAAAGATTTTCAAGATGGCGTCCAAATTTCAAGATGGCGGACATGACATCATACTACCTGATGGTATATGTGCATTGACATAAGTGGTGGGGGTCAGTCTGCCAGCACCCCCCGCCACAGGGGAAGGATCGGTCACCATTTTTATTTTTTTTGCCCTCACCGGGTTCGAACCGAGGACTCCGAACTCCGTGTCGTAAATGTTTGTTTTTTAAATATTTTATTAAAAATTTTATTATTTAATTTTTTATAATTTTAAAATTTTTTTTCATTAAAATCGGATAATAAATTTAAAGATGGTGGCCGTAACGTAAATTGCAACGATGACGTCATAATTCAAAATGGCGGATAACACAATGCCGGAATGTTCGAGAAAACGAAATGACGTCATCCAAGATTTTTGGATTCAAGATGGCCGTCGGGGTCAAGGTCAACGGTCAAGGTCACATCCTGATAGAGGCTTAACTGAGGCTTGAGTTAAGGATGCTTAAGCCTCTATCAGGACATTTCTAGCCGCTGGGATTTGTGAGGAATAAAACGGGAAATTTTCCCTCGAAACGGGAATTTTTCCCTCGAAAACGGGAATTTTTTTCTTAAAACGGGAAATTTTGAGTCATTTTGAGTCATTTTTGAGGACTTTTGAGGAATTTTTGCCGCCGTGACGTCACAAATCCAAGATGGCGGACGCCGGCACCGGCACCACACCCTGAACCCTGATCTAGTATGCCCATTTACATACTACTCGTGTGTCACAGTAATAAATGATTACTGCACTGTAGCGGGTTAGAATAAAATTATCCAGATGGAAATGTACTCTATAATACGAGTACACACACAAGATGGCATACTCCAGCAGGTGGTAGCTCCTGGTAGCATCTACTGAACGTAAAATGTCGGGTCCGTGATGGTCGACAAGGACAAAGTTGAATTTCAAGGTCAAGGTCAAAGTTCAAGGTCAAGGTCAAGGTCAATGTTCAATGTCAACAGTTGAGAACAAAAGTATGGTGACCAGATAATTATACTACATGTTATCGGCACACTCTAGCAGACGAAAACAAGATGGTGGTCTCCAGTGGATGAAGACAAGATGGCGGACATGATGTCATACCAGTTGACGATATATACCTTGGTATTGGTAGTGGTAGATCAGTCTAGGTAGCTTTCATGGAGGAAGGATTGACCATTTACTCTCGCCGGGAATCGAACCAAGGACGTACATCGATATAATCAAACAGAATTCAAATACGTTAATTTTTTGATGAATTTTGGAATTTTTTTCATTAAAATCGGATAATAAATAAAGATTTTCAAGATGGCGTCCAAATTTCAAGATGGTGTACATGACGTCATACTAGGCGACGATATATATGCTTTGAAAAAAGTGGTGGGAGTCAGTATGCCAGCGTCCACTGTGAAGGAAGGATCGGTCGCCATTTTTTTTGCACTCGTCGGGTTCGAACCGAGGACTCCGAACTCCGTGTCGTTAATGTATGATTTTTATAAATAATTTATTAAAATTTTATTATTTAATTTGTTTTATAATTTTTAAAAAAAAAATTCATTAAAATCGGATAATAAATAAAAAAGTTAAAGATGGTGACCGTAACGGAAATTGAAACGGTGACGTCATCATCCAATATGGCGGAAAACACATCACCGGAATTTTCGAGAACACAATGACGTCATCCAAAATGGCGGATCCAAGATGGCGGATACAAAATGGCCGCCGAGGTCAAGGTCAAACTTGTCCCGTTACGCTATGTCCCGTTACACTCATCCAAGATGGCCGCCGTGACGACACAATCCAATATGGCGGTCGGCACCTCGGCACCTCAGCCTGAAGCCTGTGCCAGTATGCCCATTCCTATACTACTAACATACATAAATTTATTACAGTTTTGAATCTATTACAAGTACAAAAACATTAATAATTATATTATATTAGCCAATTATGTTCAGCATTTGTTTCTACATTTAATATTGTGTAGTTCAAGTCGCTGTACAGCTGTACGACCCGATTTCAGAGGTCGATTAGCGAAATACTTAAAACACAATGTTAAAAATATCTTGTTTTATTTCTTGAACATGTTAATTATGTTAAATTGACGTGATATTTAATTAAATAAATATATATTAACCTTAAGTTATATTTTTGCAAAGAAAATACAAGCTTTCGAATGTGCAAATGAAAGTACGTAATGAAATTGTAGGAGCAAATGAAAACCCTCAAAGAAAATGTAGGCGCAAATCAAAGCCCTCAAAGAAATTGTAGGCGCAAATGAAAACCCTCAAGGAAAATGTAAACGCAAATGAAAGCCCCCACAGAAATTGTAGGCGCAAATGAAAACCCTCAAGGATAATGTAAGCGCAAATGAAAGCATGTAAAGAAATATAAGCTATGTATGTCAGTTTGAGTGCTACAGTGCACAAGTCTGCAGTATGACTTTGGTATAAGGACCGTGATAAGTTTAATGGCAATAAATATTTTTATCTTTGTATTTGGGATGATCACGTGATGCTCATTACGAATAATTAATCTACATACTCTAGCAGAGGATGAAAGTTAGTATGATTATATAATCAAGTGTTGTGGGTGCATACATGAGATAATAATATAATACATATGTTGGTGGTCAAGATTAAAGTGGGTGATAACAAAATCTAAGATGGCGGTGGTGTGGATATGTTATAAGTCAAATGTGATGATATAGTCCAAGATGGCGGGAAGTTCAGGGTGTCGACAGTAATGTCAAATGTGATGATGTCAAGATAGTGTTGTTGACAAGATGGCGAACATAAATGCTATAATCCAATATAGTGGAAAGTTTAAGGTGAGGGACATACTTAAGATGTTATAGGTCAATACAGCACTACACTCCAGCATGGCAGAATGAAACTAATATGACGCCCTCTGGCAGTTAATGTGTGTACTAAATGATACTAGCGCTCCTAGTAGTGAATATTGAAAACAAGATGGCGGCTGCACTTGGCTAGACATTAGTGCTCCTGGTAGCGAATATTGAAAACAAGAATGTTGTTGTACTCGGCTATACACTAGCGCTCCTGGTAGCGAGTATTGAAACAATAATAAAAACATATATGTCGTATAATTCTCGAAAAGATGATGCTATTATTACTTTCAATAAAAATATCACAATTCCGAATATCTGTGTTAATGCTTTATATATATATATCTTATTTAATCCTTAGATCGGTAATTGTCTTGATGGCCGAGCGGTTCAAGGCGTATGTTTTCCAACCTAAGTTCAGAGCTGTGTGATGGTTCGAATCTCAGCGGTTCCGAATGTATTTTGTATAAAAACAATATTTTAATATATTGATAAGGACCATTATAACATTGGTATGTAATGAAATATCGACCTTATGTGTATGAATAGAGCGATGGTGATGCTCTCTAGGAACATACATCAGAAACAAAGATGGGGAAATTTAAGATGGCAGAACATAATGTAAAATCAAGATGGCGGCCCCCAGCACAGAAGAAAAAATCAAGATGGCGATAGTAACAACATCCAAGATGGCGGCCTCCAGCAGATGAAAACCAATTACTGTTGTGATGTCATAGACAAAGATGGTGATCGTAACGAAAATTGCAGCAGGTGTGATTAAAAATGGCGGCTATGTCTTCATAATATTAAATACTAGAAAAAAAATGGTAGAAAGTTATAGAATTCATAATGGCGGCTGGAAATGATGTAATCCAAGATGGTGATTGCATAATTGTAAAATCCTACATCCGAAGCCTCATTGGTAGTAACATAATAGAAAATTCTAGAATTAAAAATGGCAGAACATTCTAGACAAAAGGATTGTAGTAAAATTACGTAATCCAAATTGGTGTAAATTCTTGGAAATGATGTAATCAATTATGGCGGCCGGAAATGACATAATCCAAGATGACGACCGGAATTAACGTAATTCAAGATGGCAGCAGGAAGTGACGTAATCCAAGATGGCGACAGAAAGTGACGTAATCCAAGATGGCGGTCGGAATTGACGTTAGGGGCAAAGGTCATAACAGTGACATTAGGGGTCAAAGGTCACGAATCCTGAATCCTGAACCAGGCACCTCTGTCCCCGCATCGGCATAACCTAACTACTGTGTACTTTTTTCCGAATTTTTGGTTAAATATATAACGATTTTCAAGATGGCTTCCAAATGTCAAGATGACAGGCATCCTAGCTGTAAAAAATTACTGCATTCTAGCGCGTTACAATTAAAATAACTTGACGGTATCACCTTCTGGAAGATGAAAACAGTATGTCGGATCCAAGATAATGGCCTCCAGCAGACGAAAACAAGATGGCGACCGTGATGTCATACTAGCTGGAAAAATATCTAACTTGACAATGGTGGTGGGAGGTTAGTTGTAGGTGGCTTCCGTGGAGGGAGGATCCGTGTTTTTTTGCTCTCGCCGGGTTCGAACCGAAGGTTCCATGATGTAAGTGCGTTTAGTAATTAAATTTTTTAAAAATATTATTTAAACAATTTTTCATAAATTTGACAAATTTTCTAATTTATTAACTTAAAAAATACGAATATTCAAGATGGCGGCCAAGAATTCAAAACTTTTTATTAAATTTTTATTAATAATTTTTTTATAAATTTTAATTTCTCCCGATCCTAGCATAAAAATACAAAAATTACGTTATAATTCAAAATGGAAGCCATTGCATTCTAATGGTCAAGGTTATGACTTCGGATGGTTAGGGAGGCTTCTAGTTGCGGATTTTAAGCCACTTTGGGGACTTTTCAAGCTGTTGTCTATTTTCAGGACTGAAAAATAATATTTTCCTTCAAAACGGGAAGTTTTTCCTCGAAATAGTGAAATTATAATTTTTCAAAATTTTTTTTTGTCGGAATATTTTTTTCTCCCAACAATTGGAATTTTTTGCTGGTTTGGGCGAATTTTAGTCATATTATGGTAAATGTTTGGCAAATTTTGGAAAATTTTGAAGGTCAATGTCAAATTATCCACTATAACCTCCATGACGTCACAATCCAAAATGGGCGACATCGACTCCGTCACCACAGTCAGACTCCGTATCCCCGGAATTATATTTACGTACTACCACCGTGGTAAAAGCTAACACGACGATGCATTATGTATCTGAGAATCATTAAATGGTACAATCTATGTATACCAATGATATAATAGTTCGATGTAAAAATCTGTAAATTAAATGATGTTAAGAAGATAACCATAGTAAACAGCTATTTAAAATAATTTCAAACAAAAATATTGTTATTTTAAAATTTTTAGTCAGTTAGCTATATATATTTCCGTTAAAGTATTTGGGAGTTTTTTTTCAGGAAAAACTGTAGGAATGAACTAATATAAGGAATTTAAATGAAAAAAAAGTATATAGAAGTGGTAAGACAATGTTTCTTTGTGTCATGTAACTTGTAAACGTGTGAAATTTCTCAAAAATAATACCATTGTAACCAAATTCCAAACTGCTATAAACAAATATTCACTGGATGCTTGTTTATGAACATAGAAAACCACAGAAAGTTGTATACAAACTCTGTTGACAGAACAACGGTGAAATAAGTATAAGTAGACCAATGATGCTACTTTCCAGGACTGTCCAATCGGAGACAAGTCATAATACATCAGGGTTAACCATGCATTACTGGAACATAAATATTCATGTAAAATTACAGTTATTTATAAATTTGTGCATTTACATGAAAACTACTGTATCATTACAAAATAGTGTTCACTTTTATAATGCGTTTGGATTCTTACCCGGGAATTTATGTTTTTGGATGTCCCAGATCTTTCAATAGCTTCTCAATAGATATTAACTGCGCACATTAATAAGAATGAGAAAACAAAAAGTCAAATTGTTTATTATTCAATTTTCTTTTCCTAGGTTAAAAATAATTATGCTTGAATGACACATAAATTAAAGTATAAAATAATGAGCCAATTTTCGTAAGAAATAATCAACAAAACTTCGAAAAGCGTATTTAATATATGCAAAAATAACCATAGCTATGTGTTGTACAAAGTTACAATATCTTTCTTTTAGTATTACAAACTATTGCTTGCCACTTTGTTTCCAAAGTAATCTTTTGTAAAATTACTTATTTTTTTCTATTTGGATACTGATTGTAGACGCTTCAAGTCCAACTGGCGGTCTGCGCCATGATGTCGGGACATCAAAAACATCGGTTAGGCCTAAGTGTAGTATTTTCATTGTGGAAACATTTGTAAAGATATGTATTTTTTGGAAGTGACTATGCGCAAAGAAGGATATCCTGATTTATACTGTACGATAACAACAGTTTTCGTTCAGATTTTGTTTATTTATTATTGTCAAATTAATTGTTATATTTTAATATTTTATTATTGTAATGTCAGAATTATATTATATTGCTGAATAAGTGTCTATAAGCTAAAACACGAATAATAGAAACTCTGATTTATAATTTCGTCAACAATAGACATTACATCATTTACAACACTTAATTTGCAATCTATCATGAACTGGATTTATTTGAAATTGTTTTATGTTACTTTGGTATTTAACTATAATTTATTGTTAATTTATTTATTTTTCTCACTTACCTGTATCTTGCTGCGTACATGTGTTCAAAGGCCTCCTGTTATGTTTTTACAGCAGCCAATCAGCAATCTGATTTTTAAAACTAACAATAAGACTTTTGTACAACAGGGAGAAATTAGAGAATAGAAAGGAGAAATGTCTGAGGCGTCCTTCGTAAGGCTTAGCCCGATGCCGAAGTGTAGAAATTTTTATATTATTTAACATATTTCTTACGTGTTGGGATAATAAATAGTGCATCAGAGTCTACACGATGCCGGGGCGTGCCGTGAGTAAATGTGGCAGGAAATATCTACGTTGTACTTAATTATTTCCATAATTAGAAGGAAGCTTAAACCATCGACATTATAGCCACGCTTATATTAATAATGCTACATAAAGATTTAGTAACTTCGTTGGAAATTTTGTTTGAATTACGATCTGTGCTACAAGTCAAGATAATAGTAATTAATTCCATTATAGCATTTGCTAATTAACATTTTTCAAGGACATATTTTAGCTGGAATAATAGACCAGTGGTCTACGTGTCTAGTGATCGTTGCTCTCACTGAATTATCTAGCCGCGGTACATTTTAAGAGTTCATTTGAGATACAACTGCATAAAACTAAAATATTAAACATTTAAAGCTGAGTTAATCGTTTCCGGACTATTTTCATTTGAATGCAAGCAACGAACTTTTGAATCATCTATCTCACCATAAATTCCGACAGTTTAATCCAGTTATACCACACCCAATAATATCTATATATATTTTTATTTTAACTTCCGTCAATACAAAACCAATTGCATTTATGAGTGTGTTCTTGTGTATATTTAGTATTAGTGCAGTGTAAGGGTATATGTATGTGTAATTTCAGTGTTAAGTGTGTTTTGTGTCCTGTGCCCTAAAACATTAATATATTTTTATTACAGCTTTACTTACTTACATTATACATTTTCACAACCTTCACACATTACACTATATTCTCAGTTTTTCTCAGTTTTATTTGTGTTTATTTCAAACTTATGTCAGTTGCATCCATCTTCTGGAAGTTATCTCCTGGGTATTTTAATATTATCACAATACGACATCATCAGTAAGTCTGTATTGATACAAAAGAAGATAAAGGTGCCCAATTATAATAATATTAGTAAAATAGTTTCCAGAGAGAATAACAGTACAGAATACAAGTGAAACAGCAACGTGTATTACTGCACATACACAAGCTGTGTTAACTTTTTTACTATCATCTGGCGTGGTCATGTACAATTTCCGCAATATTTTTTGGTGTTGCAATTTGACGATGGCGATGTAAAAAGTGCCGTTAATTATTGGCGAGAGGGGCGCGTAAAATATTAAAAAGCATTTTTTTTGGCTCAACGTTTTTCTAGTCATTCTGTAAAATGTAAAAGTGATATTGGTATTATTGAAGTTAAACTTCTTTAGGCGTATTGAGGGTGAAATTTTAGTATGCAAAGAAATTCACATGAACTTTGAAACGGAACTTGAACAGCCTGAAGTTAATTTCGTATTCGCGTTTCTGCTACACCCACGAGAAAATTCGTCAAGATGGCGGGCCTGCGTGTGGGAGCAGATACCCATTTATATCGCCACGGAGTACATACTAAGCGTATTGGTGTGCCAAATAAACTTTATGATATTAAAACTATTATAGAATATACTTGTAAAATTTTAAAGTAAAAAATGAAATGATAGCGACTCCAAATTTCCTATAATTTAATAGCAAGAGACTTGTTTTAGAACAACATGGCTTAGAAGATATCTACACTGTGTTGAATATATAATTTTAGGATTGCTGCGCTATCTATAATTATTTCTCAATCTAAAGGCTACAGTTCACAAGTTTTATGTATTACTCGTTATTTCAAATTACCTATTTCAGTGCATTAAAACAACAATGTAAACCTCTAACGCGTGGACATAAATATACGCAAATTTTTTTTAAACCTGATGCAGAATATTATGCATTAGCATGGATGGATATGGTTTTCGCCATCTTGAACATGAATTTTAATAATTATCCTACACAATCGTACCAACTGAAAGAATTTTATTGTTTTTACTTGTTTGAGTGAAAGGTTGGTAAATTAATCTCAACGAAATTAATACAACTAACTTAATGGTTTTTATCGAATTAGTTTAGCATAGGTGGTATTTGGTTACTGTAGGAATGAAGTTATTAAGCCAAGCTTCTTACATCGAGTAAATCTCGAACTGTTCGGTTGTCTGACTGTATGTCATTTGATTTGAAATTTGGAAGTAGTTGTAAAAGGTTGCAAATCGTCGCGAAGGTGAGTTATTAAACGTTTCTTCGTATTTCGGAGTATCTGATTTCTTAAATAAATAATTATTTATTTCCGAGGTTAGGTATTTCGCACAAATTTCTGATTCTAACAAAGTAAAGGGTCAGTTGGGTTGAATAAGATACATTAAAATGTTTTTAATTGGTAATGAACATGTACTTAGTACATAGTTAATGTAGGAGACATAACCTAACCAACAGTTTACACGATTTAACAGTAACTTAAATGTAGCCAACCTAATATAACCAATCATTAAAACTGTATACGCTGGGCAGAATAATTGAATAATGGTGATGCCTTTTTTGCAGAAATATTAGAAAAAATTCCGGGAAGTAAAAAAATAAATAATTTTTCGTATTCTCCTTTTCGGATGCGTGACTGTTGTCAATAATTACAATATTGGTTATTAGTGTCCTAAATACTATAACTACGTCAATGCATGGACGTAGAATTTAGATAGGGGAAGGAATGAGGGGGCATGGAATTGAAAAGCTCCTGTGAAATGGGGATGATAAACGTAATTATAACGCCAGAACTATGTTTTAAAGAATTTTTAAAAGTATTATAAAGTTTTCCGCTAATTGCATGCATGAATGTAAAAGAACGCTTAGAGATATAGATCTTGTGTGGGTTACCCCCATGCGCAAAACCTGGGACCTTCCTCACAGCATGCCATCTCCTGATATTATTATAATAATAAAACTAGACCCCTCTTAGCTAATGGACTTTCCGGGGTTTTAGTTTTTCAAAGTCATGGCTATTTAACCTTACTCGGCTATGAAGTTTTAAATTTAACCCTCTTAAGAAAAATTTTTAAATAAAATGAGAGCAAGTCTTTGAGTGATGTGTAATATTTAACCTCGGTAACGAGTAAACTCATATGTTTACGTGATGCAAATACACTTATAACACGAAACTTGGACACAAATTATACGTAGATTTCTTAAAAATAAAACCAAGCGTGATAAATAAGGGCATATTGTGTTTTCAACTACATTTCTTGACGCGAAACACGCGTAGTTCCCGCACCCGCCGCTAGAATTCGCTGCCAGAGTAGCTACGTCGACTATTGAAACATTTTATTAGCAGACCGACATTTCAAACCATATAATGGAACGGCTCCGATGAAAGCGAAAAAAGACTTGGGGGAAAAAAATGCTATACCTTGGCTTTGGACCTGATCTTGTTAAAATTCACTAAACAGTTACACTATAAAGTTTACCTTTGGCTTTTTGAACTTTGGTTCGCGTCATGCGCCTCGGATCGCAGCATCGTGGCCACACATTTCCGTTCTCGAAATGACTCTTACCAAGCGCCGTGTACCGGGAGCTAAGACTGCCGTCTCCCGAGGGTGCAACAGGCCAAGCGCGGCTCCAGAAGGGGGGCGGTGGGGGCGTTAGCCCCTCCCGAGACCAATTTTATTGATTAGTGTATATTTATGTTTACTTAAATATTTAATTTCATATGTTAAACTTTTTCTCATCAAAAGTTGTATGGAGCCTCTAAGGTTCTTTATTGGAAACCTGTAATTTGTAAATAATATTCCAAGGCCAATATCTGACCACTTTCATTTTTTTGCAACTACGACCTTTCTTTGTGCGATAGCCCCTACCGAAAAGTAATCCTGAAGCCGCCATTGCAACAGGCTGTTGTTGCGCAGCTGCCTCCCGGCCCGGCATGATGCTGCTGCTGGCGCTGCTGCTGCAGCTGCTGCAGCTGAGCCCGCGAGCCGCCGCCTTCGACCCCGACCAGGAGGACTTCCTCAGCGACGAGGAGCAGCGCGCGCGCAACTACCTGGACTACGTGGACGCCGAGTTCGCGCGCCGCTCCACCGCGGCCGTGCGCGCCGCCTGGGACTAC
This sequence comes from Bacillus rossius redtenbacheri, assembly GCF_032445375.1. Taxonomy (NCBI): domain Eukaryota; kingdom Metazoa; phylum Arthropoda; class Insecta; order Phasmatodea; family Bacillidae; genus Bacillus; species Bacillus rossius. Next base: position 19,602,065 of record NC_086336.1, read on the forward strand.
GCCTCCAACATCACCGACGAGAACCTCGCCCGCAAGGTGATTCTCTCTAATAAGTTTAAACCAACGCAATCTCTTTCTTGATTGAGATCAATTACTTTTTTTTAATTGTGATGTCAGTATTTTATGACGCGATAACGTCTTATATATCGATGAACGCCGGCTGCACGCACGAAAAATTGTCACGTTCCGCCTGAGCCGAGCGTGCAAGAACCGGCCAACCACCGTGCGAGAAAATCTATAATATCAAACAGGTTAAGGCGGGCTTTTTAACTAATTGTTCGTGTTTATATTTACACAAATTTTTTAAATTAAATTTGCAAAAACTGTAAATAATATTTGAAAATTAAAAAGTATGCAATTTTTCATCAATGGTTTCTTATGACTTTATCACGTAAAATTATCGTCTGTAAACCGAAAGCCCCCACCCCTTTTTTTTAAATTGTGATGTCAGTAATTTTTTAAATCACGAATAAAGTAAATTAAGGACGATCACTCTAAAAAGGCAGAGGTCTTACAAGCGAGATCTTAGGCTTGCCACTGACTAGTCGGAGGTGTAATTGTATAAGCGAGACGGGATTACAAGTGACGTATAAATAGGGGCCTGTTCTTTTCGCGATCGCGATTAAACGACGATAAACGCGAAATCACCGTTAAATACAATTTTTACGCGAAATCGCCATAACACAGCGTTTTTACACGAAATTTTGTATTAAAACGCGAAATCGCAGTGTTTTTAAGCGAAATTTAAATACTGGTTAAAAGACGTGTCTCGTCAATGGTAAACAAACACCGCAACATGGCCGCCGGACATTAATCATAAATGCACTAACGCAAACAAAAGCTTACACACGCTCACGTTATAATGTTAAACCCAAAAATATACTGTAAAAATATGCAAAACTACGGCGTTTATTTTCCTTTCCGGCATAATGTTTGGATAGATAAGACAAACAGGCGAAGTTTTAAAGCGTACGCACACCGCTCGGGGGACTGACGTCAGCTTGGAATAGCGACACCGGATAAATACAAAAGCAAGCAGATGATTGGGCGAACGGTGTTTGTAACAGCTATACGTGAGTGGCCATATCACGTCAGCCGGGGGCGCTGGCATAGGCTATAGTTGGAACAGCGTCGTAGTATCAAGCAGATTAAATCGCGCCAAAAAGCGGAAAAATGTAAACAAACATTAATTTTCGAATGGTGTGACGATGATGATTAGTAGGCCAACAGTTTTTATAGATTTTGTTGGGTCGTTACAACAACGCGGAAATACCATAACGCCGAATGTCAAAATTGACCACAAAGCCGAAATAACAATGAATGAATTTGTGTGTGTTTCTTAAATGTACCTTAACGCCAAAATACCACAATCAAACCTTACCTTACCTTACTTACCTTACCTTACCTAACCTAACCTAACCTAACCTAACCTAACCAAACCTAGTCTAACCTAACCTAGTCTAACCTAACCCAACCTTTGTGGCAGCCCTGTAATGACATTTTTCGGCGTTGTGGTACACAGCAGTTTTCTAACTGTCGTCGTTGTGATCAATTTGGCATTTCGGCATTGTGGTGCGTCCTCGATTTTGTTAAAGGGATTAATAGTTTTCCAGATTAGTTTATGGGAACAAACTAATAATCAGTGTCTAAATCAAAAGTATTGTCATATTTAAATATATATGTAACCTAATTGTTTAGGGTATTCAGTAATGAGTAGGTTCAAGTAAAATTATTTAACTTAAATAATTTTAGATATATTTACGGTAATACACGCTTTTTTTTTTAGTTTTTAGCACAGCTTTTGTGTTTTTAAGTGAATTTTAGCACCGCTTTTGTGTTTTAAAGTGAATTTTAACACCGCAATTGGTAATTTTTAATGACGAAATCTGAAAATTTTATTTACCACTTTCAGGGGGCCCTACGTATAAAGAATTTTTTTTTTTCGGGAGGGGTGTATTGAAAAAAATAATAAAAAAAATAATGAACACGAGTATTAAAAAAACTTCAATTTTTATTGACACTAAACGCTCTGACATAAGGGCATACAGAAGAAACAGTAGGCGACTCGACTTCTCCCACAGAAACATACTGTCTTCATTGATATTTTTTAAATGTTTTCTTAACTTCTGAAAAGGGGGGTGGGATGTATTCCTACCTATTCTACGTCAGCCACTGACGCTCATTATTGCTTCTAGTGCGGTGTCGCCTCTAAGAGCAAGACTGTAGACTAGCGTGCACGGGGCGACTATGAGAGTTCAGAGGTACCATAACATACGACAGGGGAAAAAAGATAAAGGTGAAATGCAAGTCTCTTGAGTGCTTCCATGAATCTGTACCGGATGTTCCATGGATAAAAATCATTCTAAAACATACGTCTTAAACATTTTCACTATTCTAAAAATATAATTTAAAAATGAAATATGGAAACAGATATACTCATCTACCCTCGACTTATATTTAAATGCTTATATTACTCAGATATCTTAAACAGTTTTCAAATCTCGCGGTTTCTTCTGAAGCTATGTACACCGTATGTGTGCCCAGGTTTGCAGGGTCTTTAAACAAACGTACCTAGCCGCGCGCTAGAAGTGATTACAGTTCTACCACAGATCACTAACTGCACTGCAGGCAGCGTTGCTGATGCCATCTGTGTTTTCGGCAAGTAACTTTATTGCTAAAATTATGATACATAAATTCGAAGGCCCGTTCCACAATGACACGGAAACAGACGGAACACGGAAACGAAGGCGGATTTCACGGAACAGAGCTTCTACAATAGCACGCAAACGGAGACGGACCCGAACGGACATGCTAAGCAGTGCTGAAGTTTTCCGTTTACGTTACTCCGTTAGACCAATAGGAGCACGTTATTTATTCACTGCAGTTGTCAAGCTACAGTTGCGCGTTCATGTTTATTAAGATATTAGTTTTGACTAATGTTGGTTTCCGCATTTCTCGACAACTTTTTTTATGCGTGAACAACAAAACACGATTTGTTTTGAAATTTGAATTGTGCACGTGGGTTTCATAATGACGAATTTTGATGAACTTTTAATTTTCATGGTTAAAGATATACCTGCTATATATGACAAGACGGAGAAGGACTACTTTACCACCGCCACAACGCAAAAAAAAAAAAAATAACGAATCGACTTACTATATTACCAAGTTAACAACCATCCATTTCGATTTAACAGGTAGTTCACTTGATACTCGTAGTTTTCAGTTACGTCACGCTCGCTCTTTCTTATTGGCCAAGATTTCTTTCGGGTCCGTGTATTGTAGAACGAGAAAAATATGGACGGAACGGAACAATACTCATTTTTCGTCTCCGTTTCCGTCTGTTTCGTTTCCGTGTCATTGTGGAACAGGCCGAAAGGTTTAAGTACAATAAAATTACAGGTTATGTGTAAGTTAAGCGTTTAGAAAATTAAACAAACCTTAATATTCAGTTTCGAGTCTTATTTAGAGGTTTCAGAAAACATGTGTGAGTAATATGTCCTGCAGCTGGAGTAGGAGTGTGGAACCGGAGCTACTTTTTACCATCATGGATGACCTTGACCTTCAAAATTAGGCAAAATTGCCAAAAAAAGACATAATTTTCCAAAAATCGCACAAATTTACAATTTATAAAGAAACATTTCCACCAAGAGAAACAAAAAAAAAAATAAGTTATATCCCTATTTAGAGGGAACGATTCCCAATTTAAGGAAAAACTTTCCGTTTTAGACCTCGAAAAATGCCAGAGACTTGAAAATGACTAAAAGTGGCTTAACTTTTAACCGTTGCAATAATCGTTACGGTGACCATCTTAAAAATCATTAATTACTATTAGAAAATTTTAGGAAAATTATAACATTTATAAAAAAAATTATATAAGTTATAAATAATATATAATAATAATAAATAATCCGTCATTTTGAAATTATAACTTCACGTCCGCCATCTTGGAAATTCGTAATTATTTAGATAAAAATTTGGGAAAAATTAAATTAAATTAAAAAAATTATTATATTACAATTTTATTAAAAAATTGTTTAAAATACGCACCTACATCACGAAGCTCGAAGTCCTCCGTTTGAACCAGGCGAGTAAAAAATAAAAATGACGATGGATCCTGCCTCCACGGAGGCCACTGACAGACTGACCTCCCACCACTAATACCAATGTTATATTATGGCAGCTAGTATGACGTCACGTCCGCCATATTGTTTTGGTCTGCTGGAAGCCACCCTCTATGATTATGTCATCACAGCCACACTCATGTTTTCGTCTGCTGGAGGCCGCAATATTGTATTATGACATCACAGCAGCCATCTTGTTTTTGTCTGCTGGAGAACGCCATATTAGATTATATCATAGCAGCCATATTATTTTCCTCTTCTTGAGGCCGCCATCTTAAATTATGACATCAGAATCGCCATATAGTTTTCGTCTTCTAGAGGCCGCCAACTTTATTTTCAGTACTTGATACTAAGATCGCTAGTGTTCCGTACTACACACGTCGTCTTATTATGAGTGCTGCCGCCATCTTGTATCCAGTATTCGATACAAGGAGCACTAGTGTCATAGTACACACATCGACGGCTAGAGTGTACTGCTGCCATATTAGTTTAATTTTTACCCGCTAGAGTGCATTAGTATTTATTGCTAAGGCACTCGCCATCTTAATGGTCGTCTTGGCCGCCATCTTGGAAATCCATAATAAAGAACCTAGAAATTATGAAAAATTCAAAATCTCATTTTAAATATCATTCATTAATATAATTATTGACTCATTTGGTTTCTGTCCTTAGTTCAATACTTAATCGATAAATAAAAACAATTTTATGTAAAGAATATTATTTAAAATTTATATGGTAGAAAGTTCTAAAACAGTCTTAAATTCCTCTACTACCAGTCTCCAGTAAGCCGATGATGACATATTGACAGTTTTATTGAAATGCTGTAATTATTCAGCTAGAAATTTTGAAAAATTCCAAACATCATCAAAAATTCACTCATTATTTTACTTATTGATTTGATCTAATATCGTATTTGTTTCGATTTTTGGTAAATGCAAAACATGTAATTAAATTATATAAAACAATAAAGGTACCATTATAGTGACAGACACAAAAATAAAAGAACACTTTTTTTACAAATAAATTTTATTACATAAATTCTACACTACTACAGACACACAATGTAATAAACATTTAGTTCTTCATTGACTTGGACTGACTAATTCTCAGTTCAAAGCGGTTTACTGAAGACAGAGACCAACCAGATCCTTTTCCAACATAATCCATTTCTTTTCAACAGAGTTTCTCGATACTGCGTTTAACAGAATGCTTCACATCTACGTGAAGGTAAATGAGAGTATTCACTGACTTGAACGCGCAATTATTCACATTATCCTCGAACGGATATGGTTTGCCTGCCATATACGCATTCCAGCCACAAATTATTTTTTAGAGATCCATGTGTGCTACTTTATCATGTTTTAATTGATATCGTCAAGAAAAGTACAAATGCCTTTTGACTTACTAAATGTATTAAATAATACCTATTAATCTTTCAACGTTCCACGAAATGCTTGTTTCACCAAGTGGAAGCCATTATCATTTATCTGTAATGCACCAAGTACAGTCTTGGGTTTAGATTCATTACCAGGCATAATCAAAATCAGTTGCTGAACAACTGTTTGTTTGCTTGTACGCACACGAGTCTCCAATAAACCTACGATTCGAAATGTCTGCAGTTAGTTTTCCAGTGGACACATGTGCTACACCTTTACAGTTTTTTTTTTTTTGCGTGCCGTCACAAACATTGCTGCTGTAATATCAATTACCGGTGTATTCTTAAGCGAATTATTCATTCGTTATTGTAGAAAAACCTTTATTATCTGCAACGCAACACGTCCTTACATGTCTGCAATTGTGTTTTCATATTATCTTTTCTGTCTAACTGCTTACGCATTTCTCACAGCCAAACATTTTGCGAGGAGGATTCTTAGCACATTCTTTCTTCTCGTGACGTCGAACATTACTGTTGTTTGAGAAAATATTTTCCCAATAACGACATCGGTAAAAAATTAAACCAATTTGGCGGCAGTGCACTCTGGAAGACAACGTGTGTACTACGTGACACTAACGCTCCTTGTATCGAGTACTGAAGACACGATGGTGGAAGCATTCTCTAGCAGACGACGTGTGTACTTACGTACTACGGGACATTAGCGATCTTGGTAGCAAGAACTAAATATAAAATTGGCTGCCTCTAGCGGACGAAAACAATATGGCGACTCTGATGTCATAATCCAAATGGCGGGCTCCAGCAGAGGAATCAATATGACTGGTGTGATGTCATAATCCAATATGACGGTCTCCAGCAGACAAAAAAATAGTGTGGCTGGGATGTCATAATCATAGATGACGGCCTCCAGCAGATGAAAAAAATATGACGGACGTGACGTCATACTAGCTGCCGTAATATATACATTGGTATTAGTGGTAGGAGGTCAGTCTGTCGGTGGCCTTTGTAGAGGAAAGATCCGTCACCATTTTTATTTTGTTCTCACCGGTTTTGAACCGAGGATTCCGAGTTCCATTATGTAAGTGCGTTTTTAATAAAATTTTTATTAAAATTGTATTAAAATAATCCATTTATAATTTTAAATTTTTACCCTAATTTCTAGCTAAATAATTACGAATTTGAAATTTGGCGGACGTTAAGACATAATTTCAAAATAACGGAATGTTTTTATTTATATATATATATTTATAAATTTTATAATTTTTCCCCAAATTTTCTGATAATAATTACGGATGATTAAAATTGTGACCGTTACGATAATTGCAACGGTTATATCACAATTAAAAATGGCGGCCATGACATCCTAATGGTAAAGGCCATGACCTCTGTTCCTAAGGGCGGGTTTTTAGGAGTGTTAAGCCACGGTTAGGAATTTTTAGTCAAATGGCATTTTTTTAGGACTAATACGGGAAATATTTTGATAAAAACTCCGCTCAAAATAGGAATTTTTTTTCTTATTTGTTGATATTTTTTGACGGAAATTATCCCCTAAAAACTGAAATTGTTTGGCTAATTTTGTCTAATTTTTTTTCACATTTTGTGTAATTGTTTCGAAATTTTGGGCAAATTTTGAAGGTCAAGGTTATCCATGATAGCCGCCGTGTCGTCATAACCCAAGATGGCGGATAGTGGCTCCGGCTCCACACACCGACTCTAGCTGAAGGCCATCCTTACTTCCTTACTAATATTATAAATGCGAAAGTAACTCTGTCTGTCTGTCTGTTTGTTACCTTTTATCGACTGAACGGCTGAACGGATCGTAATGAAATTTGGTAAGGAGATAGATTATATCCTGGGGATGGACATAGGCTATATTTTGTCTAAAAATATAAATTTTAAACGGGTTAAAAAATTATATATTAATTTTATGTAATGTGTGTCATAGATATACAAACTGTTAGTGTCATTCTTCTATGTCTGCCGAGAAATAGCTTTCAAGCCATTGCGTTACGTTTTGCTATTGTAAGTAACTAAGTAGAGAGTAAGAAAAAAATAAAGATCTTGACAGTTTGTAGTGTCGCCATATTTGTTTCAATTTTCAATACCGTTTTTGTATATTACAATTTAAATTGCAGAAAAAAATAATGTTTCATAGACACATAAATAGTGAGTGTGTGTCATTTCTCTATGTCCACGAGGTCTCGCCGCGTCAATTTTCTCCTTGGGGCGAACCGGTCCGCTTATTTAAATAAACAGCTTTTATCGTTGAATGGTTTCATGATTTATTTCATGAAAATCTGCTCTCATAAAAAAGTTAGTTTTACAGACATTCAATAGGTGTCTCGCTCTCTCTGAAGATCAATCTATGAATCGTTACAAATTTATTTCCTTTATTTTTTTAGTTTGATTTGATACAATATGATTTCACTAAAAATCAATTTCTACCCATTCCTATTTTCATTTCCACATTACGAAGTTTCACTTCTTCCACGCGGAGGGACTCCACGCAATATTTTTGCATGCAATTAAAAACTATTTTTTAATGATGCCAAAGAAGTATAACTTCTCATGCGCGTACCTAAGTACACGCACCCATTTTTTAAATTTAATTTCTTATATATATATATATATTTTTCTCCCTACCTAGGGCACTCATAATTCTTTTAAATTTCACGTGTATGTTTTCAATGTCATTCGAGTTGTACAATTTTTTTTTTCAAATTGGTCATTATTTATACTTTGTTTAATTTTGGAAACATACGTATTTTAGGTATTATGACAAATAAAAAAAAATTAGTTTCACTAACATTCTTAGGTTCTTATTGTGTTGATTGTTTCAAGTTTAATATTATGTAGGTACATACATTCTTAAACTTATAAATTTCTTCGAAATTTATTCATTATATATGTCAATATTGTAATTTTTTTACAGTACCTACTTATTTGCAAGGAGTTTGGTTTAGTGTTTATAATTTATCTGCTGAGCGTCAAGAGTCTTAGGGCTGCTGAGACCGAAGACCTGAAATATTTATCAATTATGTAATATATTGTTGAAAAATTTGAATTTTACTATTTCAGTAAAGTTGATTTTTTTTATTAATTAGAATAGTTACGTGTAATTGCCATCTTCCTTTATTTCATATTAAACATTATGTTTGGTTGAGTGTGAGATAATTTTATTTATGTATGCTTTAATTTCATTTAATTTCTTATATATATTCTTACCTACCTACTTCTATTAAATTTCAGGCGGATGTTAACATTGTCATTCCAGCTGTATAATTTTTTTGTCAAATTAGTTGTTATTTATACTTTTTGTTTCATTTTGGACTATGTTTTTTTTTTTACTTAATTCAAAGTTTTGTGGTGTGTACAGGGAGTGATATCTCTATTAATTTCTATACTCCTTTGGATAAGCGGAATATTTCTACCACAGTTTTACATATAAACAAATCCTACAAATGTTTGAAACATTATGACAAATAAAAAATAGTTTCACAAACATCCTTAGTTTTTTTTGGTGTGTATAGTTTGAAGTTTAATATTATGTATGTACGTAAATTCTTAAACATACAGTTATTATTAATTTATTTAGATAATTATTCATAGGTAGGTAATAAGCTTTCTATTTGTCAATATTGTTATTATGGTAGATAGGAGTACAGTAAATGCCTACATTCTTATATTCCTTTATATCTCTTTCGATTTGGAGTGTTTCCGAGTCATTCGTGGTCCTCGAAAGTTTAAAATTTTTTAAAAATCTATCTCTTTCGATTTTAAGTGTTTTCGAGCCATTCAGGGTCCTCGAACCCCCCGCCCCCCTCTGGGAAAAATGCCCCAAAATTTCGATAATTTCAGGAATTTCAAATATATATTCTTTCGAGATGGAGTGTTCCAAACCATTCGAGGTCCTGAACATCCACTTTCCGCAAAAGTGAAAGCCCCAAAATTTCGAAATATAAGAATATATATAATTGGATGTTGGCATGTATGACGTCGATAAATTCTTACACCGTTTGACCGATCGCCATGAAAGTTCGCACATCAAAGTGTTTTTATCATGGAGAAGGTTTATATGCTAACCATTTTTTTTTGTAACTCGCCGCTAGATGGCGCTGTAGCGCATCAACTTCTAAACCTTTCAACCGATCGCCATGGGTAAACAGAAAACCATAGGTCACAGATACACAAACAGTAATTATGTGTCATTTATTAATGTCCACCACACTGGAAATATCGCTATCCATTCTGCTGTAACTCGCGGACAATATATCACCCGGTGTTCAGCCCGGGCAAAGCCGGGTACTGCAGCTAGTACGATTATAAACTACTTGTGTGTAATGTGGAATCGATAAAAGCTATCCGCAGCTAAACGGTCTTGCCACGCTAATGGCTGTGTCGTCAAAGAATTGTAAGTGGAACAAACATGTGCCAAATATTAATGCAGTTACACCACTCTCTTACTGATCGTTACAATGTTACGATTTCAACATTATACTTTCTACGTTGCGCTACTTTTCGTTATGCTCCGATGATGTAATCGCCTTATCAGCTGCAAAGAAGTTTAACGTTACTGTTTTCTGCTATAGTAATTTTGTTATATTACACTATTTGAAATTCTTCCCTAGTTTCTTAGTTTCGCAAGCACTGAAATACGTGATACTGAAACACATTGGGACAGTATCTTCAGGTGGCATGGTAGCAGTTGCGCCTTCCTAGGACGAACATGTGTCCATGGGTGTAAAACGGAACATCATTCCACGGGTTCACAGGTTGTCGGTAGTGCAGGTAGAAGATAGAATTATGGCGTTGAGCCCAGTAGCATGTTCTCCGAGCTGGGCAGATGCAGGTTCCAACGGGCGGCTCCAGTTAAACTACCCCTCCTCCTCCGCCCCACCCACATTCCACCGTGGGGCCACTTCCGGCCGGAAATGCCAGCCTCTCGGTATTAGCGCGCCGGGACGAACCTTGCAGCGATCAGCGACGCAGGGAAACACGGGCAGAGGAAGAAAAATAATATGCACGGCAGAAGACCGAAAATCGTTTGACCGACAGGCAGTAGACCTAATACAGTTTTGCCGAAAGTCATTTAACCAACATGTTGTTTTGCCAAAAGTCATTCAACCGACATGCAGCAGATAAAGTTATTTTTCCAAACTTCTTTTAACTGACATGCGGACATGAGGTAGACCGACAGTTGTTTTGCCAAAAGAACAACAACAAAAAAAAAACATTCAACCAACATACAGTAGGCCTGAAGTCGTTCAGCAAAAAAAAAATATATATATATATATTCAGCCGATATGCATTAGATCTAAAGTAATTTTACCAAACAATATTAAACAGACATGCAGTAGACCTACAGTCAATTTGCCGAAAACCGTCTAACCAAAATGTCAATTGAACGATACTACCTTTTCATAAAGTAGTTTCTTTTACATTTCGGACAAATGACATTCGGTTTACTGACTGCTGTTGGTTGGTGCTTATGTTGGCGATTAAAAAAATCACCAATGAGCCAAACATTTTTTTATTAAAACAAATAAAATAGATAAAAATAAAAATGTGTTAAGATACTGAACACGTATTTCAGAAGTACCACGTTCGAAACCCGGCCATGATGTCCTGATCTCGGTCATCCATGGTTTCCCCAAGTTTCTCCGTACGAGTGCTAGGGTGGTTCCTTGCATCGTCGCTTCTTTCCTAGACTTACATCAATTATGCAGTCATGTGTTACCGTCTCTAATGCCCCTGCTGTCGCCGGGAACATAAGTACACTGTAATAATTTTTGTAAATAGAACAGAAATATTCTTGTGAAATTACAAATGTATGGATATTTGTACATTTACATGAAAACATCTGTACCGATACAAAATAGTGTTCGCATTTGTACTGTGTTCGGATCCTTAGCGGGGCATTTATGCTTTGTGTTGTCCCAGTACCTCCAACAGTTAAAGTTATTTGTCGACCGTCCCTGCATAGCTTCCCAGTATTAACTCCTCATATTAATAAGCATAATTAAACAAAATAAAGTCAAATTGTTGAATATTCGATTATATTTTCCACGTTTTTTTAAAAATATTCTTCAATGAAACATTAATTAAAATATAAAATTATGCACCAATTTTTGTAATAAATACCCAGTATTATCTTGAAAAGCTTATTTCATATGTGCAAAAATAACCATAGTAATGTGGTCTAATAAGTTACAACATCATTCTAGTAGTATTCCGAACTATTTCTTGACCACTGGGTTTCGTCGTTACCCGTGCAAATATTTGTTTTTACTTATACTCACGGCTACATTGTTAAGGATAATGGTAAGAATTATGGCAAACAAAAAACTCACTTGGAATAAAACCCGTTCCATTTTTGAAATAAAGTAACTATTAGGGATTCTTCAAAACTAAGACAAACATTAAATTATTCTGCTGGTGAAAACGTATAACTATAACTTTCAAGTTTTTTTTCTGCTTGGGAAGACTCAGAACCTATGGCGGGTAGCAGCAGAATAGAAGGAGGCTTAAGATGCATCACAAGAGAACTTGTTCGCTAGGGTACTTAAATCAGGTGGTTATTTCATAAAAGCGATTGAAGATTATGCAGTGTGGTATTTAACGCAATGTAAAGTAAAACTTACATAATTTTTACAAACAATCTCTTATCGCAATTTCCACAAAATGTGTTAATCATCAAACATAAGTATTTTATTTACTAAGTGCAATGAGTAAACATATAAATATGTGTCCTCGTTTACGCAGTAAAAATTAACGGAACGCCACTTGATGTAAATAAACTTATTTTCATGTAGGCAAAGAAATATAAAATTTAATAACATATCTTACAACTGTGTCACAATTTCACGTACATAATTTTGTTGTGTATTACAATGAAAAAATACAATAATTTTACACCCGATCACAGATACAAAATAACATGTTATTCATCCAAGAAGCTTGTTTATCAACGTTTTTTTTAGCACAAATGCCACCAAATATTTTTTTCAAGCGGTGACTTAGGAGTGAAAAAATGTTTTTTTTTTTAATTTATTAAGTTTTTCAGAGTTTTGAAAAGGCTTCTTTTAAAGTTTTTCGAAGAATGTCACTGCATGGATAAATTATGGAAAAGGTACCGTCAGCATTTTTTCTAAGTTACATAAATGCATCCAGAGTACTAGGTAGTATTTAATAAGTTTTCGGTTTCGTAGCCTAGTTTCTGGTACGAGTATCTCATTTTAAGTATTCGAAAACATCTGTAGCCAGCAACGTGTGCCAAAGATCTGAACTCGTGAATAAATAATCTTGTCCACAGTTACGCTTACCAGTGCCACAATAAGTTCAGTTAATCTTGAGATTTTCAAAACACGTTCATCTGACCGCTTGTATTCATGATTTAAATTACGTTCACTGAATACTGAAGCAGCAACATCTCTCCTGGTGTCTAGGTGATATACAGCTACTGTACCTGTATGACAAAGCTTCGAATTGCTGTCGCTGGCTTAGAAAAGATTTTTTTTAGTTAGTAACTAGGTGCATTAGACAATTTGTATGAGAGTGAAATGTCTTGTGATTGTATCCATCCCACCCGATTGAAAATAACTTTCACATATCATGTAACTATAAAGCTGTGTTGATATTTCACCTCCACACTGCACAAGACCTTGGCAAACCATCGCAAGATTATCTTCTCAATGAAACCTTATATTGCGTCGTTACCTTGGGCTGACAGAACATCATCATCACCGTCATAGTTATCATCGTCATCGTCGTCATAATCATCAGTAACTATTTTCATATTTTATTTATTTTTTTACTCGTCTGCAGCGAGGTAATTAGAGACTGAGACATTCAACACAATTCAAGGAAATTGGAAGAGTACTAGGCAATGATCATCGTTATTTTAACTTTAAATTAGAACAGAACCGAGTAGTCACGAATGCTTGACAAAACTCACTCGAAATATAGAAGATCTTTTCATACACTTACTTGAAATAAGATACACGCGAAATTGGCAGGATCGTTTTAGATAGGCATTTTAAAAAATTGGCAGGTAAACAATCTTAGCAAGTGAGACTAGGTATTGGGTGCTGCTGCTAGCTCCGGACACTCACGCGCTTACTTATGCTAATGCAGTGTCCCGTAGTCGGCAAGGCCGTTGGAAGGCCATGGGCGGTCAGCATCCGGGTAATGCTAATGCCGCTAGCCGGATCACAGGCGTGGCTACGATAATGCCAAGTTACCATCTGCGTTTCAGGGCTATTTTTCTTAACCGGGATCTCACTGCAACTTTTTTATCACGCTTGCAGGCTTTTAGGAGTTGTCTTGCTGCAGGGTTAATATATTATAGAGGTACATTATTAATTAAAAAATCCATAAAATAACTTTAATAGTGTCTATCTAACAGTGAAAAATCTGTGTAATGTAACGTGTCTCAGATTCATATGTTCTCAAAAGTAGTAGGCTACTGGGGGTGCCCATTTTCCCAATGCCACTTATAAAGAAACACATAAAGTATTTTTACGAACACTGACAACCCTGTGGCGTTTTGCTCAAACACTGTAGGTGGACCAACAGAGGCGGACGGATACGTAGACAATTGAAACTAGTTTTAGAACTGTCGGATGTAAGGCTAGTTCCGTGGCCTGTAGCGATAACGTGACTAGTAAACCCGACACCACGCGTGCGCCCACAGTTGGAGGTGTCCGCCGAGAACGCGCGCTACCAGAAGCAGCAGTGGCAGGAGACCATCAAGTACCACTGGCAGTCCTTCAGGGACGCAGACCTGCGCCGGCAGTTCAAGAAGTACGCGGTGCTTGGCACGGCCGCGCTCTCCGAGGAGAAGCACGACAAGGTACGTGTGTCTCCGAGGAGAAGCACGAGAAGGTACGTATGTCTCCAAGATCGAAGCACGAGAAGGTACGTGTGTCTCCGAGGTCGAAGCACTAGAACGTACGTGTGTCTCCAAGGAGAAGCACGAGAAGGTACGTATGTCTCCGAGGAGAAGCACGAGAAGGTACGTGTGTCTCCAAGGTCAAAGCACGAGAAGGTACGTGTGTCTCCGAGGAGAAGCACGAGAAGGTACATGTGTCTACGAGGAGAAGCACGAGAAGGTATGTGTGTCTCCGAGGAGAAGCACAAGAAGGTACGTTTGTCTCCGAGGAGAAGCACGAGAAGGTACGTGTGTCTCCGAGGAGAAGCACGAGAAGCACGAGAAGCACGAGAAGGTACGTTTGTCTCCGAGGAAAAGTACGAGAAGATACGTGTGTCTCTGAGGAGAAGCACGAGAAGTTATATGTGTCTCCGAGGAGAAGCACGAGAAGGTACGTGTGTCTCCAAGGTCAAAGCACGAGAAGGTACGTGTGTCTCCGAGGAGAAGAACGAGAAGGTACAATTGTCTCTGAGGAGAAGCACGTTAAGGTACGTGTGTCTCCGAGGAGAAGCACGAGAAGGTACGTGTGTCTCCGAGGAGAAGCACGAGAAGGTACTTGTGTCTCTGAGGAGAAGCACGTGAAGGTACGTGTGTCTCTGAGGAGAAGCACAAGAAGGTACGTGTGTCTCCGAAGAGAAGCACGAGAAGGTACATGTGTCTCTGAGGAGAAGGACGAGAAGGTATGTGTGTCTCCGAGGAGAAGCACGAGAAGGTTCGTGTGTCTCCAAGGTCAAAGCACGAGAAGGTACGTGTGTCTCCGAGGAGAAGCACGAGAAGGTACGTTTGTCTCCGAGGAGAAGTACGAGAATGTACGTGTGTCTCTGAGGAGAAGCACGAGAAGTTACATGTGTCTCCGAGGAGAAGCACGAGAAGGTACGTGTGTCTCCGAGGAGAAGCACGAGAAGGTACGTTTGTCTCCGAGGAGAAGCATGAGAAGGTACATGTGTCTCCGAGGAGAAGCACGTGAAGGTAGTACGTGTGTCTGTGAGGAGAAGCATGAGAAGGTACGTGTGTCTCCAAGGTCAAAGCACGAGAAGGTATGTGTGTCTCCGAGGAGAAGCATGAGAAGGTACATGTGTCTCTGAGGAGAAGCACGAGAATGTATGTGTGTCTCCGAGGAGAAGCACGAGAAGGTTCGTGTGTCTCCAAGGTCAAAGCACGAGAAGGTACTTGTGTCTCCGAGGAGAAGCACGAGAAGTTACATGTGTCTCCAAGGAGAAGCACGTGAAGGTACGTGTGTCTCTGAGGAGAAGCACGAGAGGTACGTATGTCTCCGAGGTCGAAGCACGAGAAGGTATGTGTGTCTCCGAGGAGAAGCACGAGAACGTACGTGTGTTTCCGAGGAGAAGCACGAGTAGGTACGTATGTCTCCGAGGAGAAGCATGAGAAGGTACATGTGTCTCTGAGGAGAAGCACGAGAATGTATGTGTGTCTCCGAGGAGAAGCACGAGAAGGTTCGTGTGTCTCCAAGGTCAAAGCACGAGAAGGTATGTGTGTCTCCGAGGAGAAGCATGAGAAGGTACATGTGTCTCTGAGGAGAAGAACGAGAATGTATGTGTGTCTCCGAGGAGAAGCACGAGAAGGTTCGTGTGTCTCCAAGGTCAAAGCACGAGAAGGTACTTGTGTCTCCGAGGAGAAGCACGAGAAGTTACATGTGTCTCCAAGGAGAAGCACGTGAAGGTACGTGTGTCTCTGAGGAGAAGCACGAGAAGGTACGTATGTCTCCGAGGAGAAGCACGAGAAGGTATGTGTGTCTCCGAGGAGAAGCACGAGAACGTACGTGTGTCTCCGAGGAGAAGCACGAGAAGGTACTTGTGTCTCCGAGGAGAAGCACGAGAAGTTACATGTGTCTCCAAGGAGAAGCACGAGAGGTACGTATGTCTCCGAGGTCGAAGCACGAGAAGGTATGTGTGTCTCCGAGGAGAAGCACGAGAACGTACGTGTGTCTCCGAGGAGAAGCACGAGTAGGTACGTATGTCTCCGAGGAGAAGCACGAGAAGGTATGTGTGTCTCCAAGGCCAAAGCACGAGAAGGTATGTGTGTCTCCGAGGAGAAGCACGAGAACGTACGTGTGTCTCCGAGGAGAAGCACGAGTAGGTACGTATGTCTCCGAGGAGAAGCACGAGAAGGTATGTGTGTCTCCAAGGCCAAAGCACGAGAAGGTACGTGTGTCTCCGAGGAGAAGCACGAGAAGGTACATGTGTCTCCGAGGAGAAGCACGAGAAGGTATGTGTGTCTCCGAGGAGAAGCACGAGAAGGTACGTTTCTCTCCGAGGAGAAGTACGAGAAGGTACGTGTGTCTCTGAGGAGAAGCACAAGAAGGTAGGTGTGTCTCCGAGGAGAAGCACGTGAAGGTACGTGTGTCTCCGAGGAGAAGCATGAGTCTGGATGTGTTATCTGCGTGAGGGTCGCCGCGAACGGGAGGACGTGCCTCACCTACATATCTTATGAACCAATCAAGTAAATGTTAATTTAATTTAATTATTTTAATTTTATTATCTTAAATTATATGTTAACCACTTATCCACAAAAATTTTTGCACAGTGTATTAAAGTGATAATTAAACATTTATAATAACCAAGAAAATGAGAACATCTAAATAAATAAAAAAATACTGGGGGTTAAACATGCAAAATATTTATGCATTATATGTACTACACCTGATGTCACGAAAGTTAAATTAAGAATCAAAAATGAAAATTATTTTGGAACTATGGACAAGATTTATAGTTAAAAATGAATTAAAATATTATTTTCACACACGCCATTGGTGTTTTATGTTGTCACAGAAAAACCCTCAGGATTCGTGCAGGCAAGGAAATCAGTAAAACTGGGAAAACTCAAGAAACTCAAAGTTGTCTTCAAAATTGTAAAACATAGGAAAACCAACAATTTTTTTATTAGAAAGTATATGAGTACGTTTCAATACTAGCATTTCCATTAATGTAGACAAACAGTCTATAGTTTAGTTACAAAATCACATGTAATTGAAAACCCTTCTGTTTTAAAAATTGTATAACGTAAGAGATACAATCAAGAAATCAACAGCGCAATGATTTAATGATTTGAAGCACGATCAAATGTTAATAGTTATTAGTCTGGTCAGGAATAATAATGTATTTTTTGTCCCAGTTTGAACAGCTATAGTGGTTTTACATATCAGACAGGCTTTATAGGTTGCGTAGCATAGATGGAAATGATAGTGCAGACTGTGTATTGTATAGGAAAATATTTAATTGGTAGTTTGTCATTTTATGTGGAGTTAAAATGTTTATAAAAGTATTTTAATTCAATTTATTTATGTTTTCTTGCAAGATTGATTGATAAGTCACGAAAAGGCAATGTTTGGTTGGCAAAGGTAAAACTCAGGGAATTTGTTTATAATAAGAGTATAAAAACCCCGAGAAATGGCCATTGTAGAGGTTTTTTTCCCCATGACAACCAACGTAAACTAGCAATGGATTATCTCCAATATATATGTTAAATCAATATTTCTCTTTGAAAAGAGTTTTCAAAGAACGTACAAGCCAAAATTGCTTCCGACGTCTTATAATTAGCGCCACGATTATTGTGCGGATTAATTGGATAGTAAAGTATAGAATCACACATATGTTTCACATTGATGATGTAACTACAGTGTTCTTGACACGCCACTGCCAACCTTCAGCCAGTTGTAAAGAATGAGAAGTGGTTACCCAATTCCACGTAACTCGCCAAATCTCTAAAAAGACCTGTCTATGTAAAAGCGAGCTTAATGAATCCACGAAAAAATCGTGGTTCTATCCTTAGTAATAGAGTTCACGTATATATTTACTATATTTTTCAGTACATAGTATTTTTTTTATAAATGGAACAAAAATATTCATGTAAAATTACAGATATTTGAAGATTTGTACTCTTACATAAAAACAACTGTACCACAACAAAATAGTGCCTGCAGTAATACTGGGTTTGGAATCTTACCCGGACATTTATGCTTTGTGTTGTCCCAGTAACTCCAATAGTTAAAGTTATTTGTAAACCGTCCCTGTATAGCTTCCCAGTATTAACTCCACATATTAATAAGCATAATAAAACAAAATAAATTATAATTGTTGAATATTGGATTATCTTTTCCATCTTTATTTAATTATGCTTGAAAGAATAATATACAAAAATATAAAATTATGAGCCAAATTTTATAAGAAATACTCAGTATTAACACGAAAAATTATTTACTACATGAATAAATTACTATCCATATGTTATACAAAGCTACAATATCTTTCTTGTGGTATTACAAACTATTTCAAGTCAGCTGGTTTCCAAAGGAATTATTTGTAAAAGTATAGCATTTTTTTTCTGTGTAATGCTGAATAGAAGCACTTCTTTATTTAAAAGTTTAAATGTTGTTTTACCAACTGAGAAAAAAAAATCTTGGACGTATATTGTTTTCTTACGTAAGGGCGATATTTAAATAAAGTGTTAATATTTGTCATTATTTTGTAATTTTATCATGATACAGTTTGGATAATCAAAGCAATCAAATGTTCAAATATTTTGGAGCCCTCCAAAACCCTTATCTGGCTGTCATTGCACTAAAAAAATTTAATTTAAATTTGCATTCATGGTTTTAGTATTTTTATTTC
Source organism: Bacillus rossius redtenbacheri (assembly GCF_032445375.1). Classification (NCBI taxonomy): domain Eukaryota; kingdom Metazoa; phylum Arthropoda; class Insecta; order Phasmatodea; family Bacillidae; genus Bacillus; species Bacillus rossius. Next base: position 19,621,139 of record NC_086336.1, read on the forward strand.
CCGTTTATATTTATGGGCTGTAGTTTTGTACATTTTAGAATATTTCATTGTACTAGCCTATTATGTATAAGCGCCAGTATAGTTTGAATTAAATTTTTCTTTTTGTTTGTGTTAAATAAGTCATTAGTGGAGTGTCTCTTTCCATTCAATAAACCATATACCAGAGAAATGTTTCATAACTGGAACCAGAATCACATTAAGGTCCCTTTAGAAAATATCTTTGTATGTAAGGCTGAGAAAAAAACTGTGTCTGAAAATAAAGTATCTAAAATAAAAGCCAATATTTAATTAGTTTTTTTAGTTAAATTTAACCCAAAAATTTTCAGTTTTAAAGTTTCACTTGGTTTTGTTGATTTATTATGAATTATAAGGATATATTTTACTGCGAACACGTTAAGAAAGAATAACTTTGTAATGTTTTAGTGCAATACTTAATGTTTTCAAAAGATTACATTAATTTTTTTAATAGTTTATGGTTTGGGCGTGTTTTTTTAAATAAATTAATGGAATAATTTTATTTTGCAGCTGGAAAAATTAATAAGTGAAATGGAATCGATATACAGCAAAGCGAAGATCTGCGACTACAAGAACTCCAGCAAATGTGATTTAAGTTTAGAGCCAGGTGAGTATAAGTATGTAGTTTGAGTCCACACTATTAATCAACACCTCCTCCACCCCAAAAAAAAAAAAAACACAAAAAATTGGACGCGTGCACTTATGTACACGCGTTAGACGTTATAATTACTTGGCGCAATAAAAAAACTAACTTTAGTTTTGCATGAAAAATATTAATATTAATAAAATAATAAAAGGACTGGAGTGACATTTTAAACTCGTAAAGTATGAATGAAATCAAATAAAAAAATTTAAATTAATACTAAGTGTTCAATATTAATATAAACATGTTTATATAATTAATAATTTAATTTAATAAAATATTCTATATAAATTTTAGTGAAAGGTGGAAATAAATAAATATACTTAATGTTTAATGTTTATTCATATTTATAATTTTAAATTATTTTTTAAATAGTAATGAAATAAATTATAATGAAAATAAATTAAAAATACACTTATATAAAAACACTTGAAACATTTTATAAACCCAATTTATATCAGTAATATTCACAACAAATAAATGTTTTTAATAATATGGACCAGAATTTATATATATCACTAAAGTAGAAGATTTAAAAGCACATAGGGGGAAGACGGCGCAAGTTGACGATGTTAAGAGTTCGCCATTTTGTACAATTTTAATTTTGGAAATACGATTTCCTTCTTTCCAGACACGATTAGAATAGTCTTTTGTTGTGATGTAACTATGTACATGGAAAAATCTATATTTCTATATTATCTCAAAAATTCTGCCCTTTAAAAATTTATTAATGCAAATGTGCCATCTTGCCCCGTTACCGGGGCAAGATGACTTTGACTACGGGGTAAGATGACATTTTTGACACAAGTTTAAACATATTTATTCTTAGAATGCAAACTACTGTAAACTAACTAATTTATCATTGATACATGCTTTTTTTTTTACATAATATATGGCATGTTATTAAAGGCTTGGTTTGTTGAAAATTACAATTAATAGTTAACTTACATAACTAATTCAGAGTTGGTGTTTTTATAAACAATAATCGCACCCAAAGTTTCCTCCTTCAAAGTTCGAGCAATCCTCGTGCCACCATGTGTGGCATTTGCAACACTCGATCCAGTCTTCTGATGGAGGGTCGACATAAATCTCATCACACAGGACACTGCACTTCGGATATTTGAGCTGAAGTCATGCCTGTCAAAAGTTGAAGCTTCTTAGATTTTTTTCGAGAATCCAACTTCAGTTTCTTAGTAACAGTTCCTTTTTTGGCATCTCGAGACTCTTGTCTTTGTTGCTTCAAACATTCTTGTTCTATCCTCTGAGATTTTCTCTGAACCAGCATCGCTTTCATGGGTGAGCTTGTGATGACACTTGCACATTGCTTATGACTTATCCTTTTTCTCACATATGGTCTTTCTTTAGGCAATGGTTTGAAATCGAAAACACTTTGGCACAGTTTTGGCTGAACAGGAGTAGTTTTTCTTATAGGCCCTATCTTAATGAGAGTAGCATTTCTTGAAAGTCCTGGCTCAATGGGAGTAGAATTTCTTGAAGGTCCTGGCTCAATGGAAGCTGCGGGAGAAGTATTTCTTGAAGGTCCTGGCTCAACAAGATTAGCATTTCTTGAAGGTCCTGGCTCACCGGGAGTAGCATTTCTTGAAGGTCTTGGCTCAATGTGAGTAGCATTTCTTGAAGGTCCTATCTCAACATGTGTAGAATATCCTGAAGGTCCTGGCTCAACTGGAGAAAGATTTCTTGAAGATCCTGGCTCAATGGAAATGTCATTTCTTGAAGGTCCTGGCTCAATTGGAGTAGCATTTCTTGAAGGTCCTGGTTTTTCAGTTTTCTCTGCCTGATGTTCATTAACTGCCCTTTTCATAGCAAGATCATGATCGGTGGGGTTCGCTGCAGCAAAATCATGCTCGGCAAACACAAGGGGATCATAAGGCTCGATTCCACATTCTCGGAACCCATTGACTGCATTACCGACTGTAGCTGTTTTAAATATGCAGTGCTCAGTAGCTCACCAATTTTTTTTTGTCAGTTATGGCTTGCCCTGGATTAGTGACCATAAAGTTGTCACAAGCTTGACTGTAATAGGTTTTTAATGGCCCAAAAAAGGAAACATCCAGCGGTTGAATACGATGGGTAGTGTGGTGTGGAAATCCGACCATAACGATATGATTTTCCCGGCAAAAGTTTATAGCCTCCAGTGTTACGTGTGTTTTATGGTTGTCAACAAGCAACAGGACATGAAATTCACTGGTTGGTTTCACATGTAGTTTGAAATGTTTCAAAAACAACACAAATATTTCTCCATTGCTCCAACCATTATCACTGCAATGCCCAACGGTTCCCGGAGGGGCTCTTTCCACAAGTTCAGGTCGCTTCCGTTTTCTTGAGAAAACCAAAAAAAGGGGCAGGTAATATCCGCAAGCATTAATGCAACAAATAATAGTAACATTTCTTCCTCTCTCTGCCGAAACGATGTTGGCAACTCTCTTACTTCCTGTGGGTGAAATAACCTTTGGTAGCCTATTAGGTACAGTGGAAAGTGCAGATTCATCTGCATTGTAAATGGCATAAGCTGGAAATCTATGTTTTTCCCGCACTTCTTTCAAAATTAAGAAAAACTTGTCAACATTTGGCTTGTTAAAGCCCATTGCTCTGGCAATGGATGTTGTTTCTGGTCTCCGAAAACTGAACTTACATTTTTTCATAAAACTAGCCAACCAATCCTCACCTGCCATCCTGGTATCCACATTGAACGGATGCGAAATTCCACTATATTCTGCAAAGTCAAACACAAGTCTTCTTTGCTGCTTTGTCATCCCAAAATACATGTTATCCATTGCTGTCAAGTAGTTCCTTAAATCTTCTAGCTGCTCTTCAGTGAAAACTTCTCTAAATCTTCCACCATTAATAGGCATTTCCTAGAAAAAACTACAATTAGGTAGGCTAAATACATTTAATTAGAATTTTTGTTTAATGAAAGCCTGTAGGGCATGAACAATTAAGACACAAAGACATGCATTCACAGACTCACCAACGCACACACAGATATATGTTTTAAATAAAAATAACCAAATTCTTACATCATCGTTTTTCTTCAAACGGCGACGCAGTGTTGCTTCAGGAGTGTGATAAGCATTTACTGCGCGCAAGCAACTCATTCTTCCCTCTTTAACATCTAACAAAGCCGCAGCCATATAATTTTTGCCCCATTCTCCTCTAGAGGACTTTTTTTTTTATAATTTCTCACCATATCTGGAACATAATTTTCCAGAAATTATTAAAATATTGCAGAAGGCAGATTATAATATTTATCATTAAAAAAATTAAAATATTTAATGTTGAGCCCTGAATTTTGTAGATTATAAAGCACAGAAAATCAAACAAAAGTTATAAAAGAGTTGCATGTGGATACCAAATAATAAACTGTAAAAAGCACTTGGGGCAAGATGACGAGTCGTCATCTTGCCCCAGTCAACTTGCCCCGATCAGCAATGTTATTAGTATTGGATTTTTTCGCTAGGAAAAAAATAAAAGGTTAACAATATATAGTGGTTAAGAAAAGTATATTGTCTTAGGTAATAATGTGTGGCATTGAATAACCACATATCTTACTTGTTTGTCCATGAGATATTACTTCGAAGTTCTTGAAAATTACAATATGTCAGACTAAATGTACGAACATCATCTAACAAACAACTAAATGGTGGCAGCGGCTTCACTGTGCGATTCTTTAGTGCCCACCAGTGTGGAGCGCTAGTAGTGTCTGTTAGGTGGTGCTATCTAGTTACATGACATGGAACTAAGTCATTCGTCGTCTTGCCCCGCTCGTCAACTTGCCCCGTCCCACCCTACATACTTTTTATTTGTATGTAGCCTTTTTTATGTGTTTTTTTCATCCTGTGAAATTTTCATTGTATGGTGCGCGCGCATGGTAAAAATTCACTCTCATAATTTTTTCATTAAGCACATAACTTCAAAAAGTTTTGAGCAAAAAACGTTTATGTACCGTTCAATTCCACGCTGATATTGTTTCATTTGTGATAAGTATTGTTAGCTTAGTAAATTCCGTATAGGTTGCTTAATGTACTGAATATACCTACCTATCTAATTGGCTGCACATAAAAAATATTTCGTTAAAACTCTCAACACTTTTTTTCAATTAATTACGAAAAACCATCAGTGATTAAGTGTTTATGGTTGCATCGAGGATAAATGTAAGAATCAAGCAGAACTACACTAATTTTATGAACTTATAATATGCTTATATAATGATGGACTATTTTATTCAACACTACGTAAATTACACCGTATTAAACATCTTGTCTTGCTTATCAATAGTTAATTATCAAAAGGTCACGATTAATATTCAAACACAGCTTGAAATTATATTTTTCTTCTATGAAAACCAAACAACATTCCCGCCCACTATTTCTTTCTGGAAGCTACAGCGCACACAAAGCGTAGTTGTACATCCTGTCTATTATCAGTGACCGCTGGCCCGAATAATGATGCTTTCCTTTCCCACGGCTGGCAAAACTGCGCAGCCTCGGATGGGAGCTGTGAAATGCACCATGGTCTTTGTGTGAGAACTACAAGGCAAGAATGAAGTTGGGTTCCATTCTGAAGGTAGGGACGTTTACTTATGAAAAACAAAAACAAAAAACAAAAAACAATCGATGTTTTGTTACCCAAGCCATGCTTGTAATTTCATTAGGACTATTCCTGTGAATTCGTATGTTGCATTCGTTCTTTGGTCGCAAACTTTGTCACTAGATATTTACCAAGAGTTATTTGCGCACTATAACATTTCACGTAAGTGATCATTATTAGTAACACATTTGTGATTCTTTTTACTCATATTATTTGAAACTTTGTAAAAATTTAAATGCAAATGAACTATCATGAAATATTTCTGGTGACAGCAAAATTATTCTGTAACCTTAAATAAACCATTTGTTAATAAGCCCCTAGTGGACATTACAAACACATTTTTTTTATTGTCAACACAAAATTATTGGCAAGGTCTATACCAACAAAATATTTTGTAGCTTACAAAATCTTGTATTTTTCAGTATACATTCAAACATTTTCTTGAAAAAAATAATACGCGCGAAAGTTCTAAAGGGTTCACATATGATAAACCTAAGAACTACTGACATTGAGTCAGACGCCCGAGTAGCACATGATTGTGCATCGTTGATTTTTTTCTTTGCCATTGATTATTAAAATAGATTATAGATGAGTTACATAAATAAAATTATCCCCCCCCCCCCAAATTAATTTTTTTTAACCGGGAGGCTAGAGTTTTGAAAGTCTTAGGTGATTGTAATTAAAATAAAAGATTGGTTAGGTATGGTTAGCGACGTTTAAAATAACAAAAAATCATTAAAATGCTGAATTGTTGCGAAATAGTTCTTTTTAAATTCTGAACACGAAATCATTCATCATGACCGCGAACTTTTGATATGTTTAGAACTGTTAGTACACCTCATTCCATTTCGCCGTATCGTAAGCTTCCCATTCGGATATAGCTGTGATGAACATTAAGTCTTGGTCTCTCAGGCCGAGAGTTGGTTGTTTTTTTTTTTTTGTCGTGAAAACACCTATTCGCTCATTAGTGATAGTCATTCGAAATTTCTTGTATGATAAAACACCGTCAGATATGACTCCCTAATAACTAAAAGACGAATTTTGCGGCAACAATGGTTGAGCCCCCAACGGATAGATTATGTCTGTACGTGTTTGTCGCACAGTACCTATTTATTTTGCCTGTGACGTCATATTTTCAGGGTAGGCACATGCACGTGATTTTTACGAATTGGCTTTGTTTAAAGTTATAAATTGATGTAGCGTGAAAACGCGTTTAGCTAGGACATTGATTCGGGTGACATTGAGACGAGATTGCAAAGCGCTACTAGGACCCGAAGTGAGAGAGTAAAAACATTCGCTGAATTATAAGTGAAAATTGGTATTAAATTAAAAATTACATAATAATTAAAGTTGTCTCATGTGACTCGTAAATATACTTGGAACGATAGAAGACGCAAGTCAGAGGAAAGTTCGCGTCAAAAGGCATCCAAGCCGAGCAAATGCGAGGCACGAGGCTATGGCACTGTCGAAACCTTTGAATATATATACTGTATAGAAGTCGCGAGTGGATAGGATTTACTCTACGTTTTTCAAAAGCGTAAGATGAGCAGCTTGGGAACTTCACCGCTGCAGTGCGCTGCCGTAACGCCCTGTATCGTCTTAGTTGTTATTTACACGTTAGAGGGCAGCACTATCGCCCGCTGTTATTCCCCGCACCCCTCACCTATCATTCACTGCAGCTCAAGTTCGTTCAACAGGAGGGGGAAGGGGTGTTTGAAGAGTTGGACACTTGTCCGCTAGGGACCACCACAAGTCGATGCCCTAGAGATGGTGGCGATTGCGGCGGTGAATTAACCAACTACCTCAAAACCGTATTAGAAGTTTTAACCTGGGCTGGCGACTTCTATACAGTATATATATTCAAAGGTCGAAACGGTGGTTGAGCCCATAACGGGAAGATCATACATCTGTAGGTTTTTGTCGCGTAGCATTTGTTTTGCCTGTGAAGTCATCGTAAGTGATTGTATTTAAGAGATTCACAATTAAATTATTTATTAATACGAAGCACTTGTTAAGATTTCATCCCGACAATTTCAGGAAAAATATACGGCGCGGTCCCAAACTGCCCGTTTATCTAGTTTTTGTCACTGCCATTTGTTGTTGGGTCTCACATTTATGACCAAATATTTACTAAACGCTATTTTCATACTGTAAAAGGTCACGCAAGTGATCGTAATATTATTAACAATTACGTAAAATTGTTATCACTATTATATAATATTTATCTAAAATGCAAAAAAAAAAAAATAGTTATCGTAACGAATTCACACGAAAATCTCTCAAATATTAATGTTTACAAAAAATAAAAAAACATAAAAAACCTAAAATACTAACCTGGCGTGTGAACTGAGACACAAGAAGCAACATTGGTTGGTACGACTGCACTGGAAAGGCTCCCACTACAGCTGGTGTTCACTCTACGTCAGGGCAGACACGACCTACATTGACGGACGTGAAACTGCATCACTCTTGGCTGCAATTTTAAGCAGTTGTTACGACGTGACGTGAGAATTGTTTATTTGGAATTCCTGAAACACCAGGCGTGTCTCGTACGGTGAAACCAGCAACGGAAATACAGGCAATAAGGTCGTGTATCGATGGGAAATTTCCGTCTTAGACGAGGCTTTTCATGTTAGGAGGAGGAGGAGGAGAAGAGTCGATGCACAAGAGCTCAGGCGAGCGCACCCTTCCCTCATCGAGTTCCGATGAAACAATAATATTCATCTAAAATTAACGATATTTTTAAATGTGTACTTTTTCACTAAAACAACTATAACACTGCAACATAGAGTTCGCAGTAACAATAGGTTTTAATTCTTACCTGGGTATTTATGATTTGTGTTGTCCCAGTATCTCCATTAGTAAAAGTCATTTGTAAACTGTTCGCTAAACATCTTTCCAGTATTAACTGCGCATAGAAATAAGCATAATAAAACGAAATGAAGTTAAATGATTAAATATTAGATTATTTTTTCCATTGTGGATTTTAAGCGACACATCATCTCTGGATAGGGCGTTTGTATGTTGTATACTGCCTATATTTTGGCCTATACACATACAATAAGCGGAAAAATTTATAACATACAGAAAGTTTTCCATAAAACATATTTTTGACGTTTACGTTTTATCAACCTCGTTTCACGATCACGATTTTGCAGGAGCAAGCGGTCCCCTCAGTGATGTGCTTCTTAATTCCACGGAGAGGGGGAGGGGGTCTTCCCCCCTCCCGGGATTTACGTCCATGTGTTGTACGAGGTTACAACATGACAGATTATTCCGACCTTACGGCCGGCATCCTCACGTTCCCCTCGTACACATGCGCCCTAATAGGGTAGGGCGGGAGTAACATTCCAGATCCTTCTTTAATACATTCCAGAGCTTTTAAAGGAACAGAACTGTTAGGGATCGCTCCCATTTTTTTTTGATCGGGAGGCAATGAGAGCTTCGGCAACAACGTGACAGATGTAGCCGCAGGCAGACTAACCTCCCACCACCAATACCAAGGTGTATATTGTCAGCTGGAACGACGTCATGTCCGCCATCTTGTCTTCGTCTGCTGGAAGCCACCATAATGTTTTCGTTTGCTAGAGTGCGCTGACGACATGTTGGTTTAATTCTTACCCGCTAGAGTGCAGTAATCATTTATTATTATTACTGTGAACCCGCCATCTTGTCATTTGAGCACCATCTTGGAATTGTGTAATTATTTAGCTAGAAATACGGGAAAAATTCCAAAATTCACCAAAAACAATTGACAATCGGGGAGAGTGTACCGGGGAGAGTGGAGTGAGGCAGAGGGGTGCCCGCAGAGCTGGTGGAGGTGCTGCGGACCAGCCGGGACCCGGGCGAGCTGCAGCACGTGTGGCTGGAGTGGCGGCGCGTGTCGGGCGAGAAGTGCCGCGCCTCGTACGAGCACTACGTGGCGCTGTCCAACGAGGCGGCCAGCCTCAACAGTGAGTAGCGCCCGCCTCCTCGACATCTACCCCACATGCCTACCACACTCGGACACCACATTCAACCTACAATACCGAGCCATATATATATATATATATATATATATATATATATATATATATATATATATATATATATAGTGTTTAACTACATTTCTGGACGCGAATCATACATAGTTTCATCACCTGCCGCTAAAATGCGCTGCTGGAGCAGCTATGTCGACTATTGAATCATTTGATTTGTAGAGCGAAATTGAAAAAAATATATACATATTATGAAACTGTTTTTTAATTGAGACTAGATTTACGACAAGGAATTTTATTAAAATACTGCCCACTTTTTTTTTAAATTAATAAACAATTAAAATTATAAAGTTCAATTGTGTCTTTGTAAACATAGGTTCGCGCCATCCGCCACAGATGGCAGCACCGTGGTTACACATTTCCGTTTCGTTCACGAAATTACTCCTACCAAATGCCATGTAACGAGAGCTAAGATGTTACACATCAAAAACTTACGCCAACAAGAGGTTTAGGCAGTTACATTATTATACTCAATGCATTAGTCCTGTGTGGTGTGTAGTTACAGTACCATGATATCACATATTTTTTTCAATACTATAGGGGAGATGGGTTATATAATATATGTGTGTGTGTGTGTACACCCCCCATACCCTCCTGGCGTCCGCCAATGCTGTCTCGGAGGATGGGCATGACATGACATGGTTGAAGTAGCATGCTGCCTCGCCACAGCCACCTCGTACCTCCACAAACCATGCGGGAATGATGCCTTACCTGATGATCAACTATTTATTGACTTCTGGCTTGAAGCCACGTCCATGAAAATGACAACCAGATAGTTGTTTGCCCTCCCTCGAGGATGGCTGCGACAAGGCGTTCCGAAAAGTTGTGGATATCATTTTTCTAGGACGTGGCCTGAAACTAGAAACCATGATGTAGAAGGTAAGTTTATCTATATACACTTGTTGATTGTTAAAAGTCGCGAAATAATGTGATCGCTAATTAGACTGCAATAAGGTCTGCCTACGCTAGCGATTGTTTCCTTGTAATTGACGGCCGTCTGCTAGAGAAGCCATTAAGGATGCTTTTGCTTCCGTACTGGATGGCTATGACTAGGGACATGTATTTTTCGCGAAAAATTTCGAAAACCTTTTAGACTGCAACAATGTATACCCTCACCAGCAGTGATTGGCTGGTCTCTGCGAGATAAGCTATTGTCTTATTTGACCCAAGCCTGCACTGAATAACTGTGATTAGTGTTATAATACTTGAATTGTACCTGAAAGAAACTCACCCAATCACGAAACACAGACGGTGCTGCAGGGCCGGAACTAAGGGGGGGCATGGGGGGCATGTGGCCCGGGCGGCAAATATCAGGGGGTGGCAAAATATGAAATGTGGTTCACTAAAACAAAATGAAACTAGTCATTAAAAAAAGTTTTGAAAGTGTACATATCGCAACCAATAAGTTAGCAAAGAAATTAAGAAATTCTATTTAACTTGATTATGCATTATTTGTAAATATATCCGTACTTCAAATGCGTTACTTCACTCTAAGAAACAAGTATTACCATAATTCGTGGTCTGGAGTGAGTAAAACCACTGCGATGAGAGCTGGTATCTCAAGGACCCGTTGCGCGGGTGATCACTTGGCTGAGCAAGATGTAGCCCTTTCTCTGATAAATACCCTCATTTTTCCAGCCCCTACTCAGTCGCTCCTGTGTTTTCGTACCATGTGCGACTCTGTCTGAGGACGGGAGCAGATAGCAGTTCCCGAAACGTCGCTTGTTTCTGTTTTGGAAAACTATTGTGTTTGTTTCGTCTTTTCGTTTTGTCGTTTTATTGTCTCGTTTCAAATGTTTTGCTGATTTTTTTGGGTTAAATATTTCTGTGCTGTCATCATTTGTGGGGTTTTTATCGTTTTATTCTGTTGTGGAAAACTATTGTGTTTGTTTCGTCTTTTCGTTTTGTCGTGTTTTTGTCTCGTTTCAACCATTGTGCAGAATTTTTTTGGGTTCAATATTTTTGTGTCATCATCATTTCTGGTTTTTTTTCGTTCTCTTAGTACATTTTTCATTATTTTTCTTTGTTTGTTGACCATATTCCGTTACGGAATATTTTGTGGTGTTTATATCCTGTTGCAAACAGCAATGTTTTGCTTAATTTGTGCTTTTTGTCTTTTGGTTATTTTTACTTATTTATTTATTTATTTATTTATTTTATTTTTAATTTTATTCTACAGAAAAAGTGCTTAGCAATGGCGTATGTCCAAAAAACTTACATCAAGTAATGTTGGAAGTCATTGACAGATTAATTATGGAACTGAGTAACAGGTTTAAGGCTTTGGAGAACATTAACAATAAGTTTGGATTTTTAAGTTGTGTTCAAATTCATAAAATGGAAGTAGAAGATTTAAAAGTCAAAGCAGCAGAATTAGGAAACACAGTGCCGATCTTAACAAAGAAGAATTCGTATTTGAAATTGAAAGTTTTAAGCACCATGCATTAACAGTAGACCATGAATTAAAAGATGCTACAGCATCAACAATGTTGAGCCTTATCTACAAAAATAAACTGGAGGAGGCACATCCTAACATTACTACTGCTCTGAGAATGTTTCTCACCCTTCCAGTTACAATTGCGTCAGGTGAAAGAAGTTTTAGTAAACTTAAACTTATTAAAAGCTATTTGAGAAGCACGATGGGCCAGCAGAGATTAACAAATCTAAGTATTATATCTATTGAACACAAACGAGCTGCTTTGATCCATTTGGATGATATTATTAACTCTTTTGCAGCTAATCATGCTCGAAAAATTAAATTTTGATTGAATTTCTTTGTATGGTTATCAATACAAAATTATACTTAATTCAGAATCACATGTTCCTTATGTAATTTTATTACTTAATAAACTTATTGGTAAGACATTAATTTTCACTGTTTTGCAAACAAAAAACAATAGTTTGATAACAGTCTATTTCATTATAATAAAAAATGTAATTGTATTAGTTTTCCAATTAGTTTACTTGATAAATAAAAGTTCTCAATTATGTATAAGTGAATGGTATCATTTCAACCACCACTTCTAACAAAAAAGGGTATTTTATAATGTTGGTAAGGAGGGGGCGGCTAATTAAGCTTTGCCCCCCCCCCCCCCCCCTAACGAATCTCCTAGTTCCGGCCCTGCGGTGCTGTAGTGTTTTTACTTTCAGCTAGTCTCGGAATATTTTCGCGAAATATGCATGTCCAAAGCTATGGCTTGTGTGTTGACCGTCCTATACATGCACCTTAAATGTACCCAGCCAATCATGAAAATACAATGGTAAAAAAATTTAACACACAGCTGGTCTGAAAATCTTTTCCTGAGAAGTACATGGTCTGTTAATATGTATAGACTTGTAAAAAATTTGCTTTTCCATTCGGCGACAATCTAGAATGGAAATGTTTGTACACTTGAAGATCCTTGTACACCTGAATCACAGACATTTCATGAAACGCCCTGAAGTACTACAAACTAATTACAAGCTTCTAGGGAAACATCTGACCTTATCATTCGCGAACCGGAGAGAAGGTGAAATGTGACAAGAGCCAACGGACACTTGATTGCACACATGTGTGTGGGTTATAGCCTGGGCCAGAAAATAGTGTAAATATTGCCGGTAGCTTTCTGTTAATAAGTATGAATAAAGATTGGCATTGTTAAACATGTATCTTCCATAAAATGCAGTGTTTAAATACAGTTTACACAATGAAAACACTTTAATTTCCACCAATTCTTTTTGGGTGTCCCAATAACATAGTACAGACCAGCAGCTGAAAAAATATCGTCTTTACTGAACATCCATGTTACAATGCATGCAAGGCCACCCTTTGCCTACACACCAAAACCTTTTATTTTGTTTTCTAATTTTGGAGATAAGTTATTTTGAAAATAGTTGCTAATTTTGTACATACATCTACAAGTTTAGTATTAATTTATTCAGCCTAGTGAAACTGGTAATTTTTAGTTTCCTATATCACCTCTTAAAACCTGTGTGCATAATTATGAATAGTTAAACTCTGTGATTAATTCGTGCTACAGGTTTCTTATAGTTTCCCAAACTTCATGCATATGCCGGAATGATGCATTACCATTGGTTACGGTCGATACCTTCCTCAATTCACTGTTATGTGGCTATGCATGGAGATACTGCATTTATTAGTCAATGGAGTGGGTGTATGTTTTAAAGTAGAATTCACTCTGGTTCATGGAGGTAAGAAGTAGGGATTTGGTGTGTACATATTTGTCATATTCACTCTTGAAGACATAATGAGAAGTCCACTGAACCCCCTTTCCTATCTGCATAGCAAAACTATTATTTTGGTTATAATGAAGTTTGATGTTGATTTATTGGAGATGTGCTGGTATTATATTTGTTTGGTAGTACACGATAGCAACTTTACGATTCTTAATAGCGAGTTCTTTTCAAGCTATTTAACAAATTTTAGGCATGTTAGCATTTATACAGCTACGACCTTGACCTTCAAAATTTGCCACAAATTGTCAAAAATGACTCAAAATTTGCCAATATCTGCCAAAATATCCATATTTTTTGGAAAATATATAAAAAATCAGAAAAATAAAAAATGTCCCTATTTCGAGGGAAAATTTTCTGTTTTGATAGAACATTTCCCATTTTAATCCTCAAAAATGCCTGAGTTTTTTTTAATGATTTTTTGAAAAACTTTTTTTGAATTTCTCTGTCAGTAATTATGGATTTACAAGATTCCAGCCAATATGTCAACATCGGCTTACTGGAGGCTGGTAGATTAGGAACCTAAACTGTTTTTAGGACTTTCCACCATATTTTATTAAATACGAGTGAGTATAAACCTAAAATTACCTTTTTATTAGATAAAACAAAGATCCAACAAAGTACGGTAATCGATCGAATCCATTAATTAATATTTTGCTGCTTTTTTTTATTATGAAATTTGGAAGTTTTCCCGAATTTATTTCTAAATAAATACAGATTTCCAAGTTGACGAAATATCAAGATGACGAGCGTCCTGGCATTAAATAATTACTGCACTCTAGAGGGTGAAAAATAAACTAATATGGCGGTAGCACCCTCTAGAAAACGAAAACAATATGTTGGATCTAAGTAGGCGGCCTCCAGCAAGCGAAAACAAGATGGCGGGCGTGTCGTCTAACTAACTGGCTATATATCTACATTGGCATTAGTGGTAGGAGTTCAGTCTGTCGGAGGTCTCTTTGGAGGAAGTATCTGTCACCATTTGTTTTGCTCTCACTGAGTTCGAACTGAGACTCCATTATGTAAGTTCGTTTTAGATTAAAATTTTATAAAATTGTATTTAAATAATTTTTTTATAAATTTTAAAATGTTCCCTAATTTTTTCTAATAATAATCATGGAATTTCAAGATGACGGTTGCGGCTTCATTATTTCAAAAATGGTGAAACTTTATTAATTAATATTTTATTAAATATTTCTTTATTAATTTAAAATTCTCCCCAAAATTGTTTTAATAATAATGTTTTCAAGAAAGCTGACATAAAGAAAATTGCAATGGTTACGTAACTATTAAAAAGGGCAGCCATTGCATCCTAATTGTCAAGATCATTATCTGAGCGGCGTAGGGCAGCTTGTTAATGAGGACTTAAACCACTTTCAGTACATTTAAAGCCTCAGGAATTTTTTATGGACTAAAACGGAAAATTTTATCTGAAAACGAAATTAGGGAAATTTTTTATTTTTTCGATGTATAAATATTTAGATCTATTTTGCGGAAATATTTTACAAAAAAAAGAAATAAATGGAAATCTTGATTTAGTTTGGCTTTTTTTTTTGCGAATTTAGCGAATTTGGAAATGTTTGACGAATATTGAAGGTCAAGGTCAAAGTTACCGTTAAGGTTATTTAAAAATGCCGCTGTGACGTCAGAATCCAAGATAGCGGACACAATCCACAATCCACTGTCCTCAGACCTACATTTATTCACTACTAACTTCATTAAAAGTTTTTTCCATCCACTTGGAGAAAAGAAAATGGTTCACTTTGACTTCATTTTTCAACATGGCAAACATTGAACACGCCCACTCCCTAACTTCGTACCTCTATGGTCTTGTGCATCTGTCTGTGATGACCGGCTTATGCTCGGCCGTGTTGTGGTGCGCAGACTTCACAGACAACGCCGAGTACTGGCTGACGGACTACGAGGCAAACGACTTCCCGGAGCAGGTGGACCGCCTCTGGAAGCAGCTGGAGCCACTCTACAAGCAGCTGCACGCCTACGTCAGGCGGAAGCTACGTGAGGCTTATGGCGATGAGGTGGTGTCAGCACGAGGTCCGATACCGGCCCACTTGCTCGGTAATGCCCTGATTCAGCCACCATATCTCCTATACTAGCTCTACTACTAGGTAACACCTTGATTTGTCCAACAACTCTCAGATACCTGCCAACTTGCTAGGTAATGCCCTGATTTAGCCACTAACTCTCCTATACTAGCTCTACTACTGGGTAACACCTTGATTTGTCCATTAACTTTCGATAGCAGCCCACCTTTTGGATAACACGTTGGTTTGGCCGCCCTTTTTCTGTTCTTCAGCAAGGTCGATTATTTTTGAACCAAACCAAAGCATACATGAGAATCACAGTAGACGTCAATGGTAGGGTTTTGTTGGGAAGACCATGAAATCTCAATGGTTCAGCATAGGCATGTTATCTCTTGGGTGAAACCAAGACACAAGTGTGAACTACGTTGGACATAAACGGAGGAGTTACTTGGGACATTTTTATGTGAAAGCCATGGACTCCCTGTAGTTCAAAGAAGACGTATTATATTTTGGGCGTAACCAAGACGCACGTTACAACAACGGTAGACGTTAAAGGTTAGCAGCCATTAGCCTAACGCGCAGGAAAGTAAGCTGCATTAAATTCTTGAAGTTTCCCAAGGGTGTAACTCACAATAACTCTGTGAGTAAACTTCTCCCTTTGACTGCCCGAAAAGAGTCCGGGTATCACATGATGTTATGAATACTCATTTCGTCAGTTATTTACCGTAAGAAATACTGGAGTTAAATTTTGCTTTCAAGTCTTCCTCCGCAAAATATGTAAGGCATATCTGCTTGCTTATATTTTCTGTCATGTCCCTCATATTTTTTTTAAAATATGTTTAATATTAGAAGCAAAGATAAATTGCTTCTTTACGTAATCATATGAGTTCAAGAAATTATTTCCTTAAACTAGTTAATGTTTGTGGCAAAATATTAAGTTAAAATTTTAAACAAAATGTTAAAGGAAAATTGAACTTTTTTTACAGGAATTTAAAACTGTACTAAGGAATTTTGTGTGCAATTTGTATAACGTCTAATGAAAATAGATATATTTAATAAGTTCAATATCTACATTGGTTGGAGCGGAAATTGTTTTTGTGGCCATGCAGAATCGATCGATTTTAGTCCATGGAAGTACCTGGAACAAAGATTCACTGAAATACTATCAATAACTATGAAAATTATAAATAAAAATAAATTCACGTTTGTCTGTCCTGCTGGATTGTTATTATTTTTTACGGAAGAACACTCAAAATGCCTTTTTTTCCAGGGAACATGTGGTCCCAAACTTGGAATAACATCCTGGATATCACTACTCCCTACCCTCAAGTCGAAGCAGTCGACGTTACCTCACAGATGGTGAAACAGGTACGAAAATTTAAAACTTTTAGAATAACTCAACTTACTTAATTTCATCATGGAAGTTTTAAAGATCTGTATGGCTTTAAAACCTAAATGCCCAACAAAATTAAGTCCCTTTATAAAAATTACAAACAATTTATTATGTTTTATTTTCTTTTCTATATCTTTAACTCAGAAAAAAGGATGGCCAACTAGTTGTATTTTTCTTTAGAGTATTTTTCATGAGCTTGAGTGTGTAACATAGAAAGGTATAAAGCATAATGTTTTCACCATCGACAAATTTTTTGGAGTCAACAATAACCAGTTTCGTAATTCAAGTAAAAAGTAAACTACTTTTTAAGGTAATGTCAGTTTGTACAAGTGACAATTTATCTTTCAGTTTCAAATGTTTGAGCTTTTTTCATACAGCATCTTAGTGTTATGAAATTCGTTAGTTACACTGCATGGTGCACTGAAAAAAAAGAAACATTTTTTTGGCAGACCCAAATATTTTTGTCACCTTTAACTCTACCAAATATGTTATGGTGACAATAGAATAACTTTGTTACTTAAAAAATATATATTTATTAATGACAAAAATATTTCACTGTCACTACCAAACCATTTCGTGGGCACTAAAAATTTATTTAGGTTGTTAACACAAAATATTTGGTAGGGTCCATATGTAACTATAATTTTTTGGCTGGCGCAAAACTTCTTATTTTATGCCTGAATATATATATTTATGTTTCTACAGAGGTAAAAAGATTCGTCTGTTATTTTGTTTCTATGTAGTAATCCATTTTAAAATAATCGAAAACAACAGTACAACTCAGTCACTTCGGACGAGAAAGGAACGCTTTCAAACCCAGCCGCTTCACGGCAAATGTTCAGATTGCTTAGGCGGTCTTCCTTTATACTCCTCCAGCAATAGTTCTGTCTACCATCACAATATATTGCAAAAGCTTCCATTCAGTGTCACACTATTGATAGTATAGTTAATCAATTAGCTTTGAAAGATTTGTGCAATGGGAGTGCATGACTTGATGTAAGCTTTTGGACATACATTAGTATAGCAATGGCGTACGTCCAAAAGCTTATATCAAGTTAATCAATTAGGTTACGTGGGTTAACGGGATTTCAGTTTTTTGGTACACGTGAGATAAATTGCAGTAATTTAAGAAATAGAAACGTTATTCCAATACATGCCTGAAATTTTCTTTAAAGTGCACTTCAGCAAATGACAATATTTCAGTTATCGAGAAACTTTTTTTCTGATGATATCTGACAAGATTTATAGAGTGAAATAACGAAGGGTGGTCTCCGGAAGACGTTTCGTGGACTATCGCACAAATGAAGCATGCATATTTACAAATTCATGGTCTAAACTACAACGCTTGTTGAAAAAAGTTCAAAAAATGAATTATTAAAGTATTCAACCAAACATTAATATAACATTAAAAAAAGTGAGCGAATTTTTCAATAGGCACCAGTGATTTGTAACGTCTAACCTTGGTAACGAGTAAATTCACGGGTTCTCATGTTGCATATACACTTATAATACGAAACTTGGCCACGAAATTTAACGCATAATTCTTTAAAATAATGCCAAACGTGACAATCATACGCAAATTGTAGTTTTAACTACATTTCTGAACGCAAATATCACGTAGTTTCCGCACCCTACACAAGAACCTTCTGCCGGAGTAACTACATCGACTATTTGATTAGTAGACCAAAATTTTAAACTATAGGTATAATGAAAAGGCTCCGATAAAAACGAAAACGACTTGAAAAATACCAAACCCCAGGTTTGGGCCTCATTTACGAAAATGAATTTTTGTTATAATACTACCCATCTTTTTTAAAAATTAACTTAACATTTAATACAACTATAAAGTCTCCCTTTGGCTTTGTAAACTTTGGTTCACGCCATCCGTCGCATATGGCGGCACCGTGGTGGTTACACATTTACGTTCCTTAACTTCCATCACATTCACTAAACTACTCCCTCCAAATGCCTAATACCGAGAGCTAATAGAAAAGTATAATTCTGCCTCTTTGAAACCACGCGTTGGAACTAACTGCCTTTATTTTATAATATATTTATGTGTTTGATGAAACACATCTTATTTCGTTCTAAATAGGTAACTGCATTATTAAATGAGTAAAACATTTTGAAACTAAAGACATGGATAGTGGGATTGTTTGCTTTTGAAGTACATGAAGAAAGGAGCCTTGCAGTTATTTCTGGATGAGGTTCAGGTTCCAGTCACTCGGTGCGCAACCCACCCAAAGCATTGCGGACAGCAATGTCCAAGTTCCCACCCTTTGCTTAGTAGTTAATTTCTACTGAGTCCAACTCTTCTTCCGGAAACATCCTTCTGTTTCCTGTAATCAACCTGCTTGTCATAAATGCATGGAATTTTGCATCCCGCATGTAAGTGCCCAGGGCTTTCCCTGTGTCTATGCAGGTTTTACCTGGGCCCAACTTATCTAGTATTAGTCTAGTATAGTCAGTGAGGGGAGTTAGTCATGGCGCCAATCACTGCCATGGCTGGCCAATCCTCTCATAGCACATGATGCATGCTTCCTCTCTCTCATGGCTTAAACCCTGCATGATTAGAGCATATAGGTTTCGGCCTGAGATGCACTTAGAGTCTTTCCCTAACCCAGACCCCTCCCAAACATACTTAGTTTTTAGTTAGGTTAGGAAAAAAAAGGAAAGAAAAATTCGATGCGCAACTCGTGGTGGGACGAAGAAACAACTGACAGTCGCTTGTGTTCTCGGTGCGGACGCAGGGCTACAAACCGCTCAAGATGTTCCAGCTCGCGGAGGAGTTCTTCGTCTCGCTGAACCTCAGCGCGATGCCAGAGAGCTTCTGGCAGGACTCCATCTTGGAGAAGCCGACCGACAGAGACATCGTGTGCCACGCCTCCGCATGGGACTTTTACGATGGGAAGGATTTCAGGTACGAGAATAACTACACACTGTACTTTTCCAGAGGATTTATTTAGAAACCAGTTCCCAAAGAAATAGTTGGTAATCCTACAAGACATATATTGTAACTTATTCAACATTTGGCTCTGGTTATTTTTTCATATATATAAAAATTGTTTTCGAGATAATACTGAGCATTATTTACAAAAATTGGTGCATATTTTTGACGTGACAACGTATAATAAATCGATGAACGCCGGCTGCACGCACGAAAAAGTGTCCCGTAACGCACATTGTCCCACTACGGATGTCCCACTACGGATGTGTCCTGTTATGCTCATTGTACGCATGCGTGGCATCTCTCTTCCACCCGATTGGAACAACCATCGATTTGACTTTTCAATCATATTTTCGTCCTTTGAATTATTAATATTATGTAATTAAACGATCGTCCACCGATTTACAGCACAATCTGTACGGTTATTAATTTCCCGCCTACCACTATAAGAAATAAAAATGGCGGACTACATACGTTTTTAAAACTTACACAACATAAAACAAAATTTTTATAAATATATATAACATCTAAAACAATTGTTTCCTTAATGGCCTCGTGGCGCTTAGCATCGCTGACTACCATTCCAAAGGTTGACGGATCGAATCCCGGCGTCTGCAATTCTTTCATTCTTGTACTTACATGGAAAAATAAATACGGCGCGCGCGACACTACAAAAGTAATAAATATATTTGAATTAATGAATGCAAATAAAAGTAAATTTATCAATTAATTTTTTGATTTCATTTCACTCCTTCTTTGTATCCATAGAAAATAGTGATAATTCAATAAAAATGATTCAATTTTATTCATAAAAGAATGCAGAGGTAGATTTTATCATACAAAAGATAGAAAAATTAAAAAAAAATATTCCTCAAAGAATATAATATTTTTAATGCCTAAATGGTTTGGTTGCAAAAACCTATTACGGTTCAGTCTCAGGCCGAATATGATATTTCATTTTCTTCTGGATCAATCATTTCATCAATGTTTTGTTATGACGTTGTCACGTTAAACCATCGTCCGTAAACCGACTTTACAGACAACCAATTTTTTTAAATTTTAATTGATGTTTTATTCAAGAATATATATATTTTTAAAAATTTGAAAAGATAAACGAATAATTATTTTTTTAACTTAATTTCGTTTTATTATGCTTTTTAATATGCGCAGTTAATACTGGAAAGCTATTCAGGGAACAGTTTACAAATTACTTTCCCTATTGGAGATACTGGGATAACACAATGCATAAATGTCTGGGTAAGAATCCGAATCTAGTATTACTGCAAACAATATTTTGTAGTTATAATGTGATTTTCATATAAATATAAAAAAAAATTACAGTTAATACTCCAAATATTTGTCGTAACATACATGTTCATTTAATGGAAATTACAGCCTATGCCTTATAACTTCTCTCAAAATCGACAGTTCTCAAGAGAAAAAAACACAGTAAAGTTTTTTTTTGTAAATTGAACTGAAATAATCATGTAATAATGTAACTTTTACATTTACATGAAAGCAACTGTGTCGCTACAAAAAAAATTCTTCGCAGTAGTATTGGGTTTGGATTCTTGCTCGGGCATTATTTATGCTTTGTGTTGTCTCAGTGGGTTCCTACATTAAAGTTATTTGTAAACAGTTCCCTTAATAGCTTTCTAGTATTAACAACAATTATTCATAAGCATAATAAAACATAATAATGTTCAATTTGTGAAAATAATTAATTCTTCTTGGTTTAGATAATTTTGCTTGTATAAAACACAAAATGAAATTTTAAATTATGCGCTAAATTTCGTAAGCGAGACAAGATATATTCAGTATTGTTTCCAAAAATGTATTTTATATATGCAAAAAAAAAATAATTTTACAAATTTACAATAATTTTCTTGGTGTATTACAAACTATTATATATTGGCAACTGGTTTCCAAAGTATTCTTTTGTAAAAGTACAATATAAATTCTGTGCAATGGTCTACGTATCCTCTTACCACTGTTGTTATTTTAATAGTGTTTTTTTAATAACTTCAAGTGATTGTCACTGTTCGTAAACATTATGGTTTTCATTGCAAATTGCATTTGTTTAATGGGAACCCCTGGTCCTATTGTCGCGGGGGGAAAAAAGAATCGTAACCACCAAATGTTACGGGGGGGGGGGGGAGAATCGTAATGGGAGAGGGGGGGGGGGAGAGAATCGTAACTCATAACAAAGGGACTCGCTTGCGTAACTTAATAAAATACTTTAATGTACCAAGGATCAAAGTGAATAGGTTCGTCATCCCGTACAGGATGTCTGGTGAGAGCTGAACTAAGGAGATTTTGCAAAATAACATAATAGGTACTTAATTAAAATGATTTTATTTTTAAAGTCAAATAATCAAAATCAGTCTTAAATAACATTTACAAAGCGGGATTAAAATTTACAACAACAATCTCTTTATTACTTAACTACTGAACGACCATACAAGACCGAGAGAGAACCTCACTAAGGTCTTCCCTAATCCTGCCGAATACATTCTAATTTATAATTAAAATAAAAACAAAGATAATGCAATACTCACATTTTCCAATAAGCATTTCTTGATCGATTACTTTAAAACTAACGTAGGGGCCTCTTCTGCCCTTGAAAACCGAACGAACATTACATTTTCAAAACTATGACGATAAAGCCTCTTGACCACTGACGAGGACATAGCCTCCGCCAGAGTGAGCTTAAATACGGTTACATTACAAACTAACTTAAATTACATTCCGAACTAACTAACTAAACGACTCGTTACCACAGGTGAGTGCCATAGCCTCCGCCTGAGTGAGCTTAAAACTAATTTAAACTACATTACGACATAAGCAACTCGTTGCCACAGGTGAGGGCCATAGCCCCCGCCTGAGTGAGCCTGATCTCAAACTACATCACAATCTAAGCAACTCGTTACCTCAGACGATGGCCCTAGCCTCCGCCTGAGAGAGCCCCGAGATACCACTCACTTGCGCTTAAATTTGCGCGCACCGCCGCGCCTAGCATAACAAACGCTGGTTATTGAAGCTAAATTTACTAAACAACTCACTAGGACCTCTGAGAAGGCTACCCCCCTCTACCCCGACGTGCAGGCCACACCGCGCGGCTTGTTACGACAGCGCGCCCCAGTAACTGCGGCCCGTGGCTGCGCCAGCGCGCGGCCGAACAAACAACAAACAAAAATCTGCAAGCCCGCAGCGCGCCGCGCCGGCCCCGTGCCCCAATTACATGGTCACACCACTTGCGCCGACAGTGAACAGAGCAGCCAGCCCAGAGTCCCGTCAGTACAGTCCCTAAATTTGATTTCAAAAACCCTGTAAAATTTCAAACCGCGACACTATCTACTTAAGAGAACAGTAACATTTTACCCAAGTTACATTTCATACATATTCCTTCATTAAATGCTCCATTTAATGGGGAATTATGATTTGGTACAGTTTCTTAGACATACGCCATTGCATTATAGCACTATTTGTCATGGAAAAAATTCAATAACCCAAATTAAGAAATAAAAATGAAAACGTAAACTCACAGAGAACAAGCCTAAATCAGTAATGTCAAACAGATAAACCCAACATCGTTCCTAAACAGGTATTATGGACAACACAACGAGGACAGCACAGAACACATTCAAACATAAATATCAGACAGCACAAGAATTACGTGGAAGGAATTCAGTCATGGAAACAAAAACAGCAAAGACGAACACAGTGGGCTAACAACGGCGAGACAGTTTCAAATAAAATCTGTTTCAGTTAACATCTGTTGGTTACATTTATTCCATAGTTTGCTTTGCAAAAGCTTTCTGGGTATCCAAGATGCCATATAATCTAAATTTACCAATATTAAATAACACAGTAAATGCAGGCAGACAACGAAACCTGGACAACGCAGCAAATATATGAACTCAACGATGAAGATATACAGATATTGGGTGTGCAATGGTTAAAACGCGTATTTTCAGAATGATTTTTAGACATGAAACGCCGGTTACGGATTATTAAAAGCAATCAATACTGTATATATATTTTTTGTAAACGGAACATAAATATTCATGTAAACGTTCAGATATGTGTAAATTTGTACATGTACAAGAAAACAATGTATCACTACAAATTAGAGTTCGTATTAATACTAGATTCGGATTCTTACCCGGGCATTTATGCTTTGCGTTGTCCCAGTTACCTCCGATAGTTGAAGTCATTTATAAACCGTTCCTTGAATAGCTTTCCAGTATTAACTGCACACATAATAAACATGACATAACAAAATAAAGTCAAATTATTGAACATTAGATTGTCTTTTCCATGGTTTAAAAAATTTGCTTGAATAAAACATGAATTAAAATATAAAACTATGCACAAACTTTCGTAATAAATACTTCGTACTATGCAAAAATAACCGTAGCCATGTGTTGTACGAATGTACAATAAATTTATTGTAGTATTAAAAACTATTTCTTGGCAATTGGTTTTACAAAGGAATCTTTTGTAAAGGTATAGAAATTTTTTTCTGTGAAGGAAATTGCAATGCACATTTATCTTCACGTGTCGGCCACACAATGCCACGATAATCGCCCCCAAGCACGGCAAGAGGCGCTCAGAGGCGATGTAGCTCTCTGGAAGCGCCTCACTGTACAGCTGTACAGATGTTGCCCTGCTTCCCCCGCAGGATCAAGCAGTGCACGCAGATCAACATGCAGCACCTGTTCACGGCGCACCACGAGATGGGGCACGTGCAGTACTTCTTGCAGTACAGGGACCAGCCCACAGTCTACAAGGAGGGCGCCAACCCAGGTACGGCGACACTCGCGTTGTTCCACTGTCCGACACCTTCCACCTTCCGATACATTGTGTCGAGTAAGTTTGGAGTGTTACGACGTCAACGGAAACGTCACTAGCGCAGCCGTGTTCCTTTGAGTTTCCGTCAAATGTGTTTGATGTTGGATACAATCAGCCAATCAAAAAGTGTGCCTATTGAAAACGGAAATGACACCCGTTTCTGTCACAACGATTCTTTGAAATGGTGAAGAACTCATGGTCGATTAAAACGAAATCAATGAAATAAATAATAATGTGAATGTTGCATGCAAAATAATTTTATACGTAAAAAGAATATTATGTTTCTATAACATTAAAAAAAACTCTAAACATTTATTGGAGTGAAACTTCTTTGATAAGCATTACGAAAATTCCTATCGCAAGAGTTGAACTATCTCGGTATGTAGCAGGGGAACTATGGGAGGAGGGGAATAGTAAGGTACGTGGTGGGGAAACCGGTCGAGAAGACGGCAGGTAAAGTTAGAAATGACGCAGCATTCTTGCACACATGCACGCTTGCACGCGTGTGCACTTGCATACTAGAACGCTGGCATACTTGCACACTTGCGCTCTTGATATCTTGCGCACTTGCCCAATTGTACACTTGCACTTGCAAACTGGCGCTCTTGCTATCTGGCGCACCAGCACACTTGCGCACTTAAACACTTTCACACTTGCGCAATTTCAATCTTGTACATTTTCAAACTTGCGCTCCTACTATCTTGAGCACTAGCACACTCGCGCACTTGCGTGTTTGCCCTCTTGTGCATTCGAGCATTCACTCTCGCGACTTCGCGCACTCGAGCACTAGCATATGCGCGGTTGAATCTTGGGAGTGGCGCGTTGAGCTATCCCCACTCCGGGGCCATTGGTGCGGGCGGTGATCGCTGGAGCAGCCTTGAGCGGGCTCCACGTGGTTGAACCCCGCCATGCTGCAGGGATGGGCGGGTCACTGTGTCTGACGCCACCCGACTCTAGGCAGTACTGGGCAGAGGGCAACACAACAGGGTTTAATCTCATTGTGGTGCATCGCGCCACGGGCAATATTTTTAAGAAAATATTGTTGTTTCATCTACGTATGATTATTATTTTAATTGTATGATTCAGTTTTGTTAAACAGTATTATGTGAGTATTATTTTTAGATGAAACTAAATATTTTGGCTGGTATAATGTTTTTTATTCTTTACGAATGATTATTTGATTAATTAAATCACACACCGTATCAAAGTTACGAGCCCACGAGCATGTAAATATTTTAGGTCCAACTAAGAGATGTGGATATTTCTCGATCGGAGTGTAGCTGTGGGTGACTGTGGCTCAACAAAGTAGCATGAGCTAGGTCCGGTTGGTATGCCATGCTGTCACTTTCACATGCCCGATACCTATCTCAAACTACACATGTCCATATGGACAATTAGTTAAGCTGCATAAACTACCTAATTATCGGCAAGCTTCAAGTTTAAGAATTAATTAAAAAAAATTTAAATTGTTCTTTCCGAAAGTTTGTTGAAATTGTACGAGAAAAATATTTTTTAAATAAATATTCTTGTTTTAAAAATCTACAATTTATTTATTCTTGTAGAAAAGAGTTTTTTTTTTTTAATTTGAGATCGTACCCGCAGCTTTTCTATTTCCAATTATTGTTTCTTGTTCTATAAAAATACTAATTATCTATCTTTATCTATACCAAATAGCAAGAAGTTTCACTTCTGTCGTCCGTGGACCCTACACACATATTTTTATTTTGTAATGAATATTATTGTAAGTTTAATTCATATAATTAAAAAAAAATAATATAAGTACACACAAAAAAAAACAGTTAAAAAATTCCATTCAGAACTCTGTTGTGTTATCTAATTTCAAAATGAGATATAACTTGAAAAGTTTGACCAAAATAAACTTTGATAGTGTGACATGATTTAAAACATACTTGAGGTTTTTTTTCCAAATTTATTTGAAGTAGAAAATTGTAAGCAATTTTTCGTCCAATACTACCATTCCAAACATATTTGGAGACAAACATTTGACAGTGTAGCAAGGCCTTAACGGGATCAAACAGTGCACAGTAGTGGCAATGTATGACCTCATGACGGCGTGCCACGATATGGGCCACGTCCAGTATATTTCATTCAGTATAAACACCAGCCGAAGAACTGCAAGGATAGGGGTAAATCAGGTATAGAGAGGTTAAGGGGCATCTTATTTTTAAACAGGTTCTTTATGCCACATCAATTTTATATTGTTGTATTATTTTATAATTTGGCTTCTTTGAGGCATAGTAGGTGTATAATTTATAGAATGCCTGAACTTAATAGTGGGTTGATACTGCAAATAGTTTCTTCTGTAATTTCAACTGTAATACTATAATGAAAAAAAATAAAGACCCTGAGTTATTTTGAAGTAGCTTGGCTACTGGGCTGTTGGCGATGTTTCGGTCGACATTGCAGTCGCCGTCATGAGGGAGGTGGTGTGGACAGGCTTCCACGAGGCGGTGGGCGACGTGATGTCGCTGTCCGTGTCGACGCCGCGCCACATGCGCGAGCTGGGGCTGCTGGACGCCGACGCCGTGGACGACCGCGCGGCCGCCGTCAACTACCTGTACCTGCAGGGCCTGCAGAAGATAGCCTTCCTGCCGTCGGCGCTCCTCATGGACGTGTGGCGGTGGGACGTGTTCAAGGGCCGCACCGCCAGCGACCGCTACAACTGCGACTGGTGGAAGCTGCGGTAACCGCTCACCCCTCTCCGCCCTTTGTTCGCCCACTTGCCGGGCCCACGCACCAGGCACCGCGTAGCGGTCATCCTATCATTTCATGATGGAATATTAACGATAACGTACCTATAACACTTACATACTGTGTCAAAGGTGTGCCTCCCATTTCAGGTCAAAATTTTATATTTACAGTAATTACAGATTAACTTGTATACCTTTTCAATTGTTTAATTTTCACGAAATGAAAAATATATACAGTACATACTTTTGGCATAATTAGCTGCCAAAGTTACTTTTTGTACGTTTTTGGTTTGTAGAAATAAGGAGAATTTAATTTATCGCAGAACTAAAACTTTTTTAGGTTTAACTGCAATGCCACTGGCTACTTCATGATATGGTTTGCATTTCTATCACAAAAACTCATTTCATGTTTCTCGGCTGTCAAAATTGTAACAAATTTAAGAATTTTGAAATGGCAGGTAAAATTAATTAAAATTTTCTGAAAGAATTTCGAACCATTTCTTGAAGTAGCCAGTGGCATTGCAGTTAAACCTAAAAAAGTTTCATTTCTGCAATAAATTAATTTCTCCTTATTTGTACAACCAAAAAACGTTAAAAATGTAACTTTGGCAGCTAATTATGCAAAACGTATGCGCAGTATATAATTTTTCATTTCGTGAAAGTTAAACAATTGAAAAAGTCAACAAGTTTATCTGTAACTACTGTAAATATAAATTCTTGACCTGAAAAGGGAGGCACCCCCTTAAGGATATTTTATTCCTCAAAACGTCCGTGTAAACACCCATTTTAGCCTCTTTCGCTGTCCAATAAATACTTGTTGAAGACGAAACATTGAAACAAAAATTGTATACACAAGTGTAACGACTCTTAATTATATTCGTATTAAGACACATTCATGAAATCTTGAGAGGTGTTTGTAAGACATACCTGGAGATCGTCGTATGGCGACCCAGACAGTCAGTCTGTCTACCTGGTCACACATACCGATTTAAAAACTGCGCGATTTATATGAAAGTATTTAAGAATACGCTGAGGGCGATTGAGTATTTCAGTAGCAAATAACAGTCTATTTCCGAGGACTGGTGCCGGTGCGTGGTGTTTATGGCGAAGTCCGCTAACTTGGATTGTGACTTCACGGCTGTCATATTGGATGACCTTGACCCTGGTTGCCATCCCGGATCCGCCATCTTGGATGCTGCCATTTTTAATTATGACATCACATGCGCCATTTTGTTTTCAACCATATTGGATTATAGAACTTTTCGCAAATTTTGAATTATGATGTCACTTTCTGTTATGGTCGCCATCTTGAAAATTTGTTATTATTATCTATCAGAAAATTATGGGAAATGTTTTAAAATTAATAAAATAATTTATAAAACACAATATTAATAAAATTTTCATTAAAAACAATTACGTCACAAAGTTTGGTGTCCTCGGTTCGAACCTGGCAAGGGCAAAAAAATGTCGATGGATCATTTCTCCACGGAAGCTGCTGGAAGACTGACCTCCAATTACTAATACCAATGCATATATTACTGCAGCTAGTATGACGTATTGCTGGCCATATTTTTTTTAGTCTGCTGGAGGCCACCATCTTGGATCCGACATATAATTTTCATCTTATAGAGGATGCTGCTGCCATATTAGTTGAATTTTTGCTTGCTAAAGTGCAGCATTATATATTTTTATCAAGACCTCCGCCATCTTGTCGGCTGTCTTGGCTACCAATTTGGAAAATCGTAATTTTTTAGCTAAAATTCGGAAAATTTTCTAAAAATCATCAAAAAACACTTATTAAAATGATTGTTTAAATCATTTTCATCCTTGGTTTGACCCCTGGGCAAAACAAAAAATATATTTTAATTAAAATTACCAAAAAACTACAGGTTCGAGGAATAAAACAGCAAAATTATAAATAAAAATTTATTACATAAATTATACACTATAAGAAGTAAAAAACACAAACAAATTACTAAAGTCTTTAGTATTTTTAGATTTCTGCATCTGATACCCACGAATTAAAGCGAGGTGAGAAGCCTCACCATTTGACGTGGTATCGACCATTTCTAGGTTCGAGAATCTTCTCCCCAAGTACATATCGGGATACATCGTAGGCTGAATCTGTTCGGCATAGAAGCCACCACGAATAGGTTTTCGGTCCAAATCTTCGAGGTAGTAGATACTAGGCTCCGATTCATGTACATGGGTCAAACGAAAAGGTTCAGTTTTACAATTCGCAGTCAAACATATCTCGAAGACGCCTTTCTGCTTGGAGATTCACACAATGTCACTGACATTAGCTTTACACTTTCGTGGATCTTTCTTTTTCATGTTGGAAAACACTTTTCGAAGAAGGTGATCATCCTTTATGTGTTTAGGCTTCATTATCGTAGTACTATGCACAGTAGAATTGTATTAGCTTACTAATTTTGGCAACATATTTAACTAAATGTAATTTCTGTTAGCCATGAACTGTCGCCACATTTTGGTGCTTAAAGTTCTGTTAAACCTTTCGACAATGGAGGCTTTGACATTACTAAATGCAGAGTAGTGTTTGATGCTAAACTTCTTCATCAAAGCCTTGAAGGCCGCATTGTAGAATTCTTTGCCGAGATCCGTTAGCAGGTGCGACGGTACACGTCTCTGGCAGATGAAAACGATATGTCTGATCAAAGATGGCGGCCTCCAAAAGATGAACACAAGATGGCCGCCATGACGTCATACTAGCTGCCATAATATATACATTGGTATTAGTGGTGGGAGGTCAGTGTCAGTGTCTTCAGTGGAGAAAAGATCCATCACAATTTTTTTGACCTTGCCAGGTTTAAACCGAGGACTCCAGAGTCAATGACGTGAGTGTTTTTTAGTGAAAATTTTATTAAAATTATATAATATAATTTTTTTATTAATTTTAAAATTTTCTAATTTTTTTGTTAATAATTATGGATTTTCAAGAGGGTGGCCATCACGGAAAGTGCAATGGTGACGCCATCATTCAAAATGGCGGAAAGTTCTAGAATCCAAAATGGTGTAATATAAAATGGCGGATGTGATGTCATAATTAAAAATGGTGGAATTCAAGATGGCTGAATAAAGATGGCCGCTGGGGTCAAAGTCATAGGTCAAGGTCATCCAAGATGGCCATCATGATGACACTATCCAAGATGGCGGACATCGCCACCACCACCACACACCGGCACCAGTCCTCGGAAATACTATTATATACATAATACTTAAATCTGTTTAGTATTTGGTTTTTAAACTGTTATTTTGGAAGAGTGAAAAGGACTAAAAATTGTGTTTTAAGGCTGATTTCTAGAAACGAAACTAATGGTAAAGATTCTTGAAAGCAATCAAGAAACTTGCATTACACCTTTATCTTCATTTCCCCATCATATAAAGGTACCATTCAAATCTCATAGTTCACCTATGCAAATGAGAAGACTGTGTGCCAATCCACAATCTTGCGCAAAGAGGCATCAGATTCGCACTTATCATCCCGCCTCACTAACACACGGTACATTCTGTAATCCGGTTTTTTCCCCGGTGGATTATGGCTTGTGTACTTGGCCACCAGGTCACGTTACTGCGCTGGCGGAATTTCTAGTTCTAGTTCGCTGAGTTTATCACTACTGCCAGTTTTTATTTCAGTACAGCGTTTTCTTTTTTACTGTCGATTAAATTTCACATATTCACACTTTGTAATCTCGTTAAAAACTACATTGACGTTCGATAATCCGCCAAAATCGCTAATCGGGCATGGTCGTGATCCCGAACCGGTGATTTGAAGAATTTTGACTGTATTTGCATTGTATCTGAGTGGTGTCAAGTGGCGCATTCCAAAGGTCCCGGGTTTGAATCTCGACCGGGCCCATGGCTTCCCAAGGTCTTCTGAAATTACTCCATACAAATGCTGGAATGATTCGTTACTCACTTTGATTTTTTTTGTAAATGGAACAGAAGTATTCATATAAAATTATAGATATTTATCCTCTGTTCATTTACATCACTACAAAATATTGTTCGCTGTAACACTGGGTTCGGATTATTACCCGGACATTAATGCTTTGTGTTGTCCCAGTACCTTTAGTAGTTAAAGTTATTTGTGAAAAATTACCCTGAATAGCTTTCTAGTGTCAACTGCGAACATTAATAATCATGCTGCAACAAAATAAAGTCCAGTTATTGGATATTCGATTATAATTTCCGTGGTTTAGAAAAAATGTGTTTGAATGAAACATAAATTAAAATATAAAATTACGCACCAATTTTCAAAGGACTTACTGAGTATTATCTCGAAAAACGTATTTCACATATGCAAAAATAACCATAGTATGTGTTGTACGAAGTTACAATATTTTTCTTGTAGTATTACAAACTATAAACTTTATACAATAAACTATAAAAAAATAAGTCTTACTAACGTTATAGTAAACTGTTCATTGGGTCGAGGTTTTCTAGAATATGTCAAATTAAAAATGGCCCAATCACATCCGAAGAAAAAAGTTCCATATTTTTAATACACTTTTATTAGCTTCACTTGTAACTAACTATGTAGTCAATTCTTGAAAGTCGTTTTTAACCTACTTTTAATTGTCGTATCGATTTTAAACTTTAAAAGTAAATGAATTCCGGATAACAAAACAATAATTTATTGACCATGACATGGGGTACTTGATATCAGTTGTCTTAAATTTTCTATCATTAATAACTGTTCATTAGGATAGAGTAATTAAAATTAATTGTTTTATTTATTACATGATTCTTATTTTAAGCTTATTAAAAATATGTTCATGTTATCGCTGTTGAACAAATAATTTAAATTAAAAGATAATATTTTTCTTTTACTTTTAAGTTTATAGGGCCTTCAACAATAGAAGTATGTTTGTTTTAAATAAATTTTATTGAGAATATTAATTTAAAAATTTGAGATTAATAAAAAGTTTAAGTATATCCATTTACCAACTGTGGACACAACGGAAAATTATTTTTCTACAGTGATAATGACGCTGTTTACAAATGTATGTTAGAACAGAGATATAAGTAAGGTATATATCTGGCACTATGAAACTTGCCATTATTTCCAACGTTTATTGTGAAATATCTTAAATAAAATAGACAACCCAATGTGATGGGTTAGACCAAATCTGGTCTAAGTTATACCTTAACAATTTAAAAGAATTTATCGTACCAAAGTTGTTTTACATTTCCTTTACAAATTGGAAAACTATCAAGCCTTGTTTGTGAGGCATCTGACATAAATAAATAATTTTGAGTGTTTTAGACAAAATATTACGTCAACTAGGCTGTATTTACCATTGCATATTTACATAACGTATCCCCTCTGTTAATTAAACTACACAATGGTCCCAAAATTATGTCTTCGATGTTAAAATACCAATTAACACTTAAGAATCTATATATATACGTTCACCACCAAAATTGTGACTAATGTGCAAAACCTATTTTTTATATTTCTCAGGCTTAGAGACGTTAAAGTGCGTGATTGGTTGAAGTAGAAAGCATAAATTGACGCACCTACTAAGGTAGTAAACAAAACATGTTTTACAGGTCCATAATTTTTATTCCGGTAAAACAATTTTTTTTTTTAACGATTTGCTTACGTCACAAGTGAAATAGAATCCAGTGGATTCATTGTGATTACAGAAAATTCCATAAGGAATATCATGCTAATTGTATGCTTTAAAAGAATTTGTATAACAAATTTAACCTTATTAATTAAAAATAATTTGCCACATTACATATTTTTATAAATTATTTTTAAATTGTAATCTGAACTACTGTTTTTTTGAAACCCTACACCTTTAGAGAATCGTTTTGAGATTTTTACGTATGTTTTCAACAGGTGTCATTGGAAAAAATGGAAGAAATTTATTCATAGTGTTTCTGTTATTTTTGTATGTGGGGTAGGTGGTAATAGATAGACAATGATTTATTTATTTGAAAAATGTGCTATTTATAGAGTAAGTCGATAAGAGATATTGTTTCGATTGTTGACATTGATGGGTCATGTTTTTTTTGTAGAGTACGTATGGATTTTAAACTTATTTCAAGAAATGTTTTTATGTAAGCCATCCTATGTTTTTTTCTTAATTTTTATTTATTTTTTAATATTTATAGGAAGTTTCGTTACTTTTACACTTTTACACTAGCAGAAACTAGAGTTTGGTAAACAGTAGTTTTTTAATTATTAAGTAATACAATATTTTGCGCCAGCACAATTGTTGCACATATGACCAAATGTGTGTAATCTGACTTCCTCAGAAAAACATGTTCAGTTCTCACCGCATGTAAATAAATGACGCAACAGTCAGTCTGTTATTTATACATTACTCTTTTTTTTTTAGGGAAAAATATCAGGGCATCGAACCTCCAACTGACAGGACAGAGGATGACTTTGATCCAGGTGCAAAGTACCACATCATTGCGAGTGTTCCTTACATAAGGTATGTCATTTTCGGGTTCCTTTCACAGGAGTGCCTGTTTCCTCAAAATGCATTGTGCGTATTTTCAATCTGTTTGTAATGTAATGAATAAGGCCTACGTAAGGTTTCGTATTAAATTTATCACGCGACTAACTCATCAACCGGTGGCATACGTGAACAAAGGAGGTGAGTCTTTGAAAGTCCCATGAGGAGGCAAGAATTTCTAACAAATGTTGATTACCGAGTCATATACAAAATATTATTACGTATATAGCCTACCTATATATTCACACAGACCTCTAATGAGAAAGTAAGTTTTCCAGCACAAAATTGTCAATTGGTATTAATTAACTTTATGTTATTTTTAATTGTTAACAAAACATTGTCCATTTTTAACCGCTATTAAAAAAACTCTTGATTCCAAGGCGACAGTGAACTAGTATGTCAACGGCTTTTTGACTTCACTTTCTTTAGATTGCTCGATAACGTGTGCCAAGTGTGTGAGGATCTTACAGGAAATTTGTTCTTTAATGAAGTTTCAAATATTGTAGTCTTATTTACTTTACACTTTTACGTGCCGTAAATATGTAGCCTATATATATTTATAAATAAACCATCGGAAATAATTTAAGTTTACTTTAAAATAAATTTTAAATTTATTTTTATATTTAAATGTTAAACATGAACCCCTAATTTGAAACATAATACTATACATATGTCTCTGTAGTGGTGTTAATATTTTATTTACATACACAAAGTTCAAATTACAGTATTCAAAGAGCTCTTATTTGGGCCAATATTTATTACGGCCAATAATCGTTTGATGCAATGGTTATGGACAGATAATTAAAAAAGTCAAAATTTTTATTGATTTTTTAGTAATCATGAGTGTAAAATTTGGATTGGTTTTAATTTTTGGTACTGTTATTATTTATTCACCCAGCTGCTGGACATTACTATTTAAGTGGATTAATTTTTTTTTTAAACAATACAAGTCAAGATGTTAAACAGTAAAAAATTGAGCATGCAGAATTTAAATTTTAGACTTATTTTCTTGTAAGCGAACATTAATTTCTTAGCAAAAGTTAGCACTGAGTAAATATATGTTAGTAGCCTGGTAATACTACAGTATTTCAATATCTCAATATTTTGACTAACCCATTAAAACCAAATGCACCTCTACGTTCTTTTATATGCTGGTATGCTTCACTAACTGCGCTTTCAGATAAAAAAAATTATATTTAGCTTGGTTAAATCAGTAATTTATAATACAATTATTTTTGTTTTAGGTATTTTGTGAGCTACGTAATACAGTTCCAATTTCATCGGTCCCTATGCCAGGTAGCGGGACAGTTTGACCCAGATAATCCTGAAAAGATGCCTTTACACGAATGTGATATTTACCAGAGTAAGGAAGCTGGAAATCTACTTGGGTAAGCATCCATACACTGTAAAAATGTTTTATACTTTTACAAGGAAAATCCTTGGAAACTAAGTTGCCTACAATATCACTTGTAAAACTACACTGCAGAGCATTGTAAAATTAAATGTGGTACAAATCTCTTGCTTGCAGTTTTCCAAGTTATATCGTTGGCAACTGAGTGACGAACGACTTGTCTTGTAGAAGTACAATTTTTTACAGTTTTGTGTTTTTTTTTCTGTTACCATTCTGAAAACCTGTCAATCAAACCATGATGATTACTATAATAATAAAGTTGAATATGTATATTAAAAACTGTTTCAAGTAATTTATACTTTATCATGAAACTTTAAAAGACCTGAATTTTGGATAAGAGTTTAAGAGAGTTTGGCTTACAAATTTTCAAATTGTTTTTAGTACAAACATGTATTTAGTTACTAATTCTTGGGCTTTAAAATAATGTAAAAAATAAATAATTTAAATTAATAAATACGTTAAATGTTTTGCGAGATAAGAAAACAATTATTTTATATAAAAATCTTTTAAAATCATGAGTCTTTGCCATTAAATTTAAAGCAAGCATTAAAAAAAATGTAACCACAATTAGGAATTTACATAAAAAAAAGTTTTTTTCTTCTGTTTTTTAAAATAAATTTTGAATAACACAGATTTTAAGTAGTCGCAACTAGTTGGCAAAATAGTACTAGTCGTAAATAAATTTTCTTTTATATTTTTTCTCTCTGTCTGTGGACAGCTTCTGTTTTCATGTTCATTTTCTAATATTAATGAAAATTTTTCTAGTTAAATAAACGTTTTATGAAAAAATAATGTGGGGAGTGGGGTAATGGTGAACACTTAAGGGAAATCTAAATTTGAATTACTTCATATTACATATAATATTTCTTTCTTTGTTCGGATTGTTAAGTATTTAATGCCGAACACTTATATATACGACAGAAACATTTTATAGAAATTCTGCATAAGTATAATACATTTTGTAAAGTTATGCAAGGTTCGCCATTACCCCACACCGTGGGGTAATCGTGAACACATGTTCGCCATTACCCCATTCCAAAAGGTAATGATGGATACCCATTACTTGTTACGCCAGAGACATGTTTACTTTAGAAAAATTATACATTTTATGTTTCTGGTACTTTATATGATCTTACTAATAAAAATTTAATGAAACAAATAGGCCTATGTCATCAATAACATCCTAGTGTTTTGGTGAATATTGTGTTAAAGATCATATGGGCAAATGTAAGAAACAAGCAAACAACTTAACAACAAATAATAATTAAAACAACTAATACAACCATTTGCATAAGATATTCAAAATGTTGCAGTTAATTTGACAGTTTTTTAGCACAATATTTAAAAGTAAAATTTTATCTTTTCAAACAAACATCACAGCAGAAACCCTCTGATCTCTCACAGATTGCACAATCTTTATGTTCCCAATTTTCACATGAAACACACTTGAACCAAATCTCATAATTATGACCAAATTCCTCACAAATACAGCAAATATCTGTACTAATTGCAATCAAGTCAATGTCATCTAAATAACCATCATCACAGAGCTGCGAATCATCCACTTCTTCCTCAGACGATGATTCAAACTTGAGATATGTGACCATTTTTCTCCGTTTCTTCCCAGGAGCTGATGATTTCTTCTTCTTAATTGCTTTCCCACTACTTCATTTTTCTTCTTCTTTTTGCTTCCTCTTTTGCTTCCTCTTTTCTTTTTCGTCATAAACAGCTTTCATCGGTGTAGAAGTAATAATTTCGGAATGCTGTTTCTGTCTTCATTTTGCTGGGGGTCTTTTTGAAGGGCCTGAAATGTCTGCTACTGTGACGGCACAAACCACCTATCCATTTCGGTTTTTTTCTCCTCAAAGTTCAGTGTTAGGAATTCTCTCTTCTTCACTTGGTTCAGCTGTATCATTCAGGACATGGGTGGTCACTTCTTCTACAACACTTGGTGCTGAAATGTAATTTGGTGAATTCTCTTCATTCTCCACTATTGACGAAGTCGTGATGCTGCGAAGAAATCGTCATAAGAAAATACGCTTTCGTTTAAGGGAACAATTCCCGCCTTCTTGAAACCAGAAACTGCTTTTTCCATGTTTGCAACAGCAACATAAGCTGCATTGAAAATGGATGCTACGTCAGTAGGAAGGATCTTCTCTGCAGAATGGTGTTTCAGAAACTGGTCACATTCCTTGTTGAATGCAATCTTCAAGGGTCCAAAGAACGAAATATCTAAGGGTTGAAGCCTGTGTGAGGAATGTGGTGGAATTGACAGTAGTGTGATTCCCTTCTTTTTGCAGTACTCATATGTTGCTAAAGAAGTGTGGCTGGTGTGGTTGTCTAGAATGATAAGAACTGTGTCATTCGCAGATGGTTTTGTAAAGCTAAAAAATGTTCAAGCCACGTACGAAAAAACTCTTCCGTCATCCACCCTGATTTCGAACACTGATACAGAGCCCCAGTTGGTCCACCCCGACTAAGTGCAGGATTCATTTTTTCCCTAGGGAATATAAACATGGGAGGAACATACATTCCTACAGCACAGCAAACCGTTATGTTTCTACCCCTTTCCCAACTAATTGCTGATCCTACTTGCTTTTGCCCTTTTGGGCCAATTATTCTGCAGGGTGTCTGAACTGTAGATATCCCTGTTTCATCAACGTTGAATATACGCTGTGGAGGAAAATTGAATTTATCCGTGACTACGGCCATATTCGAGAAAAAAAAACGCTCCACTTCAACTCTATTGAACCCAAGTATTCGATTAATACTTGTGGGTTCTGGTTTCCTCAAACTCAGTTGTGGATTACTCTTCAAAAAACCATACATTCAGTCCTTGCCTGCTATACCACTAGCTTCATTGAAGTTGCAGTTAATACCCTTGTTCTTAGCAAATTTTAATGCCAAACGCCTTAGTTCATCAGCTGACAAGCCCTAAAAAAGTATTGCCAAATTCAGTGCATGTCCGGCAATCTCCTTTTCTTCATCCAGTGTTAAAATGTTTCTCAACAAATGAACCTTTTCATATGTTTGAAAATTATAAACAATTCTGAACTTTGGTAAAATTTCTGTCTTGGTCCTTCCTGTATTATGAACAATTCCTGAAAATATTTTATTTGTGCTCTTTTGTTTCGTTCCATTTAAACACAGATATTATCCATGAGATATTCAGAGAGGCTCTGCCCGAACCGTTCAGTAGTTTTCCCAGAAAAGTTTTTGAAATTTGACCATCCTGTAGGCACATTAAAAAGGTTTTAGGTAGGTTACTTACTTAAATCTTAAGTATTTTCATTATTTTAGTATACGTGAATATTACAATAAATTATTTCAGGCATATTAATAATAATTATACGGTATGAGTAGTAAGTATATATTAGCCGGTCCTGAAACAGGGTCCAGGGTGTGGTGCCTGTGGTGCCGGTCCGAAATCTCTGATTATGACGTCACGGCGGCCATCTTGGATGAGCGTAACGGGACACAGCGTAATGGGACAAAACTTATCAACATTCGCCAAAATTGGACAAAAATTGCCCAAAATTACTCAAAATTCGCCAAAATTTACATTTACATGGATAAAAATGCCGCCAAAAAATCTCAAAAATTTTGATAAACTAAAAAATTATCTTTTTGAGGGAAAAATTCCCGTTTCAAGGGAAAATTTCCCATTTTTAGTCCATAAAAATACCAGAGGCTATAAATGTCCATATATAGGCTAAATCATCCATGTCTACTGCCTCCGATAAGCCTCTGACGTCATCATGGATAATGAAGTCACCGTTGCAATTTCCGTTACGGTCGCCATCTTTAAAATCTTTATTTATTATCCGATTTTAATGGAAAAAATTTTAAAATCTATAAAAAAAATCAATTAATAAAAATGTAATAAAAATAATTAAAAAAACATATATTTACGACACGGAGCTCAGAGTCCTCGGTTCGAACCCAGTGAGGGCAAAAATAAAATAAAAATTGTGACCGAACCTTCCCCCCCGTGGTGGCTGCTGGCAGACTGACTCCCACCACTTTTTTCAAAACATTTATATCGCCAGTGAGCATGACGTCATGTCCTCCATCTTGAAAATTCGTAATTTTAATGCTAGAGATTTGGGAAAAAATTTAAAAATCATTAAAAAAATTAATCAACCTAATTAAATAATAAAAAAATCCTTAAAATCACCGTTGCAATTTCGTGACGGCCACCATCATGAAATCACCCACTGGAAATCACCATCTCGTTTTCGTCCGCTAGAGTGTGCTGATACCATGTTAGTATAATTATCTGGTCACCACACCTTTGTCCTCAACTGCTGACAATGAACTTTGACCTTGACCTTGAACATTGACTTTGAACTTGAAATTTGATCTTGACCTTGAAATTTGATCTTGACCTTGAAATTTGACCTTGACCTTGAACTTTGACCTTGACCTTGAAATTGGACTTTGCCCTTAAAATTAGAACTTGACCTTGAAATATGACTTTGTCCTTGTCGACCACCATGGATCCGACATTTTATGTTCAGTACATGCTACCAGGAGCTACCACCTGCTGGAGTACACCATCCTGTGTGTGTACTCGTCTTATAGAGTACATTTCCATCTGGATAATTTTATTCAACCCGCTACAGTGCAGTAATCATTTATTACCGAGGTGCCACCGCCATCTTGAAATTTGGGGGCCATCTTGAAATCGTGTAATAATGTAGCTATAAAAGCGGGAAAAAATCCAAAATTCATCAAAAAAACCATTCATTAATTTACATATTGAATCGCTGGATTCCTGCCCTCGATGCGATACTTGAACAGTGACAAGTGTAACTAAATATTAAATAAATTTAATATTCTGTTTTTCCATTACCCTTCGCGGAGTTTATAAATCATTCTCTTTTCAAAAATAATACACAAGTCAATGTACGACAATGTTCGACGAATTAAATACGTTGCTGATAAGCCTAACATGAAAGTCTAGTTTTTCAATAATCTGAATAACCTCTAAACCGTTCATGTACAAAACCATACATACTTATAGACCAAGCATCTTCGGACCGAGAGACCATGTCATAATCAATGTCAGACGTATAGACCAGTTATTTCCGAACCTCACGACCTTCCTCATCGTCAGCTAATTTTATTCAATTGAACCAACGGACCATGTTTTTTACGCTTCCAAGAGGATCAAGAATCTAATCAAAAGGCAGCACCATTAACAAAAAGGAAGCACATTTAGAAGCACCATCAACAAAAAGGACGCACATTTGGAAGCACCATCAACAAAAAGGAAGCACATTTTTGAAGCACCATAATAAAAAGTCAGCACATTTGGAAGCACCATAAAAAAAAAACAATTGGAAGCACCATCAACAAAAAGATAGCACATTTGGAAGCAACATCAAAAAAAGGAAGCACAATTGGAAGCACCATCAACAAAAAGGC
Source organism: Bacillus rossius redtenbacheri (assembly GCF_032445375.1). Taxonomy (NCBI): domain Eukaryota; kingdom Metazoa; phylum Arthropoda; class Insecta; order Phasmatodea; family Bacillidae; genus Bacillus; species Bacillus rossius. The sequence continues at coordinate 19,661,954 of NC_086336.1, forward strand.
AGCACATTTGGAATCACCATCAAAAAAGGAAGCACAATTGGAAGCACCATCAAAAAAAAGTAAGCACAATTGGGAGCACCATCAACAAAAAGGAAGCACATTTGGAAGCACCATCAGCAAAAAAGAAGCACAAGTTACGAGAACTAAGTCTTAGTTAGAAATCAGAATACAAGAAATAAAAACCTTAAATTTTTATAATTTAAATTATTTATTTTATTTCTTTACATTATACATATGCAAGTAAAACAAGCCATTATTGTATGTAGCCACCGTTCCTCAGTTATTTGAGTATGAAGGATATTTCTTTGATGCACGAATAGTTTCCTGCACAAAGCGAACCATGTAGAAGTCTTAGCCAGTCAACCAATATGTTTGGATCTTTCCATGATGTGTAATTATTCTCTTCTACCACCATCTTCCTTGCACGTTTATAATAAATGTTATGATCTCTGGTGTCTTCCGTTTTACCACCAACCTCAGGGTAACTTTCATTTTTGAGACAGTGATCCTCACAAGCTTGATCAGATTTATTTAATATATCACGACCTTTCCATCGTTTCGGTCTCAAGACACCACCACATTCTTCGATCTTGTCAGCTTTAGGTGCTTCATCACAGTCTATGTCTTTGTCAACAGCCTCAGAGTCAATGTAACAATCACCGTAGAAGGCATCGTCTTCACCCAGATTACCGTAAGAATTCGATGTTGATGATGTCGAAGTGTCTTCATCTTCTTCATGCTTCCTTTTTAGGAGTCCATCATTTTTACAAAGTAGGAAAGATCTATTTTAATTCGGCTGGAATATATTCTCATTTTTCACATTAAGGATTCTTCCATTGTCTTCATTCTTCCATAAATCATCAACCTCCTTCAATTTAAGTTCTTTGTCGAGATCGGAAGAGCCAGGAAAATTATTGTAGTAATGCAGACCACTCTTCCTTAGGCTAGTAGATTCATCGTTGTCCTCTACCTTGTACGCAGGCTTGGCGTTACAAGATCTGCCATGTCTTTTTAAGCTCTCTCTTCGCGTAAACGACTTGCCACATCGAACACAACTTATCATATTGCGTAGTGGAATTTTAACACAGTCATTCTTCTCGTGTTGTCTTTTATTCTTTCTCAAGATAACCTCTTTGCAGCAAAACTTACACCTATGTTCTTTCGATACAGCGTCAGATCCCAAATCTGAATTCATATTAGTTATTGAGACTAATGCCAGATACCAATTGAATGTTTTTAATTAGATCCATTACTTAAATAGAATTTTTTTCATATTACATCAGCGAGAATTAATATATCTCATGCAAAGGTACTTGATGCATGTAGTTATGCTTTTCAACAACAGATGTCGCCACATGTTGCTTGCAGGTAAATAATATTTAGTTCTTTTATGCGGGATGCGGGAGGCTCACTAACTATCGCAAAAGAAGGATGGCTTCGCTAGACTCCAAGGAGAAGGAAGTTCGTCCTTCCTGTTAGTGCTTCTTAGATTTCTCAGAAATTATTATTATTTGACTGAGTAATGATATTTTTTTTTAATTTCCACCTGATAAAAATATTACAAGTGTTGATTAAGTAGCATAAATTCAGCAATTAAATGTAACCTTGAATAAATTAACATGACTCATTAAGTAAAAAAATCCTTCATGCAGAAATCAATTGCTCATCTGTAACTAGAAGCACCTGCAGAAAACCATCAAAATATTGTCAAGTATAATCAGGAGCACACGGAGAAAAACATTAAAATATTTACAAGAATAATCAGGAGCACACGGAAAAAAACCACCATAATATTTGACAAGAATAATCAGGAGCATTCGGAGAAAACCACCATAATATTTGACAGGAATAATCAGGAGCACACGAAGAAAACCACCATAATTATGACAAGAATAATCAGAAGCACACGGAGAAAACTGCCACAAGTTTTCTTTGATATCATTAAAGTACAGAAAAAAAATTAATAAAAAATTAAAATTAAAAATCACCAAAAGTTCAAAAACTGACTCTGCTAGCTTGTGAACTTCTCATTGTTGAGCAAAGATAGAGTTCTAGTCCAAGCCAGACCATATTCCTGTTGTGGAATATTGTGTGGCGTTAAATCCTGACAACAGCAATTTTTGCTTAATTTGTGTTTTTTGTCATTTGTGTTTTTTTGTAGTTTTCTTCTGCAGACAAACATGTGCTAAGCAATAGCGTATGTCCAAAAGCCTACATCAAGTCATGCACTCCCATTGCACAAATGACTGTGTTAAAATTCCACTACGCAATATCAAAAGTTGTGTTCGATGTAGCAAGTCGTTTACGCGAAGAGAGAGCTTAAAAAGACATGGCAGATCTTGTAACGCCAAGCCTGCGTACAAGGTAGAGGACAACGACGAATCTACTATACTAAGGAAGAGTGGTCTGCATTAATACAATAATTTTCCTGGCTCTTCCGATCTCGACAAAGAACTTAAATTGAAGGAGGTTGATGATTTATGGAAGAATGAAGACAATGGAAGAATCCTTAATGTGAAAAATGAGAATATATTCCAGCCGAATTAAAATAGATCTTTCCTACTTTGTAAAAATGATGGACTCCTAAAAAGGAAGCATGAATAAGATGAAGACACTTCGACATCATCAACATCGAATTCTTACGGTAATCTGGGTGAAGACGATGCCTTCTACGGTGATTGTTACATTGACTCTGAGGCTGTTGACAAAGACATAGACTGTGATGAAGCACCTAAAGCTGACAAGATCGAAGAATGTGGTGGTGTCTTGAGACCGAAACGATGGAAAGGTCGTGATATATTAAATAAATCTGATCAAGCTTGTGATGATCACTGTCTCAAAAATGAAAGTTACCCTGAGGTTGGTGGTAAAACGGAAGACACCAGAGATCATAACATTTATTATAAACATGCAAGGAAGATGGTGGTAGAAGAGAATGATTACACATCATGGAAAGCTCCAAACATATTGGTTGACTGGCTAAGACTTCTACATGGTTCGCTTTGTGCAGGAAACTATTCGTGCATCAAAGAAATATCCTTCATACTCAAAGAACTGAGGAACGCTGGCTACATACAATAATGGCTTGTTTTACTTGCATTTGTATAATGTAAAGAAATAAAATAAATAATTTAAATTATACAAATTTAATGTTTTATTTCTTGTATTCTGATTTCTAACTAAGACTTAGTTCTCGTAACTTGTGCTTCCTTTTTGCTGATGGTGCTTCCAAATGTGCTTCCATTTGTTGATGGTGCTTCCAATTGTTTCCTTTTTTTTGATGGTGCTTCCAATTGTGCTTCCTTTTTAGATGGTGCTTCCAAATGTGCTGCCTTTTCGTTGGCGGTGCTTCCAAAATGTGCTTCCTTTTTTTGATGGTGCTTCCGAAATGTGCTTCCTTTTTTGATGGTGCTTCCAAATGTGCTGCCTTTTTGTTGATGGTGCTTCCAATTGTGCTTCCTTTTTTGATGTTGCTTCCAAATGTGCTGCCTTTTTAAAATTATTATTGTGCTTCCAAAATGTGCTTCCTTTTTGTTGATGGTGCTTCCAAATGTGCGTCCTTTTTGTTGATGGTGCTTCTAAATGTGCTTCCTTTTTGTTAATGGTGCTGCCCTTTTGATTGGATTCTTGATCCTCTTGGAAGCGTAAAAAACATGGTCCGTTGGTTCAATTGAACATAATTAGCTGACGATGAGGAAGGTCGTGAGGTTCGGAAATAACTGGTCTATACGTCTGACATTGATTATGTCCCGATCTCTCGGTCCGAAGACGCTTGGTCTATATGTATGTATGGCTTTGTACATGAACGGTTTAGAGGTTATTCAGATTATTGGAAAACTAGAATTTCATGTTAGGCTTATCAGCAACGTATTTAATTCGTCGAACATTGTCGTACATTGACTTGTGTATTATTTTTGAAGAGAGAATGATTTATATACTCCGCGAAATGTAATGGAAAAACAGAATATTAAATTTATTTAATATTTAGTTACACTTGTCACTGTTCAAGTATCGCATCGAGGGCAGGAATCCAGCGATTCAATATGTAAATTAATGAGTGTATTTTTTTGATGAATTTTGGATTTTTTCCCGCTTTTCTAGCTACATTTTTACAGGTGTTCAAGATGGCGCCCAAATTTTAAGATGGCGGGGGCACCTCGGTAATAAATGATTACTGCACTGTAGCGGGTTGAATAAAATTATCCAGATGGAAATGTACACTATAAGACGTGTACACACACAGGATGGTGTACTCCAGCAGGTGGTAGCTCCTGGTAGCATGTACTGAACATAAAATGTCGGATCCATGATGGTCGACAAGGACAAAGTCATATTTCAAGGTCAAGGTCAAGGTCAAAGTTCAAGGTCAAGGTCCAAATTCTAGGTCAAGGTCAAAGTTTAAGGACAAGGTCAAAGTTCAAGGTCAAGGTCAAAGTTCAAGGTCAAGGTCAAAGTTCAATGTCAGCATTTGAGGACAATGGTGTGGTGACCAGATAATTATACTAAAATGGTATCAGCACACTCTAGCGGACGAAAACGAGATGGTGATTTCCAGTGGGTGATTTTAAGATGGCGGCCGTCACGAAAGTGCAACGGTGGTTTCAAGGATTTTTATATTATTTAATTAGGTTGATTAATTTTTTTAATGATTTTTAAATTTTTTCTCGAATCTCTAGCATTAAAATTACGAATTTTCAAGATGGAGGACATGACGTCATGCTCACTGGCGATATAAATGCTTTGAATAAAGTGGTGGGAATTAGTCTGCCAGCAGCCACCAGGTTCGGTTACAATTTTTATTTTTTTGCGCTCACCGTGTTCGAAACGAGGACTCCGAGCTCCGTGTCGTAAATGTATGTTTTTTTTTTTAAATATTTTTATTAAAGTTTTATTAATTGAATTTTTTTATAGATTTTAAAATTTTTTTCATTAAAATCGGATAATAAATAAAGATTTTAAAGATGGCGACCGTAACTGAAATTGCAACGGTGACGTCATTATCCATGATGACGTCAGAGGCTTATCGGAGGCTGTAGACATGGATGCTTAAGCCTATATATGGACATTTCTAGCCTCTGGTATTTTTATGGACTAAAAATGGGAAATTTTCCCTTGAACCGGGAATTTTACCTTAAAAAAGATAATTTTTTAATTTATCAACATTTTTGAGATATTTTGTCGGAATTGTTTTTCCATAGAAATGTAAATTTGGCGAATTTTGAGGAATTTTGGGCAATTTGTGCCCAATTTTGGTGAATTTTGACAAGTTTTGAGGGTCAAATTTCAAGCTACTTGTCCCGTTACGCTGTGTCCCGTTACGCTCATCCAATATGGCCGCCGTGACGTCAGAATCAGAGATGTCGGACCGGCACCAGAGGCACCACACCCTGGACACTGTTTCAGGACTGGCTAATATATACTACTGGTATGGTATAACTATTGTTTATTATATTGTTTATATATTGTTTATTATTCAGTTATTTGCTGACATGCCTCATACCTATTTAAAACATATTCCTAGCAAGGTTAATACATAGGCCTACTGCTTGTAATTTTGAAATACAATTACCAGTGTATTTTTCACTGTAGGCCTATCATTGGTTCATTGCAATAAAAAAAACCTTATTAACTAGATTTTCCATAAATTTTTTTGAATAAACAAAATAATAGCATATAACCTAATATAATTATGTTGGCCTTTTAAATTAAAAACAGGAGAAGGCATTTTATTCAACACCGTGGGGTAATGGCGAACACTGGGGTAATGGTGAACACAAAAATATTATTGTTCACCATTACCCTAAAACGCACCATTTTATTTGTGAAGCATTGTTAAAGTTACAAGTTCTTTTTTTTCAATAGAAACATGGCACAAACACTGGCTGATATACCTAAGTGTAATTAATATTCATATAAAGGTTGTAAATTTAAGAAGTCGATACTTACTTTACTTCAAAATCCCCTGCAACAAACACACAAAAGTCTTCTTCATTGCCAACCAACAACTCCACATTGAATGGTGGCGCAACGGAAATGTTACTAAAGATAACCGACAGGTGGCAGCACTAATCGAATTTCCTTAGAGCTTGTAGATACCCTGGTATTGGAGTGTTCACGATTACCCCATGTCCACCATTACCCCACTCTCCGTTAAGCTCTTTTTTGAAATAAAATTTAACAATAGTAAAATACTGACATAAACAAATTGACCCGAGGAAAGATAATATTATGAGATTAAGTTCAGAATGTTCTAATCAGTCATCATCTCATCTGAATCATTATTTTAATGTCTGAAGAATCATTTCTATCTACATGGCTTAGTTTCGTCTTCTGACTGTGCTTCTAAATATTCTATGAGAAGATATTACTAAAATGACAAAATACTTGTTCAGCTTGTAGTTAATCGAAATAACTGTGATAGTAGCACAACTATTATTACCTCTTTATCATATAGAAGTAATACAGTTGTTTAAGACTTTTGATTAAACGATACAAAACTGGATAAACAGGACGCTACTGAGAAGGAGTGAAATAACAAGTATATGCACCTAGTAAAGCTCGTAGACTTTTCCTGCACAATAAGCCTGTGTCCTCGAATGTTGCCTGACAAGCTATTGCCAGGACCGGCATATTCTAGGCAAGTGAACTTTATAAATTTGCAAATGATGATAAAGAATAAAATTAAATTAGAAAATCGAAGGGCAGGTTATGTGAACTTAAATACAGCCAAAACCAAATAAAGTCTTGAAATCTAATGATCATACAAAGCAAATGACCTTCACGTCAATTTTAATCAAAAATGTTTTTATACTATTTCATACATCTTATATTGTCTTACATAATTTTAAATGATAAAATTAAACTTAGGTTCTCAATGAATTTAAGAATCTATTTTATAATATGTCTTAAATCCATTTTTTTTTCGGTTTCTAAACTATAAAGTTTCATCTCCCTGTAAAAAGTTCCATTACCTCAACTTTCAATGGATTTTTTTTTGTTTCATAATGTTGTTATCCTTGTGGATGTTTAGGGTAGGAATTTATGAAAATAATAGTTATTTAAGCAAAACGTTTTAATTGTAACGGTCATATTGCAGTGTTTGTTCTCAATTCTTCTAATAACGCAAAAATCATCAACTACTTTATTTTTATACTTATTGCATGTTCCATTAACTTTATTTTCCTTTGTTAGTCTTCTAAGTTCACTAAATAACCATTCACCCCCATCTGAATGTAGTATGATTTAAGTAGATTATTGTGAAATAACCGATGTGATTATTGTTCAAAGCTGTTTCTTAAATAAATTTAATAAATTTATGTTATCTTAATTATGACAGCAGAAAATGTTAAAAAATATTTCATTAATAAACACATAGTTAAACTATATGTTGCTCATTAACTTAATACTCTTTAGATATGAGATGTAAAATTAAAATAAATCCATTTTAAGCTACATATGGAGCACGATATAAAAACGGTTAATAATAGTAAATAGTATTTTAATTTAGTATTGGATGTTTTTCTTAACGTTATTATTGTGATATATAGTATATATGTAAAATCATAGGACTTAAATATATTATAAGACTGTTGGAGTAGCAGTGACCTATATCTTATTTACTTGAATCTGTAGAAACCGGATACCCTATCTTAAGTTCTAAGAGACAGTTTATAACTAAATTCATGGATTAAAAATATATACTTTATGATTTATACTTTACATTACATTCAAAATTTTTGCATTGATGACGAATTTTAACAATAACGGATATCGATTGAATCAATCATTATTTTAATAAGTGATTTTTTGATGAATTTTGTATTTTTTTTCCAAATTTTTAGGCCAATCAATACAAATTTCCAAGATGGCGGCCATATATGCTAACTGGAGGCTTGTAGATGAGAAACTTAACTGCCACTTTTAGGATTATGAACATTATTTATTAAATAAATATATTTTTTAAAAAATATATATATTTTGCATCGATCAGGTATTGAACCAAGGACGGATTAGAATAAACCAATTAATTAATTTCCGATATTTTTGGTGAATTTTGGAATTTTTTTTAATATCTAGCTTAAAACTAATGGATTTTCAAGATTGCGTCCAATACGGCGTAGCCTACATCCTGGAAATAAATTATTACTGCTCTAAAGCGGATAGACATTAAACTAATATGGTGGCAGCCTCAGCAGAGGAAAAAAAAAATATGGCGAACGTGACGACATACTAGCTGGCGATATATATATATATAGGGTAAATGTGGGAGAGATGCCCTACCAAAGGAAAACATTTCATTACAAAATCACATAATATCCCACAAAGGCTGTTATTACATAGATTACTTTCAAATTCTTTAAAGATTGTAGGAAAAATATTCAGTAACGTATTACATTTCTTATAACAATATAATTAATAACATATGTATTTTGGCCATCTATCCCCTGCTATGGGTGATATGCCCCACCCTATGTGGGAGAGATGCCTCATGTTGGAGAGATGCCCCATGAAGAAAGTTGTACTAAATCACACTATAGATACAGGCCTATGATAACAAAATAATGTTGTTGAAACCACTTTACCAATTAAGTCATTAGTGATAAGTCCAAATCAGAAGTTTAGAAGTTTTAAATGTACTGATTCTTTATTTTTTGGCGTTTTTCTTCCCGGCCGCAAATGTTACACTGAGAGCCATTCATAGTGCACGTTTCGTGCAACCACACAGTTGCATTTTCTTTTATATTTTCTAGGCATTTCAGTTGACCTGCACAAAGATTAAATCACACAAAAATAAAATGTTTGTTGTATTCATTAACAATACAGCATTAGGGCTTCTCGACGATGAAGTTTGTTTATTGCCCTCCTACTAGCTTGCTTCGCTGCACTGTTAAAAAAAATATTTTTGTGAATATTCAGTAACCTATTTGGGATACCTGTTGTCTAATAGATCGTTAATACGAGTTCAAACAATGTCAGGTAATTTTCTTTTTTAATGGGAAATTTTGGTAGTGTTAAATAGGAAAAACGGGGGGGGGGGGGGGGGGGGGGAGAATACTGGAAGAAACGTGCATTTCAATGTTTTAAATTTATGATTAAAAATTTCCCATCGTGTTTAGAATATTACGCAATATAAAAGTTTTTTCACCTAGGTGTACCGACATGTTAAAATCGGTACCTTCAAAAAAGGTATTTTATCTCTGTTTCTTGTTCGCCCACCTCCTGTTATCACTAACTCCTCCGTTTCTCTAAGAAAGTGATGAAATTGCAGACGTAACTAACATAGATAAGTAGCTTGGTAATGTGATCGTTCGCCACTGCTGATAAGTTCAAAACGGTGCAGTTAAATAAAAAACACCCAAGCAATTTTTTTGAACCCACTCTCCCATATTCTCACACGGGAATAATGTTCAAAACGCTGAGAAGTAACACAGCTGTAATGAGAATCTTTTATTGCCTGGTATAAATTACACAATTTTCTAGCATATCCTAGGTATATTCAGGGCGATCTCCCATATTCAACTGGGGCATCTATCCTTTTGTGTGGGAGAGATGCCCCACGTGAATTTAAATTGTGTGTCTACAGCAATATGGCTGCGACAGAGGTTAAGTTCTCTGCAGTGAACATACTTTCACGTCACATAAAAAAAATTCAGGTTTTAGGTCTCTTGTGTACGAAACATACATCCAGCACGCACACAATATTATAACACCATACACATAACATTTATTCTTACCTTTTTGGAGCGAAATTAACAAACACACACAAAACATGTACGTAATTTCTCCTGGCTCGTTGAGTACCAACTGGCAGGAACACACGCTGATAGTTAGACCTTGCCCCTGGTGGGAGTCTTGCGAAGTAGACAGCCTGGGGCATCTCTCCCACTGGGGCATCTCTCCCACATTTACCCTACCTAGTCATTAGTGGTGGAAGGTCAGTATGCCGGTGGCTTCTGTGGAGGAAGGATCGGTCGCCATTTTTATTTTTGCCCTCGCCGAGGTCAAACCGATGACATCTTGATGCAAGTGTGTTTTTAATTAGTATTTTAGTAAAATTTATTTTGTTAATTTTTTTATCAATTCAAATTTTTTTCCAAATCATCTAATAATAATTTCGGATTTTCAAAATGGGGGTCGTAACAAAATTTGCAACGTTTTTAGAATCCAAAATGGCGGCCGTAACGGTTAGTACAACGATGACGTCATACACAACCAAGATGGTATGCATAACGAAAAGTGTAGCATTCTAGCATCCAAGAAGGCGGTCGTAAATAAAATTGTAACGTTCTAGAATCCAATATGGCGAGCGTAACGAAAAGTGCAATGTTTAAATGAAAAAAAGTTATATTTTTTGGAATTCTTTGGTTAAAAATTAAGTTATTTTAATATTACGGTCAAGGTCAATGTTAAAACTGGCCACCAGCGGCTTATTGGGGTCTTGTACATGGAGAATTTGAGCCCAAATGAGAATTTTAATTATTTATAAGGCAAATGTCTTTTGTGGTTTTTCGAAATCCAAAATCTTTGAATTTTAAAGGAAAAAATGGGAAATTTTCTCTCAAAACGGGGATTTTCCCCTCGAAATAGGGACATTTATAGGAATATGGTTTCATTTTGGCAAATTGTGAAGATCAAGGTCAAGTTTAAAGGTCTAGGTCATACAAGATGGCCGTCGTGACGTCATGATAGTCGTTCATTAGCCCCATCATACACCACAACCAGGAAAGAGGGCGTGGGACCGTCCAATATGTAGTACTGATTGTTTAGGGCAAATAGAAAAAGGTTCGTACGAAGAAAAGAAAATTTTCTGTACTTTTACAAAATATACCTTTAAAAACCAGTAGCAAAAAATAGAGTAGTTCAAGAAAGATATTATAACTTTGTACAACACATGAATACTTTTTTTCAAAATAATACTGAGTGAGCATTTCTTACGAAAATTGGCGCATAATTTTAAATTTTATTTGATTTTACATTCAAGTTTTTTTAAGTCATGGAAAAAACAAATAAAAATTAAAAAATGGGACTTTATGTAGTTTTATTGTGCTTATTAATGTGCACAGTTAATACTGGAAAGCTATTCAGGGAACGGTTTACAAATAACTATTGGAGGTGTTGTGATAACACAAAGCATAAATGCCGGAGTAAGAATCCGAACAAAATATTACTGTTAACACTTTTTTTTAAACGAATGCACATTTTTTTCTTCAATGTCTGTAATTTTAAATGAATATTTCTGTTTCATTTACAAAAAAAAAGGGGGTTGTCTGTAAAGTCGGTTTACGGACGATAATTTTACGTGATAACGCCATAAGAAAACATGATGAAAAATTGAATACTTTTTAATTTTCAAATATTATTTACAGTTTTTGCAAATTTAATTTTAATAATTTGTTTAAATATAATCACGAACAATAAGTTATAGAAATAAACTGAAATCAAATCAATGTCAATAAATTTTTAATTTGAAATGACGAAATTGGACAAATAAATAAATTTTTTTAAATTGCTGCGTTTAAAAAACCCTTAACCTGTTTGATATTACAGAAGATTTTCTCGCACGGTGGTTGGCCGGTTCTTGCACGCTCGGCTCAGGCGGAACGTGACAATGAGTCATACTTTTTCGTGCGTGCAGCCGGCGTTCATCGATTTACAAGATGTTATCACGTCCAAAAAAGAATGCAGTATGGTGTTGAGAAACATCAGTTTCGGACTGGTGTAATATTGTGGACGGCAGTGAGACTCGGAGAGGGCGACTAACCCTTGGCTTGCGCGCGCAGCAAGATGCTGCAGATGGGGTCGTCGCGGCCCTGGACGGACGCCATGCAGGTGGTGACGGGGCAGCGCGAGATGGACGCCAGCGGCCTGCTGCAGTACTTCAGCCCGCTGCTGGAGTGGCTGCAGCAGGAGAACAACAGGACGGGCGAGTACATCGGCTGGGAGCCCACCACTAAAGGTAGCTGCCCTGCGCTGGGTACATTTTTTTTTTCGACGCCCGCCCCTTGAAAATTTCGAAAAAAAAAAAATTACTTTTTCAAATATTATTTTTTAAAACCCCCATATGGATCTTAAATTCGACAACTGTTTTGTTTATTTATCTTAGACCATTTTTGATATTATTTCCTGATAAATTATCCTTTGGTCGGTTTTATGAATCCTTAACATAAAATTTCCGGTTTCTTTGAAAGTTTTTTTCTAACACGAAAACATGACAATTCAATGAAAAAGGCATTGCTAGCACTCTATGTTACGAGATAATAAATATGTAATTATCTTTTTCCAATTAATGTCCATATTTTTAAAAGATCACTAGACAAACCAAAAATAAGTAATAAAATAGTGACTGGCTGCTATGAACATTGTGCTCTTTTGAAGTCATTCACATTTAGCATTGAATTTACTTTTTATAATGTCTAGTGCTGTAGTTATATATTTCCAATAAACATAATTCTTTGGCGTCAGGAAATCTCTTAACACGTGATCTCTGTCTAAACGAAGACAAATGTGAAATAGTTAACGATTAAAAAGTATTATAATGGTCTGAAAGTCTGTCAAAACCAAGATGGAATCTTTCATTTCCTATCCCACTCTCCCTTAATGTCGTACATACCGTGTTGTATATTTAATTTTCTAATCATTACTGTTTTTTAGGGGTTTCTTCCTGTAAATTTTACTTGTTAGCGGTATTGCATATTATGTCCTGTGTTAAATTTTCTCGACAGATCATAATCAAAAAATATTAATCTGTAGCTGAAAAAACTTGCTCAAGTGTTCATAGCTCTCGTATAATTATTTTGAGCCGCCTTTTACATATATTACAAAATAACATTTGGAAAATATCTGGTGAGAAAATATGTGGATTAAAAAGAAACTGAAAGAGACCAGTGAGAATAATATACAGGACAATCCCATGAAATTCATAACAGGCAGCGCTATATATGCGGGAAATGCAGGGAATGTCACAAAAGCGCTCTCTACGCTGCTGGTCGAACAAGGAAGACCCGAGCGCGCTGGTAGCAAATATAAAAAATTCAAGGCATTCACAACTGGCTGTAATGGTTACCTATATCTATTTCTGAAAAAATAAAGTGCACGTGTACACTCTTAATATTATTCTTTCGTTCATTCATTTCTCCCGGTTCAATTTTTTTTGGGGGCGTGGGACGTTTCATCGCACAAAGAGAACTAAAACGAGCCAAGCATTGTATATAGCATAGTGCTCACTTTAATTTTTCTTTGGCGAAACACATATTCTCTGTCAGAAACGTTCCCAAAAACAATGTTTCACTGAAACGTTACATTAAAATTAGGTTTCTTAATTTTACTCTCATCGCCCCTAGAGAAATTTCAGTTTGTAAAATGACGTCCTTAAAAACTTATTAGTGTTTATTGATGTTGAAGGTACGAGCAAGTGTTGGACTTGTCGCCACGTGTGGTTGGGTGTGTCGCAGTGTGCGTGAGCAGCCGGGAAGAGCTGGAGAGACTGCGTGGCGTGGAGACAGCCACGGAGGGGTAGCCGCGACTCTACAGCGGCGCTGCTCTGCCGTCCACGGCCTCTACACTACCATGCCAAAAATAACATTAAAACATAATTTATACAAGATAACCATCTCGTCTTTTTATTTCCATTCTTGCCGTTGCCCGCAGTCGGTGGAACGACAAACGAGTATAAAAGTAAAATTAAGTTAAATCATTAACCTCATAATTATCCCACTTGACACAGAAAGTATATGAATTAACATAAGTTTTTGTTTACTTCAGACAACATTTTCGCTGTGATTTTTTTAATATTTTAGTGTGTATCCAAAAATTGTAATTATTATTCATAAAAAATAAAAACAAAATATTAAAAAAAAAAATAACGAATATGATTGGATTATTTCTCTCATATCTAATTAGAGTTTTCGTTTCTCTGGTATATTATTGTACAGTTATTTTTTCTTTAAATTGTAATATTATCTTGTATATAATTTAAACCAATTCATTACTTTACTTTACAAGATTACCTGACTCGCCAAGAAAGTGCTGCATATTATTAAAAAAGTTCGGGGACATTCAGACTCTCAGGTATCGGTGTTTTAATACGTACTTAACTTATTCACATTGTTAAGCGAATTTATCGCCAAATAAAAAAATATCTCACCATGATGTACTATTTTTTTTATCTCATTCCATTCATTTCTCATCGTTTTACAAAACTGCTAGATATTTGGCAAAAACAAATTACAGAATTATATAAATGATTTTGTCTTAGAGTGCGTGAGCAACCGGAAATAACTGCGATGGAAAAAATACGTTTTTTGGGTTGCAATAATTTATTGAAAAAATGGAATTTAAGTTTATGAAATAAATGATAAGAAAGTAGAGTAGTGAATGTATTTGTACTGAGTACTGATATTGATTAATAGAGTTGGTAAGTCATTAAAATTACAGCGAGTTTTCACGACTATCGAGGTATCTAACCAACAATACCAAAAATTGAGAATATATTAAACTTTTTCTAGAAATTGTTTTTGTTTATATTTTCAAGAAAAATTTTCATTACACACACATTAAGGTTAATTAAAAATTAAACATGACATTTTCTTGTACTGACGAATCAGTTACCAAAATACAATTTACAAGCTTTGAAAGATCTTCTGAGAAGACACCATCAAAAATTTTCACCTTACATTTACGAATGACTCTGGTTACAAATTATATCCAGGTATCTCATAAACGTTCAGTTGTCATTAATGTTATCTTCGTAAATTTTCAGACTCTGAGTTCACTTACTTTGGACATGAATCCACGAGAATAATCTTGCTTTATAAACAAAAAAATTGCAAAACTTGTTCTTCTTCCTTTCACGTGCGTGATTAACTTTATAGAACTAAACTCATATTTTGGAAGTCGAAATTCTGCGAATTTTCGTTATCTGAAATCACAAAGGACTCTTGGATTCATTAATTGAACACCGTTTTTGTTCATATGCCATTGCAGTTTTGCACAGTTTTTCACTGAAGGAATTCAAGAATACAAAATCCTACTAATATTATAAAAGAGAAAGTTTGTGTGTATGTTTGTTACTTCTTAACGCCCGAACCGCTTAACAGATTTGGATGATATTTGGCATACAGCTAGCTCATAACCTGGATTAACACATAGTCCACATATCACTATGCAATTAATTTTTATAACAGAAAATCATAGGTCATAGACTTACAAATAGTGAGTGTGAGTGTTTCTATATGTCCGCCACACGGTCATACACATATGTGTAGAGCTCGCGGCGGCTAGCGAACTAATGGCGCTAATAACAGTTCATTTTTGAACTTCGTTAATAGAAAGCGTTGCCTTGAATTTTAAACGCACTATCGTTTGGGCCATCCGTCACGTCTTGAATTTTCGTTCGTTTGTTCCGTATGGGTTCCTATACCAATCATCCGAATACGATGGAATTTTGGTGAGTTGTTACTCGCATACCCGCGAAAGGTTTCTGAGTTAGGTGTATTTAATATAAGTACCTGGATGACCGAGCTTTGCTCGGTATTTTTTTTGGTAAATTGTGTTTTTAGAAGTTATATTTAAATACGAATTACATACGGATGAAATTATGACATATGAATAATATTTTTTTCAGCGGCCACACGTTGTGCCGCACGCTCTCGTGAAACATCTAAATGATAAGCCCTTTCTGCTCGTATAATGTTAGTCAAGTTTTGCAAGCATCTTACTTTAGCAGCACGTGTGGGACGAGCGGAAACCTGATTATTTTCATGAAGGTTTTCTTGAAACGATTCTTCACTTTCTAGAAATGAATCCTAGCTAGATCGATTTGTCGCCCCCTAAACCCTCCGCATACTAAATTTCATGAAAATCGTTGGAGCCGTTTCCGAGATTCATATTATATATATAATAATTGCTCGTTTAAATATATATGATATAGCGGTAGTTTGTGTGTTTTCGGTCTATGAGTACACACACATTATACAATTGAAATGAATTAAATAGAAACAGCGATAATTCACATAATTGAATTAAATAAAATACAAACGGCAACATTTCAGTAAGTTTGTGATACAAACAAGAGGTATCCGGAGAGTCGTTTCAACAGATGTCTATATTTCATATTATATAGCGGCAGTTCGTCTGTTTTCGTTGTATGAGTGCGCACGCATGTCACAATTGAATTAAATATAAAAGAGACAGAGAGATACAGTTATAGATATAGAGTGAGATAGAGACAGAAAGCTAAATTATAGCGAGTTATAGAAAATGAAATGGAGTTAGATAAAGATATTTAGATCTACTAGCTGCCTGACCCGGCTTCGCACGGCTATACTAATGGAAAAAAATTCAGCCACATCTCCCATTAACAGTAATGGTAAATAAAAAAAATTCAGTGAAAATGTATTACAATGCTGTATAATGTACCGGAGAGAAAATGATTAGCACTGATGGTTTCCCGACTCGTGCACGCAACGTACAACTGATGTACCCGTACTTCACTACGGCAGTCTACAGGCAGATCACTCTTGCACCGCTCATTATACATGCCCCTCCTTGTGGGTACGCCACTGCCGCGCGATGCCCGTTGCCATGGAGACGCAGAAGGCATGAACAATGGAAAATCCTGTTCTCATGCAGACAAAGTAACCACTGTTGCCTG
This sequence comes from Bacillus rossius redtenbacheri, assembly GCF_032445375.1. Taxonomy (NCBI): domain Eukaryota; kingdom Metazoa; phylum Arthropoda; class Insecta; order Phasmatodea; family Bacillidae; genus Bacillus; species Bacillus rossius. The sequence continues at coordinate 19,678,605 of NC_086336.1, forward strand.
GTTTTAACCATCCATGGGATCTAATTTTCGGAAAATGTCATCCTGCGTAACATAAGGAACATTACTGTGAAGTTTCAAGTCTGTAAAATATATATACTTGAAGAAAAAAAAGGGCAATTTTTGATATTTAAAGTACCCGCAAAATTTCAACGGCGATGAGGACTGCACTAACAATGAAATAGTCGTTTCCATAGAGACGAATGAAGCATCAACAAAGCAACAGCCGTTGCCATGGTGATTTCCTACCAAAAACTGGAAATTTTGATATATTACGCCCCTGAAACTCCCCTTGGGATCGGATTTCCGCAGAATCCGTTCTTAGTGGGCGTCTACATCACAAAATGAGTAACTATGCTAAATTTCAAGTCAATCGGGTGTATAGGTTTAGAGATCTCGTGATGAGTGAATCAGTGAGTGATATTTCGCTTATATATATATCGAGGGCATCATACCAGAAGGGCGTATCAACACTTTTTTGCAATATATATAGATACAAGTCCTTGTCAGAATTGTAACGGAAGAGGAAAATTATTGATGGTACGAAAAAAGAAAATTAATTAAAAATAATAAAAATAATTCTAGTAAAAGAAAAAAACAAATTAAACACAGAGAGAGGAAAAAAAACAATAGTTTAGGTTTACGATTTAAAGTGATAAAAAGTATTTAAATACTAATTGAACTCTTATAAGGGTACTGATTGCTTCATTGTTAATATCACACGGGTGTTTTTTACTTGTATGGGAAAATTAAGAATGATAAGGCATCTAATGCGTGGCAACAATGTAAATAGGCAATAGGAAATAAACTTCTAGCGCCTGCGGCATTGTCAATACACTTCGTACGTGTACTGCATGTTGAATCTAACCCCCTCCAACGAATTTGATTCTAAAATAGACTTTGAGCAAGGATCCCTAATGTTATTTATAATATAATATAGCTTATAGCCTTCCTCGATAAATGTACTATCCAACACTGAAAGAATTTTTCAAATAGGACCAGCGGTTCCTGAGATTAGCGCGTTCAAACAAACAAACAAACTCTTCAGCTGTATTATCTTTATATATATATTTCTTGTGTGCGTGTGTATGTCACTGAACTCCTCCTAGACGGCTGGACCGATTTTGATGAAATTTTGTGTGTGAGTTCACGGGGATTCGAGGATGGTTTAGATTCACAATTGGATATTTTATCTCGATTCTGAGTTAAGAAAAACTAAAAAAAAAACACGCTTTAAAAGCAAAAATTGCAACGCATTATTAGAAGCCATTAAGTTTTGCTATTGTAAGGAACTAAGTAGAGAGTAAGAAAAAAATAAAGATCCTGACAGTTTATAACGTCGCCATATTTGTTTCAATTTTTCAATTTTCAATACCCTTTTTGTATATTACAATTTAAATTGCAGAAAAAAAATCATGTTTCATAGCCACACAAATAGTGAGGATGGTTTAGATTCACAATTGGATATTTTATCTCGATTCTGAGTTAGTAAAAACTAAAAAAAAACACGCTTTAAAAGCAAAAATTGCAACGCATTATTAGAAGCCATTAAGTTTTACTATTGTAAGGAACTAAGTAGAGAGTAAGAAAAAAATAAAGATCCTGACAGTTTATAGTGTCGCCATGTTTGTTTCAATTTTCAATACCCTTTTTGTATATTACAATTTAAATTGCAGAAAAAAAATCATGTTTCATAGCCACACAAATAGTGAGTGTGTGTCATTTCTCTATGTCCACGAGGTCTCGCCGCATCAATTTTCTCCTTGGAGCGAACCCGTCCGCTTAATTAAATAAACAGCTTTTATCGTTGAATGATTTCATTATTTATTTAATGAAAATATGCTCTCATAAAAAAATTAGTTAGATAGACATTCAATAGGTGTCTTTCTCTCACTCTCTCTCTCTCTCTCTGAAATGTATGTAGCTTGCTCGCGGGTCAGTAATGCAGACAATCTTTACATTCTAGCTCGAGACGGAAAAAACAGTAAATGTGGTTTACAAAGACATTTTATGAAGTGTCTTCCCGTCATTACATTTGAAAGTAGAAACATATTTACTCAAAATTTAGGTAGTAACATATTTTTATTGCAAAGACTGAAATAGAGGTGAGAAAAATTATCATTTGTGAACATAAGAAAACTACTACAACTGTATCAACTGTTATGTTATAATGTTTAAATTTCTAAACGGTGCAAGATAATACAAAATTCCATGCGGAAAAAGTCGTGGGCAGCAGATAAGTATAGTTATAGGTGTGGGGCTATGCATGCTGATTTTTCATATACTGCATGGATGCGAACATGTAAGAATAATCTATCTATCTTACTATAATAAAACAGTACTTTTTCTGTCGGTCTGTTTGTACGCGATTTTGATGAAATTTTGTGTGTGAGTTCACGGGGATTCGAGGATGGTTTAGATTCACAATTGGATATTTTATCTCGATTCTGAGTTAAGAAAAACTAAAAATACACGCTTTAAAAGCAAAAAAACTAAGCATTGTTGATAATTAGCCTCCATGGCAACGGGCTTTTGCATTGTTGTTGCCTTCTGCGTAACCATGGGAAAGGTTTTTGGTAACGGCAGTGGCGTGCCCAAGAGGAGGGGTATGTATAATGAGAAGATACAAAATGTCCAGCGTAGAAATACTTACCGCCATATCCATATCTCACAAAAAGTACATTTTGGCAGGACAATGTCTGTCGGGTCTGCTAGAAAGATATATAGAGAGATAGAGATATAAATAGAAAGATAGAGAGAGTTATAGAGATATACATAGAGAGATAGAGAATTAGAGAGATAAAGAGAGATGCTTAGTATACGTTTAAAAAATTACAAAAAAAAATTTATTGAGGCATTGCAACGCATGCCGGGCATTATCTAGTATTAGTATAGATATAGAGACATATGGAGAGGTAAATTTGTGTATAGAGAAAATGTATATATGCAGATATAAAGAGATAAAGATAAACATAGATGTATAGATGTAGATATAGATAAAGAGAGATATAGATTTATAGAGAGATGGAGAAATTTTTTGTGTATGTGTACATACTTCATACAAATTTAAAAACAAAATTGAATGAGGCATTGCAAAGCATTCAGAGCATTAGCTAGATAATAAAATTTTTTTCAATATCTGTAATCTTTCATTTTGCCAATTTTTTCTATAATGCTTTATAGTGTCTATATTACATACATACTATCCATTTTTAGATGTAAAGGTGTATATATATATATATATATATATATATATATATATATACATATACACACATATACTGGCACAATCTGACAGACATTGCTCTGCCAGTGTGTAAATATATATATATATATACACACACTGGCAGAGAAACATCTGTCAGATTGTGCCAGTGATATAAATGATTTTGCACACTTGACATTCAACTTAAGAAGACAATTACTTCCACATATGATTTCGAAAAAAGTCCCCTTTATCCCGTCTTCAGCCCAGCGAAAGAGCTTTTCTTTTAAAGGTAGAACCACAGCGCTTTTGCATTTTGTGTATAATCTAAAAATTTTTTAACATATTATCTAACAGCTGTAAAACGTAACAAGATGTTCATAATGATGATTTTCTCGCACAACCCTTTTGTAGCTCAAAAATAAAAAAAATGATAACATAAACCCACAGAGAACAAGTCTAGATCAGCTGAAGTCGAAGAGATGGACCCAACGATAAAAGTAAACAGATATTTTTGTATAACACAGTGACGACAGCACATACGAAAACATTCATACTTAGAATATCAGACAGCACGGTCGAACACAGGGGGCTAAAATCGACGTGTCTTTATCAACAAGAACAGTAACGCAGGCAGAAAACAAACCCGGAAAGCGCAGCTTACATGCAAACGCAACGACATAAGTAAACAGGTATTATGGACAACACAGCGACGACAGCACTGACGAACACAGTAGGTTTCTTGAAAATTTTCCACGACAAAACTGTGAAAAACTGCAATGGCACATGTGCAAAAAATTCCCCATTGCATGAACCATTTAAAGAACGTACTCATTGTTTGTTGGAGATAAATTTTTCGTTGAAGGGTTTAAAATGTAATTTTAAAGCCTGGGAAAGCATGATTTGGCCTTTGAAAATTGAGAGTACCATGGGCTGATCCGTAAAGATGCTGGACTTTCCACTGGGACTTTCACTGTTTAGTGGCTGGTTTCGTGGTTTGTAGCGTTGGAGCAGGCTCTAAGAGGCGGTCCTCCTCTGAAAGTGCCGCCGTTGGGGGCGGATGATACCCTTGGATGGCATCATCAGTAAAATACAAAGTGTGCCAGATTATGAATGGAAAAATTAAGTTTAAATGTATGTATCACGAGTAACCATTCACTATCACTAACTATTAAAACGTTATTTCCGACCAATGATGTAAGTATTCATCTGTCTAACATTACACATGGTGATCAAACAATATTGGTACAAAAAAAACTTTGGAGATCATATAAGTAATGTTAAAATAAAACTGTTAATTCCAACGAACATGCAAAGACAGGCCTTGCGCAGACACACACAGGTCTACATCTACAAATTGTTGAAGCAAGTTCATCCCGACACTGGCATATCGTCTAAGGCCATGAGCATCGGGAATAGCCGCCTCGCCCACTACAACAAGCGCTCCACCATCACCAGCCGCGAGATACAGACGGCCGTGAGACTGCTGCTGCCCGGGGAGCTGGCCAAGCACGCTGTCAGCGAGGGCACCAAGGCTGTCACCAAATACACCAGCTCCAAGTGAGCTGGTCTGGTGTGCACCTGATACATAGAGGTTGTGGATATCACTCCAGCCAGATCTCGGTACAGTCCAACTGCGTTCCTCCGTGGTTGGATAGGCCATACATGTCCCCATGCCCCATAGGAGGTCATGAAATGTGAACAAGATCAGGTTACCAGGTACTAACGTATATGTTGTTGGTGACCATTTGCAATGTCAATCACTTTACATGCTCAGTTTCCAAAGTCACGTAAATGAAAAAAGAGCAGGGCCAATTTATTTTTGCCGCGAAAAGATTTTCAGACAAGCCGTGTGCTAAAACTTTGCAGCATTGTCTGTGTTTCGTGGTTGGGTTTATTTCCGGTGCATGTCTACTGTCAGCAGACCAATCATAGCCAACTAATGCGGAAGCAAACAGAGCATTAGCTTCTATTGCAGACGGCCGCCAATTACAAGGAAACAATCGCTATCGTTGGCATACCTAATTGCAGTCTAATTATTAATCAGTTTTTTTTATTTCGCTAAAAATACGTGATCTTACTAATAAGGCTCTCAGTCTAAAGCGACTGAAAGTGTGTACACATGACGCTACTGCCACGCAGTGAAAGTAAAGGCCGCACTGCCGGCGACTCACTGCCGGCTGCGCCGTTCAGAAACCTTAACCTTTGGCGTAGAAAGTGACTAGAAAGTGCGGTGCTCTGGAGTGGAAGGGAGCGGGAGAGGAAGGGAGGAGTACTCTGCGGCTCCAATAGAGCCCGGAAGACGAGATCCTGGGCGTCAGCAGAGGGAGAGGAGGGCAGCGGTCACTCCGCCGAGGACCGCCGCGCAGTCAACAGTCGGTGAGCCAATCTTCCGAAGATAGGCCGCGGCAAGGTCGCAGGAAGGCCACGGAGGTACGAATTTATTCTTAGAGATTCTTCACCCAGAAGTCTTCCGGACGTCTTCGACCTCCGTGCTGGCTGGCTGAACGTTAGACGGCTCACTTCTGACATATAGTGGTCCCCATCTTGACGGATTCGATTTTATATCCGTCGCTAAGTGTTACAGTACACTCAGGACTTAGCTATAAATATATATCACTATGAAGTAACTGATATCCGCAGTTATGCAAACGAAATGTTGATTATAACTTGAAACTTTAAACGTTTCTATTGCTGTCCGTGTCGCCCGCCGATAAATACATAAAAATTACATATCTGTCACGGTTTACTCAAAGCCAGCTAACAAAAAAACTCGATTTGGTTGTTTTTATTTTTCGAACTTAGTTACAATAAGCTTAAGAATTTTTTTAAAATAAAACATAACCTCTGCCTATTTGGAATAACGTAACTTTATAGCATTGCGATCAATTTTTAAATCCGTCTGGTAGTTTTGGAGTTTGCGTCTTTAAACAAACAAATAAACAAACTTAGGCTCTCTTTCTATAATACTAGTAAAGATTAAATGTTTGATGTATGCCCTTCCGTGTTTTCATGTTTCTTCAAAAAACTTCTAACATTTAAAAGATAATAATTTGATATTAATTTACTGCGTTGAACTTAGAATTCCTGTGAGAAAGTAACTTGTGTGTACTTGTGTGATGCAAACCAGTCCACAGTAATAATGTCTTGACTTCATGAAGAGCAATGTCCTGTTGGACTATAGCGAAAGGCTAAATTGAGCGGATAGTAAGATGTACGTCGTTTTACGGCTTTCGATGTAAGGCTTTCGGCGGGAGGGATTTCTGGATGCGAGTCTCGGCCTATTGATGTAAATTTGTCTCTTAGTGTGTAATGGCTCTGTCACTTAGTCACTAACTACTGTCAAAGAAAAAAGCCTAAGTTAACCGTGTAAATGTTAAGTTATAAAAGGTTTAGTATGGTTGTTGACAATAATAAACAACGAGCCCAACCTTATAAATAAAAGGTGTGGGTACTTATGTACACGCGTTAAAACCAATAATTACTTTTGATTTAAGACACTGAAATATTAAAAAAATTAGTGTAACATAAATTAATTAATAAGTACTCAGAATTCAATATTTATTAAAACATGTGTATAAAATAATATAATATCAATACGGCAAACAAATAAAATGTGATCATATATATTTTCTTAAAGCACAATTTGTAAATTTATCTGTACCTAGTTTAAAAAAAATGAAAAAAAAAAATCCAACGCCGAGTTTTGAACCACGTTTCTTTAGCCTATTAATCGCGCACGATAACCAATTTTTTTCTTCTTTTTTTTAGGATAGGTGGCACACAGGCAAGTTTGACTGTCACCAATATGCCAATCATCTTCTCCTCCTAATGTTTATTTTTTATATGTAACCCCGCGTCGTTGTTAAATTGTAGTTGTAGTTGTTGGTGTATGGGTAAGCACCGAGGAGACGGTTAGGACAACACAAATCACATCAATTTTTTAATACGGGATTTGAACCCAAAAACCCCATCCACTGAGCTACGAAGCCTGACAAAAATAAGTTAAGAAGAATTTGCTTTATAATGGTAATATCGGTTCTCTTAGTGTTTTTAAAACTCTAAATTACTGTTTAATATGACTATTTTATTTATAAAATATTTTCCGGGGTAGTGTTACTATCATAAAGTTTCATTTGTCACACAAATACTTTTTGTATTGACTATACATGAATTTATGTTCATACATGAGGGTCCGCCATCTTCCTGTGAAAATTTCGTTGCATGGTATACAAGCATCGTAAAAATTAAATTTCTTAATTTTCCATGACGCGCCTGAAAAATTAAAACTTCAAAAATTAAAAAAAAAAAAAAAATAATGGCATGGTGGCATTCTAGCAAACATGGGATCAATTCCTGTTCCGGCCATCCTGGCTAAGGTTTTTCGTGGTTTCGAAAATCACCTCAGGAAACTGGCTCAAAACTAGATGAAAACTATTGCTGATTCCTTCTCAAACATAACTAAATTGTGATGTTCGAGTGTTACCGAGACTAACGACCTTGCCATCGACGACACGTAATCCCGACCTCGGAAAAATCAATGTGAACGAGTCTTTCAAAACTCGCCAGAAATGTGTAACATCTATTTTCTTGGTAAAGAGAAAATTCATGTGTTCTCATGTTGCAAATACTTATAATTTGAAACGCACAAACGAAATCTTACACTTTCCTTAAAATAATGTCGTGCGTGATAAATATACGTCATTTGGGTTTTCAACTATGATTCTAAACGTGAATCACAGTAGTTTCCACACTCGCCTCTAGAATTATCTGCCGCAGCAGCTACGTTGACTATTGAATCATTTGATGAGAGGACCGAAATTTTAAACTATATAAACTTCTATAAAAAAATACTGCACCCCGGATTGTACCTAGCTTTTGACAAAGAACTTTATTAAAATACTGCCCATCTTGTTAAAATTAACTGAACAGTTAATACTATAAAGTTTTCATTTGTCATTGTAAAATTTGGTTCGTGCTAACCACTACCGTTGTTTTTACACATTTCCGTTCCATGAATTCCGTCGCATTACAAAATTACTCCTACAAAATGCCGTATACCGAGAGATAACATGGTACACGTAAAAAAGTCTTATTGGGTCCTCGCTGGCTGTGCTCACTGACGCCCAATCTTGTGTGACGTGGGACGTGGGTTCAATCCCAATATTCGGCATCCCTCAAATTCACGAGCGGTAAGTTGGTATCTAAGTGGCTCCAAGCCCGCTTAATCTGCTGCCTAACAGTGCATTGTTAATAAAATGCACCTATCTAGTTAACGATGTCCATCAGTAATAACCAGTGATTTTTTCAATGGTTAGATGTGTTACCTCTTAACACGACCTCATCAGATCTAGTTCTCAATAGTGAGTTAATTTTAGGTTGATGATAATGATTCCTTGATACGCGTCACCGAGTACACTGACTTTAGGTAAAGCTTTGGTGTTTTTGCTGTGGTTTAACATTTCCTTCTCCAGTTTGGAGGTGAAAGGACACGGGAAGAAAATTTCCTAATCATAAAAACTCTCCGACCCGGCCAGCAGCGAGGATAATTTAAGGAGAGACAGTTTAATGTATATGGTGCGATCGCATGATGATCTGGTTACTGCAGATGAAAATAATAAGCCAGCAACAGGTTTCATCTCTGAGATTCACGCCAGACTCAGAAAATTAACTGTCTTTTTAAAGGTGTCAAACGACGCGGGAATGACAATGAAATTTCGATCAAATCGCCATGTGAAAGTGTACACTAGGTAAGCAATGACACGAGGTTGGATTTCAGTGCTAGTAGCCTCTTGGAGCACAGGACTTAGTGGGTAGTCGGCTGAGTTGACTCTGACTGTTCATATAATTATGTAAAATTCATTATGATTAAGGAAATAAAAGAAAAAATTCGTTCACAGTCGCCGGGTCAGCAAAGTAAAATGCATCCATCTTCCTCTGTCACTACACATACCTCATATTTCACTATATTCTAGTATTATCCTCTCTCCTGCACTCCTTTAACTATCTGCTCTTCCCACCTCCTCCTTCTTCCCGTGTAATTCACCTCCATAATATTACTAGACAGTCTATCATTTTATCGTTCTCTGTCATTCTTGCTTTTTTAATAATTTCTTTCAAGTCCTGTACTTATGCTCTGGCGTGAACCGTCTAATTCCTGGTCCTGTCTCACCTCAAAACTGTCAAATTGCTCCTCATAAAATACACACGATTGCTCTGATAGTCCCAGCATCTGTTGTCTAATTATGAGCCCTGTACCTAAGTTAATATGGGCACACAGCATATGTAATTGTTTGCATTTTAATGGCACCTTCTTCTTCCATACCAAATCTCTCACATACCGGTGGAATGCATATCCTTGTGGCTCTCTCGCTGTTGTCAAATCTCATCGTTAGTATTATCAGTCTAGTTTAACAACCTAGGTCATTTCTGGTGACGAATAGTGTGGGTTAAAACAATGGAGTTAGGAATTGACAGAAGATTACATGCCGTGGCGTTGTTGAAGCCAATTTCTACCTTTCTATCGCCACATTGCGAAACCTAAAATATAGTGTAGACGGTGCTTGATCATGCCTGATGAATAGGGGCATGCAGATTTCGCGAAAAGATTTCGAGACTAGCTGAAAGTTAAAACACTGTAGTATCGTCTGTTTTTCGTGATTGGGTGAGTTTCCCCCAGCTACATATCGATTGTAAAAACACCAATCACAGTAAGTCAGTGCGGAAGGAAACGCGTCCTGAGTGGCTCGGTCAAACAAGGGAACGACTTCTCTCTTCAGACGGCCGCAAATCACAAGGAAGAAACCACAGGTGCGGGTATACCTTGTTGCAGTCTAATAGGCGATCAGATATTTTCGCGAAAAATGCCTGCCCCTACAGATGAATCTTTATAAGTGTGAATTAGACATACCCTCGTTAAAAATAGCCACTCCGAAAAAATTACGGAATTTGAAACTTTTTCCACAATGAAAACCCTACGCTTAACCGAATGTTTTAGGGGTCTCGCAAACATAAACGAGACCATCACAATGAATAAAATTTTCAGTACTTTTAAAAATATTCCTTTGGAAACCAGTTGCTAAGATATATATATATATATATATATATATATATTGTAATATAATAATAAAATAAATATATTGTAATTTATTTTAACAGATGACCATGGTTAGTTTTGCATATATTAAATACGTTTTTCGAGATAATACTGAGCATCTCTTACGAAAATTGACTTAATTTTATATTGGATGTTTCATTTAAGCATAATTGTTTAAACAATATAACTTTATTTTGTTGTATCACGTTTATTGTGTGCGTAGATAATACTGAAGAGCTATTTTGGAAATGTTTTACAAATAACTTTAACTATTGGAGGTACTGGGACAACACAAAGCATAAATGCCAGTATTACTGCGAACACTGTTTTGTAGTGGTACAGTTGTTTTCATGTAAATGTACAAATTTACAAACATCTGTAACTTACACGAATATTTACGTTCCATTTACAAAAAAAAATTACAGTGCAGTTGGACAAAAACCGGCTTCACACAATGTCCTTGTAGTAATACGTGCGTGACCACACACTGCAATTTTAAACTTTGTCCAATATCAACTCTATTTCACGACTTATCTGAGTTCACAAATTTTTTGTTTGGACGTGTTTTAACGTGCATACAGCACACTAACATTACATTTTTTCCCTTTTTAATAGAGACGCAGTTGACAGAAACCCATAATTACATCAATGTGGATGAGATGGAGGCGCGTCACTTAATCTGCAAGTTCAACTCCCTGGATTGTCTGCAAGAAGATGGTTTTGGTGAGTAACGAGTGTTTACAGACAGAGTGAAGAAATATCAAAATATATTTGTACGTATACGTCCTACGATCATAAAAGTATTTTCTACTTTATGCAGATTCGAGTAAAAATTTAAAAGTAACTTAATACTTGAGAAATTTACCATAAAACTAAATTAAATTGAATGAGAACTGAAACATTGGAAAAATACTTTTTTCCTTGATACGACAAAAATAGTCGATGTGATTCACTTAGTTTTACTTGCCCAAAAATATTACAGAATAATTATTTACTGCTTTATTTTCTCGCTAAGGCATTCTTTCACTCTAATGTATATTCTGTAAGAGCCTTAATACATTATGTTATATATTTAAAAATAAATGTTAAGGAATTATAATCAGGTAATTAAATAATAATTTTCTCTCGATTACCAAGATTATGCACCTTAATTTTTTTGTAAAATGATAAATAACTTATGCTTTACATTACCTGACAACCGAAAAAATAAAAACATATTATTTACATATTTGCATATTATTTTCTGTAGTTAAATTTTGGTTATTGCTTGTTAAGTATATTCAAAGTAAAATCGTAATGTTTGGTAGTTGAGTAAGTTGCTTCAATTTTTTTCTCTAGCTCTTAGTACTTAATGATTTACCATAATTTTCTTTTTTTTAGTTCAACCACTCTTACAAACACTTAATAACTTGTAGTATTCGGCTTTGAATTCTCTCACAACTTTCCGAGCGTTATTAAAATTATAGGAATTCTAATAAAATTTACTGTTTGCAAGACGAAAATCCAGATTAACTATAACTGGCTGGTTTAATATATATATTTTAAGGTTTACCTTATGTTCACACGCGTAATGTTTTGTGTAATTCTGAGGGAATTAAGTAAATGTAAAATTAATCTTAGGGCAAAATCTTTTAGATTTACTCATGTCTTAGAATATGTGGCGTCTAAGAGACGAATTTCACGATCATTGTTGAGAATGTCGTCATGTCGGCAAATCTCGGTTAAACTGACAAACTTATAATGTTCAAAAATAAGAGCCATTGAAACAATAGGCCAAGACACTATACTCAACGCATAACCACAAAAATGCAAGCTGTAATTCAGTTATGCAATAAATTTATGTAGTCAGGGAGTGCAGAGACAGGTTAGTTAACAAAACTGGCATTTACTGTGCTTTCCCACCCGAGACATAAACTTTCCTACGAGGTAAAATATATTTTAAAATAAAAGAAAAGAAAGGTATGTCGATTGCCTTTTTACACCCATCGTGCGTTATACTCATATTTGTGCAAAATATATTATTAGAAAAATAATGTTTGCTTATAATAATTACTGACTAAAAAAAAGCTTCTTTTTGCAACTTGCTATCTCGGTAAATGGAACAACACTTCTCTGACCAATCAGCAGAAAATAGTGAGATGTACATTTTAATGATTTTAAGTAATATTTACTAATAAATGAATAAATATCTAAGAGTAGTATACGAATGTATGTCCGGAGACATGGCGCTGGCGCATGGTGCCGGGTGCCGACCGTCATCTTGGATTGTGACGTCACGGCGGCCATCTTGAATGACCTTGACCTTGTCCTTTGACCTTCAAAATTGGTCAAAATTAGCCAAAATTTAGCCCCAAATCACCAAAATTGGTCAAATTTTCCATTTTTTGGAAAAATAATCCCACCAAAAATTCTCAAAAAATTCCACAATTCAAAAAATTGGATTTCGAAAACCTCAAAAAACTTTTTGCCTTAGAAACAACCCAAATTCCTAAAAACGGCTGAAGCATCCATGTCTAAAGTCACCGATAAGCCATTTATAGGAATTAGGATACCATGACCGCCATTTTGGGTTATTACGTCACCTTGAAATTTCCGTTACGGTCGTGTTCTTGAAAATCCGTAATTTTTATGTTAGAAAATCGGGAAAAAATTTAAAATTAATAAAAAAAATTAATTAATTTAATTTAATAATATCATTTTTATAAAACATTATAAAAATAATAAACTGTACACTTACGCCATGGAGCTTGGAGTCCTCGGTTCAAACACGACGAGGTCAAAAATAAAAAAATACGTCAGGTCCTTCCTCCACGGAAGCCAACAGCAGACTGACCTCCCACCACTTATGTCAAGGTATATATATCGTCAGCAAGTATGACATCATGTCCGCCATCTTGAAAAATCTAAATTTATTATCAGATTTTAATGAAAAAATATCAAATTTATAAAAAATTTTTTTAATAAAAAATAAAAAAAACCGTTGCATGGTTCGTTACGACAGCAATCTTGAAAAACCGTAATTTCAATGCTAGAAATTCAGGAAAAATACCAAAAATTATTTAAAAAATTGTTTACTTCAAATGTTTAGTTATTTAAACGATTTCGGTCCTCGGTTCGATTTCCGGCAAAAGTAAACCAGTAAATAATTAATGTATTAAAAAAAACAATAAAAATGTCTTATGGCACTCCAGAAATTTTTAATTATACACCACTTGTATCATTATCATTTTAGACGCCATATTGGAAATATTTATTTATTATCCGATTTTAATGAAAAAAATTTCAAAATTCATCAAAAAATTAACTTATTAGAATACTGATTAATTAGATCGATTCCCGACATTGGTTCAAACAGGTAAGAGCAAAAATAAAAAAACGACAGATCCTACCTCCACGGAAGCCACCTTGAATGACCTCTCACCACCAATACCAAGGTATATATATCGTCAACTGGTATGACATCATGTCCGCCACCTTGTCTTCGTCCACTGGAGGCTACCATTATGTTTTCGTCTGCTATAGTGTGCTGACGCCATGTTAGTATAATTTTCTGTTCACCATACCTTTGACCTCAACTGTTGACCTTGAACTTTGACCTTGAACCTTGTCCGTGAACTTTGACCTTGACCTTCATCGTCTTCATGGTGTAATTATTGCAGTAAAGAATTCATCTTGAGAAAGAATGGAAGACAACACGAGAAGAATGATTGTGTTAAAAATCCACTACACAATATGATAAGTTGTGCTAGATGTAGCAAGTCGTTTACGCGAAGAGAGAGCTTAAAAAGACACGATAGAACTTGTAACACTAAGCCTTCGTACAAGCTAGAGGTCAACAATGGATCTACTAGTCTCAAGAAGAGTGATCTGCATTACGTCAATAAGTTTCCTTACCTTGAAAGAGATTATATTTATGGCTCTTCCGATCTTGACAAAAAACTTAAATTGAAGGACGTTGATGATTTATGGAAGAATGAAGACAATGAAAGAATCCTTAACGTGAAAAGTGTGAATACATTCAAGCCGAATTCAAGTAGAGATTTCCTACTTTGTAAAAATGGTGGACTCCTAAAAAGGAAGCATGAAGACGATGAAGAAGCTTCGGCATCAACAATATCGAATTCTAGTGGTAATCTGAGTGAAGAATATGCCTTCTACGGTGATGGCGACAGTGACGCTGAGGCTGATGACAAAGGCAAAGACTGTGATGAAGCACCTAAAGATGACAAGATCGAAGACTGTGACGATGTCCTGAGACCGAAACGATGGAAACGACGTAATACAATTAATTATCCTGATCAAGCTATTGATGAACACTGGCTCGATGACGAAAGGTTGATGATAAAACGGAAGACACCAGAGATCATAATATTTATTATAAACATGCATGGAAGATGAACGTAGCAGAAGAGATTGATTATATTGACGTCGTCCCGACCATGGCCTCTAAACCCGTGCTTCGCACCGCTAGTACCAGATCCCGTTTTCGGAGCGCACCCCTAGCCCAGCGGGAATGAGTCAGGCGAGCGCCTCGGGCGTGACCCCACTAGACTCAAATAAACTTCAGGGCACGAAACCCTGGGGGCTCGACCCCATAAAACAATTAAGGAACAAGACATTAGCATATAATTATTAATTCACAGGCATTAAACAAGTGCGTCGTAGCTACTGTGTGCGAGCACCGCACGCACGGAGTAGACAACGAACCTCATTACCAGTCACCCCGGCCACTGGCCTTAATTAAAGTGCCAGTGACATTGATCGAGTCAGATTAGGAGAAATCCAACTAGAACAGTTTACAGTGAGACAATATGTTAATAAATTTACAGTCGCCAACTTGATGCCACAATTCAAATAACTAAATACTACAAAATAGTTGTTCAGCCTTAAGCACCAAATTACCAGGTGCTACCCTTTAATTGAGCTCCTGGAACTTGTTTTTTGGCTTAAAATAGAGCAAATTAAGTTGATATAAGTTTTTGGCGCTGACTTACAAAGAAGGTGAAAGTTTCCCTCCCTTGCGAGGCGGCCATGTTCGGCAGTCTCCAACCACTCCGCTCCGGGTCAAGACGTGTGTCCGCGAGCAGCCTTTTATTTTGTTTCACCGATAGTTCACTCCGCACTTGATTTAATAACCAAATCTTTTTAATTCATTGCTGCTCACGTAGACTCGGCGTGTATTTCGCGGATCACGCAATTTACGGCACTGGCCGACTCCAGCCAACTCGTTTTAGTTATGATCACCGTGCATACGCCTGCCGGTTACTACCTCACGTAAGTGTATAATAGAATTTAGGATCACGCTCATTGAGCCCTATTAGAAAGTTAACTTTTGGCGCTGGCCGTCTACAGCGAACTAGTAATCACGTCCCCGCGAGACTGCCGCGGCAAATTCACAGTGTTATGTTAGTGTCGTGTTTTGTTTTGTAATCAGCATGTGTTAGTGTAATTGTACAACGGCTCAGACGCGCATAGCACATTATTATAGCTTTTGTAGCGGTTCTGCCACCGTGTAGGGTATGTGTAGAGAGTACAGCGCACCCATGTGTACTACCACCGGAGAAGTCCATGGATTAAAAGCCAATTTAATATAAACTGTGTAGTTCTACTATTAATCCGCACCATTTCGTCCTCCACACGGCCGAGCGGCCTCACAGCCAAGAAGTGAGTTTCAGGGTAGATTCCCAGCCGTGTACCTGGCCGGGCACGCGGGTGTAGAGTACCTGCGACCCATCACCAACTGCCTAGTGTCCCACTAGCCTGCCCCCCCCCCCCTCCCGGACAACAGCAGCACCGCGACGCCGGTAGCACCCGTCAGGTACTTCCCGGGTCTTCTACAGAGGCCGGGTGACGACAATATTTCATGCGAAGATCCTAACATATTTATTGATCGCCTGAGACTGTTGGTGGCATCTGTTCGTAGAGGAAACTACTCACATATCGACGAAGTATCGTCCATACTTAAATAACTGCGGAAAGCTGGCTACATACAATAATTATTTGTTTAACTGTCATGTGTGTACTATTGAAAAATAAATGAATTATTTAGATTTAAAAAAAGTATGTTTTATTTCTTGTAAACAGAATTCAAACTAAGACTGAGATCTCGTAATACTGCTACCTCTTCGTTTATTGTGCTTCCAATTGTGCTTCCTCTTCATCAAATGTGCTTCCGATTGTGAGTCCTTTTCTATGATTGTACTTCCGATTGTGCGCCCTTTTCTATGAATGTGCTTCCTTTTTCGTTGAATGTGCGTCCGATTGTGCTTTCTTTTTGTTGAATGTGCTTCCAAATGTGCTTCCTTTTGTTGAATGTGCTTCCGATTGTGCGTCCTTTTCTATGATTGTGCTCAGTGGCGAAGCATCGTTCCCCCCTATTAAAACGGGGGAGTCCGGGGGTCCAGGGTGTAAAATAGTGCTATTTTAGCAGTTTTCGGTACTTAACTTTAAATATTGTAATGTTAAAAATATTATCAATTTTTTAATAAAAAATTGTTTGAGTGATAAAATAAGAAATTAATTAAAGATATTTTTATCAATTCAAGTGCCTTGTTTACGTCCACTCAAAATCATAAATCATGCTCGAAGCTCGACAATACAAAAAAAAAAGGGAAAAAAGGGCTGGATTTCGGCAGAACTGGCCTATTCCCGTAAACAATTAGCTTTAGCTTGAAGAGTTACATGACACCATGTCGTCGTCTCAATTCTATACACATGCAGCGATCCTTACACTTTTGGAAGTCCAGTCAACACCTGCTTATAATTACCGCGCTGGTTAAATACAATAGGTGTAAGATATTTGAAAGCTTGGGACCCGTTACGGCGTCACAACCTTAATATAATAGCTTCTGCTCGCGACAGGGGTAGGGGAAGGGAAGGAGAATCGGTAGGGATCGCTTACTCTTCTTCTCCAGTGCTGTGGCCGGTGATAGCAGTAAGACACCCAGGCTTTTAGCTAATCTGCTTTCAGATAAGAAAAAATAATTAGGGCTAAGGGGAGGGATAGAACCCCTAACCCCCCCCCCCCCTGGCAACGCCTTTGATTGTGCTTCATTTTTGTTGATTGTGCTTCCAAATGTGCATCCTTTTTGTTGATTGTGCTTCCGATTGTGCATTCTTTTCAATGAATGTGCTTCCGATTGAGCTTCCTTTTTGTTGAATGTTCTTCCAAATGTGCTTCCTTTTGTTGATTGTGATTCCGATTGTGCGTCCTTTTCTATGATTGTGCTTCCAAATGTGCTTCCTTTTTGTTGATTGTGCTTCCGATTGTGCGTCATTTTCTATGAATGTGCTTCCTTTTTCGTTGAATGTGCGTCCTATTGTGCTTCCATTTTGTTGAATGTGCTTCCTCTCTGTCGAATGTGCTACCGATGGTGCTTCCTTTTTGTTGATTGTGCGTAGTAAAATCTGTAGTGACTGAATATTTACTAGTTCAAAACCTCTTGTTGTTGCTAAAATATTTTTCAAGGTCTCTTGGTTTTTTAGTAGGTATAAAAAAATTCACGATGGTCTAATTGACTGTAATTATCTAACGACGAAGAAGTTCATGAGGTCCGGAAATGACTAGCCTATACGTCTGATAATGTTCATGACTCGGTCTCATGGTCCGGAGACGCTTGACCTGTATGTATGGCGTTGTACATGAATGGTTTAGAGGTTATTCAGATTATCAAAAAACTAGACTTACATGTTAGGTAATGCGACAATGTATTTAATTGGTCGGACAGGTATATTGTCTTGAGTTGTATTTTTGTTGAGTGAATGATTAATAAACTCCGCGAAAATGTAATGAAAAACATAATCTAAAATTTATTTAATATTTAGTTACGCCAGTCACTGATAAAGTATCGAACCAAGAACAGGAACTGATCGAATCAAATTTTAAATTGATTGTAAATTTGTTTGGTGAATTATGGAATTTTTCCCGAATGTCTATCTAAATAATTCCACGATTCCAAGATAGCGCCCAAATTTCAAGATGGCGGGCACCTCAGTAATAATGATTACTGCACTCTAGTGGGTTAGAATAAAACTAGCATGATGGTAATGCACTCTATAAGATGAGTACACACACAAGATGGTGTCCTCCAGCAGACGAAAACAAGTTGGTGGCTATGTCCTCTAGCAGTTGGTAGCTACTGGTAGCATGTACTGAACACAAAATGTCAGACCCATGATGTTCATCAAGGTCAAAGTCAAATTTCAAGGCCAAGGTCAAATTTCAAGGTAAAGGTCAAACTTAAAGGTCAAGGTCAAGGTCAAAGTTCAAGGTCAAGATCAAAGTTTAAGACCAAAGGTAAAGGTCAAGGTTCAAGGTCAAGGTTCAATATCAACAGTTGAGGTTAAAGGTATGGTGAACAGAAAATTATACTAACATGGCGTCAGCACACTCTAGCAGACGAAAACATAATGGCGGCCTCCAGCGGACGAAGACAAGGTGGCGGACATGATGTCATACCAGTTGACGAGATATACCTTGGTATTGGTGGTGAGAGGCCAGTCTAGGTGGCTTCCATGGAGGTAGTGTGCTGTTACATGACTATCCCGTGCACAGAAAGTGTACTGTTTTTATTATAAATAACATTTTTTAATTATTATTATTTGTTTACATTTTCATATTTTTGCTCTATTGTTGTTTATTGGACGTATGGCGTAGCCCAAGTGACTTGAGGCCTCAATTAGCAAGACCCCTCTAGTGAACTAATGCATTAAACGGCAAATTGAACTTTTTGCACGTAATTTGTATAAGAGAATTTTCATTTTTGAAAATTCACGTTTTAAATTTGAGACATTTTAGTATTTTAAGATATATTGTTGAATGTCTGTATTTTGTTTTGATGTGTTAATTAAGTCAACGATCTTTGTGTCTCGGCCAATGAGAGGCCATGTTGCTTAAGTTAAGCATCGTTAATTAAGTTAAGAAAGAAGTTTGGAATGACTACGGCGTTGGCTAGACAGCCTGGGTTGCAATCCCCTTAAAAATCTGATAATTCTACGAGCTGAATAGATCATCCAGTTGAAGGGATGTTTTTAATCACCGTTTAAACATAATTATATGTTATTTATATAGGGCACATCCTATATGATGTGTAATTAGGTGTGAAATTAACGTGAGTAAAATTAACTCATAATGCTATTTTTAACGGACCGTATTTCTGCATAAACGTAATTTTATCCTGCCAACACGCATATAAACATTTGATTTTGTGTCGAACTCAGTAAAGCCGTGCAGAGACAAAACAATTTTAAGCCAATTGCTATTCTGATTTACACGTTCTTAGTTCTAACCCAGAGGTGAAATGAGACGGAGTTCTCATGATGTTCTACCATACCTACACACTGAATTCAGCCGATGTACACTAATTTAAATTAAATGACAACGATAATAAACTATATTTGAACACACTAACTTCGATCTAGAGTGAGAGCAACGGACACAATTAATTTGAATTTATGAACTTTTGTTGTATTTTGTCATGTGTGCAACATATCTCCTGTTTATTTGAAAACATAATAGTATGTCACTGGTCAAGCCAATAATTATATATATATATATATGTATTATTAAAGATTATTTGTTTAATTCTATTTTCATTCTATCATTACTTTACAGTGTATATGGTTTTGTTTAATGACCCTAAATCATATGTTGTCACTCTTATACCAATCCTAGATCTGAAGTGTTATATTATTTTTTTCTCTTATGTATTACACTACACTTATCATATCTTGATAACGAAGTTAAGTTTTACATAACAGTGGCGCCCAGAAACAATCCTAAAAACACCAAAGAGTCTCCACTCGACATAGTGACCATATTAAAGAGTAAATATTCCGAGTGTTCACCAACGTGGTTTATTATTGCCTACAAGCAAACCACAGTATACATACACTCGACTCAAGTAAATTATTATTCAGAGCTTCATATTACTAATTCAGAGTAGTAGTAACTATCCAGTAGTATCTGTCGTTTTTATTTTTTGCTCTTACCGGTTTGAACCATGGACGGGAATCGATATAATCAATCAGTATTCTAATAAGTTAATTTTTTGATGAATTTTGAATTTTTTTTCATTAAAATCGGATAATAAATAAAGATTTTCAAGATAGCATCCAAAACAATAATGATACAAGTGGTGACATAATTCAAAATGTCGGGTGTTCCATAAGACATTGTTATTAATATTTATTGTTTTTTAATACATTAATTAATTACTGGTTTACTTTTGCCGGAAATCAAACCGAGGCCCGAAATCGTTTAAATAACTAAATATTTTAAGTAGGCAATTTTTTAAATAATTTTTGGAATTTTTACTGAATTTATAGCATTGAAATTACGGATTTTCAAGATGGCGGTCGTAACAAACCATTCAATGTTTTTTTTATTAAAAATTTATTTATTTTATTTTATAATTTTAAAAACTTTTATCATTACAATCGGATAATAAATAAAGATTTTCAAGATTGCGTCCATAATGATAGTGATACAAGTGGTGACATAATTCAAAATGTCGCGTGTGCCATAATATGTTTTTATTACTTTTTATTGAGAATTTTTTAAATTCATTAATTAATTACTGGTTACTCTTGCCGGAAATCTAACCGAGGACCGAAATCGTTTTAATAACTAAAATTTGAAGTTGGCAATTTTTAAAATAATTTTTGGAGTTTTCCCGAATTTATAGCTTTGAAATTACGCATTTTCATGATGGCGAGCGTAACGAACCATGCAACAGTTTTTTAAAAAAATTAATTAAAAATTTATTTATTTATTTTATTATATAAATTTTAAAACTTTTTTCATTAAAATCGGATAATAAAAATAGATTTTCAAGATGGCGGACATGACGTCAAACTTGCTGACGATAATATATACCTTGACATAAATGGTGGGAGGTCTGCCGGAGGCTTCCGTGGAGGAAGGATCTTAAGTAATTTTTTTTTGACCTCGTCGGGTACGAACCGAGGACTCCAAGCTCCATGTCATATGTGTACAATTTATTTTTTTAATAATTTTTTATTAAAAATTTATTATCTAATTCAATTATTAATTTTTTTATAATTTTTTTTAATTTTTCCCGTTTTTCTAACTTAAAAATTACGGATTTTCAAGAATACGACCGTAACGGAAATTGTAACGGTGACGTAATAATCCAAGATGGTGGACATGGTATCCTAATTCCTAGAAATGCTTAATCGGAGGCTTTAGACATGGATGCTTAAGCCGTTTTGTTTTTAGTAATTTGAGTTCTTTCTAAGGCAAAAATGTTTTTGAGGTTTTCGAAATCTAATTTTTTGGAATTGTGAAATTTTTTGAGAATTTTTGGCGGGTTTTTAAAAAAAGAAATGGAAATGTTGGCTAATTTTGGTGATTTTTGGCTGAATTTCGCTAATTGTAGCAAAATTTGGGCTAATTATGACCAATTTTGAAGGTCAAAGATCAAGGTCTTCCAAGATGGCCGCCGTGACGTCACAATCCGCGATGGCGGAACGGCACCCGGCACCACACGCCAGCGCCCTGTCCCCGGACATACATTCGTATACTACTTCTAAGAAATTGAGAAAGCAGAAATTTGAAAACCAACATTGTGGAGAAGGAAAAGGGTTGTAAATTTTAACCAGAAAACTAGATTGCAAGGAAAATATGTATTCTCAGAGATTCCTTGATTTTTGAAATGATGAAGGAATCCGCGTTGAAATTTCTTAAGATAAACTATGTTGAACAAAGATACAAGAAATTCAGTAAAAAGGTACGTTCGCAGTAGCTCTATTAAAGTGTTACCAACCTCCTGTATGGTGAACATACCCTAAATATCTAGGAAGCATCGGCTCTGGAATTTAAAAGCAATATAAAACGAATCACATTTTCAAACAGCCAAAATACTATCAAACACTTTTTTTAAAGTGTAAATTGACAATTTATAGGTGGTGGTGAATAACTCTTTCTAAAGATTCATGTAGAAATCGTTCTTTGATAAGAATTAGTATAAATAGTATCTTGTGCCGTGCTTGAAAAACAGACACGGTTAATAGGAACTGACTCGCAATGGTCGTCCTATAACAGGGGCAATGCGGGCAATTGCTCCCTCCCCCTTCCACATTTCAAAAATAAACCTAATAAGTAACATTAATAGTCCACTCCCGACTACACCTAATATTTTAAGTACCTATGTTCTACTTTTCTTTTTTGTAAAAATATGTAATTGAAACTTTTTAGTGTTAGTGTACTTTGTGCGGTTAAAAAAAATTTCAAAGCCTCAGGAATGCGATAAAATATGCTTTTAATTTGCTAATTTCAGACTTCCCATTTACCTGGGAAGTTTCCTCACCGCCCCAAACTTTCCAGTGATCCACCCCTCTGAAAATTCGAGGCTGGGCAAGTCACTGCTTTCTCGCTCAGCAGACGTATGCTTCCAAAGCTAGGGAACAGCTATAGGCGCGGGGCGTTGGCACACACCGGAGGAACCACGGAACCACGTAACCTTGGGTGATACGTGTCGTGGTACCGGGGACGGTATACTTCTCACAGCCAACTTGACCAACATATCCTTCACTGGCCGCCTTTGTGTTCCTCCGGCGCCGACATCCCGCTCTCCCCTCTCGCGACCTTGGGCTGTACGCCCCTCCAGCGCGCTCTATTGCCAACGCGTGCTTCCTCACTTTCAACTGTAAGTGGTTCAACTGATAAGCCACAACGGTTTGTTGGTCACATCACTCGCATTTTGATTTCTGACTATTGCTGGCTTTCATACGGATTTTATACTGAGGCTATTAACGGAGTTATGAATTTTACTGTCCTTAAACCTATATTTTTATACATTGCTTGAGCTAACGGATGGCGTTGCCAACAAATTTTTGAAGAGAAAAAAAGTTTTGCATATCTGTTTCAAAGTGTAATAACTCTGATTGGATGCAATATATGTATAAATTTTTTCCTTTTAACAGTTGTAGTAATTTTTTAGATTTTCAATAAACCTACCCATTTACAATTACTTGGTCCGAATTAGCCCGTTAAAGAAATCGACGGAAAATTTTTACATCTAAATAATATACATCAGTCAGGAAGTAATTTGCTCAGAACTATGGCAAGAAGAGTAACCCAAAGTTGTTGGCAACGTGCGATAATATTCTGAACATTTAACGAGAAATGCAAATCATTAATAATGCGGTTCGTATCACACCACACGTCAATGAGTTGCACTTCTACTCAATACCTCCCAGCGATGCAGCAGGTAACGTTTTACTTTAAACGGTTCATTATTTGATTAGCAGCTTGCGGGCCAGCAAAATTGTGATTTCAAACCGCAAAATGCTAAACTCTCCCAGCAGATGCTTGTTGCGCTTCAAATCGTGATCTTGGGAAAGCACGTGGGGAACTGAAACCAATCTTGAATGTTGGACCAATGTTTTTGGAACTGAGTCATCTCACCCGATTCATAAAATGCTCTGTCCGTGGCTATTCATTAGCAGATACCGGTGACCATGCATTGCTAGTATTACCTGAAGCACGTCGGAATGCTGGTGATCGTGACTCTTTGTTTAACACTCGCGCCGTCTCCGCCCAGTTCACTGTTCAACATTTTCACCTCACATTCACCAACAACACTGGTTAAAAATGATCCAGAGGTGTTCATGTACTCTCAAGTATCATCTTGGTGTAGCTATTTACAAAACCTCCAAAACCTTGCTAAGTTCACTTTTAAGCAAAAAATCCTTTCTTCCTTTTTCAATTGTTTACAGCGGAAAACAGAACTCTGAATCCGGAAAACGGAGTACCGTTTTTTTTTTTTTAAAGAAAGATCTGGTAACATGGTAATATGAAGAACCGTTCCAGAATTTTAGGTCCATTACTTGTTAAAAAGCTCGAAGATGTACTGTACTTTCTAAAAATGTGGTGAAACAGGTATGGGAATGAATTTGGGGGGGGGGGGGGGGGGGTTAATTACTAAGAAGCACAGAGGCTATGGGGATTTTATTTGTACCCTTTCTTCCCTCCTAATTTTTCTTAGCCAATCAACAATAATATTGATTGTACGTTCTAAGACACTGACTTCTGTAATCAACGTTTACCCAGAATTTAATGACTTTTGGAGGAAATGAAATCCCACCACTGTCGGATTCATTTTTACAATACTTTTGTAAAATACACCCAGTAGGTCATGGAATTAATCTAGTAGTCCGGTAATATTATTGTTGTTACAGTGTGTTGCCCCGCGAGAGAAACAACAAGGGATTTTTTTTGTTCACCGAAATGAATAGTGTGCAATTTGAGTCAAGTTTACTGACAAATGGTTCAAACACATAACCTTTACAGTAAATGTTTTAAACTTCACATGTTATCTTTTTTCTATTGGCAATCTTCTTGTTACGACCAGGAATAGCTCCCGAATCACAACATCTAACAAGGAAAGAAAAACGATTAAAAACTAGAAAAACATTATATTAAAACATATACTACTATGAAAGCCTTCAAGAAGCTTTAACTTATATGGGAAATATATGATTTTAGCCCTAGCCAAACATTACCATGCGGCTGGCTCAAACAAAGCAGGCATTCCTTACTTTATTAAAAATCGTTACTCAAATAATAATTTCTCGTGGGATCCACTATAAAAAATACAACTTCTGGCAAATTATTATTTGTAAACAAGTCTGTCATTAAAGGTATCTAATTAAGGTATAGCAAAGAAAAATGCTAATAACATACGAACATTATGAAGCATGAAGAAATAGTATAAACACACAATATTATTCAAGTGCCTCATTGCTCAAAGTAAATATACATAAAAATATATGTATACATATATAAAACAAACTACTACGACGTATAATCCCCCCATGACATTAGGGACATTTCGAGATGATCACTCGCCTCGTCCACTCGCCCGCCGAGCAGCGCTCGACCGGACTTCTCTTGCGGAGACTTCACGAGCAGCCCTGAATGAAGACTCGACCACTCGGATGGACTTGCCACGATCCTTCCTTCCTTCGTGAGTCCACAACGAGCGCGCCTCGACCCCACATTAGGAAACTCGTTCAATTTCGTCTTACTTCCACTATATAGCATTACTACTCACCGTGCTTCAGTATTATGGTGACGACGTAACAACTCCTCCACACTGATTAACACAACAGTCTTTGATAATTACAGGTACTCAATGTTTCTTAAAACAGTCATTAACCGACCTTATCGCCAACTTATTGCTGCTGTTATAGTACACATGCCCTTTTCACACCGTCACGTGTTACTCACTTTTTCATCATTCGCTCAGCGAGTAAAATATTCCAGTTCGTCGAAGAGACTTTTAGGTACCAGGTGACATGACAATACTCAATTCCAATGAACGAGTTTCTACAAATTATTCGCTCAGCGAGTAGAAACTCGTCGGGCGAGTTGAATATAGCGAGTTACCTTCGTTCACTGCTGCACTGACTCTGCGCTGGCTGCCGCTAACTTCCTCGTTGGCATTTGCACCAAGTACGAGCTTAAAAATGAGTAAAGAGTGTCATACCAAAAGCAAAAACTACGGATAAGTCAAACTTCGTATGCAGTCGTGGATTCCGGCAGCATTACGGCTTGCATATGGGTGGTGGTCAAGTGGTTCTTCACTGCTTCTCCTCTGCTTCTGTTGGGTGTGGGCCTGCACTTATACCCGGGAGATCCAAGTGACTTAGGCGCCCTGAACTAACCAGAAGCATCGCTGACGGTCTCACGCCGGAAACAGCTCCCGATCACGTGACAAGCTCTTGTCTCCTCACCAAGAATGCACGCAACCAGCGAAGCTTTATAGTAAGACGGGAGGTATGCCATCAAAGGTTAACCAGACAATATCGGGGAGGAATTAAGAACGTTGAGGGCGGCAAATTTACACCCACAACAAGGGGAGAAAAAATTGCACTAGGTCAACACAGATGAACAGAAGTTTTTGAGACTTTTTTTCCCTCTTCCCCTTTCATCTTGAATGCCACCTCCTCCCGACTTGTTTTTTGCTCTCCATTCTCCTGTTTTTTTATAGTGGGCTGCGCATGCGTTTCTGGTCCAGCCACCTTCAAAATTTAGTTTCGTCAAATTGTCTGTGATATGTTCAGTTTGCCATGATTATTTTCCACGCGGCGCCATTGAAGGCACTTTACGAATGTTTGATAGTGTTTTCTTTCCTTGTTTGACACTTTGCTAACATATTTTGTTTTGTTCATAGCCCTTGCGAACACACGTTACCAATATGTGAGATCATGATATTTATTTTGGTTTTTAAATTCTCTTGTAAACATTACCTTTAGCAGCTCAGAATGTCGTGTATTTATATTTGTTGAATTTGTAACCTTAATTTTAACTTACATCTTTGCATTTACTATACCCGAGCTCTTAGCTTCATTCTGCATTGTTTTAAGGGCTTAACGTAGCATAATTTTAAGTGTTAACCTTGAATGGTTTCTTGTTATTTCACTTGCTTATACTTCGTGGCATTTAATATTTTCATTTACTGTACCTCAGCCCTTAGCATCAGTCTTTACTGTTTAAGAGGCGTAAAGTAACGCAATTTTTTGAATGCTTAGTTGAAATACCTTTTTTTTATCTGTTGCTGTTAGATAATATATATTTTTTTTCGGTGTACTACGTTATTAACTTATTAAATTAAATTGTATTTTGCGAATAATAATTATTTTTTCTTGCCTTCCCTCTCTGCTCCCTATTCCAGCACAGGCTGACTTTGTGAGGTTGTTCAAATGGCTCCAGTTGTGTTCTTGGCAAAACGTGCAACGTATTGGGATCCTGGTTCATCCCGGTACGGTGCACGTTCGATGGGACGTCTGTGGAGCAATAGAAAATTTATTTCAAATAATAAATGAGCAAACTCTTATAGTAAATAAATCGATACAAATAAAAATGTAAATGTTTGATCGCTAAAAATCTTAAATCTCAAAAAGTTCTTCACCGATAGCTTTTAAATTTTGACACAGCGTTGCATTCAGTTACGGGCGTGTTTTATATATAGGTGACATGTAAAAAGAGAAAAATATAGATAGTTAAAATTATATTTTTAATTTTTTCATTGCCATAGAGTGATATATATATATATATATATATATATATAAAGAGAGAGAGAGAGAGAGAGAGAGAGAGAGAGCAGAAAGCTAGAGAGATATAGAGGGATATATAAATATAGAGAAAGAATGAGATAAAGAGAGATAGAGAGATGTATGGAGGAATACATACAGAGATAGATAGAGAGGTAGATACTTCGAGAGGAGAGAGAGATAGAGATACTTTATATATGTGTACCTAGTTCAAAAAAATTGCAAAAAAAAATGATTGAGGCAATGCATGTCAGGCATTAGCTAGTATTCAATATGCAACTATTTTTGGCTAATAAACAATGATTATCAGTGGTCAAGCCCAGAAAAATCGCATATATAAATATATACATATATAGATTCCTGCAAAAGTACACAAATTATTTTGTGTGCAATGTGAGAATACAGGCATAAAATAGTTCTTAGTTTGTTTTATAATTGTATTAGTTGAAAGCTGAATATGAAATGCTTCTTGTGATTTGTGCAATGCGAATTCACTTCAAGTTATATGTTAATATAATCCTATTTACCTTATTCTCTTTTAAAGTATATAATTTTAATATGAGTTATAGATATAAACAATTTAACTTTTTTAAAATATCAAAAACGTATTCATTGAGAAGCTCTTCTAATTATCTCCATATTTTATTGTTTCGGGTAATTACTGTATCTAACAGATGGAATATATACCAAAAACGTACTTTGGATACTATTAACAAAGCACACGAAAACTTGCTGTAAGACTTAGTATAAACTGACATAACTTACAAATTAGTATTGTTTCTTATTTGGTAAAACTGCTAACTGCGAGTTTGACGACAAGACTTTGTTTAATTTAATTGTCGGGAAAGCTCAGACAATAAAAAAGGGAAAAATAAATCAAAACGATAATGGTCCCATTCCAAATCACATTAAAAAGAAACAAATTGTTTCAAGCTTCGTGTAAAATTTAGCAATAATGGTAAATTTTATGACTCAGTTTTTTTTTTAATTCAAAGATATTCCAAATAGTTCTCACAAATACCTGCATGCATATTCACATTTTGTAAACCACACGCTTAGGTAATTGTCTACTGCACGGGCGCCACTATAATGAAAAAGGGTATAACCAAATATGGATTTATTTCGTTCCATGTTTTATTTCTACTGATTCAGTTGAGGTTCATTCATATATTTCCAAGAACTTCACATGTTATTAACAATCTTACGGTTTCCTCTGCGGCAACTTGGTATGTGAATTTATTGATAAAATCATTAGAAATAAAACAAGTAATTGAATAAATCCATTTTCGGGTGTTTCCCTTGTATCTAGATTTCAAATAAAGACTACTTATTGTAGCCGTTACCAAGGTGCGACTTTGGGAAAAATTTGATATTGTTTTAAGCTTCATGGTCCATAGCAAAAACCATCAACTCAAAAGATTATATATATTATATTTATGGATACGTTAACTGCAGTAATTATACACAAATCACTTCCAAACTGATACCAAAAATATAGGAATGGAAAATCTAGGTTGAGTTTGGTAATGGCCCAAATCCGTCTGAAGGGGTAGAATTGGGATTGTTTTTAATTTGATGAACTTCTATAATATGACCAATATCGCATTCTTTTGAGAGTATTAAAACTCGTAGGAGTAATACAAAAATCTTTTGGTTAAATCAATTTTTGATGCGACCAAACATAACTGCAAGGAATAGAAAAAAAAAACAGGTTTGGAGGACTAAAACATTCATTACCCCTTGAGTATGCACACCATCGAATCCGTTCGAAATGTTTGTAAATCTTATAATTTTTTTGTAAAACCTTTTTTAGAAACAATTTTCGATAAGACAAACAATTGCTGCAAGGGGTTAAAAAAGGGTATAAATATAAAAAAAGAATACTCATAATTTCCGTACCATGTACACTATTAAATCTCTTCTCTTTTACTGTAAAACATTGAAATATTATCTATAAATTTTGTTCAAAATAATTTTTATTCGACCAATTATTACTATAAGGGGTGGAAAAAACACGGCACGAAGGTAAAAAAAAATTATAACTCCCTTATTTGGTAAACAACAAAATCTATTACAATTAATTGTAAATCTGTCAAAATGTATCTAACTTTGGTATGAAACAATTTTTAATAAAACGAACCATTACTTCAAGAGGTTGAATAAACCAGGGGCTGGAATAAAAAGAATAAAAACTTCCATTCAATGTATAGATACAATCAAACCAGTTCTTATATATTTTAAACAAATAAAATAATATCTAAAATTTTTGTCTAAAGTAAATTTTTATGTAACCAACTACTAATGCAAGGGGTGGAAATAAGTTCTGAAGGAAAAAAAGAAATAATATTATTTAGTATGAATGTTATCAAATCCGCTATATAATTTATTGTAAAAATCCTAAACGTGGTCGTAAACCCTTGACTGAAAAACGTTTTTATGAAACGAACAATTATAGTTAAAAATAGGGCTTTGAAATAAAAAAATCCCAAATTCCTTAATATCTAATTTGTTTGAATTTGTTTCAAACCATTTTGGTATTATCTTAAATCCTGGTACAAAGAAAAATTTATTTTCATTTCTAATGGACTTTCGTAGAATGAGCGCAATAATCTCGTGTGGCAAATAAAAAAATTAAACAAATCAAAATACCTGTCCATACTCTACCACAGTCTTCCAAAATGCATGCCCAGTATCTTGCAGCCTGTGGTTGGAACCTAAAATTAAATGTCGCTGAGTTTCAACGCGAAGCCCAAGTGTTGACGCGGACCGCAATGTTGCAGCGGGAGAAGAAGCAGAAGCAGCGGCGGCCAGCGGAGGTGGCGGCATGAAGGCGGCGCTGCTGCTGCTCGCGGCGGCGGCGCTGCTGCACGCTCAGCAGCTGCAGATGTGGCGCACAGCCTGGCAGCTGTGCCGCTCCG
Source organism: Bacillus rossius redtenbacheri (assembly GCF_032445375.1). Classification (NCBI taxonomy): domain Eukaryota; kingdom Metazoa; phylum Arthropoda; class Insecta; order Phasmatodea; family Bacillidae; genus Bacillus; species Bacillus rossius. The sequence continues at coordinate 19,708,900 of NC_086336.1, forward strand.
CCCTGCAGCTGTGGCGGAGCCTGCGCCGCGCTACGTCACCGCTGCCCGCGGATCTGCGCGCCTGCGTCGACAGCCTGGGAGATAACGTCGAGCGGGCACTCAACCGCTCCCTTCCCACCTGAACACTCTGCTGCACCCTCACCAACTGCAGCTGTGTTCTCCGCCTGTCAGCTGTGTCCTCTACCTGGCAGCTGTGGGCTCTAACTGGCAGCTGTGGCCTCTAACTGACAGATGTGGCCTTTAACTGTCAGATGTGGCCTCTAACTGGCAGATGTGGTCTCTGTCAGATGTGGCCTCTATCTGGTATACATGTCCTCTACCTGGCATATGTAATATCTACCTGGTAGCTGTGGCCTCTAACTGGTAGCTGTTTCCTCTGCCTGGCAGCGGTGACCCCTAAGTGGAAGCTATGGCCTCTAACTGGCAGCGGTTACCCCTAAGTGGAAACTATGGCCTCTAACTGGCAGATATGTCCTCCAAATGGCAGTTGTGGGTTCCACCAGGTAGTTGGGGCCTCCACCTTGCAGCTGTGACCTCTACTTATCAGTTGTGGTAGAGCCCACGAGCTTGTGCATACCCAAAAAAAGTGTTTTTTTTTTTTTTCACTTTACACAGATATTTAAAAAAACTTTATTTTGTTTTATATCTTTGATGTATTGATTATTTTTCATATTCTGAATAAGTTATTTTTAAAATAATTATTAATCTCTCTAGCACCAGAAGAAACAAATGAAATAAAAATATCTGTTCCTATGTGAAAACAGTCATTTTGTTATGAGATTTTACTTATATAAGTAGGGTTTACAGAATACTGAGCATGTGACTGTGTATTTATATTTACGTTTTCAGTATCACACTCCAGGCTATACTCATTTCTTTTACTAGAACGAAGCTCATTAGTGACGACTGCTTTGGAGAGTTACGTTTCATTTTGTGTGTAAAATGTAGGCTGAAGTTAGTGAACATCTTTTCATTGTTTTTAGTTTTTATTTTACATTTGGGAGTTCCAGCATAAACTGAGAGCTGGAAATCAGATTGAATTAATAGTTAAAAAATCAAATAAATCACCAACTTAGCGCTGACCATGAGGCGAAGAACAAAAAGTGAACGAGTCTTTCAGTACTCGCCAGATATGGGTAACATCTAACCTCGGGAACGAGAAAAATTCATGTGTTCACATGTTGCAAATACACTTATAACATGAAACTCGGACACAAATTTAACGTAGAATTCTTTTAAAAAAAACTGCTGAGCGTGATAACTAAAACGCAAATTATGTTTTCAATTACATAACTTGAAACGAATCACACGTAGTTTCCGCAACCACCGCTAGAATTCGTTGCCAGAGGAGCCACGTCGTCAATAATTGAGTCATTTGTTTATAAGACTGAAAATTTAAACTATATAATGAAACATCTCCGATAATAGCGAAAAGACTTGAAAAAATACTAAACCCCAGATTTGGACCCAATTTTCTACAAGTATTTTATTAAAATACTGCCCATATTTTTAATATTAATTAAAACAGTTAATACTAAGAAATTTCCTTTTGGTTTTGTACACTTTGGTTCGCGCCATCCGCCACAGATGGCAGCACCGTGGTTACACAATTTCGTTCCACGCGACTTCCGTTCCATTCACGAAATTACTCCCACCAAATGCTGTATCACGAGAGATAAGATATTACACGTAAAAAATATTTTGTCAGTAGTCTTTGCCGTAAAAATCTTTATATTAATGACATCATTCATTAACGTTCTTTGAATTATTCTTGCAATAGGGAACTCGATTTAAAATATTTTTACGGACATACACCATCGCTGGTTTTAACTATATGGCATACAGTTTTTAAAAATTCATAAATCATTAAACATTTAGTTACATAAAATCTAGCACATTAGTTATTCAGAGTTTTAGAATAGTCAAGTATTATAAATAATACCCTGAAAGTATAAGAGTTTTACAATAAAGCCTACATGCAAACGATCAATTCAAAACTTAATGGCAACACTATTGCATGTTTATGCCTTAAACTGAAATAAAATATTTGACCTTGAAAGTCCTGCAAACCATAACAAAACACGTTTATTAAATTTAATAAAACCGTTTATAAAAATTATTCATTATATTATAAAAATAATGTATAATCTATTCTTTTTATTATTTAAATGATACCATAAACACACATAATACGTTATTTAAACATAATAACTACATCTTTGGACTAATATTACCATTTTAAACGAGAGTCGGAGAAACAAAGACTAGGGCTGCTTCCAAAAACACGACTAAAGAAGTACTGCAGATATGGGGCTTACTGGCACAGGCTTCTAGGCTGAGTATTGAGGAGGGGTTCAATGACCGACCTCTCTGTCGTCACAGCGGACATTTTGGACTAAAAAATGACTCAAAATTGACTCAAATTGACTCAAAACTTCTAAAAATTTCCCATTTTCGCGGGAAAAATTCCCGTTTTGAGGGAAAATTTCCCGTTTTTGTACTTAAGAATGCCAGCAGCTTGAAATATCTATATTAAGTCTTAAGCATCCATATCTACAGCCTCCGATCCTAAGCCTTTGACGTTATCTTGGATTATGGTGTCACAGTTGCAATTACCGTTACGGACGCCATATTGAAAATCTGTAATTATTATCCGATTTTAATGAAAAAAATTCTAAAATTTATAAAAAAATAATTAATCAAAATTAAATAAAAAAATATTTAAAAACTCAGTTGCACATATCGTTACTGTCGCCATCTTGGATTCTAGAAATTTTGCACAATTCGTTACTCCCGCCATCTTGGACTGTATGACATAATCGTTGCGCTTTTCTTTAAGGACACCATCTTGGATTCTAGATGGTTGCAATTTCCGTAATGCTCCACCATCTTGAAAATCTTTATTTATTATCTTATTTTAATGAAAAAAATTTAAATTAATTCAAAAATTATTAATAAAGTTTTAATAAAAGTACTTAAAAATGCTTGTACGTCCTTGGTCCGAACCCGGTGAGAGCAAAAAATAAATAAATGTCGATAAATCCTTCCTCTACGGAAGCCGGCGACAGACTGACCCCCATCACTAATGCCAGGTATATATAAAATAATCTAGTATGACATGATGTCCACCATCTTGTTTTCGTCTTCTGGAGGCCACTATCTTGTTTTTGTATGCTAGAGTATGCTACCATCATATTAGTTTTATTTTCGTCCACTATAGTGCAGTATTCATTTTTTATTATGTGGCACCTGCAATCTTGAAATTTGGATGTCATTTTGGAAATTTGTATTTATTGACCTCGAAAATTGGGAAAAATTCCAAAACACATTCAATAAATTTGCAATTATTATACTCATTGAATCAATATTTGGTTTGATACCCGACTGATACAAATAATTTAAATTTCTGTAATTATATGCTTATTTAATCAATCATTTTCAAAATCCTAAAAGTATCCTAAGTTCAACATAAACCAGCCTTCAATAAGTATTTATGTCCGCCATCTTGGAAGTTTGTATTTCGTGGCCTAGAAAATTCGGGAAAATTCCAAAATTTATCAAAACATTCCATTATTAAAATAATGATTGACGCGATAGATTTTCTTCCATGGTTTGATTCTCAGTGATAAGTAAAACTAAAGCTTAAAATAAACGTTGTATTCTGTTTTCCATTACCTTTAGTGGAGTTCATTAACATTCACTCAAAAAAAATTATCACTAGACCAAATATCTGTCCAACGAATTAAATACTTTGTTGCTATGCCTAACATGAAAGTTTAATTTTTTCGATACTTAGAATACCTACATTCTTAACAGTTCTTGTAAAATGCTATAAGCATAGGCCAAGTGGCTTCGGACCACGAGACAAGGTCATGATCAATGTTAGTTGTATAGACCAAACATTTCCGAACCATGAGACCAATGATGTCGTGAGTACAGACTTAACGATCGACAATTAACGAAAAGGAAGCACAATCAACGAAAAGGAAGCACATTTTGATGCACAATCAACGTAATGGAAGCACATTTGGAAGCACAATTAACAAAAAGGAAGCACATTTCGAAGCATAATCAATAAAGAGAAAGCACAATCGGAAGCACAATCAACGAGAAGGAAGCACATTAGGATGCAGGATGCTCACTAACCATCGCAAGTGAAGGAAGACATCAAGACATCAAGGATAAGGAAATTCGTCTTGTATTATAGTGCTTCGCAGACGTCTCAAAGAATGTGATTTGACTGAGAAATTGGTGTTTTTTTTTTAATTCCACATGATATAAAATATTTTTAGTGATAATTTAGTAGCAGAATTTCACAATTTAAATGTAATTCTGAATAAAATATTGCATGACTAATTAAGTAAAATTTTCTCCTGCAGATATCGATTTCTCGGAAATAACAGAAGCACTCGGAGAACAGCAGCAGAAGTCTCATCAGGAATAATACCAAGCAGGCGAAGAATACCATCGAAATGGTGACAGAAATAATTAGGAGCACACGGAGAAAACTAACGCATGTTTTCCTTAATATAAAAAAAATCACAAAATTATTATAAAAATAATAAAAATTAAAAATTAAAAAATAAAGTATCTATCCTTGCTCAACAAACGAGAAGTTCACAAGTTGTCAGAATCTTCCGATTGTCACAAGGAATGTCCATGCATCCACTAAACCAGAGATTATTAATTATGCAACACTCGTGTCCTCTGATGCGTCCTTACGTCCATTAGTTTCGAATCGTGTTGTATTTTCAAAAATGCGATATATATGTATATATAGCTTCGGAGTTTTGGCATAACATTTGTTGAAGAAAACATGTAATGTTTACATTTTGCACCTCAAATAGAGACAAAGAAAAACGTTAATTAAAATATTAAAAGTATTACGTAAGGCTATTTAATGTTTATAATAAGCATTATTAAAATATTTTGGAATTGCTAACCTAATTTTTGTTTTGATCGCAAACCATTTGTATTGTCCAAGCTAAACTTAAAAGTTGTTATTATATTAACCAATGATCTTTGTTATGGACGTTTTTCTATATCTCCAGTTCATAGGCGTGCGCACGGTAGGTGCCACAGGTGCCTTGGCACCACCATTAGGGTTAACGTTATTTTATTTTTTACAAGCAAAAATAATACATACTTACAAAAAACCGTATTATTTCCAAAAAAAAATTGTTTTCCAATCGTGTCGAGTTACAGATATGTGCTCATAACACTGTCAGTATATCAATTATCAATCGAACCAACTAGTATACACACAGAAACAAGCCAGGTGCAATTACTTGTGTTGTACACGCGGGCTGTGGCTACGAAACTTCTGAAATGTAAATACTTCTCCTAGTTCTCCTCGAATTACATAGAATGCGCGCTCGGTGTCCACTGTTCACTCCACTCGGTAGGCGCACGGAATAATAGCCGCCGTCCGCCAGGTAGCACTACTGTGTAGTGTTTACTCTTACTGTTTACTCATCAGTTTACTGTTCTAATGAGTACACGAGTACAGCCTGTGTTTGTTACGTGGATCACTCATTAATTAATTATCATTTTATTTTCACTAGTTGACAGTTGTTATAGTTCGTTAATTGCTGTATATATCTGTCTGTATGATTTATAAACGGGTGATTAAAATTAAAAAGCCGGATCCCGAAAAGGATTACTCGATGACTTATATGCAGTCGCCGACAAAATATTTTTGTTGTATTCCAAAAGTTAAGTTTGCCTACTCTTATTTGTGTATTTTTATTATTTTAATATTTTACACATTTGAGGTATGTTACAAAAACTCCCTTGATTTGTTGATTTTAAAACTTAACATATGAGAATGTTTTTTCTAGCATTTATTTGGCGTCTTCAGAAAACATGTAAGTAAGGTTTTTCAAAGCCACCAGCATGAATTCCGTGCAAACAATTTGTGCAATTTACTTTATGGCTCAACAAAGCTTAAAACTGTAAATAGTTTAGTAGTTTTACTGGTGATTAAAACGTTCAAAGCCATAATTTGTCATAAAAAATGTTAAAATTTTTACATCTGTGTATTTAATGTTTTTGTTCGGAAACACCTTAAATAGCACCATTTTGCGCTTTCAAATCCAAATTTTTCCGGGGGAGGACCCCCGGACCCCCCGCTTTAGACTCGGGTCCGTGAATGATAGGGCTGTTGTGTAATCTGGCACCACCACTACTGAAGTCCTGCGCACGCCTATGCTCCGACAGATATCACGACTCAGAATGGCTGCGTGCACGTCAGTACAATCAACTGTCAACAGGTGATGCAGGTAATGTTAGCAGAAAAATATTCGAATACTGCCCATATGCGTCTTTTACATCGCGGCTGCATTTGCTAAGTGATGTAGGGACATGTTGGGCACGAGGAAGGAACCAATACCTTCGAGAGAGAAAAAAAGGAGAGGGGGGAGGTGGCTGTCAAAACAAGCGACGTCATTTCGGCGAGTCCGTACGTGGTGCACAGGCGTTGGGCAAGACAGCGCGCCCAGGCGCTATTGTGGTTCGAAATGCCGTGGGAGTTTACGTCCTCGCGTTCAGAAAGGAACAACAAAAAAAAAGGCTTCATTTCAAGGTTTTCCCGCGGAACACGCCGAGGAGGGGGCCCGGACTACCTCCCCCCGCGCGGAGTTGCGGAACTGCGCCGAGCCGCACGCGGGGACACCCGATAGCGCGCAGTCCCGAGGCAGCCATGTGTCCGAGGAGCGCGCCGCTCGCCCTGCTCGCCGGCGCCGCGACGCTGCTGCTCGCGACCGCGCAGCGCTACCCGCAGGACTACGACGACGTGGACGCCGGCGTAGCGCCGCCCGCGCGGGCCGGCTACGACCGCCCGCAGCAGTACCCGGCGCGGCGCGAGCTGGACCGCGCGCGCACGTCGACGGCGCCGCAGGTGCGCGCCTTCCTGCGGCACGTGGACGCCGTCACGGCCCAGGAGTGCACCAAGAACGTGCTGGCGCAGTGGGCGTACGAGACGAATGTGAACCCGCTCACGCAGGAGGCGGCGGTGAGTTCCGACCCGGCGGCTGCACTGCCTTGCCACGTCGTTGGCAACTGAGTTCCCAAATATTCACCGGGAATTTACGAACAAAGCTGGTTACCAAGAATTCAGGGATCTTTGTAAACTTATGGATAGCTTAGTTAATAAACGAGCACTGAGTTTGAGCACGAATTCAAATTGTATTGTCTTGGAGCATCAACAAAACATTAAAAGAAACGTAAGACTTCGGGAAGACAACTTTTTCTTCCTTATGCGTGTCCTGTTCGCAACGGAACGCAGAACTCGGAGCACGGAATACTGCGAAGTCCCTACGAAGAACTCTACGAACTGACGACGGTCTTAACTGGAGGCGAGTAACTTATGTAGCCGGAAACCTCCTTAAAGCACCCTTTTTGACCAGGACAGGGGTCGGCAGAACGTGGCTCGCGAGCCGTACGCGCCTCTCTTCGTAGGAACTCACGGCTCTGTCACAGCACAAAAAAAACCTAACAAAATGAAACGACCCAATCACAGCGCATGTCCTCAACCTGCGCTCACACCTACCAACTGACCTCCTGTCACCGCACACGTAGAGCTCTATTAATGACTTACATAAACATACTTTTTTAATTTACGTGATTTTTTAAGTAACCTTTATTTTTAAGACTCTGTGTTGAATTTGTGAATAGTCCAAATAAATTTTTAATCTGGATGGGTAACGTTTCTTCAAAATGACGTAATTAAGAAACGGAACCAATACTAGTCACATGGAGTTATGACTAATCAGGTATATAGCAGAATGTATTGGCCATGGCCCTGGCCTTAAAGTTAAAACTACCTCCTTCTTAGCCTATGGTGAATTAAAGAAACCATAGAAAACATAAAATATTTTGACTCGTTCAGAATTCTAACCCAGATTGTTAATACTGCGCCGCCTCGTGAACTATGTATTGTGTTGGCTTCATGTCTCACTTATCTACCGTTACCTGAACTACATTTCTTATCACAGCGGACACATGTACGCCAAACGCTACTTCATAGTATGGTTTTTCGGTCGCTGTCAGGCAATTATTTATGAATATTTTATTTTCTGAAGCCTAGCAAAGCTTATTCAAAGCAAAATGAAAGTTTCAGTTTCCACATACGTGTTTGTAACATATTGAGCTACTAAATGAATCAACAAAAATCCTTAAGTGTCAATGAGTTGTTTTTATCATCTAAGTATCTCGTCAGCACTGATTGACTGGACGTGGCTGTCGTAATATATAATGTATAATATTTCTAAGTTCCACGACTAGCAAACGACTTTGCGACTAAACGACTTTATTGACGTGTCCTGCTTTGTTTTGGGTTTTGACGGCAAGTCATTCGCTTGTATTTCCACTGAGTCTTGGGGAAATATGAAGGGTATAAGTCGGAGGTTCACACGCCTAATGACAACGTTATGCAAACACAGTACAATGAAAACACCGCAGTGCTGAAATGCGACTCTGTGCAGCTGCAGGCTGTCTCTTTGGAGCCTTAGGCATAGAAGAAGCCAGGGAAACTAAGGTTGTAACATATACTAAGGGAATAAGCTAGTTTATCATTGTTTTATTGCTTTAATAAACGTTCCCATTGTAAGTACGCAACAGGTGATTTTGTTCAACACCAGTAGCGAATACATATTATTTAGGGCGGGGGGGGGGGGGGGGGGTTGAAAAAAAATGAACACGTCTTACTTCTTATAAAATATACAACTTTTGACACTAACACACTGCCACACTGCCCAGTAGTACCCGTAGGCAACGCGGATTCTCACACACTGTTGTAAAAGGTCACCTTACATCACCCTTTAAAACATACTGCCCTGGATTTTTGCAAAATTTTCCCAACCTTGTGAAAAACAGGGTGGTTTCTATCTACCCTATCCTCCCCTACGTCTGCCACTTTAATTCACCTTAGATGTGGGTTCCATAACAAGAACTTCACTTCTTTCAGTGCACAAGTTATTTTAACCCTTCAAATAATGAAGAAAACAATATGACTAGTACTTTTATACTATCCAAATAACTAAAAGCTTTCTCACTAGCTTTTAACCAGAGTTGCGAAAAAAAATAGTATTACCTTTACGTATAATAAACTCGCCTAGCTGGGCACATGAGGTGTCAAAGCACGGCGGCGCTAAGGGCGACACTATCTCGGGCATCAAACACCTCTTCGCCTCTACGGGCCAGGCACCAACCTGGTACGCTCTCTTCTCGTAGTTAACGCGCTTCTTTGGGACTTCCATTGTTCACCCAATAATTTAATTCCACCTACAATATACTGTGTACCAAATATTTTGTATCTATAAAAAGTCTGTGAAAATTCCCTTTTAAGCCTTTTTCCCTGTAAAAATAATATTATAAACGTAACTACCAGCGGATCTTAAAGTATATTTGTTATTAGATTATTTTAGAAAATAATGAGCTGTTTGTCGAAACATGAAGGGTGGATCTCACATGCCATGTAGTAATGAAATTTTTTTTAAATTATGTTTAGTTAAATGCTATGTATCCCTGTATATCTAACACATTTCCTTGCCAGATATTTAGTGAATGTCATTTGAAAACTGTAATATGTCACGTAAATAAACATTATAACATAGACATGAGTGAACGTTTTGACACTATTAGCTAACTCATAATAAATTACTGGCTAAAGAAAAACTTTGTGACGGAACATGAAATTTAAGAGAGCTATTTATTTATTTACTAGCTGAAGTACCCGGAATTGTATGGGATAAAATATCATTGGGAACTAATTTTCGGAAAAACTCGTCCTCAGTTGGTAGCTATGTAATGTAAGTAAAATTTCCAGTCTGTAGAACTTACTTGAAAAACAGTATATTTTCATCTTTAACGCCCCCGCTAAAATTTCATGGAGCTGAAGAAAACATCAACAATGCAATATCCGTTGTCATGGAGACGAAGGAAGCATCTACAATGCAACATTCGTTGCCATGGGGATTTTCGACCAAAAACGGGAATTTAGTTCTGTAAAATCCCCTTAGGTAGATGTATTAAAAAATAATAATCAAAAGAATGTTACTTTATTTCTTTTAAAGAGTAAATTTACAAATTCGTATCTAAAAAAAATCTTCATTCAAATTATCATCCCTTATTTGACACCCGTAGGAAATGCATTTTCAGAAATACTTTCTTAGTGCTCACCCACTTTGTATAAGGAAATCCTGTGACTAATTTCATGATTCTAGACCCACCGGTTTAAGCTGTGCCTTATCTGTCAGTCAGTCAGTGTTAGAGTTTTATTAAGTAGATTTATTATTTATTCTACTTTGATTGGTGCAGCTAATCCACGCATTCCTTCTCTTACACCGCTCCACATGCCATAATCGACGTATAACAAGTAGTATCTAGCATTCATTCATAAAATTAGATATTAAAAATTTCAGGTTACAAAAATTACTAATAAATCATCTACTAAATAACATCCAATTTAAGTACCAACAAAACCTCGTTAGATACTGTTTTGGTTAGAAAAATAATGAAATATATTTACAATCCATAGTCATTAAACTGCCATTAACACAATCATACACGCTTTTATTCAGGAATCACTTGGTTACGTGTTTGTGAAATCAGAAATCAGAGAGCCAGTGTTTTTTTATTAAGTAGTTTTGAAATATTTTGGCAGTTCGTGGGTGTCTAGCATCCTGGCCGAGGGTGTTCCAGAGGCGGGATGCGGTAACTGTGAAGGATTTTGACATATATATTTTTTTGACGTGCCAACGTCTAATAAATCGAGGAACGCCGGCTGCACGCACGAAAAAGTGTCCCGTTACGCACATTGTCCCGTTATGCTGAGTCCCATTACGCTCATTGTACGCTTGCGCCGCATCTATCTCTCTTCCACTCGATTGGAACAACAATCGATTTGACTTTTTCGAGGCACATTAAACTTGAAACACTCCCATTCGTTTCCTAAGTTTCCTATCATCGTCCTATCCTTAACAGAATAACACAGATTGAAAGAAGTTAAATAGCAAACATGTATAAAATTTATAGTTAAAATAATCTCTTCGTAAAAGTAATAAACATATTTGAATTAATGAGTGCAAATAAAAGTAAATATATCAATTAAATTGTAGATTTCATTTCACTCCTTCTTTGTATCCATACAAAATAGTGATAATTCAATAAAATGATTAAATTTTATTCATAAAAGTATGCAATCATTTAATCCATGTTTTCTTATGACGTTGTCACGTTAAACTATCGTCCGTAAACCGACTTTACAGAGAACAATTTTTTTTTCGGTTTTTATGCGTAGGTTATAAAAGTTCACGATTTGGTTTTGATCGGGTCCCAAAACTGTAGTGCTACATTAAGATCGTAACTAGCCGGGGTAAATATCAAATTGTTATTTGCTCTATTATTTTATATAGAGTTTGCAGAGCCTGTAGTGATCGTTTCTGTCGAAGTAGTGGGTATTTTAATGGCAAGAGTGCAAGTGATCATATAATTTAAGATATCAATAAAGGTAACGCGAGTTTCCCAGGTAATGTGCTATGTCATTATACTATTTAAAACATTTTGTGGGCAAACACCAATGCTCAGTTTCACAGGAATGAACAAGAAAGGTGAATACACCAACACGCAGAAAAACAAGCCGAAATCAGCCGATGTCAAATTTGTGAATGTATAGACAGCACAGAGAATTCCGTGAAAGGTATCAGCCAGAAAAATTATCACAAAACAGACAAAACAAGTGGGCTGATAACGACGAGACAGTTGTAAGAAGAACAGGAAATATAGACAGAAATAACAACCTTGGAAAACACAGCGACAAAACATACAGAATCATTCAAAGAACGTACGTGATTGTATACTATGCCACAGTAATCGAGAGGAGGCGAAATTATTATTGACTGCATTCCTTGTTCTATGAAGATGATAGTAACAAGAAAATGAAAGAACCAACATGACGAGTGAGAACGAGCCTTGACAACTGATAACCTACAGTTCACAGGGATAAAAGCCACAACCACAACCCCAACAGTTCCGAAGTTTACCGAAGCAAAAGGTTAGGTTCGTTAAGTGTAATAAATAATAGTTATTTATTTTTTCCGGAAGGGTAGGTTAGGTCAGGTTATGATAACTAAAATGGTGTTTCTTTAATATCTATCGGCAAACATCGGCGAACTTCGGTACTAGCCGGGTTTAACTCTCATCCCTGTGAACTTTAGGCTTACCTTGCCACCCGGGGTCATAGAGTAAATAATGTACTAGTACAGAGTTGACACTCAATGCTGTTAAACTACCGCATTTTTTTCTCATAATTGTGTTAAAAAAATACCCATCACGAATACAGGTTTTGTCACGCTTTTAATTTACATTAAACGGGTCGCGAGTTGATAAATGATACGTATTATTCATAAATATACTTTTAAATACTATCCTTCTATGTAGATGAACAAAAAATACCAAATGTATATAAAATCTGTATGAGGACACTAGGAATTATTTTAGTTAGTATGGGAAGTAGCAGCTCTGCAATTTAGTCAATGGGCTTCGTAACATATTATTTATTAACGACGGGAAATTGAAAGAGTATAAAACACACAGTAGTACTTATCAAACTCACACATCTTTCACCAAAATTCCTATCACGTCAATCACTTTCATCACGCCATGTTGTCTTTGCAAAAGACGAAAAAATTCTATTTCTCGTATTTAAAAGTACTAATAAAAATTTGAGGATTTCAAAAATTTTTGTAACTAATTACCTAGAATACAATGTTTGATGTCTAAAATATTAATAAATACAATAGTTTAAAAACTTATATTTATTTTACCAAGATTCGATTTGGTGTTGAGCTATTATAAAAACTGTCTCCTAGCTTCCTACATAGCATGGAGTTAGAAATTGTTAGAAGAGGGTTTGCGGTTACGTAATTGAAGTTACTTTTCAAACTCACCACCGCCATATTGTTCCGCTCAATACATTGCGGAAATGGTGCTTGAAAACATCAGTTTTTTGTAAGTAGGCATGAATTAGAATCTTTGTTGTTAAAAACATTCACGTCATTTAAAAACTGTTTTCACAACGCACACCCTACAATTTAGCTAATGTTTTTGGCGTCTAACCAATATGGCACAACAATTAACTGATAAAAAAGGGGGTTTTCTGTAAAGTCGGTTTACGGACGATAATTTTACGTGATTACTTCATAAAAAAACATTTCTAAAAAAATTGCGTACTTTTTAATTTTCAAATATTATTTACAGTTTTTGCAAATTTAATTTAAATAATTTGTTTAAATATAATCACGAAAAATTAGTTAAAAAGCCCGCCTTAACCTGTTTGATATTATATAAGATTTTCTCGCAGGGTGGTTGGCTGGATCTTGCACGCTCGGCTCAGGCGGAACGTGACAATTTTTCGTGCGTGCAGCCGGCGTTCATCGATTTATAAGACGTTATCACGTCAAAAGGTCTCACGCGCTTGCTCACGCAGACGTTGTCACCCCCTGGCACAGAGTCGCCACTCCCTGGCCGGAGCTCTGTGCGCTGTCTGGCTGCTCGCTCGGTGGTCCCGAATGTACCGGCAATTCCCGGTACTTTTGATATAGTAGAAGAACTGGGAATTTAAAATCGATTCCCGGTTCGTTCGGTACTTACGGGATCCGACATTAACATCATAAAATTTCATTTTGGTTGCGCGCTAAGGTTACTTCCACTCGACCTCTCGTGGCGAGGCGATGGTGGGAGAGGGGGGAGAGTGTCGCGCCGGGCGCTGCTCAGTGGCAGTCTGTGTCCGGACTGGCGGGTGCCGTGGTCCTCACTCAGCTGTGTGTTTGCCTGGCCCCGCTTCTGGTCGGCGCCGAAGCTCCAATACCCTCCCAATCACCAACAGGGAGCGATCCCTAACAGTTCTGTAATTTAAAAAGCTCTGAAATATTTTAAAACAGAACAGGAAGATACTCCCACACTACCCTTCAAGGGCGCATATTGGGAGGGAAAAGTTGAGAATATGACGGCCGCAAGGTGGGAATATATCTGTGTGTTTGTCTTTCAGTTTGTTATGTGAAGAATAAATTTTATTTTTAGTTAATAATTCTGTGATTTCCCCCCCCCCCCCCCCCCCCCCCACCAAAGTTAAAGATTGAGAGTAAGGCTGAGAATAAAGTTCACGTTAATGGAAACTTTTTGCAATGGAAATTTGTAAGCCAAATGTTAATATTTGTACTTTTGGTCAGTAAAACTTGTTTAATAGTTCAAAACTAACTATTGCTTCTTAAATCACCGACTGCTGCACAAGTAATAAAAAAGAACTACCTAGTACCGAAAGTACCGGGAATCTTCGGTCCCGTTGAAGACTAGTAGCCCTACAGAAATTCCCGGTTCTGAAAATCGATTTCGGTGCCGAAGACCCTGGTGGAAACACCCCTGGAGCGAAGCCGCGCACGCCGGCAGTGCTAGTCGCGTGGCCGAGAGGGCGCTAATTGGCCCGGTTGCCTCACCTTGAGTCACGGCGTGGGTGATTCACATACCAGTGTCGTCCTTGCGACGACCTCCCCGGGCCGGAGCTGCCAGCACGCCGACCGCTACCTCAGCGGTGACTGTCGGCCGCTGGCTCGCATGGGGTCGATGAGTAGTGGCGTGCATTTTGCACCAAACAATCTGAAACTGCTATAAAATACGCCCACGCCGACAGTTCTGCGATGTTGTTAGGGCCGTATGTAAGAGAAGCCACTGCCGCATTTGACCAGGCCAATCAGGACGAGTTTGCTGCTGCACAAAATGCCTGCGATTCGTGTGCTGACGGCGGACATGTACCTGAGAGAAAATCAACCAATCACGAACCACAGACTGAGAACCCGAGTATTACTAAAGCACAGACGATACTGCAGTACTTCAACACACATCTGGTCTCAAAACCTTTTCGCGATAAATACACGCAAATGATTCGTAAGAGCGTAACGAGAAGTGCAACGTTCAGGAGCGGGGGTCCTCGAGTGTAGAAAGGTGGAGAGGGAGGGGTAATAACGGATTAAGTAGATAAAAGGACAACTGTGAGACTCTTTGCTAATTTTTCGTCGACATGTTTGTTCCAGCCGCGAAACTCTAGTGCGAACCTCCCCCGTGTTTTCTATTGTAAAGTTGTATCGTTCAAGCGAATCATTGAAGTTTGATGACGTTTCACTTCTAACCTGCGTGGTGATTTTCACACAGAATTCGAAGACTAGTTATTTATGGGCATAGAGATTTTTTTATTAATACTGCACATAAAAAAATAATTTCGAAAATTCATTAAATTTATGATTTTGTAATAAATAATGTGATAGCAGGCTTTAAAACATTCATTTTCCTGTAGGCTATCTTAGCTCGGCTTTTGCTTCAAAGTGGTATAGCTTACGTACGTTTTGCTTGGGATTCTAGCATGAATAATCAAGGCTAAATTTTTAATCTTGAAATAAACTTATTTTTTTTACTTGCAATTTTTTGTGTTATAAATGTTTTAGAGATGATTTTTCGCTAAAATTATTTCTATTGAAAAATTAATAGTATAGAAACTTTCATAAATTCCTTATGAAATAAGTATTTCATTTTTGTACGCTTTGTGCAGATATACAGTCGCATGTGCCAGTAAAGTTCGAATACATCCGCTGCGTCCGAATGTGCGACCTTTTTGTTGAATGTGCGTCCTCACAGATGAAAATTAATTGTACAAGTCAAATCTGTTGTGGGGACCGAATATTTCATGGTTCAGAGTCTGTGCAGTAAGCATTGAACCTTGTAGATAACTATCACTATATGACTCAATTTTGTATAGACCTATGCTTAATGAAATCCAAATTTTCCCTTAGAATTAGTACTCTGTTTCAAAGATTATTGGGTCCACATCTTAGCAATACACCTAATAGTAATAGTAAAGCTCATCATATCATGCCTTTACCATAGGTCTGACAATTTAGAGAATGAATCTTGTCTAATTCTGTGTAATAGGTCTTTTCTTTTATATTGTCTTACTGCAGTACACCTTAGGATTTGTATGCTAGTAACCTTGCCTTTGCAGTATGCGTAATGCATGCTTATTATTTCTATATAAAAAACACAAAATGTATCGAGTATTTCATCGGAAGGCTAGTGATTGAAAAATAACATTATTTTGTCGGATCCTTTGATGTTCTCTTAAATAGTAGAATCTTCGTAAAGTTGATAAGGATATGAATTGACGTTTATTATAAATGATCTCTTCTAGACTTAAAGCCAGGATTTTAATATTTGTATGGTTCTTTATGTAAGTAATAATTTATAAATTAATTTAATTATTTTTAAAAATCATATGAAGGTTAATTTCATGCACTCCTAGAAATTAAAACAGAAGACTTAACTTGATCTTGTACGGCTTTAATATAATATTTATTTAAAATTGGCTGTTTTACCATAAACTATGTAGTTAAAAATGTTTTAATATTACAAAAATGTTTAGTTGTCATACAATATAATACAATGTTAATTTGTACTGTATTTTTGAACCTACGAGTAACTAAATATTATTACTTTATATGTAACAGTAGTTCACACCTGACACTTTTCAAAGACGTCTCAATATATCTTTATCTCTTGGTTATATAATAGCATTTATCAAGTTTAATATTATCACTATATTAGTCTTTGATCGAATATCATTAGTAAACAATCATATTATGGTCTGTAGTTTGGATCCTGCAATTGATAGAACTTGCCCAATGCGCTTGTAATACATCTTAAAGTATTCGTTATGCACGTCCCGTTAGAGCCAATCTGTTAGTTTGGCAGTTTGGTGACACTCGTCATATTTTCTTGTAATAGATCTTTTCGTAAGCGTAAAGCAGGTTGAGTAATGCCGTACAGCAGGCCTCGTGTTTCGGAGACGCTTGGCCTATATCTTGTCAATGTATTTTACTTCGATGAATTGCATATTAAGTATTGATCAAAAAGGCCTCGTGGATCGGAGACGTTTGGCTTATATGCTTGACGTTGGACATTATTTTTTCTGAAAGGCCCCATATTATTGCTTTATATTATTGTCGTTGGTATTGTAGTAGTCTTAAATTGTAGCAATGAAATGCAGTTTCTACGATAGGCATAATGACATCGAGTAAAAAATTCATTTAGCCAGAGAGCTGCCTCACCCATAGATATTAATGTACTCGTCAAAAACATAAATTAAAGAGTTTTGCTTAAATATAACATTTGTGTTGTTAGCTGAATTTATACACCCAGGACTCCTGCTTCTGTGAAGTCCTTGAAGTAATTTTTATATACACGTTAAAACCATATTCATATTTTCCGATTTTAAAAAAATGTCATAAATAATTTTTGCCATGTACTGGTAAGAAGAACTGTGGACTACGAACTACATTGCGTAAATGCGTTTATTATTAAATATTAATTTTTAATAATATTAAAAGTATTTTGTAGATAATTTTTATCCTTTTGAGTAAAAATATGAACCAAGTGTTAAATTTCGTCTCATGGTCAGATATAATCTGAGCTCAATGTCAAGCAAGATCGAGTAGATAAAGTTTTTATCTGCTTTGTAGACATTTCCAGCCCCTTAAAGTATAGAAGAAAAAAAACGTAAAAATTTCCCTCAAAACGGCAATTTTTCCCTAGAAAACGTTAAATTCATATTAATTAATATCAATTTTAAAGGTCAAGATCATCAAAATGACTGCTGGTGGTATCCGACTCGCGATTATAGTAAAATATCAATTATTTAAATACTTTAAGGAAATATATAATTTTTTAAAAAATATAAATCTTTAATATCGTTGTCAGTTTACTATAACATTAATACATATTGGTTGTGTAAACTGAAAATTCAAAATATTTTACGAGTGCCAAACGAATAGTTCCATTTGCAAACCTTTACTTATAATAAAATTGTTCGAGGCGAAAATTCTGTGCATTATATGAACTGATGAAAAAACTATTGGAAATGGTTATTTCCATTATTGAAAACTCAAATATCTAGTTTTTAAAAATTTTGTCTCTTTGTCTGACTATCTGTTAGGTCGAGTATCAATATATTACTACTTTACACTACAGACGAATTTTTATTTATTACAAAAGTATTTTGCTAACTTAAAAACTGGGCTTTATATGTTTACAGAATCCTTTCCATAAGGGGGTGAATAAAAAGTAAATATGGTTTTAAGATAATCAATTATAGATCTGAAACTAATAAGTATGAGAAAAGATATTGGGTACCAATAATTAATTTACAAAAACTACAACACAATTCGTATATTAGACAAAATTCAATCTCTAGAGGGTGAAAAAGAGATAAGTACTGTTTACGATTAATAATTTATACCTCCGAATATAGTTAAGCTTAATAAATGATATTGGGTACCAATAATAAAAATACGAGAACTACCAACAGCAATTTGTATGTTTTATGAAATTCAAACCCTATGTGGTGAAAAAGGGTAAGTATATTTTTAAGATTATTAATTACATCTACGAATTTAATTAAGCGTAATAAATGATAATTTTTACCAGTAATACACATACAAGAACTACAAACACAATTTTTATATTTTACGAAAATCAACCCCTGTGTGTAAAAGGGGTAATTATGTTTTTAAGATTAATAATTATATCTTTCAATTTAATTAATTGTAATATATATGTTGTTGGGTAACAATAATAAACATACGAAAAATACCAACCAAAATTTTTATATTTTGCAACATTCATTCTCTAAGTGGTGAAAAAGGGGTAAATATGTTTTAAAGATTAATAATTATATCTCCGAATTAAATTTAGCACAGATCATGATATTGTGTACCAATAATAACCGTACGAAAACTACCAACAATGTTTTTTATATTTTGCGAAATTCAACTCCTAAGAGGTGAAAAAGTATGTTTTTAAGATTAATAATCAAACCTTCGAAATTAATTGAGCGTAATTAATGATAATGACACTAATAATAAACATACAAAAACTACCAACAACAATTTTTACATTTTGCTTAATGCAACCCCTAAGATGTGCAAAGTGGTAAATTTGGTTTTAAGATTAATAATTATATCTCCAAATTAATAAATCATAATAACTTATTTTGGGAACCAATAATAAACATACGAAAACTTCCAACTAGAATATAACAATTTTGAAAAAATTCAACCTCTAAGTGGTGAAATGTGGTAAAATGATATGAAGATAATATTTTATATATAAAAATCGACGTGTGTATGTGTGTTCCCTATGGACTTCAAAATGGCTGGACGGATTTAGATGAAATTTTCAGGCAATATTCAAACTAGCCCAGCAGGTCATCCTGTGAAGTTTGGTAGCGATCGGATCAACATATATTTGATTTTGGCAATTTTTGTCATATTTTAAATTCAAAGTAACACATAAATATATATTTTGTATTTTTTTTTTTAGATGAACATTCAGAATTAAAAGCAATATTAGGGTTAATTATATTTCCAATGGTAGACAAGAATAAGACACATGGACCAATAATAAGCACACACTAACTACCAACCACATTTTACCATTTTGCGAAAGTCAAACCCTATGGTTGGTTTAAGAGGTAGGTGTGTTTTTAAAATAAAAAAACTAATACTTTTAATTTAATTATAACCAGAAGTAATAAACTAAAAATAACTTCTATCAAAAAATACGTATTGCTTACTTTTTTTGTGTTCATTAAAATTTGTATTTTAATGGGGTTACAAATTGGAATATTTTTTTCATTTATTAAAAAAAAATCGTAGGTATGTCCGAAACTAATTAAGTACGATGTAAATTAAACGGTAAAGATAATAAACTAAAAATCATTATTTTATTTATGTATAAGATCCGCCATTAAGAAATGTCAAGGGATTAAGTTTAGCTTAAAGAAAAAAAATACATGTATCTAATTTATTAGATCTAATGTTTAGAAATTAAGAATGAAGAACAAGCATTCACAGTTATAAATTGCATTTTTTATGTTTTTCGGATATCGTCTTTTAAGGGCGTGAAAAGGGAGTAAATATGTTTTATCATAAAAAATTCATATTTCCATAGCAAATAATGCTGGATGTAAGAAACTTAGCATAACGTAAATTATTAATTACGTAGAGAACTTTTACCCTATTTTGATATTTGACACAGAAGGCAGTATAACGGAGTCACGGTAGTTCTTGTAGTAATATCATATATCTAAGAAAATCAAAATGTTAGTAATGGAGCAAGAATAACGTACAAAATTATGATTTAGTATCATGCTTCAACCCTTTATCTTTTTTCTATATTGGATCGCAAAGGGGTGAAAAGGTGGTTTTATTATAAAATTATTATCTCTGAAGCTAAACAAGGGGGAAGTAAGTTATAAACATGCAAAATTTAAGATACTGTAAATGATAAATAAACAGACTTTAAGCTATCTTCTCTTATTAAACATTCTCTGAAAAATAACCTATTTAATTTTAACAGGGGTAAATAGCATATAAAAATAAAAAGGTTAGGGGATAATTAAATTAGTATTGGCCAGATAAAGTTAAACTCAATGAAAATATAAGTTTAGTGTAATTATTTTGTAATTCACATCTGAGGTAAAAAGAAAAAGACGGGTTCAGTTTAGTTTTTGTTTGGTTAACGGATATTGCCATATTTACTTACTTCTGAATTTTTATATTGGCATCCGTGTAGGAAAAGAGGAGAGGGGTAAAAAGTTTAGGGATTTTGTTCAAGTCTAAGCAAAGTAAGAATCAACTAATACGTTCGATAAGATAATCAATATCTGTAGTCTACATTTAAAATAAAGAAGCATATTTGTTAAATATCCTTAAATAATGGCAGACATTTTTAATAAGGTGAAATTATTTAATTATTCTGAGCCTAGCTTTAACCATAATAAATTAGTGTAAACGAAGGCTTGAGCATAGTTAAAACAAAATAGGTGTATAATTAACAGTTTTTTTAATCGTATAACTCATGAAATGAAAAGGATTTGATTGTGATTCAATCAAGGTAAAATTTATCTTCGAACACTCTCAAACCAAAGTTTTAAATTCAGATACCTTATCTAAACTAAAAATTCAAAATTTTCACGCATATCCACTTTAAAATAATTTTCTAGGCACCAGACAATTAATTGTGTCATTTATTTAGTAGAAATGTTTCAAATAATCACATATTTTCTTTCAGTGCTAAGATTTAAAATTTGTATATACATATATACATATACAATTGTTCCCATTAAGGTTTTCTTGGTAGCGGAGCGGCCAGGCAATTATCTTTCAAGCGGGAAGTAGGATCCTAGGTTCGTATCTACCTACCTCCTAGAAAAATTTTAATTCATCCAAAAATTTTAATGAATCTTTCAAGGAATAACAAAGGAGAATTTTGCGATGCAAGTAGCCAATACCAAGAAAAAATATAAATTATGGTGGCCGGCGACGGGAGAATTCCTCGCAGGTGACGCTAGCACACTCTAGTTTATAACCAGTGAACCATCAGGCAGGATTGCGGATAAAGAAGACGAAGATGACCTATAATGGTTGACGAACCCCCGATCATAGGTATAAAGCGGCGGACACGCCCGAACATGACCGATTCCTTACGATTGGCAAGACATAAATGAGCAATCCTACAATTCGTAGTCCCATAAGAAAATAATTGTCCCGAAACCAGTATTTGTAAACTACTTACAAAAATATGAATGCTATTAGTAATATCTTAAATAATTTTGCTATGCCCAATAACTAAAGTAAGAATATAATTCCTAAAATTATTAATTATTATTTAATAAAATACTAATATCGAAATTAACTATGACAATAATAAAACTGTTCGATGTGAAACGTCTGTACATTGTATAGATTTATATTTTAAAAAAAACTGTTGGAAACGGCTATTGGCATTGTTTGGTTCACAAAAATAAAGCTTTTAAAAGTATGGTCTGTTTGTGTGTTTGTTCGGGCATCACTGAAAATCTACTGAACGCATTTCGATGATTTTTTTGTTGCTTAGGTCTTTGGCTAACTTAATCACTAGGGTATAAATATATAACTTTTTGTATGTTTATTATTGATACACAATATCTGTTCATGTTCTTGATTAGCTTAGCAAATAGCTTTCAATAATTTAAAACAATATTTACCCACTTCTCACTACTTTAGTGTAAAATGGTAAAAGGGGTAAAAAGGTTAAAGGGGAAAATATTACCCTGAATAAGTGTGAAGTGGTAAATATTGTTTTAAAATACGTATTTAGATATATCCCATAAGCCAAGCAAGCACAAGAATAGATACTGGGTATCAATAATAACAATACCAAAAAATACTATCCCGTTTTTAACAATTTTTTCGAAATTCCACCAATATTTGGTGTAGTTAATTTTATAAGGAAAGAAAACGAACCTCCGAATCCATTAGATAGAAGCAAGAAAGTAATACCGAACAACATGCGAATAGATTTATGCAATGTATTTATCCCCATTTGTCGAAATGGGCTAACTTTTGTTTTACTATGAAAAGCAGTAACTCTGATACTCATAAACTGAACAATATATATATAATAACATTAACACTTTTTGTACTATTTTGCAGGATTCACCTTTAAGGGGCGTTAAAGGGGTTTGTTCGGTTATAAGAAGTTAAAAACATACATTTTTTCAGTTTTTTTAATTTTAAGGGCGTGAAAATAGGGTATGTTTTTTATATCAAAAATATAATATCTACGAAGTAAAAAATATCGTCTATGAAAACTATGACAGAGATAAGAAACTGAACATGGAAAACCTAACTTTTTTTGCAGTCGAATCTCAAGAAAATGTAAAATATAAAAACATGCAAGGTAACTTATTAAATTAATTATTCGTGCTCAGTTTATTACCTCCCGCTTGATTTGCTTCGTAGATATGATCATTTTGATATAAAACATACCCTATTTTCACCCTCTTGAAATTAAAAAAAAACTGAAAAAAATCCTTAGTAACAAACTTTTTTTTAATTTTTTTTAAAATTAGACTGCATAGTGTTGAAAACGGGATAGCTTAGTTTTTATAGTAATAAATCATATCTCCAAGGCATATCAAGTAAGAGTTAAGAAACCTAGAACAAATCATGAAGGTAGGCGTATAATTAATTACGTATTTTGTTTAGAAATTTGACCCCAAACGTACTGAAAAGAAGTAAGTTAGTTTTTATAGTAATAAATCATAACTCCAAGCAAATCAAGCAGGTGATAATAAACTGAGTAAGTACCTACACACTTCATAATGAAATGCGCATCATGTTTTTAAAATAGTTTGCTTTCAAATGCACAGATGATTAAAAGGTAATAAGTTGGATTGATAATAATAAATCCTAAGAAAATAAAGCAGACAATTAGAAATTCAGCAGGTATAAAATTTATAGTAATTTTTTTAGCGTGTTTTTAAATTTTTGGATATTTTACCGCAAAAGCGGTGAAAAGCAGTATAAAAGAATATTTTCAGTGGGAGGATGAATACTAAGGAGATTTGTTTGATTGATAATATGCTTGACCACTAATCTACTCACACGACCTATCCCTGTATTACACAATGAAGATGAGTTGGTTTTAAAAAATCCTTAAAAATGTAGGAATTTGTAACTTTAATTTGAACTATTTTGTGCATACAACCAAATAAATGATAGTTTAAATTAAATATTTAATGTAATTTAAATTAAAATGAAATAGGTGCTTGTTTCACAAATTTTAAATAAAGCTACACCATTTATAAAAAAAATACGTAGGAGTGATTTCAACAAGGTAAAATATATCTCCGGACACGGGCGTTTTAAAATCGGTAAATTTAATCTATATTTTAATTGAAACATCATTACAATAATTCAAATTTCAACAATTGAAGGTTTTGTTGTGAATGAAATCATATACATAAGTGATATTTTATTTTGTGTCTTTTTTTGTAAAACCATTTGGCATTATTCAAAAACTTTTCTAACAATGGTACAATAATATCAGTATTATCCGGAAATTATGTGAGCGAGGCTGCGGTATATAAGCTAGTGATTTTGTATATATATTTTATATGTACTGTTTATAAATGATATATATATCTACTGATATCGCCATTGCCGTTGCCATCGCCTTTTGTTACGCCCTAGAAAGTTAAGCAAGCCCAGTTTCTAACTCTTCGCCCAAAGCCAAGCAGTTAGACGTGGTGTGAGAGTCATGCATATTAGTGACAGGCTGTTTAAAGTCTGCTCCGGTAGCAGAAGTGACCCTAGACTCTGCGGGGCCCTGGGTTATTTACTTTTATGGAGATCCTCCCTCGGAAAAAAAAATCATTATTAAACAAATTTTTTTAACTCAACCTGCAAAATAAATTTCGAACAAGGATTGCTAATTTATTTTAGGATATTTTGATAGCCTTCCGTAATAAATTATTCTCAGTAAAGTTTTAGAAATGCTTTCAGATAAAATTTAGGGTAGAATTGCGTCAACATACTTAGCAATATATATATATATATATATATATATATATATATTAAATGACGAGAATGAATTTTTACGATGCGCGTGGACCATGCAACTAAATTTTCACAGGGGAAAAGAGGGTAGATACAAATAAAGATTATATATATATGTGCTTTTAAATCTTATACTTTATTGATTAACTTTGAATGCTGGTCCATATAATTAGAACTATTTATTTATTGTGAATATTAGTGATATAAATTGCGTTTATAAACTTTTTCAAGTATATTTATCTAAGTGAGGTTATGTTCAAGTGTGTATAATTTATTTGCGTGATAAATAATTACATTATTATTTAAAATAATTAAAACTAATTGTAATAAATATTCAGCATATAAATTGATTTTCATTCATAATAAAATATTTTTTCGATTATTTTAATTAATTAAAAAATTTAATTTACACACTTATTTCTATTAATGTTGAATACTGAGTATTTTTTTTGTGTGATGGAGTTTATACTTTACCAATCATATTAGTATTATCACTTCAATCCTTTTATTATTTAATTTATATTAATTATCTGTAGGCAAGATTGAAGGGAAATTGATTTTTACCACGCCAAGTAAGTACCTACTACTTTTAACGCGCGTACATAAGTACTACACGCTCTGTCCCACTTCTTCCATATATACTTTTATTTTTTAAAAAATTGTTGGTAATACCTGCTGGTTATAATCTACAAATAAGGGTACCATGGATGCCATTTGAAAATGTTACATAACCGTTGCAATTATCGTTAGGGTCGCCATCTTGAAAATCCGTAATTATCATTAAAAAAATTGGAAAAAAAAATTAAATTTATAATTATGATTTAATATTTAAATTAAAAAAAAATCACCATCTTGGATTATAACTTCACGGCCGCCACATTAGAAATACGTAATTATTATCCAAAAAATTCGAAAAAAAATTTAAATTTACAAACAAATTTAGTGAATCCAATTTTAATAAAATATTAATTTGAAACGCACTTACTTCATGGAGCCATCAGTTCAAACCTGTGAAAAAATAAAAATGACATTTCCTTCCTCGAAAGAAGCCATCGCCAGACTAACCTCCCACAACTAATGCCAAGGTAAATATATCGCTAGATAGTATGACGTCACATCCACTATCTATTTTACGGCTGCTGGAGGCCGCCATATTGTTTTTGCCTGTTAGAGAGCATTACCACAATTTTAGTTTAATTTTTAGTTTAATTTACCACAATTTTAGTTTAATTTAGTTTAATTTTAGTTTAATTTTTAGTTTAATAGAGTGAAGGAATAATTTATGCCATTTTGCCCGACATATTTAAATTAGTCTGCCATCTTGGAAATATATATTTACCAAGCAATTTTTCAGAAAGAAAATCAAATTAAATCAAAAAATAACTTTTTAATATACTAAATGATTTGATCGGTTCTTGTTCTTGGTTCTACACTGATACCAAAAAAAAATTAATTCTATTAAACGATATTAATGTCAATAAACTTGGTGGAAAGTCCTAACAGAAGCTTAAATTACTTTACTACCAACCTCCAGTAAGCCAATGATGACATATTAAGACAGCCATCTTGAAAATTGGTAATTTTAAAACTAGAGATTCGGAAAAAATTCCAAAAGACATAAAAAAATTCACTCAATTTTTCACTGATTAATTCGACGGATTACTGTCCTTGCTTCAAACCTTGATCAATGCAAATAATACAAATTTAATTTTAAAAAATCACTTCAAATTTACTATAAAAGTGACATGTTTGAAACAAAACACATTTTTTTACAAATATAATTTGTTACATAAATCCGAAACTATTATAGGAACATTTGCTAAAGTTAGCAATCTAATAAATATTTAGTTCTGCCTTGGCTTGAACTGAAGAATTCTTAGCTCCAAATGGTTTACCGATGATATCTCTGTCGTCGATGGTGCAACTTCAATTAAGGTCTTCGTGGTTGTCGTCGACGATGCTAACGAGATCTGCATTGCCGTCTTCGTCGCTGCCTTCAGGGTTCCCGTAGACGATGGTACAACTTCCATCGAGTTCGACGTTAAAGATGGTAAAGATGCAATCGAGTTCACAAGAACAGGTAATTGCGTGACTTAATTATGTATCAGATGAGTCAAATTAGCTGATCCTTACACCGTCGTAGCCAGTAACAAACTGAGAGTCACGTCGTCCAGTCTACGCTTATATAGTCATGGCCACTGGAATAATATGCGAGTCAAAACAATAATCATTTGCATTAATACGCGAGAAAAAACAACATTAAAAAATAAGCACAGTCAACAAAAGTAAAGGACACGCAATACATACACAGAACATACAATTAACACATAGTCCATGCACAAT
Organism: Bacillus rossius redtenbacheri; assembly: GCF_032445375.1. Lineage (NCBI taxonomy): Eukaryota > Metazoa > Arthropoda > Insecta > Phasmatodea > Bacillidae > Bacillus > Bacillus rossius. Next base: position 19,735,725 of record NC_086336.1, read on the forward strand.
TAACACAAAGTACACACATTAGGCATGCAATACACAAAATTGACACATAATTGACAAACACTACACACACTGGGCACATATGTATTCATCGAAAAATACACCAACATGACACACATTTCGCATAAAGGACACACTCGCCAAAAGGAAGCACATTTGTAAAAAAAAAAAAAAAAATAATAGGAAGCTCATTCGTCAAAAAAAATTGCTCATTTGAAAGGCCAGTCAAAGAAAGAAAGCACATTTAACCTAAAGGTCACATATATGGACGAACATTCCACTTGGGAAAATACGATCTCATCAAAATGACATGGTCCCATCAGTCGGATAAGATACTACAATCTTCTATACACAAATTTAACGTAAAGGACGTACATTTACACGAAAATTCGATTCAGTAGCATACGATTTAATCAGTAGGATATGATCTCCAATCTACGGCAGATCTCAACTGCTCCAACTGACTTTGGCTCCAACAGCCTTTTGATTCAACAACTCCAATGAAATTTGGCTAAATGGCTACAAGGCTACTTATCTACGAAGCTGCAAGTCTACGGTTCTCCAATTGCTGAATCGGTTTTCGGCTCCAATTTTCTTTGTTTCCAACTGCTCCAGCGACTTTTGGCTATAATATTACAAATGTACTTGGTAACTAAGCTACAAGTCTACGAGGCTCCGAGGCAACATGACTATGCGACAACGAGACAACGAAGCTACAAGACTACAAGGCTACGAGGATGCGAGTCTTCGGAGCTACTTGGCTCCAACTGGCTACAATAGCTACATTTAGCAGCGATAATTATTTTATTTCTTGCAAAATAACTTGTCACAATTAGTTCCAATTCTTGTCAACGCATGTCACCTCGTGTTATGTTGGGGCAATATTTTTTTAATGTGGGTTATGGGATGCTCACTCACGATCGTAAGAGAAGAATGGCTTCTCTAGACATCAAGGAGAAGAAAGCTCGTCTTTCATGATAGCATTTCTTAGCTGTCCCAAGACACAGAAATCAACTGAGTTTTATATATACTTATATATATATTCTTTATCTGAAGTTGACCTGATAAAATAAAATATTGTAATGCTGGTTTCATAACAGGAAATCTCTAAGGAAGCGATATTCTGAATATAATTACTTGTCTCATTAAGAAAAAAAATTACATGCAGGTATGGTTTTCTCAGGAGTAATCAAAAACACACAGAGAAAACCAACACAAGCACTGCCATGAATTATGAGAATAACTTGGAGAAACACATAAATGATCAAAGTTACTAGGAGAAACCACAGGAATAATAGAGAAAACCAACAAAATATTATTAGGAATAATCAGTAGCACATGGATAAAAACCATACAATTTTGAGGTGAACAATCAGGAGCACATAGAGAAAACCATCAAAATTATGGCAAGAATAACCAGGAGCACAAAAAGAAAGCCAATGCACATATTCCTAATTCAAAATCAGTGTATCTAAAATAAAAAATAAAAAAAAACTTAAAAATCGAAAATATAAACCAAAATTGAAAACAAAAATTAAAAATAATCTTCTGCAAGTTTTTTAACATCTCCTTGTTCAAAAAGGATAGAGTTCTAGCACACAAGCCAGTCGATTAATATATATTGGGACAGTTAAGAAATGCTATCATGCAATACGAGCTTCCTTCTCCTTGATGTCTAGCGAAGCCATCCTTCTCTTGCGATCCTTAGTGACCATCGCGCATCCCACATAAAAAAAAAAAAAAAAATTGCCCCGGCATAACACGATGAATCATTCGTTGACAAGAATTGGAATTACATCCCTTGTTTTCTTAAGAGAGACTTCTGGCACAAAAATAAACTGCAAACAAGAAAGGCAGATCCGAAATTAAGTGTGGTTACCGAAAGACTCCTTGTAGGGAGATGGTGGCTCGTATAATTAAAGATGGTCCTAGAGCTAAAAAGAGGGTGGGGCTTAATAGTTTCAACTTTGGCTGACAGAGAGGGCGTTGGGCTAGAAAATGCCACAACACTGTTTACAGTGGGTACATTTAGGGGGGGGGGGGGTAAATTATATTAGATTTGGAGGAGATGCTAAGAATTGGTGCTCCCTGGTGGCAGAAACCAGGACTACGAGAGGCCATAATTTAGTTCGTGAACAGTCCGACAGGTGTCGCACAGAGCAGTGTGACTTTCTCTGGTTTTGGGTTAGGAAAAGGGATTGATGATGGGGGGGGGGGGGGGTTCTGGCGACAAAATGGCTGGTGCCACTACGACGCGGGGAGAGGAGAAGGAAACAGGCCGGACTTCGTGGCGAGAAAAGACTAGGTGGGCGGAGAGGGAAACAAAATGCCCGGCGATGCTGGGAACTGTGCCCACGCAGGCTGGATGCGTGGTGCTGTGCGCGTCTGGCGCGACGGGGAGTGGGCGCCAGAACGTAACGAAAGATGCAGCGCCTGGGCCGGGTGCCTGAGGCTGCACACGACAGCAGACACGCTGCTAACGTGGCACCGCCGACCTCATAGGGCTGTAGCACCAGCAGCGGGCGGACCGAGGCCTCAATGGATTTACGATGATAAATAAAATTAGGTTTTGAGGCCCAGAACACTGATCAAACGTACGAATAAATAAAAAACGTGATGTGGTGCCGAGCAAATCACTTTTTTTTTTTTGCGGCACAGACCCATTTTTTTCTCGTGTGAAATATGGACTGACCAGCATATTAAGTTACAAGATAATAAAATATTTAATTCTCAATTTCCCATTGAAGTGAATGCATCTAACACAACATTGAAACAAACATGTGATAAGCACCGGCCCTGGGCCCTGGAGATGCGCATGTCCGGCCGCCGAGCTGAGACAGCTTGGAGCCACTGCACCGCCATGTGGCCCATCAGCGGCTGCGAACGAGCGGAGGACAAGAGATGAAAGAGAATGTGCTCAACTACCACGTGGTTCAAGGGCGAAGTTAGGGATAGGTTACGAGGGGCCATTCCCTCTAAAGAAAATCATCAACCAGCTTAAAATAGCTAATATACGGTTCAATTTATGGACACTGAATATGAACAACTATAGAGTAAGTAGCCTTCTAGTTGAAGTAGTACTAGGATCTGCCGATCATAAGTGTCACTTTTTATTTAAAAATTTCGCATTTTAAAAAAAAAACTTGAAGGTCATCCGATAGCCAAAAATGGGTATTTAAGTTGAAAACTTTGCGGGGGCAGGAACACTGGACCAACCGAACAGGGGGTGGGAAGGGAGGGTAGGAGTATTCCATACCACTCCCCTCAGGCCGATCAAAAATTTATTCTTGTCAAAGCTTAATTTGCCGCCCACCTCCTTTCCGACAAATGCTAGCTACGCCCATGGCATGGTTACATACTACCAAATTCAGATACTTAAGGCAAGAGGAATTCCAGGTATTTGGATATCAGCCAAAAAGGCCTTCCAACGTCACTTGAAAGATGGCCATCAAATTAAGTGTAGGGAATTCCCAAATGACTTAAGACATAGCTGTTGAAATGAATACGTGCGAATCCTTAAGTGTACCTATATTGTTCCCATTTTACTTGGGAGAAAATAAACTATTCTAAGTTATAACGAAGCCAATTAATGTTGCCAAGGTTTATTTGAAAGAAACTGTGTAATGTTTCTGATACAAGAAAAATTAAAATAATAACAAAAGTTGACCTTAATGTATCGAAAGTATCGAGTGGCTGGTTTAAGCAAATATGGATATAACAATTGATGACATTGACCAGCCATAGTCTGCAAGTATGAGCCCATTAGGGGGTGGCACAGTGGTGAAACGATGGCTTTGCATTTGGGAGTGCCATGGCAATAAGGCCGGTTCGGCCATTTTGGATCTAGTTTCCCATTTTTTTAAAATCATGCCAGGGAAATGATCATACCGCTTCTTTCCATATAAAAATGCTGATAATTTTTGCTTATAACCGTAACTGATCATCTCGTCGAAGAGACGCAAATATAAAAGACCACAAAATAATAATAAGGCAGTTTTTAAATTTTTTCCGCCAGCGTAGAGAGTGCGACGAGACGAGGATTTAAAAAAGTCTCACGGAAACGTCCAAAACGTTTTACAGCCACGAACCAGAATTTTAATATGAAATACGTGGCTAATTCAAATTTAAACAGTAATATTGTTGTACAGATTTATTGGCGATATCTTTAAATACAAATGAAATGTCTTATTTTTCCTTATATTTCAATAGAAATAAACATTCTGTGTCAGGTAAGAAGCTTTTTGATGCATTCATGAAAAAACAGTAGATTGTTGCACAGTAGTCAATTTCGCAGGTATTATTCGACTGCAGCGTCGTCATCACCATTGTTAAAAAATTAGTAATAATAAATTGAGATACCTGTATTAAAAAAACATCTACTGCTGTAAGCACGTAAAATACACAGTCTCTTCGGAAATCATATTCCAACAGATTAGGCAGGTTCAACTATAAATAATATATAAGCGACGTACGCAATGCTGGTGGTTACAAAGGCTAATACAGACAGAAACTTTGAGGTGCGGGATTTATAAGTGAAGAGGAATGTAGTATAAAATACTGTTATATTACAAAGTGGATCAATACTTAGAACATTTATTAAACGTTATACATTATTATCTGTTTTCTTTCACATAAAATAAAGTATCTGTAAATTTTGTAAAAAGATTTAAGTATTTTATTAAAAAAAATTAATGGAAACATTAACACTTTACTAATACATAAATTGTGGGAGATGTTGTAGCTTTATCTATGACTGATCGACCCTTGAATCCAATAGATTCCTTGCTGGACTATTCAATACGCTAACACATAGTTAGTGTCCATTCGTAGATAATTTATTAAACAGTTTTCAATATGCTTACAAGTAGTGAGATGCACTGACTACAAACGAATATAATAAATCATCCATCAATTGTAAAAAAATCTTATGTTATTTGGGGGTGGGAAATTCCCCATCCCGCGTTTCACAACACCCCTATGGTTGTTCTGTCGCACGTAGCGACACGCCCAATTACACACATACTCACTGTTGTTTAAATAGAAGCCTCGTCCACAAATGACGTCACAATCGTCAGTAGAGGATTAGTCATTTTCTGAATACTACCGGAAGTGTCTGCATTTGGGAAAATCCCCGCACGGGAGCACAAAAAACATTTTACGCCTTGTTGCCTGTCGAGAAAACCACGCCGGCCTTGAATGATATCTTATATTTTGCCACTTCCATCTGTTATTGAGAAAGCATTTGCGTTCACCACGTTTATTGCTTTAATAATACCTTTCACCTTGATTTAGATCGTTGAAACGTCTCTTCACGAAGGACTTAAGTTTATGTGTAAAAAAAGGACATTGTTGGCCAATTTCCAATTATCTTCGTTCTTTATGTCAACTGGGAGCCACGACTTTATCATAGCCAGCAGATAAACTTTCAAGTGATTTACTGGAAATTCAGTCCCTTTTTATTCCTGATGGGCCGTAAGAGTTTGTTTTTGGAACATGTTTAACTCAGTTGCTGGCTGCATGAATTATGAACATGCTTCCATTTCCACTGAAAGACTCGTATTTTTTTTAATTGTGGGTTTTGAACATTTGTACATTAAATAATGGAAATGGTGTCCCAACAAAATTATTTGCCCCCAGGGCCTTGGTTTCTCTCAACGGCCCTGTCCGTCAAAACTCAACAAGTTTTTTTCAGTACTTTAGATCTTCGAAGTTCGATTGTGACTGGCGCAAGTTGGTACTACCGCTAGCCTTACACGGGCCTTCGTGAGGTTTAGTCTGGTAAGTGTCCCAGTGTTTACATTCACCGCTCTTGTTCGCGACGATCTATCCCGGAAGTGGCCGACAGGGGGAAAGTGTTCCAAGTTCTAGCGAAGGCGATTGCGACCACGCGATAAGTCGCATATCTTCCTACCTCTCCCCTCTGCCGAGTCCTCGTAACGCCTTTTACCACCGCGACCACTCACGAAGTCGCCAGCGACGTAACTGCCTCAGCTCACTCAAGAGCGAACTTTTTTTTTTATTGGGGGTTATATACTAGAATCGCGACTTTTCAAGAAAGGTAAAAAAAAAAAAAAAAAAAATCCTGCAAACAGTATTTATAAAACCTACTATAGTTTCTTTACTATCCAATGAAACGTCGTTCTTTATTAAAACTAGATTATAAAATGTTTTATTGAAGCTGACCTAACATAACCAGCATTACAAAGATATTAAAAATTTTTTTTAAAGTTACTCACCAAACCTATCCATTATTTGATTCACTAAAAATTATTTTTCACATTCAACGTTTATGGTTTAATCTGTATGTCACGGAGAGACCTCGAGGACGGAAAAAGCGATGAATACACAAAACACACAGGAAACAACTCAAGATCAGCCCATGTCAAAAGTTAAATGCACAGACATTGGTGTCTTTACGTTTAACTTTTGACATCGGCTATTTTGGATTGTTTTATGTGTGTCTGTGTATACATAAAAGTAAACCAGTAATAGCGTATGTCCAAAAAAAAAAAAAAAAAAAAGAAACCAGAATCATTCAAAGAAGATCCAATCTATTACTTTCAAAACGTTCATATTTACATGCAGAAAAAAACCTATAAAGAATTTAAAAATAAGTGAAATGAAATAAATGTTTATAGACTATCAAAATAATTAGAAACCAAACATAAATATGAGTGGGTCTTTCAGGAATCGAACGTTGGTAATGTACAAATGTATGTGTTCTCGTGTTGCAAATACACTTATAATACCAAACTCGGACACGAACTTTAAGGTAGAATTCTTTAAAATAATGCCGAGCGTGATAATTATATGCAAATTATATTTTCAACTATATTTATTGACGTCAATCACACGTAGATACCCCAACCACCGATATAATTCGTTGCTCGAGCAGAAACTTCGATTATTGAATTAATTGATTCGCAGACCGATATTTTAATTTTTACAATGAAACGGCTCCGATAATAGAGAAAAGTCTAGAAAAATACTAACCTATGAACCTGATTTACAACAAGGCATTTTATCAAAATACTGCTCATCTTGTTAAATTAATAAAACAGTTAATACTATTACGTTTCCCTTTGGCTTTGTGAACTTGGGTTCGCGCTATCTGCCACAAACAAATCTCCGATACACGTGACTGCCGTCTCTTTCACAAAATTACTCATAACAAACGCCGTAACCGAGAGATAAGGTGTTACATATCAAAAAAACTATTTTTGAATTTTTTTTCTCAGAAGAGTTGCTACTCTATACTCGTAACTTATACGGATTTCAAATCACACGATTTTTTTTTTTTTACGGAAGCTCAAGGTGACAAGTGTTCAAAGAATCTAGTAGGCTTTGAGCCACTTTAGAACCGACTCCACGCTAGTACACTGGAGTCTTACCGGGCTCCCGGAGTCGAACCCGTTACTCTTGCCTTGGGAGCGGCATGAGCGCACGAACATATAATTGAAAGCGTGAATGCCATTTTTTTGGACGTCGCGCATTTACCTATTCGTGCATGAGATCAGTGACGTTTATATATTAACTGTGCTATTTGAGGGGATTCAAAAATACTTTCCCCCCAGCCTGGAAAATTAAATTTCGATGTGTACCATCTTAGTTCTCGTTGTACGGCCTTTGGTTGGAGTAGTGTCATGAATGCGACGGAAGTAAAGTAACGGGAATGTGTAACAGGCAGTGCTGCCATCTGTGGCGGATGGCGTGAACCAAATTTCTCAACGCTAATGGGAAACTTTATATTATCAACGGTTTAGCAAATTTTAACAAGATGGGCAGTATATTAACAAAATTTCTTGTCGAAAATCATGTCTAAAATCGGGGTTTATTGCTATGTCTTTATTGCTTTTATTGGAGCCGTTTTATTATAAATTTAAAATTTAGATCTGTAAATGGAATAATTTCATAGTCGACGTAACTGCTCCCGCAGCGAATTCTAGCGGCGAGTTCTGAAACTACGTGTAATTTGCATCCAGAAATGTAGTTGATAACAAAATTTGCGTATGTAATTATCACGTTAGGCATTATTTAAAATAATTGTACGTAAAATTTCGTGTCTGAGTTATGTTTATAAGTGTATTTGCAACATGAGAACACATGAATTTGCTTTTTATAGATGTTAGATGTTACACATAACTTGCGAGTACTGGAAGACTCGCTTACATTTTTTAAAAAATTATTTATTTTAAAATTTTCATATGAGTTATAAATTAGACTGCATTTAAAAATTTTCAATCTAAATATTTGCTCTTTACACTGACGGTTTCAGTTAGTTAAAAAAACACAAATAACCGTGTTGACGGATGCTAATCCTCTGATAAGATATCGATCACGGCATGCAGAAACCAAATGTTAATCAGATCCAAAATCTTACTTCTTTCAAGTCTTTGGAGCCAGTCGCCAACCGCTATTAGACACACGACTTGAAAAGTTTAATCAAAAACGGTGGACAGAAATCTTTCCAGTACAGCAGAGAGTTATTTTCCAAAGCATTATATTTTTTTATCTATAAGACACTTGTAATTAAATTTTTAAGCCATACATTTGTTCAAGCCACTGAATTCGACCGACTAACTTTGACTGCAGGTTCATCACGAACAAAGAAGTTGAATAAACAAAAAGAAAAAATATATATATCACCTTGTGTTATTACCGCTAACCCTATAGTTTTAGATAAATGTTAGTAAGATATTAAGAACGAAAAAGAACTACAGTAGTATATAATAGGGCATCCGGGGACAGGGTTCAGGGTGTGGAGCTGGAGCCGTAGAGCCGGCCGATTGCTCTTACGTCACGGCGGCCATCTTGTATGACCGTGACCTTGACCTTTGACCTTGACCCCGGAGGCCATTTTGGATCCGCCATCTTGGACCCGAAATCTTGGATCCGCCATCTTTAAATCGAGTGCCCCACTCACTCATGATGAAATTTTCGTCACGATTATTTTTCTGTTCTGCTAGAGACCGCTATATTGGATACAGTCGACTTTGTTTCTGCTGTTTGTTCCTAGAGAGTGCCAGCGTCGCTCTTGATTTTTTTTCTGCTCCACTGGAGGCCGCCATCTTAGATACCATTGACTTTGTTTCTGCTGTTTGTCCCTAGAGAGCGCCAACGTAGCTCTGTCTCATCACATAAGGTCGATGTTCCATTACCTACCAAAGCTATTATGGTCCTTATCGACATATTAAATTTAATTTTTTATGCAAAATACATTGGATGCACTGTGAGTCGAACCATCACAGCTCTGATCTCTAGGTTGGAAAACATACGCCTTTAACCGCACGGCCATCGATACATTTACCAGACTGAGAATTAAATAAGATATATATATGTATATATATCTTATATATAAAATTCTCGTGTCACAGTGTTAGTTAACATACTCCTCCGAAACGGCTTGACCGATTTTTATGAAATTTTGTATGCATATTCAGTAGGTCTGAGAATCGGCTACTATCTATTTTTTATACCCCTAAGTGTAAGGGTTGTCCACCCCTAACATTTTTTTTTTAATTTTTTGTACAAAATATATTTTTATATTTTTTTATAAGGTGGCATTAAAAAATACATACAACCCTACATTTTCACCCTTCTATCACCAACCCCTAATTTTTAATAGATTTTTATATTTTTCAACCCCGATCGATAGCTGATCAACTAACATTTGATCAACCTTCCCCGTCTACAACGAGCTCATTAGATACCTGGATTAACATATAGACCACATATTAATATGAAATTCCATCCCTAAGGGAGTGAAAAAGTGATAATTTCATTTTATAAGAGAAAAAATCATAGGTCATAGACATACAAATCGTGAGTGTCATTTCTCTATGTCTGCCACACGATCATACACATAGTAAGGTCTGGCTAATTCATATTTTTCTCCTTGGTGAGACCAGCCCGCTTAGTGGAGCTCGCAGCGGCTAGCAACATAAAGGCGCTCATAACAGTTTTGTTCTTAACTTCGTCAATAGATAAAGTTAGTTGCCTTGAATTTTAAACGCACCATAGTTTGATGCGTTCGTCATGTCTTTAATTTTTCGTTTGTTTGTGCCGTATGCGTTCCTATACCATTCATCCGATTGCGATTAAATTTTGGTGAGTTGTTATGCGCATGCCCGTGAATGTTTCTGAGACGGTATAACTATTTTTCAATAGTTGGAGCACGAATCGTGTCAAAAAATGTGTTTATTTCATTTTATATAGCGGCACTTCGTCTGTTTTTGTTGTATAAGTGCGCACGCATGACACAATTTATTTAAATATAAAAGAGAGACAGAGATAGAGTGATATTATAGAATTAGATAGAAAGAGACAGAGAGATAAGTTGAGATAGAGCGAGGTATAGAGAATGAAATGGATTAGATAAAGAGATATATAGATGTAAGTAGTATAGGTTGGCCGGAACTGGCACAGGGTCCAGGGGCGAGGAGCGAGGAGCTGGCCGAGCTCTGACGTCAAGTCCATCTCTGACGTCACGGCGACCATCTTGGATGTTTGTGACCTTGACCTTTGACCTTGACCTTGACCCCGGCAGCCATTTTGGATCCGCCATCTTGGATCCGCCATATTGGATGACGTCATTGTTTTCTCGAACATTCCGGCATTGTGTTATCCGCCATATTGGATGATGACGTCACCGTTGCAATTTTCCGTTATGGTCGCCATCTTTAACTTTTTTATTTACTATCCGATTTTAATGAAATTTTTTTTAAAATTTATAAAAAAATTCAAATAATAAAATTTTAATAAAAAATATTTAAAAAAATTGTACTTTTACGACACGGGGTTCGGAGTCCTCGGTTCGAACCCGACTAGTGCAAAAAAAATTAAAAATGGCGACAGGCTCCTTCCTCAATGGTGGTTGCAGGCAGACTGACTCCCACCACTTTTTTCAAAGCATATACATCGTCACCTAGTATGACGTCATGTCCGCCAACTTGAAATTTTGGACGCCATCTTGAAAATCTTTATTTATTATCCGATTTTTATGAAAAAAATTCCAAAATTCATCAAAAAATTAACTTATTTGAATTCTGTTTTATTATATCGATGTACGTCCTTGGTTCGATTCCCGGCGAGAGTAAACGGTCGATCCTTCCTCCATGAAAGCTACCTAGACTGATCTACCACCAACAATACCAAGGTATATATCGTCAACTGGTATGACGTCATGTCCGACATCTTGTCTTCATCCGCTGGAGACCACCATATTGTTTTCGTCTGCTAGAGTGTGCCGATACTATGTAGTATAATTATCTGGTCACCACACCTTTGACCTTGACCTTGAAATTTGACTTTGTCCTTGTCGACCATCATGGATCCGACATTTTATGTTTAGTACATGCTACCAGGAGCTACCACCTGCTGGAGTACGCCATCTTGTGTGTGTACTTGTATTATAGAGTACATTTCCATCCGGATAATTTTATTCTAACCCGCTACAGTGCAGTAATCATTTATTATGGAAGTGCCCCCCGCCATCTTGAAATTCGGCCGCCATCTTGAAATCATGTAATAATGTAGCTAGAAAAGCGGGAAAAAATCCAAAATTCATTAAATAAATTAGTAATCCATATAATGATTGATGGATCGACTAAGGTCCTTGGTTCGATCCCTGGCCGATACAAAACAACTTTAATTTAAAAAAAATACTAAAAAAGTGTTAGGTTTGAGAAATTAAAAACACCACAAGTTCTTTTAAAAAAATTTAAATACATAAATTCAATACACTACTACAAGTACAAAAAAACACTGACAAATTACCAAAGCCTTTTGGATTCCTCGATTCAAACAGTCTTCTTATTGTACGGACTAAGCCTTTTTACATGACTTTAAATGTCTATCCGATCCGTTCATCACCACAGCCAGAGATGGACTGAAGTTCATAGCACATATATATAGTCTCATTAGCCGGTACAACACATGAGTCAAATCAATAACCATGTTCATTATATGTCTCGGAGCATTTTTTATAATGACGATGTAAGCTATCGAGACGTGAAATTAGTTTATTACACTTATTGCACTGAAATTGTATTCTTTGAACATTATTAGAACAACCGCTTCTTTCATGTCTGCGAGCATTTGAGGTGATAGTAAATGATGCACCACAGTATTTGCACTGATGCGAAGTACGCTCTTCATTAATTGAAGTATTCAATGCTGATGAAACTTCAGCTGATGGTGGAACAGCACATATCGAAGTCTCCTCCAGTGTTGTCAGAGGCGTTGGCAACGGGATCTGCTCCAACATCGTCGGCGCCGACGCCATGGTTCCCGTAGTCGATGGTACATCCTCCATCGAGTACGACGTTAAAGTCGGTGAAGATGCCATCGAAGTCTCAAGAACAGGCAATTACGCGACTTATGCACCAGAAGAAACAAACTAGGTGATCCGTACACCGTCGACGGCAGTAACAAACTGAGCGTCCCGCTGTCTAAGACTCGTTTATATACATTAACCGGTTTGAATAATACGCTAGTCAAATCAAGAACAATTTACTAAAATACTAGAGTCAAAACAACATTAAAAAAATAGAAGCACCATCAACAAAAAAGGAAGCACATTTGGAAGCACCTTCAAAAAATGAAAAACAATAGGAAGCACCGACTACGAAAAAACAGCACATTTGGAAGCACCGTCATCGTAAAGGCAGCACATTTGGAAGCACCAACTACGATAAGGCAGCACAGTTGGAAGCACCAACTACGAAAAGGCAGCACATTTGGAAGCACCGACTACGAAAAGGCAGCACATTTGGAAGCACCGACAACGAAAAGGCAGCACATTTGGAAGCACCGACAACGAAAAGGCAGCACATTTGGAAGCACCGACTACAAAAAGGCAGCACATTTGGAAGCACCGACTACGAAAAGACAGCACATTTGGAAGCACCGACAACGAAAAGGCAGCTCATTTGGAAGCACCGACAACGAAAAGGCAGCTCATTTGGAAGCACCGACTACGAAAAGGTAGCATATTTGGAAGCACCATCATCGAAAAGGCAGCACATTTGGAAGCTCCATCAACAAAAAAAAGGCAAAAAGGAAGCACAAGTTACGAGATCTAAGTCTTAGTTAGAAATCAGAATACAAGAAATAAAAACATTAAATTCTTATAATTTAAATTATTTATTTTATTGCTTTACATTATACAAATGCAAGTAAAACAAGCCATTATTGTATGCAGCCAGCTTTCCTCAGTTCCTTGAGTAGAAAGGATATTTCTTTGATGCACGAATAGTTTCCTGCACAAAGCGAACCATGTAGAAGTCTTAGCCGGTCAACCAATATGTTTGGATCTTTCCATGATGTGTAATCATTCTCTTCTACCACCATCTTCCTTGCACCTTTATAATAAATATTATGATCTTTGGTGTCTTCCGTTTTACCACCAACCTCAGGGTAACTTTCATGTTTGAGATGGTGATCATCACAAGCTTGATCATATCTATTTAATATATCACATCGTTTCCAACGTTTCGGTCTCAGGACACCGTCACATTCTTCGATCTTGGCAGCTTTAGGTGCTTCATCATAGTCTATGTCTTTGTCAACAGCCTCAGAGTCACTGTAACAATCACCGTAGAAGGAATCGTCTTCACCCAATTTACCGTAATAATTCGATGTTGATGATGTTGAAGTGTCTTCATCGTCTTCATGCTTCCTTTTTAGGAGTCCATCATTTTTACAAAGTAGGAAATATCTACTTGAATTCGGCTGGAATATATTCTCACTTTTCACGTTAAGGATTCTTCCATTGCCTTCATTCTTCCGTGAATCATCAACCTCCTTCAATTTAAGTTCTTTGTCGAGATCGGAAGAGCCAAGAAAATTATTGTCGTAATGCAGATCACTCTTCCTTAGGCTAGTAGATTCATCGTTGTCCTCTAGCTTGTACGCAGGCTTGGCGCTACAAGTTCTGCCATGCCTTTTTAGGCTCTCTCTCCGCGTAAACGACTTGCTACATCGAACACAACTTATCATATTGCGCAGTGGATTTTTAACACAGTCATTCTTCTCGTGTTGTCTTTTATTCTTTCTCAAGTTAAACTCTTACTGCAAAACTTACACCTATGTTCTTTCGATACAGCGTCAGATCCCAAATCGGAATTCATATTAGTTACTGAGACTAATGCCAGATACCAATTGAGTGTTTTAAATTAGATCCAATACTTAAATAGAAATTTTTTCATATTTCATCAGCGAGAATTAATATATCTCATGCAAAAGTACTTTATGCATGTAGTTCTGCTTTTTAACAACAGATGTCGCCACATGTTGCTTGCAGATAAATAATATTTAGTTCTTTTATGCGAGATGCGGGATGCTCACTAACGATCGCAAAAGAAGGATGGCTTCGCTAGACTCCAAGGAAAAGGAAGTTCGTCTTGCATGTTGGTGCTCCACAGATGTCTCATGGCGTAATATTTATTTTACTGAGTAATGATATTTGTTAATTCCACCTGATAAAAATATTGCAAGTTTTGAGTTAGTAGCAGAAATTATCGAATTAAATGTAACTCCAAATAAAATGACATGTCTCAATAGACCAAAAAAAATCCATGCAGAGAGCGGTTTCTCAGAATAGTCAGAAACACTTGAAGAAACCACAGGAATGATTGCAAGCACACGGAAAAAACCACCAAAATATTGACAAGAATAATCAGGAGCACACGGAGAAAACCATCATAATATTGACAAGAATAATCAGGAGCACACGGAGAAAACCATCATAATATTGACCAGATTAATCAGAAGTACTCGGAGGAAACAACCACATGTTTTCTTTGATATCATAAAATTACAGGAAAAAATATTTTAAAATAAAAATAAATTAATATAAAAATAAAAAAAATTAATAAAAAAATTAAAAAAAATAAAAAAATACATAAATTTCTGGCTTGTACAAGAACTCTATCTTTGTTCAACAATGATAAGTTTACAAGCTAGCAGAAACTGTTTATGCATTTTTTAATTTTTTTTAATTTTTTTATTAATTTTTTTTATTTTTTTATTAATTTATTTTTATTTTAAAATATTTTTCCTGTAATTTTATGATATCAAAGAAAACATGTGGTTGTTTCCTCCGAGTACTTCTGATTAATCTGGTCAATATTATGATGGTTTTCTCCGTGTGCTCCTGATTATTCTTGTCAATATTATGATGGTTTTCTCCGTGTGCTCCTGATTATTCTTGTCAATATTTTGGTGGTTTTTTCCGTGTGCTTGCAATCATTCCTGTGGTTTCTTCAAGTGTTTCTGACTATTCTGAGAAACCGCTCTCTGCATGGATTTTTTTTGGTCTATTGAGACATGTCATTTTATTTGGAGTTACATTTAATTCGATAATTTCTGCTACTAACTCAAAACTTGCAATATTTTTATCAGGTGGAATTAACAAATATCATTACTCAGTAAAATAAATATTACGCCATGAGACATCTGTGGAGCACCAACATGCAAGACGAACTTCCTTTTCCTTGGAGTCTAGCGAAGCCATCCTTCTTTTGCGATCGTTAGTGAGCATCCCGCATCCCGCATAAAAGAACTAAATATTATTTATCTGCAAGCAACATGTGGCGACATCTGTTGTTAAAAAGCAGAACTACATGCATAAAGTACTTTTGCATGAGATATATTAATTCTCGCTGATGAAATATGAAAAAATTTCTATTTAAGTATTGGATCTAATTTAAAACACTCAATTGGTATCTGGCATTAGTCTCAGTAACTAATATGAATTCCGATTTGGGATCTGACGCTGTATCGAAAGAACATAGGTGTAAGTTTTGCAGTAAAGAGTTTATCTTGAGAAAGAATAAAAGACAACACGAGAAGAATGACTGTGTTAAAAATCCACTGCGCAATATGACAAGTTGTGTTCGATGTAGCAAGTCGTTTACGCGGAGAGAGAGCCTAAAAAGACATGGCAGAACTTGTAGCGCCAAGCCTGCGTACAAGCTAGAGGACAACGATGAATCTACTAGCCTAAGGAAGAGTGATCTGCATTACGACAATAATTTTCTTGGCTCTTCCGATCTCGACAAAGAACTTAAATTGAAGGAGGTTGATGATTCACGGAAGAATGAAGGCAATGGAAGAATCCTTAACGTGAAAAGTGAGAATATATTCCAGCCGAATTCAAGTAGATATTTCCTACTTTGTAAAAATGATGGACTCCTAAAAAGGAAGCATGAAGACGATGAAGACACTTCAACATCATCAACATCGAATTATTACGGTAAATTGGGTGAAGACGATTCCTTCTACGGTGATTGTTACAGTGACTCTGAGGCTGTTGACAAAGACATAGACTATGATGAAGCACCTAAAGCTGCCAAGATCGAAGAATGTGACGGTGTCGAGACCGAAACGTTGGAAACGATGTGATATATTAAATAGATCTGATCAAGCTTGTGATGATCACCGTCTCAAACATGAAAGTTACCCTGAGGTTGGTGGTAAAACGGAAGACACCAGAGATCATAATATTTATTATAAAGGTGCAAGGAAGATGGTGGTAGAAGAGAATGATTACACATCATGGAAAGATCCAAACATATTGGTTGACCGGCTAAGACTTCTACATGGTTCGCTTTGTGCAGGAAACTATTCGTGCATCAAAGAAATATCCTTTCTACTCAAGGAACTGAGGAAAGCTGGCTACATACAATAATGGCTTGTTTTACTTACATTTGTATAATGTAAAGCAATAAAATAAATAATTTAAATTATAAAAATTTAATGTTTTTATTTCTTGTATTCTGATTTCTAACTAAGACTTAGATCTCGTAACTTGTGCTTCCTTTTTGCCTTTTTTTTGTTGATGGAGCTTCCAAATGTGCTGCCTTTTCGATGATGGTGCTTCCAAATATGCTACCTTTTCGTAGTCGGTGCTTCCAAATGTGCTGCCTTTTCGTTGTCGGTGCTTCCAAATGAGCTGCCTTTTCGTTGTCGGTGCTTCCAAATGTGCTGTCTTTTCGTAGTCGGTGCTTCCAAATGTGCTGCCTTTTCGTAGTCGGTGCTTCCAAATGTGCTGCCTTTTCGTTGTCGGTGCTTCCAAATGTGCTGCCTTTTCGTTGTCGGTGCTTCCAAATGTGCTGCCTTTTCGTAGTTGGTGCTTCCAACTGTGCTGCCTTTTCGTAGTTGGTGCTTCCAAATGTGCTGCCTTTACGATGACGGTGCTTCCAAATGTGCTGTTTTTTCGTAGTCGGTGCTTCCTATTGTTTTTCCTTTTTTGAAGGTGCTTCCAAATGTGCTTCCTTTTTTGTTGATGGTGCTTCTATTTTTTTAATGTTGTTTTGACTCTAGTATTTTAGTAAATTGTTCTTGATTTGAATAGCGTATTATTCAAACCGGTTAATGTATATAAACGAGTCCTAGACAGCGGGACGCTCAGTTTGTTACTGCCGTCGACGGTGTACGGATCACCTAGTTTGTTTCTTCTGGTGCATAAGTCGCGTAATTGCCTGTTCTTGAGACTTCGATGGCATCTTTACCGACTTTAACGTCGTACTCGATGGAGGATGTACCATCGACTACGGGAACCATGGCGTCGGCGCCGACGATGTTGGAGCAGATCCCGTTGCCAACGCCTCTGACAACACTGGAGGAGACTTCGATATGTGCTGTTCCACCATCAGCTGAAGTTTCATCAGCATTGAATACTTCAATTAATGAAGAGCGTACTTCGCATCAGTGCAAATACTGTGGTGCATCATTTACTATCACCTCAAATGCTCGCAGACATGAAAGAAGCGGTTGTTCTAATAATGTTCAAAGAATACAATTTCAGTGCAATAAGTGTAATAAACTAATTTCACGTCTCGATAGCTTACATCGTCATTATAAAAAATGCTCCGAGACATATAATGAACATGGTTATTGATTTGACTCATGTGTTGTACCGGCTAATGAGACTATATATATGTGCTATGAACTTCAGTCCGTCTCTGGCTGTGGTGATGAACGAATCGGATAGACATTTAAAGTCATGTAAAAAGGCTTAGTCCGTACAATAAGAAGACTGTTTGAATCGAGGAATCCAAAAGGCTTGGTAATTTGTCAGTGTTTTTTTGTACTTGTAGTAGTGTATTGAATTTATGTATTTAAATTTTTTTAAAAGAACTTGTGGTGTTTTTAATTTCTCAAACCTAACACTTTTTTAGTATTTTTTTTAAATTAAAGTTGTTTTGTATCGGCCAGGGATCGAACCAAGGACCTTAGTCGATCCAATCAATCATTATATGGATAACTAATTTATTTAATGAATTTTGGATTTTTTCCCGCTTTTCTAGCTACATTATTACATGATTTCAAGATGGCGGCCGAATTTCAAGATGGCGGGGGGCACTTCCATAATAAATGATTACTGCACTGTAGCGGGTTAGAATAAAATTATCCGGATGGAAATGTACTCTATAATACAAGTACACACACAAGATGGCGTACTCCAGCAGGTGGTAGCTCCTGGTAGCATGTACTAAACATAAAATGTCGGATCCATGATGGTCGACAAGGACAAAGTCAAATTTCAAGGTCAAGGTCAAAGGTGTGGTGACCAGATAATTATACTACATAGTATCGGCACACTCTAGCAGACGAAAACAATATGGTGGTCTCCAGCGGATGAAGACAAGATGTCGGACATGACGTCATACCAGTTGACGATATATACCTTGGTATTGTTGGTGGTAGATCAGTCTAGGTAGCTTTCATGGAGGAAGGATCGACCGTTTACTCTCGCCGGGAATCGAACCAAGGACGTACATCGATATAATAAAACAGAATTCAAATAAGTTAATTTTTTGATGAATTTTGGAATTTTTTTCATAAAAATCGGATAATAAATAAAGATTTTCAAGATGGCGTCCAAAATTTCAAGTTGGCGGACATGACGTCATACTAGGTGACGATATATATGCTTTGAAAAAAGTGGTGGGAGTCAGTCTGCCTGCAACCACCATTGAGGAAGGAGCCTGTCGCCATTTTTAATTTTTTTTGCACTAGTCGGGTTCGAACCGAGGACTCCGAACCCCGTGTCGTAAAAGTACAATTTTTTTAAATATTTTTTATTAAAATTTTATTATTTGAATTTTTTTATAAATTTAAAAAAAAATTTAATTAAAATCGGATAATAAATAAAAAAGTTAAAGATGGCGGCCATAACGGAAATTGCAACGGTGACGTCATCATTCAAAATGGCGGAAAACACATCGCCGGAATTTTCGAGAACACAATAACGTCATCCAAGATGGCGGATCCATGATGGCGGATCCAAAATGGCCGCCGGGGTCAAGGTCAAGGTCAAAGGTCAAGGGCACAATCATCCAAGATGGCCGCCGTGACGTCACAGATGGACGTGACGTCAGAGCTCGGCCAGCTCCTCGCTCCTCGCCCCTGGACCCTGTGCCAGTTCCGGCCAACCTATACTACTGATGTATAGATAGAGCTATATAGAGATTTATATATAGAAGAGATAGAGATAGTGGGAGTTATATGTGTATATATGTAGATATAAAGAGATAAATATAGATATATATATATATATATATTTAGAGAGATGGATAGATGATTTGTATATGTGTAACTACTTCAAACATATTACAAAACAAAATTGAATGAGGCATTGCAATGCATGCCGAGCAATAGCTAGATAACGGAATCGTTTCAATATTAGTAATCTCTTATTATTAAGCTCTTTTCTATAGTGCTTTATAGAGTCTAGACTACATACAGACCACCAATTTTTTAGATGTATACAGGTAAATAATTATACACTGGCAGAACAACGTCTGTTGGGATCTGAAAGTGATATAAGTTATTTTGCACACTTGACATTCAAATTAAAAAGACAAATACTAACTACGTAGGGGAGGACGGGGCAAGTTGGCGATGTTAAGAGTTCACCATTTTTTATAATTTTAATTTTGGAAATACGATTTCCTTCTTTCCAGACACTATTAGAATAGTTTTTTGTCGTGGTGTAACTACATGAAAAAAATCTATATTTCTATATTATCTCAAAAATTCTGCCCTTTTAAAAATATAATGCAAATGTGCCATCTTGCCCCGTTACCGGGGCAAGATGACTTTGACTACGGGGTAAGATGACATTTTTGACACAAGTTTAAACATATTTATTCTTAGAATGCAAACTACTGTAAACTAACTAATTTAACATTGTTACATGCGTTTTTACATATAAGGCATGTTATTAAAGGCTTGGTTTGTTGAAAATTACAATTAATAGTTAACTTACATAACTAATTCAGAGTTGGTGTTTTATAAACAATAATCGCACACAAATTTTCCTCCTTCAAAGTTCGAGCAGTCCTCGTGCCACCATGTGTGGCATTTGCAACACTCGATCCAGTCTTCTGATGGAGGATTGACATAAATCTCATCACACACTGGACACTGCACTTCGGATATTTGAGCTGAAGTCATGCCTGTCGAAAGTTGGAGCTTCTTGGATTTTTCTCGAGAATAGAGCTTCAGTTTCTTAGTAACAGTTCCTTTTTTGGCTTCTTTAGACTCTTGTCTTTGTTGCTTCAAACGTTCTTGTTCTATCCTCTGAGCTCTCCTCTGAACCAGAATCGCTTTAATGGGTGAGCTTGTGATGACACTTGGATTTTGCTTATGAGATTATAAAGCTCAGAAAATCAAACAAAAGTTATAAAAGAGTTGTATGTGGATACCACAAAAACCGTATAAAGCACTTGGGGCAAGATGACGAATCGTCATCTTGCCCCAGTCAACTTGCCCCGATCAGCAATGTTATTAGTATTGGATTTTTTCGCTAGGAAAAAAAATAAAAGGTTAACAATATATAGTGGTTAAGAAAAGTATATAGTCTAAGGTAATAATGTGTGGCATTGAATATCCAAATATCTTACCTGTTTGTCCATGAGATATTACTTCGTAGTTCTTGAAAATTACAATACGTCAGACCAAATGTACGAACATCATCTAACAAACAACTAAATGGTGGCAGCGGCTTCACTGTGCGATTCTTTAGTGCCCACCAGTGTGGAGCGCTAGTAGTGTCTGTTAGGTGGTGCTATCTAGTGCCATGACGTGGAAATAAGTCATTCGTCATCTTGCCCCGCTCGTCAACTTGCCCCGTCCTCCCCTACATCTAATTTCGAAAAAGATCCACTTCACCCTGTGTTCAGCCCGGGCAACGCCGAGTTCTGCAGCTAGTGTATATATATATATATATATAACATGCATATTCGAACTTGTAATTTTTTTTTAATTTGAAGTAATAATATCATCACCTGCTCGAGACAGAACCATCATCTTGTATTAAGACGTAACTGTTGCAATTATCATTATGGTCGCCATCTTGAAAATCTGAATTTTTTATGCTAGAAATTCCGAAAAAATTTCAAAAAATATTTTTAAAATTGCCTACTTCAAAGGTTTAGTTATTCAAACGATTTCGGTCCTCGGTTCGATTCCCGACGAGAGTAAACCAGTAATTTATTAATATATTTAAAAAAATTCTCAATAAAAAGTAATAAAAAATCTTACACCACACACGACATTTTGAATTATGTCCACTGTTTCAATCATCGTTACGGACGACATCTTGAAAATCTTTATTCATTATCCGATTTTATTGAAAAAAAGTTCAAAATTCATCAAAATATTAACTTATTAATATACTGATTGATTAGATCGATTCCTGTCCTTGTTTCGAAACCGGTAAGATAAAAAAAATAAAAAACGACAGATCTTACCTCCACGGAAGCCACCTAGACTGACCTCTCACCACCAATACCAAGGTATATATATCAACTGGTATGAAATCATGTCCGCCACCTTGTCTTAGTTCGCTGGAGGCTGCCATCTTGTTTTCGTCTGCTAGAGTGTGCTGATGCCTTGTTAGTATAATTTTCTGTTCACCAAACCTTTGAATTCAACTGTTGACATTGAACTTTGACCTTGACCTTGAACTTTTATCTTGACATTGAACTTTGACCTTGAAATTTGAACGTGACCTTTAACTTTGACCTTGACCTTGAAATTAGACCTTTACCTTGAAAATAAACTTTGACCTTGAAATTTGACTTTGACCTTTAAATTTGACTTCGACCTTGACGACCATCATGGATCCGACATTTTGTGTTCAGTACATGCTACCAGGAGCTACCATCTGCTAGAAGACATTGCCACCGTCTTGTTTTCGTCTGCTGGAGGACACCATCTTGTGCGTGTACTTGTCTTATAGAGTGCATTACCATCGTGCTAGTTTTATTCTAACTTACTAGAGTGCAGTAATCATTTATTATTACTGAGGTTCCCGCCATCCGTAAATTTGGACGCCATCTTGGAATTGTGTAATTATTTAGCTAGAGATTCGGGAAAAAATCCAAAATTCATCAAAACAATCACTCCTTAAAGTAATGATTGATTCAAAACTAATTAATTTGAAATTAATATAACATTAATTTAGAATAATAGTGACAGGTTTGAAAATTAAAAAGCTCATTTTTTTTTTCAAAATACATTTTATTACATATATTCTATTCTACTACAGAAATATTTGCGAAAGTTAACAATTTCATAAACATTTAGTTCCGCATCAGTGTGAAATGACTAGTTCTAAGCTCCAATCGGTTTAAACTAGACAGAGACCAACCAGAACCTTTACTGACATTGTCTTCCTCTTCTTGACAGATTTTATGGTTACCGTGTTTAACAATTTGCTTCACATCGTTAGAACTGTAAATTACTGCAGCCGATGTCTTGAATGCACACTTCTTCACTTTGTCATCGAATTGATATTTTTTGCCTAAAACACAGTCCAGCCACAAGTTATATTTT
Organism: Bacillus rossius redtenbacheri; assembly: GCF_032445375.1. Lineage (NCBI taxonomy): Eukaryota > Metazoa > Arthropoda > Insecta > Phasmatodea > Bacillidae > Bacillus > Bacillus rossius. Next base: position 19,758,570 of record NC_086336.1, read on the forward strand.
AATGAACCGTTTGTTGCTACATCATCAGTAAGCTGATTGATTATGTTCTGCCTGATAACCTCAAGAAAAAAAATGTATTTGGCTCCAAATGCTCAATCAGCTACAAATGCTCAATTGGCTCCTAATGCTGAATCATCTCAAATGATCAATCGGCTCCAAATGCTGAATCATATCAAAATGCTCCAACAGCTCCAAAGCTCCAACAACTAAAAATCTCCAACAGCTCCAAATCTCCATCAGCTCCAAAGCTCCAACAGCTCCAAATGCTCCTAAGCTCCAATATCTCCAAAGGCTCCATAGCTCCTTGTTATGTACTCAAATAAGTATATTTCTTCATATATAAACCACTTTAATCACACGTTTATAACCCTAACGATACATGCTGCTTCATTACTTAACATAACAACATCCGTCCATAGATATCATAGATCTTTACAGACATCACACTCTACATTAATACACTACAGATATCTTCCTCCTTAAGCAGGAGAATAAGCTATCATCCCGACACACAACTCACAATCTATAACCTTACACTTGCCCATTTACAAATGTTCACACCATAGAGACAAGAGCTGTCCTTACAAATCCAACTTCGAGGGTGGCCTCCTTACTCTACTAGAAGGTGGTCTTGCCCGCTGTGTATCTCCACTGCCTCCCGGAAGCAGAATGCATGGTGTAGGGCCCTCGGCTGACCTTTTACCAGCCCGAACGGTTTGGTTATAATGTCTTTTCCACACAATTCCAGAGTCAAGCATTTCAACATACGAAATTCTGTTACCCTGAATCCGCTGCACTCAACCCCTTTTCCACACTCTACCCTGTGTTCGGTAGTCCCGCACCCATACCTCCTCTCCTATCAGAAACTGTACCTTTCTGCTGGTCGCTCCTATTTCCGACCTGTCCCTTTGCACGAACAGCTGGGGTTTAATGAGATCCAGTCTTGACCTTATCTGTCTACCAAACACCATTTCGCCGGGCTACTTTGAGTGGTGCAATGAGGTGCACATCTATAGGACATGAGGCAACTGCTCACAAGCATCTCGATTGGGATCTGGTTTCTGACCCCATCATTTAAAGCTTTCAGTAGCCCAGCCTTGAAGGTTTTCACTGAATTTTCAGCCGCCCGATTACTAGCAGGGTGGTACGGCGGGGATGTCAAATGTTCAATCCTGTTCAAGGCACAAAATTCCTCAAACTCTTCTGACACAAAATTGGATCCATTATCAGTTACTATAGTTCTAGGCAGCCCAAACTTAGCGAACTTCTCCCTTAACTTCTGCAGACATGATGTAGTTGCCAAAGATTTCATTGGGTAAACCTCCACCCATTTAGAAAACGCATCAATGATAACCAAATAGTAAGTTCCCCTAAAAGGGCCACAAAAATCTATCTGGACTCGCTCGAAAACTTCCTTACACTCTGGCCACTTAACATCTGCCACCTTCGGTGGCTCAGTCCTAGCTGACATACACACTTCACAAGCCCGCACATAATCTTCGAGGTCTGCATTTAAATCAGGCCACCAAAAATATGACCTACACCAGTTCTTAAGTTTAAACATCCCTAAATGGGTTGAGTGCACCTCCTTCAGAAGTCTCTTGCGGCAGGTCTGGGGAACAACGACCCTGTAACCCCACATTACCAAACCTTGCTCCACTGACAACTCATCCTTCTTGCGGAAATACGGCTTCAAGGCATCCGGCACCAAGCACGGCCAGCCAGTAGTATAGGTTGGCTGGTCCGGAAACAGGCGCCAGGCGGTGGATTGAAGATTGTCGATCCGCCATCTTGGATTGTGACGTCACGGCGGCCATCTTGGATGGTTGTGACCTTGACCTTTGACCTTGACCTTGAATTTGATCCTCAAAAATCGCCAAAATCCGCCAAAATTGGGCAAAATTTGCCCAAAATTCCTCAAAAATCGCCAAAATTTCCATGTCTGTGGAAAAAAGTTCCGCCAAAAAATCTCAAAAAATTCCACAAATAAAAATTTCTCTTTTCGAGGGAAAAATTTCCCGTTTCGAGGGAAAAATTCCCGTTTTTAGTCCTTAAAAATCCCAGCGGCTGAAAATTCCTAAAACTGGCTTAAGCATCCTTAACTCAAGCCTCAGTTAAGCCATTTCTAGGAATAAGGATACCATGACCACCATATTGGATTATGTCGTCACCGTTGCAATTTTCGTTACGGTCGCCATCTTTAACTTTTTTATTTATTATCCGATTTTAACAAAAAATTTTTTAAAATTCATCAAAAAATTAACTTAATAGAATTCTGATTGATTATAACGATTCCCGTCCTCGGTTCGAACCCGACAGAGGCAAAAAAATTAAAAATGACGACCGATCCTTCCCCTCGTGGTGGGTGCTGGCAGACTGACTCCCACCACTTTTTTTCAAAGCATATATTTCGCCAGTGAGCATGACGCCACGTCCGCCATCTTGAAATTAGGACGCTATCTTGAAAATCCGTAATTATTTAGCTAGGAATTCGGGAAAAATTCCAATATTCATTAAATAAATCACCCATTAATTTACATATTGATTCGATCCGCTCCTATCCTTGGTTCGATACCTGACCGATGCAATAATGTTTAATTTTATGTAAAATAATAATAATTTCAATATACCATGTTCAACATTCTTAAAGAGACTTTAAAACCTCTACTACCATCATCCTATAAGCCATCAAGACCAGCATATTGGTAATTCGTAATTGTAATGCTAGAGATTCGGGAAAAAGTTCAAAATTCATTAAATAAATTGACAATAAATATACTGATTGAATAGATCGACTAAGATCCCTGACCGATACCAAACAACTTTAATACTTTAAAAAAGTACCACTAAAGTGACTGGTTTGAAAAAAAATAAAAACACCGCAAGTTCCTTTAAAAAAACTTTTATTATATACTACACTACTACAAGTACAAAAAAAAACACTGACAAATTACTAAAGTTTTGTGGATTTCTCGATTTCCGCATCAGCCACCCACGAATTAAAGCGAGGTGGAAAGCCCCACCACTTGACGTAGGACAGTCCATTTCTTCGTTTTATAATCTTCTCAACCAAGTACGTATCGGGATACAACGTAGGCTGAATCTCTTCGGCATAGAATCCGCCATGGATAGGTTTATGGTCCAAATCTTCGAGGTAGTAGGTCCTGGGCTCTGATTCACGAACATGTGTCACACGGAAATGTTCGGGACTCCAGTTCGCAGTGAAACCTTTCTCGAAGATACCTTTCTGCTTGGAGATTCGCACAATGTCACCGACGTTAGCTTTACGCTTTCGTGGATCTTTCTTCTTCGTGTTGGTAAACACTGTTTGAAGCAGGCGATTGTCCGTTACGTCCTTTGGCTTCATTTTCGTGGTAGAATGCACCGTGGAATTATACTCGCTTATTAGTTTCGACAAGATGTCAAGCCACTTGTAATTTCCGTTAGCCGTGAACTGCCGCCACATCTTGGAACGCAAATTTTCTGTTAAACCTTTCAATAACGGAGGCTTTGACGTTACTAAATGTAGAGTAGTGTTTGATGCCATACTTCTTCATCAAAGCCTTGAAGGTTGCGTTTGCAGGTGCGACGGTAAACGTCCATCACTCAAAATATAGTTCATGGCCTTGGTTACGTCAGTAGCAGTCTTTGATTTTACAGGTCTAGCCCAAGTGAACTTGCTATAAACATCGATGACTGTCAACATGTACTTGAAACCTTTATTCATTCGGAAAATACGGTATCATCTCAACAAGGTCCGCCTGGAATAAATCGTCAATTCCACGAACTATGACTTTGCGACGAAGGTATTTCCGTCTAGCAGGAGCATGAAGTTCGCGAGCGATTCCGGTTCGACTCATTGTATGTAGCCGGCTTCCTTCAGTTCTTTAAGTATGGAGACTATTTCGTTGATGTGCGAATAGTTTCCTACACTAAGCGAAGCATGTAGAATTCTAAGATGATCAACTAATTCATTAGGGTCGTCCCAATATACATAGTCAAATATCTGACCACTTTCTAGCTTTTTTAAACCTTCTCCGTGTATTGTTAGTTCACTGAAGAGATTAGCGAGAATGTCCATTTTTTCATGATCTTCGTCTTTATATACACCACTATCTGGATCGTTATCGCGAAAATGTGCATTGGTTAGCTCTAGCAGTTTTTTGTACTCTTGTAAGTCGTTGTGAGAATATCCTTTAGGTTCCCTGCGAAACAGCAATTCGTACAGACCCGGAGTCCCGCGCGTTTTGAACTCTGCAACGCGCACGATGTTTCCTGGTAGAAAGTCTATTTCTTTAGCACCGAGGAACCACTTATTATGTTTTCTGTACACTCCGTAGGTCGTGTCATTATTCCGGCTCGTAAACGATATCAGGTATGGTCGGACCATTGCATTAACTTGATGTCCCTTTTTCGGTATTTTTTTCTTGTGCATGGACTCTGTACTTGTTAAGTCCTCTTCTCGATCTGGTTCATACTTTCTCTTCTTTACAGTCGGCATTTCATCTTCAACTTCTGTCTTCACAATGAAGGCTGGTTCTTCCTTGTTTTTAAGTTCGTTGAGGCGACTAGTGATTGGTTTAAATATCTCCTCATTTTCCATCTCACGTGCAAGTCTGGTTCGTCTAGCAAGTAAATATTTTTCGCGAACAGACTGTATAGCTCGATGAAGGTCACTGGCCAGGTCCGACATTGTACTGGCTGAAAACTTATTGCAAGACCTCCTTATATACTTATTTATTCGTTCGCAGAAACTTCTTTCTTGTGTTTGGCCAAATCTGAATTTGTTGACGTTTGAGATAGTGATGTTTTCAGACTACTTTGAAAAGTCCTCAGATCGTCACGTCTTTGTGCATTCGATACTTCGATCATGTCGCGAATGCGAGAATCCGAAGCTTCCACGCGCTGGTCTATGGCTACGAGGTACTCAAGTAATTCCTTTTTCACCCCGTCTACTTTTTGAGCCAGTAGCGAAATGTATTTGCGGATAACGTTGTCATGAGACTTGAGAGCAGTACCTAAGTCTCGACTGCTACGACCGAATTTCGAAATGCTATGACTCATGTTTGGCGATAAATTGATCGAAACCTCGTCTGTACCTGCCCTTATATAGAGGCCAGTCCTTTACGATGACTAGGAATCCGTGTTCTTCTTTCCAACACAAGGAGCACATGTCTTTGAATTCCTGGAATGTCATGTCGGTGTTTACATGATCATCATAAGCGTGACGTAAATTAAGTTCGTCCATGCGAAACAAAACTATGACATTCGCGTTGTCTCGTAGGAGATGTTTTGGAATACAACTGTACGTCTGACACAGGTATACGCAGTCTACCTTGGCGTGTCTGCCCATGGAAAAGTACTCTTGTATTATGCCTTGTTTCTCGCACATTACATCGTCGAAAACAAACACGGAATTGGCTTTTGCTTCGTCGGTAGACACCACATCGGTATTATCGCTAAACGGAAAATACTCCAGACCATCCACAGATCGTAGAACAGCGGCCAAGCGCTGGTACTTTGGCTGTTGCAACGACTTGGAATACAAGTAAACGTTCTCGAACCGAAGACCGTTTGGCTCCTCCAGTAAACTCAGTAAAACGCACGTCTTGCCACAGTTGGATGGTCCTGCTATGATGCAACGTACGGTGGACGGTAATAATACGCCATGTCGTGATTCACGCGCACTAAATACATCGTCTTGCGTAATGCACACTGGCAAACAAATGTCTTGCTTGACGACCTGCATTGTACTGACGAAAATCTTATAAGAGCAATCGTATTTATTGATTTTAGGTCAGTTGCATGTAATGTCTCGAAGAGGTAAGAACAAAAAACACATCGGCGCGGGACTCGTGAACTCGCTGATAAACAACCTACCATTCGAGCTACACATTCCCGGCTACAGATTCTGCGGCCCCGGCACGAAACTAGCGAAAAGGTTAGCTTGCGGTGACTTGGGAATTAATTCTCTGGACGAAAAGTGCAAGTAGCACGATATCGCATATTCATTAAGCAAGGATCTGGAATCCAGGCACTGGGCCGACGAGATATTGGCACAGGAAGCCGAGGAAATAAGCAAATCGTCGAACGCGGGACTAGGAGAGAAAATCGCAGCGTGGGGCGTTTCCAAAATCATGAAGGCAAAGACGAAATAGGACTGGGTGCTCGTCGAACCAGCTACATCAAGTCAAAGACTAACTCACGCAAGACCAAACACAAGACTGGTGCAGGCGTGCAAAAATCCAAGCAAAAATTACAGACTCTCGACAAGAAGATTATAGGAGGATTTCTTCCTTTGCTTTTGCCTGAATTGGGTGCTCTCGGCGGCCTAATCGGTGCAACGAGCGGTATAGTGCGGGCAGTCAACACTTCGAAGAATGAGCGCAAGCAGTTAAAAGAAGCACAGCGACACAATTCCAGCATGGAAGCCATTGCCATCGGTAAAAAAACGGCGCAGGACTGTACTTACGACCTCACAAGACAGGCCGAGGCATGAAAAAGAAACGAGTAAAGAGAAAATCCTAAGTTCCCTACCGAAACGATCGCTCACCAACGTAGATTTAATAAAGTACGCACGCAAACTGCAAATACCTAATTTCCGCGGCGTGTTTATGCGAGACACTTTGCCCAGCAAGCCGAAAACACGCGAGCGCGCTATAATTAATTTAGACACGTCGGCGGGTCGCGGCACGCACTGGGTGGCATACATAAAGTCTGGAAAAATTGCCGAGTACTACGATAGTTTCGGTAATTTGAGGCCTCCGCCAGAACTGCGACAGTACCTGGGTCGAACCACTAAGTTGTTTTACAATTACGAAACCGAACAGAGGCCTAATCAAACAAATTGCGGACACTTGTGTCTTCGCTTTTTAACAAACAAAAATTAGCTGACAAATAAAAATTGCTACTTAAAGGTTGTGCAGTGACGATAATTTATTAGTCATGTCGATAACACTTACCTTGACAGGTCACGCATCTGAGCTGCGGGCGGTTCATTTCCCGCCTCTGGATTTAGACGGAGAATGGTGTATCGGACTCGTAGATTTTCAAACGTATAATGCCATACCGAACATTGACGAAGAAAATTGCAAGATCTGCTTCCTGAAAAGCGATTGGACCGCTCATGAAATACGGTTACCTGTTGGCTCTTACAAAATTGATGACATTGCAAATTACATCAGGGATATGTTACCACAGGATGTAGACTTTCAACTGCGTGGAAATCCAAACACTCAAAAAAGCATTCTAACATGCAGTGAAAATGTCGACTTTACGAAACCAGGGACCATAGGTACGATGCTCGGATTCGAATCAAAGGTTTATGATACAGGAAGAACGTACGAATCTACGCGCGCAGTAAACATTTTACCTGTGAATGTCATAAGAATAAACTGTAATTTGGCAAGTGGAACGTATCTCAACGGAAGACTAAGCAACATGCTGCACGAGTTTTCGCCGATGGTCCCGCCAGGATATAAACTGGTCGAAGTACCGCAAAGTATCATTTACGTTCCAGTCGTCGTGAAGTGCGCACACGAAGTCGTCGTCAGAATCGTTGACCAGCGAGGACGATTGGTGAATTTTCAAGACGAGGAAATTACATTACGTCTGCACTTGAAGCGATGGGCATAAAGTTCGTAACACCGAACAGTTATAAAAGAAATCGTATTGTCGTGAATAAGAACAGTTCTCTACCAGACATCAGTGCATTAACACCTGACAACATAAAGTATCTTCTCAGTATTGGACAAGTGCCGAATAAATATGGAAGACGAAATCCTCAACATGGAAGATCCGGTCATTTTTGATGACAGCATTACGAAAATGGAATTGCACGAGTACCAGCCTTTCCTGCTCGGACCGTACGCACTACCATCGGAAGTACGCATTGCTGTACAGCACCAAGATATTTGTACTTTACCTTCGCAGTCATTTCTACATATAAGAGGCATGCTTACAAAAGCGGATGGTACGCACCCGACAACGACATCAATATCCTGCAATGGTATTCTTCACCTAATCGAGCGCATTACTTATGTACTCAATGGTGTCGAGGTAGACCAGACGAGAGATGTAGGCATAACATCTGCTATGAAAAATTACCTTTCGCTCACGCCAAATGAACTGTTTGCTGCAAAGATGGCCGGTTGGGCTCTCGAGGATGAATATAAGCTTCCGGTTTATGCCGAAGGGAAGTTCGAAGTTTGTGTTCCTCTGTCCATGCTTCTCGGATTCGCTGAGGACTACAAGCATATAATCATTAATTCGAAACAAGAGCTCGTACTGCTTCTAGCCAACACGCACATTAATGCAATTGTCGCAGCTGCAGAAAACCCTCAAGATGTCTCGCTAACACTACAGTCTATCGAGTGGATGCTGCCCCACATCCAAGTGAGCACCGTTGAGCGAGTCAAGATTTTGAAGAACATAGAAAATGGCAAGAACTTCGATGTGCCATTCCGATCCTGGAGCCTGGAAACTTATCCTGGCTTGCCTCATAGTCAGCGTATCAATTGGATAGTAAAGTCCAGCTTCGCTACGGAAAAACCAAGATACATCATCGTCGGGCTTCAGACCGGAAGACAGCTCAGTGCAGGAGTAAGTCGCTCCGTATTCGATAACTGTCAAATACGTAATGTAAAAATATTTTTAAACAGCGAAAGTTATCCGTACATTGACATGAACATGGATTTTGAAAGTGGAAGATTTCTTCTAGCATATCAAATGTATGCCAAGTTTCAGCAAGCTTACTACGGGCGGATACAGTCACCGATACTGAGTCCCGACAGTTTCAAGAACAAGGCACCGTTAATGGTGTTTGACGTTTCCAAACTGGATGATCGTATAAATTCAAACATCATCGACTGTAGGATCGAGATAACGATTAGCGGAAATATTCCGCCAAACACCTATGCTTTTTGTCTGATACTTCACGATCGGCTTGTATCGTACAATTGTCGAGACAAACTTGTGAAAATTCTTACATAAATACTGTTTCGTTTTCGATAATAATTTAGTTACGACCGAGCATTGATAGCCACAAGATGTTCTGCAACCTGCAAGGTTTCCAGAGCCAAAACGGATTCGTGCTCAAGGAAATTGACGTCACTCACGACGGCCGGACTCGAATCCGCAGCTTCCGACCTCCGTATCCGTGGAAACTACTAGACGAAAAAAGTAAACGGTCGAATGAATGGCTATGCAAATATTATCATGGACTAGAGTGGGACGAAGGAAAAATTCCGTACCACCAAGTGAAAAACACTATTGAAGATTTACTACTGCAAAACGAAATAATCTACGTCGCCGGACCTGAACAGAAGAAATGGCTACGAGAACTGTATGACGTCGGAGCAGCTGAAATTGTGGATATACAGACCGACTACGGTTGTCCTTCCCTGCGCAAGCTTAGTGCAATATACGCAGTGCAGCTACGTGACAAGTTTGAACGTGTCTGTGCCTGTACAAACTCGCAGTTAATGCAGAAATGGCACACACAATGTAGTAGGAGCCTGCATATATAAATGGCGTACCTACGTACGTGCCTTCAGTTGACGTTCTACCCGCAAGAAGATGTTTACGTTTCATCCTGCTAACGTGTACGTGAGCGCGAGACCTAGCTTCAGCAGTATCGAGTACAGCTACTGGGATTCCGGGTATCTACGTACATATACAGAAACCTGTGATGGAGGCGCTCAGCATTGGCGGTTTGCGCACTTTCCCGTGTCCTACGAACCGACTCAGCAGCTAGTAGATTGTTGCGAACCTGGAAACTGTGCCGTCTATCACATGAGACCACACACAATCCTTCCTGCTAGCATCGCTGAGGTAGTCGCCTCGTCTTCACGTGCAACACCCAACATGGTCGTGTTGCAACCTGTTGCGACCTGTGATGCTTCTACGCAGACGTCCAAACGGTGTGTGTCTCGTCGTCGCAGTTCTGGCAGTGAATCTGTCCCAATTAGCACTGAGCCAAAGCCCAGGCGTAGACGTGGTCACAGACGTCACCGACCATGTCTTGTCGGAGTTGTCGACGTTGCAGAAGATGACCAGCTGGAAACCTGTGTTCCTGATCGCGTGACCGGCGAACCAGTTGGAACCGGAGTTAACGTACCAGTTGGAACCGGAGTCGACGAGTCAGTTCGTGTGGCATTAAAGACTTTGCTTGTGAAAATGCTTGAATCCTTAACCTAATATGTATTTGTGTACTTTTTATAAATAAATGTGTAAAACTTGAACTCGTGTGTTTTTTATTTCTACAATTTTTAGGTACCTAATAAAAATTTTTTAAATACAGACAATATTTTGACTCATGTAGTATACCAGTAGACCACGGGTATATAAGCGAGGTTCGGACGACTGGACCCGCAGTTCACCTCTGGCCGCGGTGCAGTACGGACGTGCTCTCTCCATTAAGTTTCGTGAGATTTAGTTATGTCGACCGGAATAGAATGTTTACCGACAGCAGCGAGGACCTCAATGGCAGCAACGATGATGGAGACGGAGATCCCGATACCATTTGCAGAGGAGAACACGGTAGCGGAGAGCTCAATGACTGAGGTGTCGACAGCTGTGGAGATCCCGATACCTGCTGCAGAGGAGACAAAGATACGTGCTGTTTCACCATCAGCTGACATGTCATCATCAGCAATGGATTCTTCAACTAATGAAGAGCGTACATCGCATCAATGCAAATATTGTGGTGCATCAATAACCTGCAGTAGGTCTCTGACAATCTCTCGAGAGACATATAAGTGCGACAAATGCGATAAGGTTTTTTCGCATTGTAACAGTCTGAACAGTCACAAGATTATGTGCATAGGAAACGAATCAAGTGATAGTATGCTTCCATACCATCAGACATCATCATTTATTGCCTTACCTGAGGCGATAGTCAACAAAAGAGCAGTAGTCAATTGCCAAAACTTGAAGGACCAGTTTTGTTTTAAATGGAGTATTTTGGCAAGATTTGTCGAGGGAAGTCATCAAAACCGTGTTGATAAGAGGTATTATGCTTTGGAGAATAAGTACAACTTCGATGGACTGTGCTATCCGCCACCGTTAAATCAGATAAAAGTTTTTGAGAAAAATAACCTTGAAGTCTCAGTTAATGTGTATGCGCTAAATGAGGATAATAAGGTGTGTCCGATTCGGGTAAACAAACAAGAAAAAAAAAATCATTTCGATTTGTTGCTTGTGACAAGTGAAAGCGGTTCTGCACACTACTGCTACATCAAAAACTTTTCCCGACTTGTGAGACCCCAGGTTACAAAACATCAACATAAGATTTATATGTGTAAGATGTGCTTTAAGTATTTTGCTAATCGACCTCGAAAATCAGGACTCACAGCTATACAGTGTCTTGAACAGCACAAGATTAAATGCGGAAATAAATCTTAACCAAGACTTTAGTAATTTGCCTGTGTATTTTTTTGTACTTGTAGTAGTGTAGTATGTATGTAATAAAAGTTTTTTTTTAAAAGAACTTGCGGTGTTTTTATTTTCTCAAACCTGTCACTTTAGTGGTACTTTTTTAAAATATTAAAGTTGTTTGGTATCGGTCAGTGATCGAACCAAGGACCTTAGTCGATCTATTCAATCAGTATATTTATTGTCAATTTATTTAATGAATTTTGAACTTTTTCCCGAATCTCTAGCATTACAATTACGAATTACCAATATGTTGGTCTTGATGGCTTATAGGATGATGGTAGTAGAGGTTTTAAAGTCTCTTTAAGAATGTTGAACATGGTATATTGAAATTATTATTATTTTACATAAAATTAAACATTATTGCATCGGTCAGGTATCGAACCAAGGATAGGAGCGGATCGAATCAATATGTAAATTAATGGGTGATTTATTTAATGAATTTTAGAATTTTTCCCGAATTCCTAGCTAAATAATTACGGATTTTCAAGATAGCGTCCTAATTTCAAGATGGCGGACGTGGCGTCATGCTCACTGGCGAAATATATGCTTTGAAAAAAAGTGGTGGGAGTCAGTCTGCCAGCACCCACCACGAGGGGAAGGATCGGTCGTCATTTTTAATTTTTTTGCCTCTGTCGGGTTCGAACCGAGGACGGGAATCGATATAATCAATCAGAATTCTATTAAGTTAATTTTTTGATGAATTTTAAAATTTTTTTTGTTAAAATCGGATAATAAATAAAAAAGTTAAAGATGGCGACCGTAACGAAAATTGCAACGGTGACGACATAATCCAAGATGGTGGTCATGGTATCCTTATTCCTAGAAATGGCTTAACTGAGGCTTGAGTTAAGGATGCTTAAGCCAGTTTTAGGAATTTTCAGCCGCTGGGATTTTTAAGGACTAAAAACGGGAATTTTTCCCTCGAAACGGGAAATTTTTCCCTCGAAAAGAGAAATTTTTAATTTGTGGAATTTTTTGAGATTTTTTGGCGGAACTTTTTTCCACAGACATGGAAATTTTGGCGATTTTTGAGGAATTTTGGGCAAATTTTGCCCAATTTTGGCGGATTTTGGCGATTTTTGAGGATCAAATTCAAGGTCAAGGTCAAAGGTCAAGGTCACAACCATCCAAGATGGCCGCCGTGACGTCACAATCCAAGATGGCGGACCGACAATCTTCAATCCACCGCCTGGCGCCTGTTTCCGGACCGGCCAACCTATACTACTCCAGCCCGTCTGAATATACCTGTATACTGCACTCAAAACCTTATCGCGTTTTGTTTCCCCCCTTAATGTCTCAGCATCAAGAGCAGTTGCCTGCTCCACAAAATGTAAGTACTCAACCTCTACTGTCACTACCTGTTCAGCCTTACATGCCACAGGTAAAGGCAGCCTAGAGAGCCCATCTGCAACATTACACGTCCCCTTCACATGCCTCAATGTGTAATCGAACCCCGACAAAAACAGGGCCCAACGCTGCAGTCTTCCCGTTGCCATAGCGGGAACGCCTTTCTGCTCGCCAAAAATAGCCAGTAAGGGCTTATGTTCAGACTCTAGTACAAAATGCTTGCCCATTACGTATTGCGAAAATTTGTATACACCCCAGTATACAGCTAAGGCCTCCTTGTGAATGACAGAATAATTACATTCCGCTGGAGACAAAACCCTGGATGCAAATGCTATCGGCTTCTCCGTCCCGTCAGGATAGACATGAGCTAACACAGCTGCTATACCCCTAGCCGATGCATCACATGCCAACTTCAACTGTTGATTTACATCGAAATGTACCAGAACCTGTGGAGAAAGTACCGCTTCCTTTGCCCTTACAAATGCCTTCTCACAAGCCACTGATCACTCAAACACCTTACTCTTTTTTAGCAACACATATAGAGGACACAGCATGCTCGCAAACCCAGGAATAAACTTCTGATAATAATTGACCATGCCCACAAACGCCCTTATTTCCTCCATGTTCGTAGGGCGTGGCACCTCCGAAACTGATTCCACTTTGCTGGAGTCTTTGCGTATGCCCTCTCTATCAGTGATATGCCCCAAATAATGGATCTCCTTTACAAAAAACTGCATTTATCCCTATTCAGCTTAAACCCGGCACTTTGTAATTTCTGGAAAACCTGACGCAGGTTCTCCAAGTGTTCTGCCTCCGTAGCCCCTGTCACCACAATATTATCTAGGTAAGTGACAGTGCCCTTACATCCCAGCAACACCTTCACCATAGTTCGTTGAAAAATTGAGCATGCTGGCTTTGACCCGAATGGTAACCTATTGACAACAAATATGCCTTTATGCGTACTACATGCTAGCAATTTACCTGTTTCATTAGTCACTCGTAATTGGTTATAAGCATTTGACAAATCAATTTTTGTGAAATATTCACCTCCTTGCAAGGCTACAAATAGTTCCTCCACCTTAGGGATAGGATGCCTCTCCTCCTCTATGACGTCATTTAGGACCTTATAATCAGCACAAACCCGTATTTCACCATCTGGTTTTAACACAGGCACTAGCGGAGTACCCCAAGCACTGGTATCTACCTTGGTAATAGCCCCCTCCCTCTCAAGTCTTTCCTACTCTAGATCCACTTTAGCCCGGAATGCAAATGGCACCCTTCTGGGTTTCACAAACTTAGGTCTAACATCTGCTTTAATTCTTAACTCAATCTCTTCACGCAAGTAAGTGCCTTGACCCCCATTAAACAAACCTTTGAACTCAGTAACAACCCCTGAACAATGTCCTTGTTTGCCGCCATATTGTTCACACTTGTCATAATAGGTATTTTCAATGCCTTCATCAAATCCCTACCTAATAACGGTTTGCTGCTAGATTTTACCACTACCAATCTACCAACCGTACTAGTTTTCCCATAGGTCACAGTGACATGCATTTCCCCTTCCGGGTACAAAAGTTTGCCACTATACAGTTTTAATTTAACAGAGGTAGGCCACAAGGGGCACTCGCTCAATAAGTCATTATACATAGACAAGCGTATTACAGAGATTGCCGCACCCATATCTAGCTCAATTTCAATAGTTGCTGTATTGACCCTCACCACTACCATAATGGGGCTTGTTGCATCAGCCACCACATGGCCGAAAATTTCCTTTACATCCACGTCCACCAAATTAACAGCTATAGTGTTACTTACCTTGGCTGAGTGCCCTACCTTTAGGCACTTTTTACACTGCATTTGCTTATACTTGCACTTCCAAAAATTATGATTGGTTTCACCACATGCGTTGCACCGTCGTTCCTCTGTGCTGCGCCTCATGCTCCCGGACTGGTTATGTTGATAAACTGCTCCCCGCTGGTTCCGCTCGTTTCCCCGCTGAAAGATCCTCGCCGTCTCGACGTGGTGCACTGAACTCTGCAACTGCAGTGCTGTCCCCTCCTTCTTCACCGAAACTGCAAGTAGCTCTGCAAGTGTCCTGCTGGGCTCCTCTTCGCATAACCGATCCACTACCGATCCCGGCAACATACAAACTACAAAACGATCTTTCACAAAGTCCTCCAACCACTTGCGAAAATCACATGACATTGCCGTGTTTTTCAATCTAGCATACCATTCCGTCACCTTCTCCCCGTGACATTGATACAAGTTGTGAAATTCTATGCGTTTACGGAAAATGGAAACTGCCGGTGAGAACTGCCGCTTCGAAATCGCCACTAGCTCATCATAGTTCTTTTCCTTAGGTAACAAAGGGTCACACAGATCCCGTAATAACTTATAAGCAGTAGTACCAATAACCGTCAACAGCACCGGCACTTTATCAACATCATGTATATGATTCGCAATAAAGTATTGCTCTAACCTCTCGCAATGAATCTCCCAATCTTGTGATAACTCATACGTCTCAGTTGCTCTAACATTGATAAAAATTCGAACAGCTTCTTCTTTAGCCGATAATGGCGATCCCGCCGAAGAAACTCCGTTTTCGTTAACAGACATTCCGTCGCGGCCGGTAGGATATCCAGGCACATAAAATTTATCTAAACAATCTTCCAACAATTATTTTCCTCGTCGCCATTTGTTATGTACTCAAATAAGTATATTTCTTCATATATAAACCACTTTTATCACACGTTTATAACCCTAACGATACATGCTGCTTCATTACTTAACATAACAACATCCGTCCATAGATATCATAGATCTTTACAGACATCACAGTCTACATTAATACACTACACTCCTACAACTCAAAAGCTCTAACAGCTCCAAATCTCCAAATGCTTCAAAGCTCCAAAGCTCCAAAGTTTAATAGTCATTGGCTCCATCAGCCTATGACTCCAACAGTCTTTTGGCTCCAAAGCTTCAATTCTACGAGTCTACAAGACTCCTCCAACTGCCTACGAGTCTACAAAGCTCCAACTACTCCAGCAGCATTATGTTATAAGATTACAAGACTACTTGTTTACGTAGCTACAAGTCTACGAGGCTCCAAGACATAATGACTACGCGACTACGAGCCATGAGGTTACGAGACTACATGACTACGAGTCTTCAAGTTTACGAGACTGCGAGGCTACAGAGCTACGAAGCTTCTAGAACACAATTTACGAGACTGCGAGGATACAGGACTACAAGTCTACATGAGTACTTGACTACGAAGCTACAAGTCTAAAAGGCTCCAGTTGCTGCATCTGTCTTCGGCTGAATTTTCTATTTGGCTCCAACTGCTCCAGCAGCATTATGTTATAACATTACAAGGCTACTTGGTTACGTAGCTACAAGTCTTCAAAGCTCCAATTGCCACATTTGTATTCGACGGAATTTTCTATTTTGCTCCAACTGCTCCAACAGCATTATGTTATAAGATTGCAAGTCGACTTGGTTACGTAGCTACAAGTCTGCGAGGCTCCAAGGTATCATGACTACGTGACTACAAGTCATGTGGTTACGAGACTATGCGATTGCAAGTCTACATGCTTACGTGATCGCGAGGCTACAAGACTACAAAGCTTCCAGAACACAATGTTACATAATTACGAGGCTACAGGACTACAAAGCTTCCCGAACACAAGGTTATGTGATTTCAAGACTACTTGGTTACGTAGCTACAAGTCTACGAGGCTCCAAGGTATCATGACTACGAAGCTTCCAGAAGACAAGTTTACGAGACTGCGAGGCTACAGGACTACGAAGCTTCCAGGACACGAGGCTACGTGGCTACGAGACTACATGACTCTAACTGACTACAATAGAACCATTCAGTGGTGAGAGTTAATTTATGTCATGCAAAATAACCTGTTTAAAGTAGTGTCGATTATTGTCAACAGATGACATTACATGTTGCTAACAGGTAAATATTATTTAGTTCTTTTATGTGAGATGTGGGATGCTCACTAACGTTCGCAAATGAAGGATGGCTTCGCTAGACACTAAGGAGAAGGAAGTTCGTCTTGCATGTTGTGCTTCACAGATGTCTCATGGTATGTTATTTAATTGAGTAATGGTTGTTTATTTTTTGAATTCCATCTGGTAAAAAAAAATTGCAAGTGCTGATTCAGTAGCAGAAATTCTCGAATTAAATGTAACTCCAAATAAAATGTCAAGACTCATTAAGTAAAAAAAAATCTTTCATGCAGAGAGCGGTTTCTCAGAATAGACAGAAGCACTACTTGAAGAAACCACAGGAATAATCAGGAGCACACGGAGAAAACCATCATCATATTGACAAGAATAATCAGGAGCAAACATATTGACAAGGATAATCAGGAGCACACGGTGAAAACCATCACACTAATCTTTGATATCATTAAATAACAGAAAAAAATATTTAATAAATAAAATAAAACTACATTAATAAAAAATTTAAAATGAAAATAAAATTACAAAAAAATTACATAAATTCTGGCTTGTAATAGAACACTATCTTGGCTCAACATTGAGATGTTTACAAGCTAGCAGAATCTGTTCATATTTTTATTGTAATTTTGATCATAACAATAAATACATAGCTGCCAAAACACACAGACAATAGATTGAAGGGAATATTCATAGACTAGCTGCCCGACCCGGCTTCGCACGGCTATAATAATGGAAAAAAAATTAAGCCACCTCACCCATTTACAGTAATGGTAAATAAAAAAAATTCAGTGAAAAAATATTACAATGCTGTATAATGTACCGGAGAGAAAATGAATATTACCGATGGTTTCCCGACTCGTGCACGCAACGTACAACTGATGTACCCGTACTTCGCTACGGCAGTCTACAGGCAGATCACTCTTGCGCCACTCATTATACATGCCCCTCCTTGTGGGTACGCCACTACCGTGCGATGCCCGTTGCCATGGAGACGCAGAAGGCATGAACAATGCAAAATCCTGTTCTCATGCAGACAAAGTACCCACTGTTGCCTGGTTTTAACCACCCATGGCATCTAGTTTTCGGAAAATGTCATCCTGCGTAACATAAGGAACATTACTGTGAAGTTTCAAGTCTGTAAAATATATATACTTAAAAAAAGGACAATTTTTGATATTTAAAGTACCCGCAAAATTTCAACGGTGATGAGGACTGCACTAACAATGAAATTGTCGTTAACTTCTAGCGCCTGCGGCATCGTCAACACACACTTCATATGTATACTGCATGTTGTATCTAACCCCCTCCAAAGCATTTGATTCTAAATTGGACTTTTAGTAAGGATCCCTAATGTTATTGATAATATAATATAGCCTATAGCCTTCCTCGATAAATGTACTATCCAACACTGAAAGAATTTTTAAAATCGGACCAGTGGTTCCTGAGATTAGCGCGTTCAAACAAACAAACAAACAAACTCTTCACCTTTATAACATTAGTATAGATATACAGTTCCAAAGAGGTAGGTATTACAATTCTGTAGTCTGGAAACATGTTCCTTTACTGCATGCAGTTGAAATAAAATATAAGTTTCAATAAGCACCTGTACCTAACTAATAATACACCGGACTTTAAGAATTTATTTTATCTAAACATGCTGAAGCATAATGTCATTAAAATACAAAATTATGTTCCAATAAAACAACTATTTAGACGGTTGGCCCGAAACAGAATTCAGAAAAAAAAGAAATTTCTAAAAATAAACACATTAATACTCACATGAATACGCGCCAGTACACATGTACCACACTGGATTAAAGAAATTAAAGCTCTCAATTTAAATTTTGATTTTGCAGAGACTACATAAAGAAGGAGACCAAAGCTGCTGGCAAGCAGTAGTTAATCAGATCAAGTAAATCTGTGCATGCGTGAGGGGTTTGCGTTGCTAGGCAACACGAGGAAGGGAAACTACATTTATCACCAAGGGAAAGGGAAATTCTCGAATCAGGTGAGACGTCAGGGCCTAGCGGACGATTTAAAAGTTCGGTGGGCTTCCAGTACTGCGAGCTCAACTTCACCTCTAGTTATACCATTGTTATTTCGTGTGCTGCATTTTTAAAAGTTAAGGAAATAGTTATTACATATTATTTATCTTTTTTTTTAAAAACTACCTAGGGTGGTATTCAGAGAGTTCAGGTAAGGTAACAATACGACCATAACCTATCTCGTGGGCCGTATTCCAGAACAGGTCCAAACCGAAACCCAGTAAGGTAACAGATCAGCAAACATTTAAATAAAAAGGTGCCTGTGCGAGGCTAGAAACTGATTTCAGCTCATTCTAGTGGATTCGCAATCAGCAACATCGATACATTTTAATGATAGCAGCACCATCGCACAAAAATTGAACCACTTTTCTAATTTTCTCAAGTAGCGATAATTTAATGTTATGGAAATTCAAGTGTACGAAATTTATTGCATGATAGTTTCGCTACCATAAAGTTTTATTTGGCACAGCAATACGCTTGATACGTCCCCCGATGTTCAAGAAAGTGACTATATACGAGTTAATGGTGCCAGACGCGGGTCTAGCATCTGAACGAAATCACATCAAAAGTGAACTCTGAGCATGCGCGGAAGTTGGGGCAACAATTAGGTCACATATAGGACACCAAAATCCGTTCCATAATAATAACGGACTGACCGTGTCATATATAAGGGTTTGGGAGCGGTTTTGTGTACTTAGAGAACGATTAGGGTACAGGTGTAGAATATTCAACACTTAAACCCTTATTTTCGTGTCTTGGAATGTAGGCCTTAGACACAAATTTGCTAAACTTAACCATTCCGCAAGTTTTTTATGATCATTTCGATCTATCCGTCATCAAGTGGTTAGTGGATCTGGTAGCGTTCTGACTAGACACCCCTGATATAATTTTAAACTATATCGTACGTTTCCGTGGCCAGTAACGTGTTACATCTGATTAAAAACTGGTTCTTATTACCCTTGAAGATAGTTGCAACAGGGTATACTGTAACGACAGGCTACCATAGTTTTCATGGACGCGGTCTCAACCCACAATCCAGGAAGTAATCATTAGTTATATTTGTTGCTCTACAGTGAACTACGATGTTTTATCCACTGGATCTAAGAGACTAAGTAGTTTATTTTATAAGTGGTCATGTAATTAGTTGTTTTCAAATTAAATTCACTTAATAAAGCTGTGTCCGGATACATCCTTCAATTAACTACATGACCAAAAAATTTATATTATTCGTAATTACTGATATTTTAGAAATCATCACAAAGAAATCAATTCGAAAATTGGGAAGTAAGAATAATCAATAATAAGCCTTCAAGAGAAAATTCAACTCTGTAAAATAAATAATTAAGAAATCTTTGCAAAGCAATGAAATCGAAAATTGGGCAGTTAGAATAATCAATAATTAGCCTTTGAGTGATAATTTAACCCTGCCAAGTAAGGCATACTGAATTTTCTAAATATTTATATTAAATATGTTGTAGAGTTTACCAGTTTACCCTGATAGGGATAGTACCTAATAGAGTTCCAAATTAATATTTTTAAAACCCTTCTTTAAGATTTCCTTTTAAGAGGATTCATCATAGGGAAAATAATTCTGCTCTGCCTTTTCGGTAGTCTTCGTACGTGACGTGGTGGGAGGAAGGTTGAGAAAGTCAGTGGGGAGCAAGGCAGGCGAGGATGAGCTGTAAAATCAGCGGGTGGTCTGGGGTGCAGGGGGGGTTTGAAAAGGTCTTACAATGGGTTAGGTAAAGTGGTTGAGGATGACCTTGAAGAAGAAAAAAAAGGGGGGGGGGGAAGGTCCCAAAGTTTCTATTCCCTGCACCAGATTGTAGTTTTCTGTATCATCTTTAGTTACCGCCGCACAATAAATAAATCTGTGAATCATTCAAAGCTTTCCATAAGGTATCTGTAATGCATGATGTGATAAATGAAAAATAATCACATAAAATTTAAAAATTATATTCAAAATAAAAAAAATATGTCAAAACATTGTTTCATAACATATTATTTAGATTTAATACATTTGCGGACCTTTTATAATAGAAACGGGTACAACACTTCTCTTACAGATATACTTAAAAATCGCCTACGCAGTTGTGAAAGTAAAAAATGCATATAAATAGATATACAATTTTGTTGACTATACGTTTTTTAATAAATTCCATAACTAGTGAAAAAAACTTTGTGTACAATATTCAAACCATACACTTTACATAACAATAACACAATCTATAGTTGTGCAAATTATCTGTGTTAAAGAATGTTTGTAAAAAAATCCTACTAATATTATAAACGCGAAAGTTTGTAAGTATGGATGGATGTTTGTTACTCTTTCACGTAAAAACTACTGAATGGATTTGAATGAAATTTGGCCTACAGATAGCTTATAACCTGGATTAACACATAGACACCATATTAATATGAAATTCTATCCCTAAGGAAGTGAAAAAGTGATAATTTCATTTTATAACAGAAAAAATCATAGGTCATAGACATACAAATAGTGAGTGAGTGTCATTTCTCTATGTCTGACACACGTTCATACACATAGTAAGGTCTGGCAAATTAATATTTTTCTCCTTGGTGAGACCAGTCCGCTTAGTGGAGTTCGCAGCGGCTAGCAAAATAAAGGCGCTAATAACAGTTTTGTTCTTAACTTCGTCAATAGATAGAGTTGCCTTGAATTTTAAACGCACCATCGTTTGATGCGTTTGTCATGTCTTTAATTTTCGCTTGTTTGTGCCGTATGCGTTCCTATGCCATTCATCCGATTGCGATGAAATTTTGGTGATTAGTTATGCGCATGCCCATGAAGGTTACTGAGACGGTATAACTATTTTTCAATAGTTGGAGTACGAATAGTGTCAAAATATGTGTTTATTTCTTTTTATATAGCGACACTTCATCTGTTTTTGTTGTATAAGTGCGCATGCATGACACAATTTATTTAAATATAAAAGAGAGACAGAGATAGAGTGATATATATATATATATATATATATATATATATATATATAGTGAGATAGAGACGGAGAGATAAGTTGAGATAGAGCGAGGTATAGATAATGAAATGGGTTAGATAAAGAGATATACCTATAGATGTATAGAGCTATATAGAGACTTATTTATATAAGATATAGAGATAGTGGAAAGTATATATGTAGCTATAAAGAGATAAATAGAGATAGATAGATTCATAGATGTATATAGATGTAGATAGAGATAAATATATATAGAGAGATGGATAGATGATTTGTATAGGTATGTGGAACTACTTCAAACATATTACAAAACAAAACTGAATGAGGCATTGCAATGCAGGCCGAGCATTAGCTAAATAATGGAATCATTTCAATATTAGTAATCTCTTATTTTTAGCTTTTTTTATATATTGCTTTATAAAGTCTAAATTACATACAGACCAGGTAAATAAGTATAAACTGGCAGAACAACGTCTGTCGGGATCTGAAAGTGATTTAAATTAATTTTCACATTTGACATTCAAATCAAGAAGACAATTACTAACTACGCCCTGTGTTCAGCCCGGGCAAGGCCGGGTATTGCAGCTAGTATATCATTAACGTTTATTAAAGTACCAGACACTTTTGCATTAAAACAAATAATAAATAATAGTTTAAAAAACTAGAAAACACGCTTTTATAGAAAATTGAACTAAAAAATAGAAAATAAATTTTAATAAAACTGAATTTAAAATAGTGTAAAAAATGTATTTTATTTAAAAAAAAATAAAGCGTGGGGTGCATGGTGTCAATAGTTATAATTATTTTATTGACAGATATGAGTAGAAGGATTATCATTTTGATAATATATTAAAAAGCACCCCACGGTTTTTTTTAAATAAAATACTTTTTTTACAATATTTTTAATTCAATTTTATTAAAATTTCTTTTCTATTTTTTTAGTTAAATTTTCTATAAAAGCGCGTTTTTTAGTTTTTTTAAACTATTATTTATTTTATACTTTTTAGTTTGGTTTATTTATAATTTAAAGTGATACTTCTTTATCGACGTATGAAAGAAATTTTATAACAATGTAAAAAAACTTGATAGTTATTACATCAATTACTATTAAAGTAGTTTTTGAATAGATATTGGCTGCAGTTAAAATAAAATCGATAAATATTGTTTTATCTCAGGAGTGTCTCTAGATGTGGCTCAATTTTTTATTTATTACATGACTTTACTATTAAAGTGATGAGTAGATATTGGCTGCTTCTAAAATATATATCCAATATATCGTGTTGAAGAAATACAGTACTAAATAATTTCAATATACTGCTATGAAAATCAATATATTCGGGAAGTCATTGATATTTATTCTAAGTCAGCATATCTGATGGGTGACATCCTTTGTTTTCAAATGTCTCACAAAACATTTTCTCCCATTTGTTCCGGTCCGATTCCACTGTAAGTTTCATTTGCATGCAGTTGTACCAAACTACACTGGAGTATTCTAAGAAATGTTTTAAAATTTCTATTTTCTTTTTGTCTTCTTAGATTAGCAAACATTTACATTCTTTTTTGAAATCTTTAATCCACTGGTAAGCATTTGAGTTTCTGCCCGTGAATTTCTCAATCATGAAATCGTATGAAAATTTTCCCTAAATTTTGAGTTTCAGATATAGTTTTTTTTTCTTCAAGAAATTTTTCTAACAGTTTTTCCAATTTTTTATTTGATCCACTAGGTATAGATTCAACACTTTTTGTTTTTTCCTCAATTTCGTCGAGGTAAAAATCCTTAAACTGTATGTTTTGCTCTTTATCCAAATATATTTTTGATATATCATCTGTCAAACTTATCCATACTTTCCGTGTTTGATGTCTTTTATTTAATGATTTACTGACTTTGGCATAGTTTGGAATATTTTTAACTGTTTGGTGTAGATTTGCAGGTTGGTGTTCGAGTGTAATTTCAAAAATCTGCCATCAGGTGTAGCTATTGAGGTTATGCATATGGTGTTTGATTTCCCATCTGCTGTTGGTTTCACAGCAAAATCAAACTTCAATTTTTCCATGTTTCGTGAAATATTTGCAGAAAATGTTGTTTTATAATGATATTTCACTCTTCGTTAATTGGTAAAATGAAACAAAGGCGTGATTGTGTTTCTCTATTTAACGAAAGAAACAACATTTAAATCCCTTATTTCAGGTTTTTTTCTTCATATTTTTACAAATATAGATAATATTCTCTTCAAGAAAGTATTTTGTTCACAATAATCATAACCCACTCTCACTTTTCATTTAATTAAATGTCACAATATTTAGTAGGCTTTGTTTATATCGCACCAAAGACAAACTGAAAGAAAATAGTTCGCACATGAGCGAAATGCGAACTCTTTTCTTTCAGTTTGTCTTTGGCGCGATATAAACAAAGCCTACTAAATATTGTGAAATTTTATAAATTGACAAAAATCTTATTTTGCAAATTGAATAATGGAATAATCTTATCAAATTAGTGTATTGTCATCGTTCTTCGATAAATCTACAAAGTTTGAATGAAATCTGGCCGTTTAAAGTGGGTCAAAATCGCACCCAAAGGAGTCGGTTACAAACATACAAACATAAAGGTGAAGCTAATATAAAGCATGTAAAAATAAATCAATTATACTTATTTTGTAAACTTGTATTATTACCCTTTATTTTATTTGTTGAGAGAAAAACATGAAACTGTAAATTATAAAACCATTACAGAATGGCAATTTTAATTGTTAAAGATATTAACATTATCAAACAACACTTTAAAATAAATATCGCGCGCTTTCACGGTTTTTGTTTTGCCTTTGGGTTCTAGCCGCGTCACATTGGAAGTTATTTCGACGTTGCGGAGTGCATTGCAGCCTCTATCTTTAGGGAAGCAGCAGCAGTCGTTTCTTACCTACTGTCAGTAACAGTAAGTAGTAGGTTACTGACGAACAGTAGGTAGTAGGTTACTGAGAGTAACAGTAGGTAAGAAGCGACTTATGCTGCTGCCCTGAAGATGGAGGCTACAACGCACTCCGAAACGTCGGAAAGAACTTCCATTGTGACGCGGCTAGAACCCAGAAGACAAGAACATTTATTAAAATGTTTCTAGTTGATTTGATAACTTAAAGTATTTTAATAAATTCTTGATTATTACCATAATGTTCCTGATTTGTTATGAAGTCGCTTGAAATCTCGATTATCAATGACTCCGACATCTTATCATGTTTATCATTGGCCAAACATTATTAAATTTGCAAGAGGAATTACCTCACAGAATGTGCCAGCCAATTTCAAACTTACCATACATAGTTTATCAAATACAGACACAAATACAGACTTATTAGTACCTCTGGCCTGCGCCTCTTTTTCCTGTATGCTGATAAAAACAATCTGGCTTTGCTAGACTTCCGAGCCATTGATAGCTTCCTTCTTCTGGCGAGTTGCGAACCTCAGTTTTGGGACAGCTCCACAGCAGGTAGTAACCCCCACCCCCTGCACTCTTCCCTATTGTTGTTGTCAGGCTCGGGCAGAGTCCTGCGCCCAGCAGGGGTCAGCTTAGCAGCTCCACAGGGGGGAGGGCTCTCGCTGTCTACACCTCTTCTTCCCTTCTCTGCCTCCCACCCAGTTTCCCGCGCGACGATCATCTTTTTGGCCCAGCAATGTGTGCATTACTTTAGAAATACATAATTTTCATCAAATATCTCAATTACGACAGTGAAAACACAGAAAGAAATTTATTTTATAAGGTTAACACTATGTTTCCAATGAAAAATATTTATGAAATATTCAATTAAAACTTCTGAAAATCACACTGAAAACAGCTCAGAAACAGTACTTTCAATGCGGGATAAAACTTATTTAATCACAAAAATTTAAAAAAATTATTCAATAGAAACCTTCCTTATACCTTTCTATATTTTTCAAATTTTTTTATTTCTTTTCAGTATTAAAATTACGCCATTGAACCTTGGAACCGCGAGACCCTGCAGCACACAATTTTAGCAGCTGTGATGAATCCTCTTAAGGGGTTGGGGTAGGGAGGGGATAAATGTCATATTGGTAGAGACCTGCAAAATTCGCGGTTTCGGTGGCCTTCAGGATAGACTGCACATACCCCTGTACACTCTGGAAAATAACGCAAGTTCATTGGCTGCCGACTTGTAAGTCGTCTCAGCTGGTTTGTCTGTGATTCGATCCTTCTTTGTTTGAGGGTTTATAACTGGTTGAGATTCGTCCAGATGAACAGTAAGCCAATAGCAAAATTATCTAAGAGTTATACGTGTTTGAATTCTAGCCTATCACCGAATTAATCCACGAATTTTGCAGGTCTCTACATATTGGTTGTAAAAGGTATTATGCCATTATAATTGTCTATCGTTTAATATTAAAAATTATTCTCCGTTAATAAAGAAATCACAATGTGATTTACAAAGATAATAAACTAGTGTATACTGACCAAATTATTACAGTTGTAGTCACGCGAATTTATGAATTCAAAACTAAAGTACGATGACTTTACAGGGGAAACTATTAGCAGTAGCTAGTCAATATTAACCTCGGGCATCACATTAAACTATATATTATGCTTTAACGATGCAAAATTTTAAACTTAAGGATCGATCTTAACACGCCATCACGCTAGCGCTCTTGCATTTTACTTTTAGTCTCTAATTTCCTCAACAGATATTTACTATCTATGATATTTAGCGGTAAAATGTACATATTTATAATAACTTGCGTGACGTAATACAGCTTAAAAAGACTTTTGATAAATATTTTGTGGGGAGATTGGTGAAAAAAAAAAACATTCAAGATTTTTATTTATTTTTTTCGGAAATATTGACGAAATATTTTTGTCCAGAAACCTGTTGATACCAAGATGGCATAATTCGATCTGAAACTTACCCTTCCCCCTTGAAATTGTGTTGCTTTACGGGGAAAATGCACACGCCCTAAATAACCAAAGTCTAAGCTGCCAGCATGGGGAGTTACATTGAAGTGTCAACACAAGTGGACTTGAGCCGCTCTGGTCCCGAGGCCAAGTCGTTGCGTCTGCGCAGTCAGAAAGTTGCGGAGATTGTTTTATTGGACATCAGCATACCTAAGCCATGAGAAGAATTGGGGGGGGGGGGGGGAGGTGGGTTTATGGAAGGCTCGGCTCATCTGCGACGGACCGCGACTTTCACCGCGCGCAGTAACTTGGCCGCGTCCAACTGGTCACTTCCGAGTGGTCTGTGTGCATGTGTGTGCTTACGTAACGGGTACTGTTACGATGACCCAGTGACTGGCCATCGCTGTCATGTCGGAAACTGGCTTGGACGCGATGGCTCCGTCCTTTTTCCTGGTAGTGACTCAATCGGCCGTGCGTTAGTATGAGATCACTCCTCCAAACACAATCTCCAGCCTCGTTAAATATACACATGAATCAAATCTTATGCACAGTAGGCGCTTGTTACCTGAAACGATGAAATTACCCTTAAGCAAGAGCTAAATCTCAAATTATAATATACAGATTGTCCCTCAAATAATTTTGTTATTTCAATGGTATATCGTAACAGTTTAATTTAGACTATTTACAACAAACCATACATAAAATTATAGGTAAACTAACCTAGTTATTCTTACAAATGTTCAATATGTGCACCTTTAGTTATACGGCACACATCCAACTTAAAGTCCAATTATTCCCACGCTTTGGTTAACAAGTTTGGAGTAATGGAAGCTATAGTCTTTTCAATTCTGTGTCTCAACTCTGGAAAATCATTAAGAAGAGACAGAACGGAGACATGATCAATTATAAAGCCCCAAAGGAAAAAAATATATGGCGTTACTATGTCAGGTGAACGTGGAGTCCAGCGAAACATATTTCTGTCGTCCAACGGTCAGGGAATTTGACGTCCAGCCACTCTCGTACAAACAGATTCCAGTGGGGAGGGGCTCCATACTGTTGCCAAATAAAGTTTGCAGGTTCACCCTGTACTGATTACGGAAAAAGCCATCCTTTACGCTGCATGCAAGAAAACAACAAACCAATATTCGCGAATGCGCTTATTTAAAACTGTTTGAGATACTTTTTAATTGTGACCTTGAACCAAAACTCTACAAACTCTACAAACTCTACAGTTGATACTATTAGGTACATTTTATACCTGGGACGTTATTTTATGTGCATACTATATATTAATATTAAAATTTTAGAATTCTTGGAAAATTCAATTTGTGCACAAAATATAAATCTGGACTACTACTTGGTATCCTTGTTCAAGAACAAATTAAACGTTGCCAGACTTTCAGATATAATGCAAGGATTGTAACAGGGGTGGAAAACTTACGTTCTAGAGACATTATTTCGGTTATGGCATTTCGTAAGGAATCTTCCAAACACTTTACTGGCGTAGCCGACAACTGCACTGCTTCGCACAGATCCCCTGTTCGTTTTTGTCTTTCCCCAGGGCTTACACGGATCGAAAATTGAGTTTAAATAATTTCAACGTATTATCAAATTTAAATTTTGCTCTTTGTAAATGTTTTATTATTTCTATACAATTAATATTAATAAATAACGCAATGTAGGTCTTTAGCCATGTCTGTAGGTATCAGGTATAGACTGCTTAAAATTTACTTTTTTTTAATAATAAACCAAATTAATTTTAAAAACTAGGACGGATATAAACGTTATAATCACAATAGGATTAAATTAAAAAAAACCGAATAAAAGGAAGTAAGTAACGAAATATAAAAAATAAAAAGCATTTAAAAGAAGGTTATTTAGTTGCGAAGTCTGTCATATAAACAACTATTTATGACTCTTCTTAGTACTTCCTACCTATATGTACCTATAGGTACCTATTTACAGCAATAATATCAAAAATAAGTTCTACACATATTCACCTACCTATTGATAGGTATAATGACAAACCCAAGAAAATACGTCGAGGCTGCCTTTGTCATCTCTATTCCCAATTTCAATTTAATATAGCAGCATAGAAACGCTAAAGACTATATTTATTTACGTACCGAACATAATTTTAATTAGTAACAAACTCATAAAACCGCAGAATTTCAGTGTATTTCGGGACAGGGAATGGCAGCCGCCACGGATTTTCTTGGAATGGTCATTGTATTAATAGGTAAGTGAATACGTGTAGTACTTATATTTGATATTATTGCTGTGCATACCTGTACGAGAAACAAAACAGATACATAATGGTAGGAATCACTACGAGAAGTCATAAATAGTATTTTATATGACAGACTTCGTGACAAATCAACCCTTTTCATAAAAATAATTACTTTTATCTTTCGTCACTTACTTCCTTTTAGTCGGCGGTGTTAAAAAAAATATTATTTAAATATTATTCCATTGCAGCGTTTACAACCATCGTAGGTTATTTCAAATGTTTTTAATTTTTATTTTTAATTTAAACTTTTTAGAGAATTCTTTCCTTACTGTATAAATATCTGTCTATTTGGCTGCTCTTCTGTGTGTTTCGTGTCTTACAAAATATTAAACCCCTACCCTCGTACCACCATTTTATGTTTTTTTTTGTATCCCCGTGCGGCTTACACCGTTTAGTTGAGTGATGTTTTGAATTGCAATATTTTTAAGATATCGCAAACAGCAACTGTTTTATGTATTCGTATAATAATAAATAATTGTAGGAACAAAGTTATAACAATTAATAATAAAGCGGTACAGATTCAAAAAATTCTGCCGGTATGCCGATACAACTGTTGCCGATTCACCGATTCCAAACCGATACAGGAGAAAATACATTTATTTAAAATATTTAAAATATTTTACTAGATTACCAAAATAACTCATTCTAAGAAAACCAATGCACTGCAAATGCACATGTATTTTATTTTATAAATGGAACATAACCTCTCTTTTTTTAACTCGTATTTTTAGCTTGTTTTCCTTTGATTTAATGCAGTTTGTTGAACATATGCCATTGCACTGCAATGGCTTATGTCCAAAAATTGCATTAAATAAAAATTCCCCATTGCATGCTTCATTTAAAGAACATTGATTTAATTTGTTTGTTCATGACCGTTAGTTGCTTATTAAAAAGGAATTAACTAATAGAGGCTGCAAGATTTAGTTTTTACTTAGTTATATAAAATAAGATTTTAATTAATAGGTAACTATGAAAGTTATTATTTCAGAAAATACGTAGTTTTAAATAACGAATTTAATAAGGGAATAAATAAAAAAACAAAATGAAATTTAATACTAACTTATAATATAAAGTATATTTTTATTTAAGTATAATATTTATTGATTTTATTTATTTTATTTTTATGGAAAAAATAAGAGCTCAAACATGGTTTACTAGCATATAGCTTCCGACTTTGTTCTTTTGCTCTATCATCAGACCCCCACCAATTCATATACAGAAGCAAGAAAAAAATTTTCATTACAGTGCTCCTGTCGAGTTAACACCATAACGCCTACACCGTTTTGGAGATGAATGGGAACATTCGCCTTTGCACACACAAACAACCTCCCACCCTATACGCATTCACCTTTCCGTTCCATCGTGGGTAAGAAAACAATATGTAGAAACTAAATTTATTTTTATTTAGTATAAAACACTCTTTACTTAAAATTTTGTGATATAAATCCTATATTTTAACACACAATATGAGGTAATTGACTGATTTTTGTGTAACGTTTTCCATTTTGGTGTTACGCGGTGTATTGACTTTAATTTCGCTATTATTTTGATTTTATCACTATTCACCATGTAATCACGCCTCTAAGTAATTATTGTGATGTGGATTAACCTGTACAATAACCTGTACCTAAGTAATCTGTACAGTAACCTGTACCTAAGATCAGTCTTCTATTCGGTATTTTTCTTTCGTTAGGATTTGTTAATGTAGCGCTGATTGATTTATTGCACCGGTTTTGAAACAAACACTTTACCCCGATCGAGTGCTCGAAAGTGAAATTGTGGGCCCCGCTCCACGCTTCTAGAAGTGTTTTTAGGGTCCCTGATTGTCGGCGAGCACATCACGAGGGCGTGAGTTACTGACCCGGTGACCCCGATGCGTCGCTAGGGGTCCGTGAGTGGCGGAGGGGTTGCCGCAACCCCCGCAACGCCCTCACGACGCGTGATGGACGCCGGGTAATTGGCGGTTCCGTCTCGTCCTTCGAGCCCGCCGCGCTCCGGACTGAGTGAGCTCTGTCGCAACTATTGCTCCAGCTCACAAGCCGGGGATTCACCGTACCACCCCGGAGAAAGGGCGGAAAACAACGTATTTAAGGCAACGATGGTTTTACTAAATTATTTGTAAGTTTAGAATTTAAAAAAAGAGCGTGTGTAACTCAGTACACGCGATAGAAGTGAAACTTCTTTGGCATTTCAAACTCCGACTTGTAAGTATTTTTATTGTAGGGGTAAAACGGCAGAGGGAGAGAGAAATAGAGAAATAAGACATTTTTCTAAATAAAAATTAACTAACAAACTGTTGCCCTCTGCCTAAATACTCCCTTAATAGATACCAGCAAGTCGAGGTGGCGTCAGGCGCAGGCGGGTCCCTACCGCCGCTACCCGCCTTCCCTGCACCATGGCAGGGTTCAACCTGAGTCGCACGCCGCCACGTGGAGCCCGCTCAAGGCATGGCGGCCTGACAAGTTATCTGCACTGTTCGCAACCTATTCTCTGTCCTTTCCGCGTCAAAAAGGCATTGAAAGACTGTACACTTAGTGTGTGCAGAGCCGTTGCTATTGTTGAAAACCGACAAGCCTGGTTAACCTGGGTGTAGCTACCTGTAGCCTAGCCACGAACCTGACTACCGGGGTAGTGGTCAGTGGGTGAGCCAGTGCAAGAGTGTTAGGCTACTAGAACTACATGGCGATGACAGGATTCCCGTCGACATTTTCCACCACCGCGTCCCCCCAAAGCTTCGTGACAGTCTGCGAAAAAAAAAAAAAAAGCGTTAACGCACACACGAAGAAATAGACACAAGCACTCTGTAAGGGTTGCGCTCCCTCCCAAACAGCAGCAAGCGGCCGCATCCAAGAAGCCTCAGGTGAAACCCCTGTTCGTCTTCCTCGACCAGGGACACCAGTACCCACTGGTGAACACCGCGCTGCGAAACGCCCTTCAGGAAAGGTTCACTTGACAGAACCGCGGCCACGATGAGCTACCGATAAACACGATCACCATCCCGGAAAACCAGCGCGCCATTAAGGGGCCCGCCTCGGCAGAGGTTTATGTGTGTAAGTGAGGCGAGATGATAAGCGCGACGCTCGCTGGTGCTTCTAGCGCGGTATCGCCTCTAAACGCAAGGCTCTGAACTGATGCGCAGTCTTCTCGTGGTCACAGGATAACTGTGAAATTTTAGCGGTGACAGTAACATTATATTGCAGATAAATGAAGATAAAGGTGTAATGCAAGTCCCTTAAGTGCTTTCAAGAATCTTTACCGGTTGTTTTACGCCTAAAAATTACTCTGAAAACGCGCTTCAGCCATTTTAACTCTTCTTAAAATACAGTTTAAAAACTTATTCCGAAATCAAAAGTACTTTCCGGCCCTCAGCGAACTCCTAAATGCTTTTCGTAAGCAGACTCCACCCGGATGTCTTGAGTAGTTTATAAATCGCGTTGTATTTCCTGAAGGTCTGCACACCGCGTGTGTGCCTGGGTAGGCGGAGCTCTTAAGGCCCTCCAGGTCATCGGTGCGCTGCACTCTGTCCTACCAGAGCTGGACGAGATGCCAAACAAGTTCATTCTGCGCGGGGTGCACCGCCACACACCTTTCGACTTCCTGCAGCAGCAAACCTGCCCGTCCTGAACTACTGGTTCTTAGAGAACCGGCAGAAGCGTGAAAAACGCGATGCGCTGGTAACAGAGGTCCCTCACGCCTGCAGCACGGAAAAGATCGACGCCCTACGAAAATTCGCCGGCGTCATCATTCGGGTCGATGATTACGGACGGCCCAGTGAACCCAACCAGTGCATCAATTGCCAACGGTTTCAATCACGTTGATAAAGGCTGCAATGCTGCTACTGTTTGCATGTATTGCAGTGGCGAACACAGGGCAACAAAATACTCAAAATTGTTACCAAAATGAAATTCAGGACACGAATCACGCAAATACAGCGAAACAACTAGTCGAATCATCCGGAAGAGTAGTTACAAACAGGAAAGTTAGGGGCAAACATTGAATAAAAATACATCAACGACACAAGCACCAGTAACGGAAGGCCCTGTAAATACGTAAGTGTTTTATGCATCTCAGATTGAACATAGGAATAAACCTAGTTTTAGTTTTAATGTTGGAAATACACCAGTTATTTCCCGGAATAATTTCATTGGGCTTCTGGATCGTGGCCAATTAATTCCTTTCCTAAATTGTGCTTTGTGTTGTGCTGTTTTGTATATTAGTCATCACGTTAGAAAATTAAAGAAAGAAGATATAACGCAGGCATGCACAGTGGCTGTCTCACTCACTAAGTAGTTTATTTCATTTACTTGTCACTACTCTTAATTAAAAATATTTCCTATATTTTTATTCGTACAGCTTTCTGGCATTTGCTGTTAAGTAAAAAATTTTCTTTATTTAATAAACTTTATATTCCAGCTGTGAAATGTTACGGAAGTAAAATTATTTATAAACACGCGGGACCATTTGCCGCTAAGAGATACCAGCAAATAAATATACAATCAGCATCAAAAAAACAGAAAAATGTAAAATGTTACTTAAAAGTTTGAAAGGCTATTAAATCTACTTAAAAAATAAATAAATGTATACATTTTTGTTTAAAACTGTTTTTAAAAAGGCCTGAGCTCTAGACTTCTCGTCGGCTACTGCAAAACAAGGATCCCAACCTCTTCCAGATAATTTCTTACAGTTAATGTGGTGTGGGAACGAGCCTTGTCGCGCACTAATGTGAACCCACACGGGACCATATGATCTTGTGTGATCTCTTGATGTATCGAAGAGCAGTCAGCGATCCTTCTCTGCGAGCACCACCAGTCCGGAAAACCCGCGCAAGCTTAGTCTTGTCGATGGACTTGCATGAGCCACCTCCATATCCCTCTGTCTCCTCAATACAGGCAATCTATATACTCTCATTCGCTTGTTGTTTTGCAGAGTAGACACAACCTCGTCTCATCCGAGAACAGCACAGTCCTCGAGAGTCCAATGAACGGGGAACCACACATAACTTAGAAACACACAACTTAGAACAGTCATAACTTAGAAACCTCGAAAAATTCCACGTAACTTAGAACTGCCATAAGTCAGAACGATCATAACGTAGAAACACGTAACTTAGAAACACGCTACGCAGTACCACACAACTTAGAAACGTCGTAACGTAGAAAGTGATAAGTTAGAACTATCACAAATTAGAAACTCATAACGTAGAACTGTCATAACTTAGAAACACGTAACTTAGAAACACACAACGCCGAAACACATAACTTAGAAACACACAACTTAGAACAGGCATAACTTATAAGATTCTATCGTGTGTGTTTCTAAGTTGTGACAGCACCTCCAATGAACGGGCGAGCTGTAACTTCCCTGCGATGTTGTGCCGTCAGTTTCTCTCAACCATCTTTTAACCGTAGAAAGGCTTACTGCTGTCATGCGAGCTGTGTAGAGCTGTTTTTGCAGCTCAACAGCATATAAAAACCAACTGCGCAAAGACGTCGAGACAATAAAACGAACGTTTCTTTCAAATGTACAGCGTCGTCGTCCTATTCAATCCTCCGGATGAAGCCACCAGTCCTTTGAAACTGTTTGGATTAGATGTATTGGCTCGGGAAAACTTACGCTTGAAACCTATTTTCATAGATGTGCGATTATTGTGTATGTTTGAGAAATCTTGAGATGAAACCACATTTACAAACTTACAGAAAAAAAAACACTCAGATAACACTAGTAACAAAATAACGAAATAAGCAACTCAGCGTTTGAGAACGAGCCTCAAGGAGATGGGTCATCAGTTATTTAACTGAAATTAAAAATTTTTGGAAACAGACTCTCGGATTATTAAAGTGTCCCCATTAGAAGCTTTTCTTTGAAACATCATTCTAAATATTACGTTGGGCCAACGCAGAAATCTATCTAATATCACGTGAGCCTAACTTTAACCCCAGAGTGAATTTTATTTCGTCCCCTAAATAATAAAAAAGAAATACCAACTACGTAATGCGTAAGTTAACTGGACGTTATCTTTGTGTTTAGTTTTTTTGAACTAAAAAAATTACTTTGAAAAATGCTATTGTGTTATGTGTGGTCCTAATATTATTTTTAAATGGTCTTCAAACGCTTACACAATCCCGACCATTAAATTCGGTTATGCTAAAGCTGGTTATAGCGGAGGCCACGAGCTCTGTGGATGTAAAACACTTTAATATTATTTAATGCCTAAATGTGTTATTGTCCTTAACCTTTCCTTCCTCATCACATAATTTCATCTCTGTCTAAGGTCGGCCAAGTATGTGTTAGTCATACTCAGTTTACAGCTGTTCGCTGTACATTCACTCTATTGTTATTTTTAGATCTCACTGCCTTATGCCGAAGACAGTCATGCAATACGTTATGTTTACATTTCTCCAACGTATCTTATATTTTCAAATGGAAGCCGTCACTTTATAATGTAGCTATCCTTCATCAGGTAGTTTACTTAATTATTTTACTAATAATTCCGCAGTTTTTTCCTTTGATTAAAATGGGACTTGTTATACAATTAAGGTGGACAGTTAAAAAAAAGTTTTCATAAATTAAGAAAGTTGTTTATTCACTGTTTTAAAAACTATAACTGAACTTTTCTTTTGAACTCTAGTATGCACATATAACACATATTCTTATGATATATAGATATGTAAAGATAATTTTTTGTGTGGTTGTTGTTGTAAGACTATTTTTAGGATTTCCTTCATTTTAAATTCATTTTAAAAAATCTTTGGATTTAATAAAAGTTGGGAAGAAAAATTTTCAGCCATTGATGAATGTAATCATTGTTAACTTTAAAAGTGTTTAGGTTAAACGATTATAATGAGGATAATGTTTAAATTTATTTAACAGAAAACATTATTTGTATCTATAAGTACAGGCCTGCCACAATTTTGTAAATAAAATTTTGAGCATTGGTTAAATTATTAAAAATTTTACTTTTTATTCATTAATTACCACTGCAATTATCTGAATTTTATATAAAAAAATTCTTACACCATCTTTTTACACTTGTTTGATTTATTTTTTTTAATATTTAACCAAAACCTACAGTACAAATTTTGAATAAATTTTATGTGTCAGAAAGTCATTGGACTTACGCAATTCTCGAATTTCAATTTGGACTCACCCGAATTAATAAACTTATAATTATTATAATAATATTTTAATTGAAGTCAGACGGCAGCGTAGTAAAATAAAATGGGGAACGAAAGTAATTTATGGCTTTAATTAGTAGCTTCAATGTCGCGATCATTACCTGAGAAAGAATTTGCAATTTTAAGTCATAAACGCATATACTTTGTAATACATACTATGGAACTTATCGTTCAATTTTTTTATTAACTAACGGTTATTTGTCATTGCAACCCCACTTATTTTTTACATCCAGACTACAATAATTTAATTTACAAAATAAATAAACTTATAATTTCTAATGAATATGTTTTCATATCCTTAGTTCCTTTCCTTCAGCGTAACAAGGTGAGATAGCAACATTTAACGCGGGAAAAGATTGACGTAGTTCCCCGCTTGCCGCTAGATGTCACCACGTACTATAGGTTCGGCGGCTTCGTTAAATTCTAATTCGTAAACCAGATCATATAATTATATTTTATTAATATAATATTTTGCATTGCATGTATATATTAGAGGTAAAATATAGTTCCAGAATTAGGTGGGCGATTACACAAGTCTGTCTTAGACAACGGAAGAAATTTTTTGAATTGGCTGAGTCCGAATTTGTTTTAACGAACCCTTGTTCATTTCTCCAGGAATCTCCACACGACTAATATTCAACTTTGTGTGTGTGTGTGCTGTGCGCATGCTGTTGTGAATGCAGTCCAGCCTTAGACTCGTTCTACAATGAAATGGAAATGGAGACGTATTTCAGGGAACAGAGTACGTATCTAAAATGACAGCATGCGGACCCAGAACCGTGCGGATCAGTTCGGCAATGCTCGCTCAGTTCTTCCGTTTGCGTTAATCCGTGTGACCAATAGAAGCCGAGTATTTGACTTCGGTGGTAGCCATGTTTTTTAAGTTTTAAATACGCGAAAAATTGTTTCAAGCACAAGAATACCTATAGTTCTAACATCAC
Source organism: Bacillus rossius redtenbacheri (assembly GCF_032445375.1). Taxonomy (NCBI): domain Eukaryota; kingdom Metazoa; phylum Arthropoda; class Insecta; order Phasmatodea; family Bacillidae; genus Bacillus; species Bacillus rossius. The sequence goes on from NC_086336.1 coordinate 19,795,654, forward strand.
TTTGCCGTTAATTTTTACTAAACATGTAAATCCTGACCCTTTTTTGTCTTCGATTTTTATTTTTTAAAGTTAAATTAATTTATCGTAACCATGGAATTCAATCCCATTGGTTTCCGTTTGTTACGTTTCCTTGCATTATACAAGCGACAGACGATAGTGAAACTTAAGTAGGCTATCTTGCGGGTTCGGATCCGGTTTCCATGTCATTGTAGAACGGGCCTTAAGGATCGCTGGATCGGCCACAATCAACATAAGATTTTCACAAGCATAACACAGTTCAACTACATGTAATCCAATATGACTAGCTACAACCGTACATTACGACAAGCATTTTCACAAGCCTGGTATTAGCATTAAGTAGAGTTCGCTCTAGGTAAACTCTTGCTTAATATGACATTGCTAAAACCGTGATATGTTTTTGGCCAATTAGGAGCTCTGAACTTCCTGCTACGTCTTCATTTGTGCCGAATATTATTTCATTTTATTTACTACGTTCGCACGATGGAGTTACACTATGAATATTACGGTCCAATTTACGAAGGAAAAATATTCTTAATTTAATTTTGCGATTCCTGTGCTAAAATGTAAATGATCCTGTTAACACTAATTTATTCCTGAAAAATACACACTATCATATACAGCAACATTAAATTTCAGAGGCTAAAAAACAAATAAACAAAGGAATGAGTTTATGTATATGTACGTTGTAGACAGGCCAATGTGCTAGTTTTGTGGTGTGAAAGAGTTTGATAACATAACTTCAATGTGTTAATACTGTGTTGATTGTGGCCTGGCCTATGCGGGCCCAAGTGTACGTATTTTACTTACGCCTTGGTTATTATTGTTTATTTTTGTCAATAATTAATCTCACGAAGACAGGAATAAGGTTACTCAAATGTTTTCCATAATTTCCCCAAGCTTCATTGTATGATATATGTATATCAAAATAAATAAATATTATGAATACATTGACTATTACAAGTAAGATATTATTTACAAAAATATTAGTTAAAACATTTTCCAGCTCAGAAAAGTTTACGTTTTTACTGCTGGAGGGTTTAGTGGGCGTTCCAAACAGAAGTCCCGCCCGGGTGGAACCGCGATACAACGCCAAGTTTTACCGGAAATATCGTTTCAAGAAATATTTACAATTTCGAAAAAATTACGTTTATACAGGCTGTATCTGAAGAACCGAAGCTGCGACTTCAGCCACAGTATCTCGGAAAATGAGCACTTCGGTCACTGGGATGGAAATTATTGACTTCTAGCAGTTCTCTAGGACCGGTTGGGAAGATCGTAGTAGCCACTTCCCGTCTTATATCAGACATGTGTTATCGGAAATCGTATTTCATTTACATTATTTTATTTGTTATTATAAATTCATATGTCATCAGTGAATTCATCATATGTTTTAATTTAATATTTCACGTCAACTATTCAGTAACTCAAACTATGCACTCCAGCTTGGCCGAACAGAATCCTTCTGAAGTTATCCATCGTCAAGGGACGTCCTGCTGCTCGCGAGGGCCACCTTTCCTTCTTCCTGGCCAATAGGGAAGCTGTATTTCAAGGCTATGCGTATATTAAAATTAAAATAATTATCTAAAAAAAATTATAAAAATAATAATTTTAATTTGATTAATCCATTCACCAAACACAAATATTTAATTAGATAAATAAACTCTGCCCACGAATATGAAGTTTGGCTGCGGGGGCGGAGCTCAAGGTTTTTTTGATGAGTGCTGATTGGTGGACCGGGAGAGTCCGTGGCACCGACCTAGCCTCCTCGAGGGCCGATGTGCGCAGTAGGGACGACAGTGTGAATACTGCCTCGAAGGCGGACCGACGCCGGCACCATCCAGTATCTGATCCAGTTCTGGGGCCTGAAGCGTCAACTCCAACCCCAGGAGCTGCATCTGCCTGCTGAGGGCACGAGATAGTTTGATTACTGAATAATATGTCCGTCCGTAATTTACGATGAAATCTCAAAAGTAAATTAATAAGTAATATGTTAAATTCGTCATAAATTGAACCTCTAGCAGCCAAGGTTTAATGAACGGCCATCTTTTAAATCAATTGTTGTTTCATTTATCTGGACTCGTAACCAGTCTTGTGACTTTACTCTGTCCTAGTCGGAGCAAAGAGTAGAACAGATTAAAGGACGTAACTGACGGCATTACATACAAGATGGCGGGTTACAGTACTTTGCCGGCGAGTTCCCGGGCCTCTCTCGGTCTATTCACCAAAAGGAAGTCCCAGAACTACAGTATGAAGAGGTAGTTGGTGTCACCCAGGTAGTCGTCCCCTTATCTTCAGCCATACACCAGGGACCCTCAAAAGCTCAACATCCCCAGGAGGTTCCCACAGCCACCATTCGAAATATTCTGTATTCTGCCCATGGGAAACCTTTCTTTCGTATCAATAAGCCTTGGATTGGTCTTTCCTAAACCCGGCCTCCAGGCAGAAAAGCAATACTGCCTGGCTGTCTCTCCGACCGAGATTTTGTACGCTTCTTCGCTTGGTCCGTGTTCCAATTGCGATGGACTTTGCCTCGATGCATGGAGACCTCCTTGCGTACATCCAATGTTTTTTGTATCCGAGGTCCAGTAATGCAAGATGGAGTGACGCAACACCTCGCAGACTCTCCCTGGTACAAAACGGTTCCAGCTAGCATTAAACAATTCCAGGTGACCTTCCAGGCGGTTGTTACAACCCAGGAGACTTCTCACTCATAATCCAATGTGTGATAAATATTTCTTATTTTTCTGGTAACCAGTATCCCCAGCAGAAGCAGGGAGTGGCGTAGCTTCTCACGCAGTTGAATTGCAGGCGTTCTAATAGCTCATTTTGCATTACCCAAAATCATACTGATACCTTCACAGATATTTTGCAAATTTTCCCTGCTTGGTGGGGGGGGGGGGGGAGGGGGATAGATTTATCCCCCTATCCCCTCTCATCAATGTCCAACACTGAATAAAATTAAACAATTTTTTTAACAGGGTAGATCACACTGGTACTGCGTACAACACAAACAACACTTTTAGCGACAACTATACAATCCCTAGAAGTGTGTGTATATATATATATACACTTCGTTCATTATGTTAACTACTCCTAATAGCCACAATCCCCTAAATATAGAAAGAAACAAACATGGTAGTTGGTGTTCACTGACTTTAAATAAAGGGCCGTATGCAAATAACATATAAACAAAAAAATTATTAAAAAGTATCATCGCCACCAACAATAGGAAATAATATGAAAGTAAGCAACGAGCAATATGACTACCCATGACCCCCTAGAAAATTAAAATCCTCGTACGCTCCTTCATACATGTGTGTTCTTTAGCATTCGAGTGTTCACTTGCCCCAATTGTTGTATGATTGCCACTGAAAATTTTACGTGTATTGTTTTTCATAAACGGTGTATCCTAAGCAGTTTGATAAATAAAAGCGTTTTCGGTTTATTAGATGATAAACATAAATAAAACTGCAACAAATATCAATACCATCATAATGCAAAAATGTCATATTCAGTAAGAGGTCGCTAGTCTCAATTAATGTTTAGATAAAAATGAGGTGTATTATTGAGCTCCCCGCCCAACCGGGAACGCATAAGGTGTGCAGATCTTCAGAAAAATACCACGCCACTAAAAAAAAATTAGTTGTCTGTAAAGTCGGTTTACGGACGATAGTTTAACGTGACAACGTCATAAAAAACATTAATGAAATGATTGCATACCTACTTTTATGAATAAAATTTAGTCATTTTTATTGAATTATCACTATTTTGTATGGATACAAAGGAGTGAAATTAAATTTACAATATAATCAATTATTGATAAATTTACTTTTATTTGCACTCATTAATTCAAATGTGTTTATTACTTTAACGAACAGATTATTTTCACTATAAATTTTTGAATGAAAGTGACTTTAATTGGAATGTTCTATTGGCTCCATAAAATAGTATATTCCCTTGCAATATCGGTTAGGCGGTTCAACTTGATATTACAATTTCGAAATATTTTTTTTAGTTCTCTTTTATGTTTCTTTTTGTTTATTGCTTTTTATTTTCGAAAAATGGAAAAATGGAAATATAATCAAAGAAATTAATTAATAAAAAAATAGTTTAGTTAAAGTACTAAATTGCTACTTTTGAAAAGCCTGCCTTAACATATTTAATATAATAGTAGATTCATAGGCCAATCGAGTGGAAGATAGATGCGGCACAAGCGTACAATGAGCGTAACGGGACACAGCGTAACGGGACAATGTGCGTAATGGGACACTTTTTCGTGCGTGCAGCCGGCGTTCATCGATTTATTAGACGTTGTCACGTCAAAAAATGCTCAATATATCAGAGAGGGTTCTGTGAATGAAAAGTACTTACCAATACGATGGGGGCTTATGATTAAATCTGTTTCCTTTTTTTTTTTCAAATTATATTATTAGAAGTGTGAAAATTACTAAAACGCGTGTTTTCAGAATAATCATTAAACATGAAACATAACGGTAGAGATTCTTAAATACAACTTAATCTATATTTCTCAGCATTATAATTCTATGGTTAAAACTCATGATTTCATAGTTTCCCTGTGCACGACCACGCTAGTTCAGAACCTTGCGCTTAAGAGGCCATACCGGGTTAGCAGCAACAGCGAGCGTCGCGCTTATCATCCCGCCTTACTAACTCAAATACACCCCTGACCAGTCGGGTCCCTTAAATTGTGGATGATACCTTTAATAATTCTATTGAATGGTTGTAATTAAAATACTCGCCAGTGATGCGTAACATCTAACCTCCGTAACGAGCAAACGCATGTGTTCTCATGTTTGAAAATTCACTTATAATACGAAACTAGGACACTAAACTTAACGTAGTATTATTTAAAACAACTCCGAGCGTAATTGTGTTTTCAAATACATTTCTGAACGTGAATCTCACATAATTTCCGTAACCACCGCTAGAATTCTCTGCCGGAGCAGCTACGCCGACTAAAGAGTCAAGTGATTAGCAGATCGAATTTTCAATAGATATACATGTATAATGAGGCGACTAAAATAAACACGACATGGTTAAAATACTGTCCATTTTGTTAAAATTCATTAAGCAGTTGATACTATAAATATTCCTTTTGTCTTTGTGAATTTTGGTTCGTGCCATCTGCCACAAGAGGCACACCGTTCCATTTAGGAAATGACTTGTACCGAATGGCGTGTACCGAGAGCTGAGATGTTGCTCGTCAGAAACATGACGTCGCAGCGCAGTGCGTAGTGCGCAGTGCGGGCGCGGACGTGTTCGTGAGAGAGAGCGGGAGCGACGGGCACTTCCTCGGAACAAGAGACCACTCTTCGCTCTTCCGGGGCGACGCAGGGTCATCGCAACCCCCCCGGGGGGCGTTGGGGGGGGGGGGGGACACTTGCAGCGACCGGACTGGCGGTCATGGCTCGCGAGCGCTCTGCAACTGTCGGGGAAAGTTGTTATCCTCTATCACCCCCTCCCCCTTCACCCTCGTCGTACCGTCGTGGTAAAACTGGTGAAATGGTAACACGAGGGCGTCTTCCTCTTCCCCCCCCCCCTTTCTGCCACCACCACGCCTCCTGTTCCCAGCCTTGAAACCATCCCGGAGAACCCCCGCATGTTCATGACGTCAACGATAACATTGTTAATCATAAAAAGAAGTGCATAGTAAATTACTGTGGGGACATGCACAGATGACGATTTTTTTTTTTACTGGGAAACATTCTGGAATAACCATACGAAAAACACCTTTTAAAAATCCACTAGAATCGTCTGCAATCCGGAGAGAAAGAAACACATAATGGAAACCATCATGATACCCTCACACCGGCTGGAACATGCATACTCGTGTGAAATCTAACTTAGCAAACAGAAAGGAAGACACGCAAGTGTTGCTGGTCTATTGAAAATAGTAGATTATCTTTCAAAGCGATAAATATATAAATTTTTATTTCCCTTTCATTTTACATGCTCCCAGTGAAATTATACACAGTGTCCATGAAAGAATGTCCTAGTTTCAATGGTATATTGTAATACTTTTATTTAGACTATTTACAACAAATCAAAATTATGGGTAATCTAACCTAGTTCTTCTTACAAATGTTCAATATGTGGACCTTTAGTTATATTGAACACATCCATAAAGTTCAATTCTTCCCACCATAACGTAGACATGAAATTTTACAAAGTCCCAAAGGAAACAATCGCATGGCGTTGTGTCAGGTGAACGTGGAGGCCAGCGAAAAAGAGCTCTGTCGTCTCGACCATTACGACCAGACAAACGCAACGGTCAGGGACTACGACGTTCAACCAGATCTCATACAAAGAGACACCAATGGGGAGGTGCTTCATTATGTTTTCTAATGAAGTTTACAGTTTCACCCTTTTGACTGGGGAAAGAGCCATTATTTCGCTCTGCAAGCGAGATAACATAAATGGAGTATTCACGCATGCGCTTATCTAAAACTGTTTGAGTTACTCTTTGTGACCTTACAATGGATACCATTAAATATTATAACTGGGACATTATTTTTTGGACATACTGTACTTTCCTAAAAGAACCAAATAAAACTAAAAGGAATTCTAGATATAAAAAAAACCTTATTTGGCAAGGTTGACAAAAATACTATAGAGAACTCAGGAAATTAGGCCGATTAAATAAACAACCTCATTTGAGTCATTTGAATAATGTTTACTATTTAAATAATTTTTTAAATGATCATTTCGTTTGAGTGTACGTTATATATATTTTTTTATTTCATTTCAATATATATTTAAAAGAAAGAATCTATTATATCCCAACCAATTCAATCATTATAAAATCTTTAAGTTCAAATACGTTTCTTCTGCCTCATACTTGCATAGTGCGTTTTGATGTTTGTAAACCTAGAAGAGAGTCAGAGCATCTAATTAAACATAACATATATAAGAGGTTTGGTTCCACAACGGAAGCTTAAACATAGTATGCAGTAATTTTTTTTGTTTGATGTCTTAACCTATCGACCCATTCGCTGTATTTTTTTTTGTAAATATAACATAATATTCATGTAATTCATATTTTTACATTTATACATTTACATGGAAACAATGTATCATTACAAAATAGTGTTAACAGTAATACTGATTTCGGATTCTTACCCTGGCATGTATGCTTTGTGTTGTCCCAGTACCTCTAATAGTAAAGTTATTTGTAAATATTTACTGAATAACTCTCCACTATTAACTGCGAACATATAGAGCACGATTCAACAAAATAAAGTTGACTTGTTGAATATGGTTCAAAAAAATTGTGATTGAAGGAAAAATCAATTAAAATATAAAACTATGCGCTTGTTTTCGAAAGAAATAATCAGGATTATCTCAAAAAGTATTTAATATATGCAAAAAATACCATAGCCATGTGTTGTACGAAGATACAATATATTTTGTGTAGCATTAAAAACTATTTCTTGGCAACTAGTTTTCAAAGGAATCCTTTGTAAAAGTAAAAATGTTTTCTTGTGTAGGAAACGTTGAAGTATACGAATAGCGCCTGTGGAAGTAGGCCACCAGTCAACGATTAACGCTGAATGGGTGGTGAATGGTGAGGCGAACGGCAAGTAACTTGCGTTTTACCGACTAGTCTTCACGCAGGAGTAATAGAGGTGAATTGATGTAAGTGATTTTTCATGATCGGTTACGCTCGGAAAATCTTTAATACCGGGATTTTCAATACCATAACGAGCTTCAGACCTCATGGTGTACTACATGTTGCAAATAAAGAACTAGATATTACAAACGGCCTAAAAAAATTTACTTATGGAATCGGTAATGAATCAGTATAATAGGCAAGAAAATTACTTTTACAAATAAATATCTTCCCATAGTGTTGTCTTTTTTATTAAACACTACAAATATAATTATTTTATCAATATTATAGGTTCAATCACCAAGCAAGAATGCAAAGTCTTTGTAAATGTACTTGATTTCGCCACCTTACTGGTGAATTTTGATTGAACCCTAAACTTGCAACGTCAATAATTTGTTTCTATGGAAGGAAGACTTGCGTCCAAGCTCACGTGCATTAGGAACTAGGAAGAGTAGTATATATTGGCCGGTCCTGAAACAGGGTCCAGGGTGTGGTGCCTGTGGTGCCGACCGCCCACTGACGTCACGCCCAACTCGGACGTCAAGGCGGCCATCTTGGATGAGCGTAACAGGACACAGCGTAACGGGACAAAGCATAAAAGGACACAATGTAATGGGACAAGTAGATAACGGCGGCCATCTTGGATCCGCCATTTTGGATGACGTCATTTTGTTTTCTCGAACATTCCGGCATTGTGTTTTCCGCCATCTTGGATTATGTCGTACCGTTGCAATTTCCATTACGGCCGCCATATTAAAAATCTTGATTTATTAACCGATTCTAATGAAAATTTTTTAAAATTTATAAAAAATTCAATTAATAAAATTTTAATAAAAATTATTAAAAAACATACATTTACGACATGGAGCTCGGAGTCCTCCGTTCGAACCTGACGAGTGCAAAAAAATAAAAATGGCGACCGATCCTTCCCCCGTGGTGGGTGCAGGCTGACTGGCCCCCACCACTTTGTTAATACCATATATATCATCCGGCAGTATGACGTCATGTCCGCCATCTTGTCTTCGTTGCTGGAAACCATCATCATTGTATCGTCGGCTAGAGTGCGCTGATGCCATGTTAGTTTAATTCTTATCTGCCAGAGTGCAGTAACCATTTATTATAACTGTGACACCCTCCATCTTGTCATATGCCCGCCATCTTGAAAATCCGTAATTTTAATGCTAGAGACGTGGGAAAAAGTTCAAAATTCATTACATAAATTGGTAATAAATATAATGATTGATAAGATCGACTTAGGTCCTAGGTTCGAAACCAGTAAGAGGAAAAAAATAAAAACACTACAGATCCTCCACAGAAGCCACCTACAGACTGATCTACCAAGGTACATATATCGTCAACTAGTATGACATCATGTCCACCATCTTGACTTCGTGTGCTGGAGACCACCATATTGTTTTCGTCCGCTAGAGTGTGCCGATACCATGTAAGTATAATTTTCTGGTCACCATACCCTTGTCCTTGACTGTTGGCATTGACCTATGACCTTGACCTTGAACTTTGACCTTGACCTTGAACTTTGACCTTGACCTTGAATTTTGACCTTTACCTTGACATTTGAACTTGACTTTGAAATTTGACTTTGTCCTTGTCGACCATCATGGATCCAACATTTTATGTTCAGTACATGCTACCAGGAGCTACCACCTGCTGGAGTACAACATCATGTGTGTACTCGTCTTACCATCTGGATAATTTTATTCAACCCGCTACAGTGTAGTTATCATTTATTACCGAATTTTGGCGCCATCTTGATATCATGTAATTATTTAGCTAGAAATGCGGAAAAAATTCCAAAAGTCTCCGAAAAATCAATTAATAATTTACATATTGATTCGATCGATTCCTGTCCACGGTTCGATTCTTGACCAGTGACAGTTGTAACTAATTATTAAATAAAGTTAATATTCTGTTTGCCCATTACCTTTCGCGGAGTTTATAAATCATTCTCTCTTCAAAAAATAAAACACAAGTCAATGTACGACAATATTCGACGAATTAAATACGTTGCCGATAAGCCTAACACGAAAGTCTAGTTTTTCAATAATCTGAATAACCTCTAACCCGTTCATGTACAAAGCCATACATACATATATACCAAGCGTCTTCGGACCGAGAGACCGGGTCATAATCAATGTCAGACGTATAGACCAGTTATTTCCGAGCCTCACGACCTTCCTTATCGTCAGTTAATTATATTCAATTGAACCAACATACCATGTCTTTTACGCTTCCAAGAGGACCAAGAATCTAATCAAAAAGGCAGCACCATTATCAAAAAGGAAGCACATTTGGAAGCACCATCAACAAAAATGCAGCACATTTGGAGGCACCATCAAAACAAGGAAGCACAATTGGAAGCACCATCAACAAAAAGGCAGCACATTTGGAATCACAATAAAAAAAGGAAGCACAATTGGCAGCACTACAATCAAAAAGGCAGCACCATTAACAAAAAGGAAGCACATTTAGAAGCACCATCAACAAAAAGGCAGCACATTTGGAAGCACCATAATCAAAAAGGAAGCACATTTTGGAAGCACGATAGTAGTATACGAATGACGGCACTAGATCAGGCGCCAGGCGGTGGTGGTGGTGTCGGTGTCCGCCATATTGGATTGTGACGTCACGGCGGCCATCTTGGATGGTTGTCACCTTGACCTTTGACCTTGACCTTGAATTTGATCCTCAAAAATCGCCAAAATCCGCCAAAATTGGGCAAAATTCCTCAAAAATCGCCAAAATTTCCATTTCTGTGGGTAAAAGTTCCGCCAAAAAATCTCAAAAAATTCCACCAATTAAAAATTTCTCATTTCGAGGGAAAAATTTCCCGTTTCGAGGGAAAAATTCCCGTTTTTAGTCCTTAAAAATCCCAGCGGCTGAAAATTCCTAAAACTGGCTTAAGCATCCTTAACTCATGCCTCAGTTAGGCCATTTCTAGGAATAAGGATACCATGACCGCCATCTTGGATTATGTCGTCACCGTTGCAATTTTCGTTACGGTCGCCATCTTTAACTTTTTTATTTATTATCCGATTTTAATAAAAAAAATTTAATAAAAAAATTCAAATAATAAAAATTTAATAAAAATATTTAAAAAGCATACTTTTTCGACACGGAGCTCGGAGTCCTCGGTTCGAACCCGACGAATGCAAAAAAATCAAAATGACGACCGATCCTTCCCTCGTGGTGGGTGCTGGCAGACTGACTCCCACCACTTTTTATCATCATCTAGTATGATGTCATGGCCGCCATCTTGTCTTCGATGCTGGAAGCCATCATCATTGTATCGTCGGCTAGAGTGCGCCGATGACATGTTAGTTTAATTCGTATCCGCTAGAGTGCAGTAATAATTTATTACTGTGACACCCGCCATCTTGTCATTTGGCCGCCATCTTGAAAATCCGTAATTATTTAGCTAGAAATTCGGGAAAAGTTCCAAAATTCATTAAATAAATCACTCATTAATTTACATATTGATTCGATCGATTCCCGTCCTCGGTTCGATACCCGATCGTTGCAATAATGTTTAATCTTATGTAAAAAAATAATTTAAATAAACCATGTTCAACATTCGTAAAGAGACTCTAAATCCTCTACGACCACCATCCTATCAGACATCAAGACCACCATATTGGAAATGTGTAATTTTAATGCTAGAGATCCGGGAAATAGTTCAGAAATCATTAAATAAATTTGTAATCCATATAATGATTGATTGGATCGACTAAGGTCCTTGGTTCGATCCCTGGCCGATAAAATAAACCAACTTTAATATTCTTAAAAAATACTAAAAAAGTGTTAGGTTTGAGAAAATAAAAAACACCACAAGTTCTTTTAAAAAAAATTTATTACATAAATTCAATACACTACTACAAGTACAAAAAAATACACAGACAAATTACTAAAGTTTTGTGGATTTCTCGATTCAAACAGTCTTCTTACTATACAGACAAAGTCCTTTACATGACTTGAAATTTCTATTCAGTCTATCAGGTCGACATATTGGTACGCCACATTTTTCACACAAAGACGAATTATCGACTTCATTAAAAGGACAGTGATATATTTCATGTTGTTTTGCACTTCGAATAGTTGCTAATGTTTTGTTACAAAATATACAGCTTGATTCTGATGAATGTACAGCCAGTATATCACAATTCCTGAGGTGCCGTTTTAATCTTCCATATTGTACAAACTTGCTTAAACACCTGTTGCACTGATATTTAATGCGTTCAGAGTTATTACTACAATTGTGTATTACATAATCCCGTAATTTCAAGTTTTTGATCTTCTCACAGTACGTGCAGTCGGGTGATGGAACACCGCTGGATGCTCCTTCCTTCATCAATGACACTGGAACTGTTGACAACCATTGTAACACTGCTGACATGTTAACTTCTGAAGCCGTTGAGGTCTGCTCTGCAGAAGATGTTGCACGCGTCGAAATCTCCTGCTGTGCTGAGAGAGCAGGTGTAGCTGTAGACGTCGATGACATCGTGCTCTGCACTGATGATGGTAGACCTTCAATCCAGGTTGGTGTAGATAGTGGTAATGATGCCATCGTAGTCTCAAGAACAGGCAATAACACGACTTATGCACCAGAAGAAGCAAACTAGGTGATACTTACACCGCCGACGGCAGTAACAAACTTAGCGTCCTGCTGTCTAGGACTCGTTTATATAGTCTCATCGGCTGGTACAACACATGAGTCAAAACAATAACCATGTTCATTATACTCACACTTAACTTTCTCGATAGCATTTTTTATAATGATGATGTAAGCTATCGAGACGTGAAATTAGTTTATTACATTTTATACACTGAAATTGTATTCTTTGAGCATTATTCTGACAGCTGCTTCTTTCATGTCTGCGCGCATTCGTAGGTTTAGTAAAAGATGCGCCACGATATTTGCATTGATGCGCTGTACGCTCTTCATGAAATGAAGTCTGGAATGCAGATGGTGAAACTTCAGCTGATGATGGAACAGCACGTATCGTTGCCCCCTCTGCAGTCGGTATCGGGATCTCCGACGCCATGATCGTTGCTGCCATCGAGGTCCCCGCTGCTGACGGTAAACTTTCTATTCCGGTCGACATAACTAAATCTCACGAAACTTACTGGAGAGAGCACGTCCGTACTGCACCGTGGTCAGAGGTGAACTGCGGGTCCAGTCGTCCGAACCTCGCTTATATACCCACGGTCTACTGGTATGCTACATGAGTCAAAATAATGTCTGTATTTAAAATTATTTTTTCATTAGGTACCTAAAAATTATAGAAATAAAAACACACACAAGTTCAAGTTTTACACATTTATTTATAAAACATACACAAATACACATTAGGTTAAGGAATCAAGCATTTTCACAAGCAAAGTCTTTAATGCCGCACGAACTGACTCGTCGACTCCGGTTCCAACTGGTTCGCAAGCCACGGGATCAGGAACACAGGTTTCCAGCTGGTCATCTTCTGCGATGTCGACAACTCCGACAAGACATGGTCGATGACGTCTGTGACCACGTCTACACCTGGGCTTTGGCTCAGTGCCAGTTGGGACAGATTCACTGCCTGAACTGCGACGACGAGACGCACACCGTTTGAACGTCTGCGTAGAAGCATCACAGGTCGCAACAGGTTGCAACACGTCCATGTTTGGTGTTGCACATGCAGACGAGGAGACTACCTCAGCTATGCTGGCAGGAAGGATTGTGTGTGGTCTCATGTGATAGACGGCACAGTTTCCAGGTTCGCAACAATCTACCAGCTGCTGGGTCGGTTCGTAGGACACAGGAAAGTGCGCAAACCACCAATGCTGAGCGCCTCCATCACAGGTTTCTGTATATGTACGTAGATACCCGGAATCCCAGTAGCTGTACTCGACACTGCTGAAGCTAGGTCTTGCGCTCACGTACACGTTAGCAGGATGAAACGTAAACATCTTCTTGCAGGTCGAACGACAACTGAAGGCACGTACGTAGGTGCGCCATTTATATATGCAGGCTCCTACTAACATTGAGTGTGCCATTTCTGCATTAACTGCGAGTTTGTACAGGCACAGACACGTTCAAATTTGCCGTTTGGATGCTTAGCTTCGTACATTGAACAGAGTTTGCGCAGGGAAGGACAGCCGTAGTCGGTCTGTATATCTACAATTACAGCTGCTCCGACGTCACACAGTTCTCGTAACCATTTCTTCTGTTCAGGTCCGGCGACGTAGATTATTTCGTTTTGCAGTAGTAAGTCTTGAAGTGTGTTTTTCACTTGGTGGTACGGAATTTTTCCTTCGTCCCACTCTAGTCCATGATAATATTTACATAGCCATTCATTCGACCGTTTGCTTTTTTCGTCTAGTAGTTTCCACGGATACGGAGGTCGGAAAGTGCGGGTTCGAGTCTTGTCTCCGGAGGTGACGGCAATTTCCTTGAGCACGAACCCATTTTGGCTCTGGAAACCTTGCAGGTTGCAGTACATCTTGTCGCTAGCAATGCTCGGTCGTAACTAAATTATCATAGAAAACGAAACGGTATTTATGTCAGAATTTTCACAAGTTTGTCTCGACAATTGTACGATGCAAGCCGATCGTGAAGTATCAGACAAAAAGCATAGGTGTTTGGCGGAATATTTCCGCTCGTCGTTATCTCGATCCTACAGTCGATGATGTTTGAATTTATACGATCATCCTGTTTGGAAACGTCAAACACCATTAACGGTGCCTTGTTCTTGAAACTGTCGGGACTCAGTATCGGTGACTGTATCCGCCCGTAGTAAGCTTGCTGAAACTTGGCATACATTTGATATGCTAGAAGAAATCTTCCACTTTCAAAATCCATGTTCATGTCAACGTACGGATAACTTTCGCTGTTTAAAAATATTTTTACATTACGTATTTGACAGTTATCGAATACGGAGCGACTTACTCCTGCATTGAGCTGTCTTCCGGTCTGAAGACCGATGATGATGTATCTTGGTTTTTGCGTAGCGAAGCTGGACTTTACTATCCAATTGATACGCTGACTATGAGGCAAGCCGGGATAAGTTTCCAGGCTCCAAGGATCGGAATGGCACATCGAAGTTCTTGCCATTTTCTATGTTCTTCAACATCTTGACTCGTTCAACGGTGCTCACTTGGATGTGGGGCAGCATCCACTCGATAGACTGTAGTGTTAGCGAGACATCTTGAGGGTTTTCTGCAGCGGCGACAATTGCATTAATGTGCGTGTTGGCTAGAAGCAGTACGAGCTCTTGTTTCGAATTAATGATTATATGCTTGTAGTCCTCAGCGAATCCGAGAAGCATGGACAGAGGAACACAAACTTCGAACTTCCCTTCGGCATAAACCGGAAGCTTATATTCATCCTCGAGAGCCCAACCGGCCATCTTTGCAGCAGACAGTTCATTTGGCGTGAGCGAAAGGTAATTTTTCATAGCAGATGTTATGCCTACATCTCTCGTCTGGTCTACCTCGACGCCATTGAGTACATATGTAATGCGCTCAATTAGGTGAAGAATACCATTGCAGGATATTGATGTCGTTGTCGGGTGCGTACCATCCGCTTTTGTCAGCGTGCCTCTTATACGTAGAAATGACTGCGAAGGTAAAGTACAAATACCTTGGTGCTGTACAGCAATGCGTACTTCCGATGGTAGTGCGTACGGTCCGAGCAGGAAAGGCTGGTACTCGTGCAATTCCATTTTCGTAATGCTGTCATCAAAAATGACCGGATCTTGCACGTTGAGGATTTCGTCTTCCATATTTATTCGGCACTTGTCCAATACTAAGGAGATACTTTATGTTGTCGGGTGTTAACGCACCGATGTCTGGTAGAGAACTGTTTTTATTCACGACATTACGATTTCTTTTATAATTGTTCGGTGTTACGAACTTTATGCCCATCGCTTCAAGTGCAGACGTAATGTAATTTCCTCGTCTTGAAAATTCACCAATCGTCCTCGCTGGTCAACGATTCTGACGACGACTTCGTGTGCGCACTTCACGACGACTGGAACGTAAATGATACTTTGCGGTACTTCTACCAGTTTATATCCTGGCGGGACCATCGGCGAAAACTCGGGCAGCATGTTGCTTAGTCTTCCGTTGAGATACGTTCCACTTGCCAAATTACAGTTTATTCTTATGACATTCACAGGCAAAATGTTTACTGCGCGCGTAGATTCGTACGTTCTTCCTGTACCATACACCTTTGATTCGAATCCGAGCATCGTACCTATGGTCCCAGGTTTCGTAAAGTCGACATTTTCACTGCATGTTAGAATGCTTTTTTGAGTGTTTGGATTTCCACGCAGTTGAAAGTCTACATCCTGTGGTAACATATCCCTGATGTAATTTGCAATGTCATCTATTTCGTAAGAGCCAACAGGTAACCGTATTTCATGAGCGGTCCCATCGCTTTTCAGGAAGCAGATCTTGCAGTTTTCCTCGTCGATGTTCGGTATGGCATTATACGTTTGAAAATCTACGAGTCCGATACACCATTCTCCGTCTAAATCCAGAGGCGGGAAATGAACCGCTCGCAGCTCAGATGCGTGACCTGTCAAGGTAAGTGTTATCGACATGACTAATAAATTATCGTCACTGCACAACCTTTAAGTAGCAATTTTTATTGGTCAGCTAATTTTTGTTTGTTAAAAAGCGAAGACACAAGTGTCCGCAGTTTGTTTGATTAGGCCTCTGTTCCGTTTCGTAATTGTAAAACAACGTAGTGGTCCGACCCAGGTACTGTCGCAGTTCGGGCGGAGGCCGTAAATTTCCAAAACTATCGTAGTACTCGGCCATGTTTCCAGTCTTTACATAGGCCTCCCAGTGCGTGCCGCGACCCGCCGACGTGTCTAAATTAATGATGGCACGTTCGTGCGTTTTTGGCTTGCTGGGCAAAGTGTCTCGCATAAACACGCCGCGGAAATTTGGTATTTGAAGTTTGCGTGCGTACTTTATTAAATCTATATTGGTGAGCGGTCGTTTCGGTAGGGAACTTAGGATTTTTTCATTCGTTTCTTTTTCATGCCTCGGCATGATTTGTGCGGCCGTAAGTACAGTCCTGCGCCGTTTTTTTTACCGATGGCAATGGCTTCCATGCTGGCATTATGTCGCTGTGCTTCTTTTAACTGCTTGCGTTCATTCTTCGAAGTGTTGACTGCCCGCACTATACCGCTCGTTGCACCGATGAGGCCGCCGAGAGCACCCAATGCAGGCAAAAGCAAAGGAAGAAATCCTCCTATAATCTTCTTGTCGAGAGTCTGTAATTTTTGCTTGGCTTTTTGCATGCCTGCACCGATCTTGCGTTTCTTGGTCTTGCGTGAGTTAGTCTTTGACTTGATGTAGCTGGTTCGACGAACACCCAGTCCTAATTTCGTCTTTGCCTTCATGATTTTGGAAACGCCCCACGCTGCGATTTTCTCTCCGAGTCCCGCGTTCGACGATTTGCTTATATCTTCGGCTTCCTGTGCCAATATCTGATCTGCTCTGTGCCTAGATTCCAGATCCTTGCTTAATGAATATGCGATATCGTGCTGCTTGCACTTTTCGTCCAGAGAATTAATTCCCAAGTCACCGCGAGCTAACCTTTTCGCTAGTTTAGTCCCGGGGCCGCAGAATCTGTAGCCGGGAATGTGTAGCTCGAATGGTAGATTGTTTACCAGCGAGTTTACGAGTCCCGCACCGATGTGTTTTTTGTTCTTACCTCTTCGAGTCATTACGCACAACTGACCAGAAAGTATAAATACGCTTCTTTTATACAATTACTTTAGTACAATGCAGGTCGTCAAGCAAGACGTGTGTTTGCCCGTGCGCATTACGCAAGACGATGTATTTAGTGCGCGTGAATCACGACATGGCTTACTGTTGCCTTCTGCTGTACGATGCATAATGGCGGGTCCATCCAACTGTGGCAAGACGTGTGTTTTACTGAGTTTACTGGAGGAGCCAAACGGTCTTCGGTTCGAGAACGTTTACTTGTATTCCAAGTCGTTGCAACAGCCAAAGTACCAGCGCCTAGCAACTGTTCTACAATCTGTGGATGGTCTGGAGTATTTTCCGTTTAGCGATAATACCGATGTTGTACCTCCAAACGAAGCAAAGCCTAATTCCGTGTTTGTGTTCGACGATGTAATGTGCGAGAAATAAGGCATAATACAAGAGTACTTTTCCATGGGCAGACACGCCAAGGTAGACTGCGTTTACCTGTGTCAGACGTACAGTTGTATTCCAAAACATCTCCTACGAGACAACGCGAATGTCATAGTTTTGTTTCGCATGGACGAACTTAATTTACGTCACGCTTATGATGATCATGTAAACACCGACATGACATTCCAGGAATTCAAAGACATGTGCTCCTTGTGTTGGAAAGAAGAACACGGATTCCTAGTCATCGTAAAGGACTGGCCTCTATATAAGGGCAGGTACAGACGAGGTTTCGATCAGTTTATCGCCAAACATGAGTCATAGCATTTCGAAATTCGGTCGTAGCAGTCGAGACTTAGGTACTGCTCTCAAGTCTCATGACAACGTTATCCGCAAATACATTTCGCTACTGGCTCAAAAAGTAGACGGGGTGAAAAAGGAATTACTTGAGTACCTCGTAGCCATAGACCAGCGCGTGGAAGCTTCGGATTCTCGCATTCGCGACATGATCGAAGTATCGAATGCACAAAGACGTGACGATCTGAGGACTTTTCAAAGTAGTCTGAAAACATCACTATCTCAAACGTCAACAAATTCAGATTTGGCCAAACACAAGAAAGAAGTTTCTGCGAACGAATAAATAAGTATATAAGGAGGTCTTGCAATAAGTTTTCAGCCAGTACAATGTCGGACCTGGCCAGTGACCTTCATCGAGCTATACAGTCTGTTCGCGAAAAATATTTACTTGCTAGACGAACCAGACTTGCACGTGAGATGGAAAATGAGGAGATATTTAAACCAATCACTAGTCGCCTCGACGAACTTAAAAACAAGGAAGAACCAGCCTTCATTGTGAAGACAGAAGTTGAAGATGAAATGCCGACTGTAAAGAAGAGAAAGTATGAACCAGATCGAGAAGAAGAGGACTTAACAAGTACAGAGTCCATGCACAAGAAAAAAATACCGAAAAAGGGACATCAAGTTAATGCAATGGTCCGACCATACCTGATATCGTTTACGAGCCGGAATAATGACACGACCTACGGAGTGTACAGAAAACATAATAAGTGGTTCCTCGGTGCTAAAGAAATAGACTTTCTACCAGGAAATATCGTGCGTGTAGCAGAGTTCAAAACGCGCGGGACTCCGGGTCTGTACGAATTGCTGTTTCGCAGGGAGCCTAAAGGATATTCTCACAACGACTTACAAGAGTACAAAAAACTGCTAGAGCTAACCAATGCACATTTTCGCGATAACGATCCAGATAGTGGTGTATATAAAGATGAAGATCATGAAAAAATGGACATTCTCGCTAATCTCTTCAGTGAACTAACAATACACGGAGAAGGTTTAAAAAAGCTAGAAAGTGGTCAGATATTTGACTATGTATATTGGGACGACCCTAATGAATTATTTTATCGCCTTAGAATTCTACATGCTTCGCTTAGTGTAGGAAACTATTCGCACATCAACGAAATAGTCTCCGTACTTGAAGAACTGAGGGAAGCCGGCTACATACAATGAGTCGAACCGGAATCGCTCGCGAACTTCATGCTTCTGCTAGACGAAAATACCTTCGTCGCAAAGTCATAGTTCGTGGAATTGATGATTTATTCCAGGCGGACCTTGTTGAGATGATACCGTATTCCCGATTGATTAAAGGTTTCAAGTACATGTTGACAGTCATCGATGTTTATAGCAAGTTCGCTTGGGCATGACCTGTAAAATCAAAGACTGCAACTGACGTAACCAAGGCCATGAACAATATTTTGCGTGATGGACGTGTACCGTCGCACCTGCAAACGGACCTCGGGAAAGAATTCTACAATGCAACCTTCAAGGCATTGATGAAGAAGTATGGCATCAAACACTACTCTACATTTAGTAACGTCAAGGCCTCCGTTATCGAAAGGTTTAACAGAACTTTGCGTTCCAAGATGTGGCGACAGTTCACGGCTAACGGAAATTACAAGTGGCTTGACATCTTGTCGAAAATAATAAGCGAGTATAATTCCACGGTGCATTCTACCACGAAAATGAAGCCAAAGGACGTAACGGACAATCGCCTGCTTCAAACAGTGT
Organism: Bacillus rossius redtenbacheri; assembly: GCF_032445375.1. Lineage (NCBI taxonomy): Eukaryota > Metazoa > Arthropoda > Insecta > Phasmatodea > Bacillidae > Bacillus > Bacillus rossius. The sequence goes on from NC_086336.1 coordinate 19,815,551, forward strand.
TTACCAACACGAAGAAGATAGATCCACGAAAGCGTAAAGCTAACGTCGGTGACATTGTGCGAATCTCCAAGCAGAAAGGTATCTTCGAGAAAGGTTTCACTGCAAACTGGAGTCCCGAACTTTTCCGTGTGACACATGTTCGTGAATCAGAGCCTAGGACCTACTACCTCGAAGATTTGGACCACAAACCTATACATGGAGGCTTCTATGCCGAAGAGATTCAGCCTACGTTGTATCCCGATACGTACTTGGTGGAGAAGATTATAAAACGAAGAAATGGACGGTCCTTTGTCAAGTGGTGGGGCTTTCCACCTCGCTTTAATTCGTGGGTGGCAGATGCAGATGTCGAGAAATCCACAAAACTTTAGTAATTTGTCTGTGTATTTTTTTGTACTTGTAGTAGTGTATTGAATTTATGTAATAAATTTTTTTTAAAAGAACTTGTAGTGTTTTTATTTTCTCAAACCTAACACTTTTTTAGTATTTTTTAAGAATATTAAAGTTGTTTTGTATCGGCCAGGGATCGAACCAAGGACCTTAGTCGATTCAATCAATCATTATATGGATTACAAATTTATTTAATGATTTCTGAACTATTTCCCGGATCTCTAGCTTTAAAATTACACATTTCCAATATGGTGGTCTTGATGTCTGATAGGATGGTGGTCGTAGAGGATTTAGAGTCTCTTTACGAATGTTGAACATGGTTTATTTAAATTAATTTTTTCCATAAGATTAAACATTATTGCAACGATCGGGTATCGAACCGAGGACGGGAATCGATCGAATCAATATGTAAATTAATGAGTGATTTATTTAATGAATTTTGGAACTTTTCCCGAATTTCTAGCTAAATAATTACATATTTTCAAGATGGCGGCCAAATGACAAGATGGCGGGTGTCACAGTAATAAATTATTACTGCACTCTAGCGGATACGAATTAAACTAACATGTCATCGGCGCACTCTAGCCGACGATACAATGATGATGGCTTCCAGCATCGAAGACAAGATGGCGGCCATGACGTCATACTATATGATGATAAAAAGTGGTGGGAGTCAGTCTGCCAGCACCCACCACGAGGGAAGGATCGGTCGTCATTTTTATTTTTTTTGCATTCGTCGGGTTCGAACCGAGGACTCTAGCTCCGTGTCGAAAAAGTATGCTTTTTAAATATTTTTATTAAATTTTTATTATTTGAATTCTTTTATTAAATTTTTTTTTATTAAAATCGGATAATAAATAAAAAAGTTAAAGATGGCGACCGTAACGAAAATTGCAACGGTGACGGCATAATCTAAGATGGCGGTCATTATATCCTTATTCCTAGAAATGGCTTAACTGAGGCTTGAGTTAAGGATGCTTAAGCCAGTTTTAGGAATTTTCAGCCTCTGGGATTTTTAAGGACTAAAAACGGGAATTTTTCCCTCGAAACGGGAAATTTTTCCCTCGAAATGAGAAATTTTTAATTGGTGGAATTTTTTAAGATTTTTTGGCGGAACTTTTACCCACAGAAATGGAAATTTTGGCGATTTTTGAGGAATTTTGGGAAAATTTTGCCCAATTTTGGCGGATTTTGGCGATTTTTGAGGATCAAATTCAAGGTCAAGGTCAAAGGTTAAGGTCACAACCATCCAAGATGGCCGCCGTGACGTCACAATCCAATATGGTGGCCACCGACACCACCACCACCGCCTGGCGCCTGATCTAGTACCGTCATTCGTATACTACTACTCACGATCAACAAAAAGGCAGCATATTTGGAAGCACCATCAAAAAAGGAAGCACAATTGGAAGCACCATCAACATAAAAGGCAGCACATTTGGAAGCACCATAATCAAAAAGGAAGCACGTTTTGAAGCACCATCAACAAAAACCAGAAAGGAAGCACAAGTTACGAGAACTAAGTCTTAGTTAGAAATCAGAATACAAGAAATAAAAAAAATTAAATTTTTATAATTCAAATAATTTATTTAATTTCTTTACATTATACAAATGCAAGTAAAACTAGCCATTATTATATGTAGCCAGCTTTCCTCAGTTATTTAAGTAAGAAAGATATTTCTTTGATGCACGAATAGTTTCCTGCACAAAGCGAACCATGTAGAAGTCTTAGCCGGTCAACCAATATATTTGGATCTTTCCATGATGTGTAATCATTCTCTTCTACCACCATCTTCCTTGCACGTTTATAATAAATATTATGATCTCTGGTGTCTTCCGTTTTACCACCAACCTCAGGGTAACTATCATTTTTGAGACATTGATCATCACAAGCTTGAATAGATTTATTTAATATATCACGTCGTTTCCATCGTTTTGGTCTCAGAACACCACCACATTCTTCGATCTTGTCAGCGTTAGGTGCTTCATCACATTCTTTTTCTTTGTCAACAGCCACAGAGTCACTGTAACAATCACCGTAGAAGGCATCGTCTTCACCCAGATTACCGTAAGAATTCGATGTTGATGATGTCGAAGTGTCTTCATCGTCTTCATGCTTCCTTTTTAGGACTCCTACATTTTTAAAAAGTAGAAAAGATCTACTTGAATTCGGGTGGAATATATTCCTACTTTTCACGTTAAGGATTCTTCCATTGTCTTCATTCTTCCGTAAATCCTCAACCTCCTTCAATTTAAGTTCTTTGTCGAGATCGGAAGGGCCAGGAATATTATTATCGTAATGCAGATCACTCTTCTTTAGTCTAGTAGATTCATCGTTGTCCTCTACCTTGTACACAGGCTTGGCGTTACAAGTTCTGCCATGTCTTTTTAAGCTCTCTCTCCGCGTAAACGACTTGCTACATCGAACACAACTTATCATATTGCGTAGTGGATTTTTAACACAGTCATTCTTCTCGTGTTGTCTTTTATTCTTTCTCAAGTTAAACTCTTTGCTGCAAAACTTTCACCTATGTTCTTTCGATAAAAGGTCAGATTTCAAATCAGAATTCATATTAGTTACTGAGACTATTGCCAGATACCAATTAAGTTTTTTAAATTAGATACATTACTTAAATATAATTTTTTTCATATTTCATCAGCGAGAAATAATATATCTCATGCAAAGGAACTTGATGCATGTAGTTCTGCTTTTCAACAACATATGTTGCCACACGTTCCTTGCAGTTAAATAATATTTAGTTATTTTATGCGGGATGCGGGAAGAATGACTGTGTTAAAAATCCACTACGCAATATGATAAGTTGTGTTCGATGTAGCAAGTCGTTTACGCATAGAGAGAGCTTAAAAAGACATGGCAGAACTTGTAACGCCAAACCTGCGTACAAGCTAGAGGACAACGATGAATCTACTAGACTAAGGAAGAGTGATCTGCATTACGACAATAATTTTCTTGGCTCTTCCGATCCCGACAAAGAACTTAAATTGAAGGAGGTTGATGATTTACGGAAGAATGAAGACAATGGAAGAATCCTTAACGTGAAAAGTGAGAATATATTCCAGCCGAATTCAAGTAGATCTTTCCTACTTTTTAAAAATTTAGGACTCCTAAAAAGGAAGCATGAAGACGATGAAGACACTTCGACATCATCAACATCGAATTCTTACGGTAATCTGGGTGAAGACGATGCCTTCTACGGTGATTGTTACAGTGACTCTGAGGCTGTTGACAAAGACATAGACTGTGATGAAGCACCTAACGCTGACAAGATCGAAGAATGTGACGGTGTTCTGAGACCGAAACGATGGAAACGACGTGATATATTAAATAAATCTGATCAAGCTTGTGATGATCACTGTCTCAAAACTGATAGTTACCCTGAGGTTGGTGGTAAAACGGATGACACCAGAGATCATAATATTTATTATAAATGTGCAAGGAAGATGGTGGTAGAAGAGAATGATTACATATCATGGAAAGATCCAAACATATTGGTTGACCGGTTAAGATTTCTACATGGTTCGCTTTGTGCAGGAAACTATTCGTGCATCAAAGAAATATCCTTCATACTTAAAGAACTGAGGGAAGCTGGCTACATACAATAATGGCTAGTTTTACTTGCATTTGTATAATGTAAAGAAATTAAATAAATAATTTAAATTATAAGAATTTAATGTTTTTATTTCTTGTATTCTGATTTCTAACTAAGACTTAGTTCTCGTAACTTGTGCTTCCTTTTTGCCTTTTTGTTGATGATGCTTCCAAAATGTGCTTTCTTTTTGATTATGGTGCTTCTATATGTGCTGTTTTTGTTGTTGTTTGTGCTTCCAATTGTGCTTCCTTTTATGATGGTGCTTCCAAATGTGCTGCCTTTTTGTTGATCGTGCTTCCAAAATGTGCTTCCTTTTTGATTATGGTGCTTTACATGTGCTGCCTTTTTGTTGATGGTGCTTCCAATTGTGCTTCCAAATGAGCTGCCTTTTTTTTGATGGTGCTTCCAAATGTGCTTCCTTTTTGTTGATGGTGTTTCCAAATCTTCTTCCTTTTTGTTAGTGGTGCTGCCTTTTTGATTGGATTCTTGGTCCTCTTGGAAGCGTAAAAGACATGGTATGTTGGATCAATTGAATATAATTAGCTGACGATGAGGAAGTTCGTGAGGTTCGGAAATAACTGGTCTATACGAGTGACATTGATTATGACCCGGTCTCTCGGTCCGAAGAATCTTGGTATATATGTATGTATGGCTTTGTACATGAACGGTTTCGAGGTTATTCAGATTATTGAATAACTAGCCTTTCGTGTTAGGCTTATCGGCAACGTATTTAATTCGTCGAACATTGTCGCACATTGACTTGTGTTTTATTTTTGAAGAGAGAATGTTTTATAAACTCCGCGAAAGGTAATGGGCAAACAGAATATTAAATTTATTTAATAATTAGTTATAACTGTCACTGGTCAAGAATCGAACCGTGGACAGGAATCTATCGAATCAATATGTAAATTAATAATTGATTTTTTCGGAGACTTTTGTAATTTTTCCCGCATTTCTAGGTAAATAATTACATGATATCAAGATGGCGCCCAAATTCGGTAATAAATGATAACTACACTGTAGCGGGTTGAATAAAATTATCCAGATGGTAAGACGAGTACACACATGATGGTGTACTCCAGCAGGTGGTAGTTACTGGTAGCATGTACTAAACATAAAATATTGGATCTATGATGGTCGACAAGGACAAAATCAGTTTTCAAGGTCAAGTTTAAATGTCAAGGTAAAGGTCAAAATTCAAGGTCAAGGTCAAAGTTCAAGGTCAAGGTCAAAAGTCAATGCCAACAGTCGAGGACAAGGGTATGGTGACCAGAAAATTATACTAACATGGTATCGGCACACTCTAGCGGACGAAAACAATATGGTGGTCTCCAGCCCACGAAGACATGATGGTGGACATGATGTCATACTAGTTGACGATATATGTACCTTGGTAGATCAGTCTGTAGGTGGCTTCTGTGTAGGATCTGTAGTGTTTTTTTTTTTTTTGCTCTTACTGGTTTCGAACCAAGGACCTTAGTCGATCTTATCAATCATTATATTTATTACCAATTTATGTAATGAATTTTGAACTTTTTCCCACGTCTCTAGCATTAAAATTACGGATTTTCAAGATGGCGGGCATATGACAAAATGGCGGGTGTCACAGTAATAATAAATGATTACTGCACTCTGGCGGATAAGAATTAAACTAACATGGCATCAGCGCACTCTAGCCGACGATACAATGATGATGGTTTCCAGCAACGAAGACAAGATGGCGGACGTGACGTCATACTGCCGGATGATATATATGGTATTAACAAAGTGGTGGGGGCCAGTCGGCCTGCACCCACCACGGGGGAACGATCGGTTGCAATTTTTATTTTTTTTGCACTCGTGTGGTTCGAACGGAGGACTCCAAGCTCCATGTCGTAAATGTATGTTTTTTTAATAATTTTTATTAAAATTTTATTAATTGAATTTTTTTATAAATTTTAATTTTTTTTTCATTAGAATAGGATAATAAATCAAGATTTTAAATATGGCGGCCGTAACGGAAATTGCAACGGTGACGACATAATCCAAGATGGCGGAAAACACAATGCCGAATGTTCGTGAAAACAAAATGACGTCATCCAAAATGGCGGATACAAGATGACTACCGTGATCTACTTGTCCCATTACGTTGTGTCCTTTTATGCTTTGTTCCGTTACGCTGTGTCCTGTTACCATCATCCAAGATGGCCGCCGTGACGTCCGAGATGGACGTGACGTCAGAGCTCGGTCGGCACCACAGGCACCACACCCTGGACCCTGTTTCAGGACCGGCCAATATATACTACTAGGAAGTTTATTGCATAAAATCCAAAAGCTTTTTTTAGATCATTCATTTTTGCTACTGGCTACAATGACATTAATATACATAGTATGAATTGTATTTGCATTTGTGTCACTCGCTCACAGTTTTGGAAACTACAGAAAATGTACTTTTATTTTCCACGAATTATGAGCTTAAATTTAATGATGTATTCTTCTTAGTCCCGGATAACTGGACCTTCATAGAACTTGCACCATATTTCGATTATCGAGATATCTATTTTGTTTTTGGAAAGATTAATTTTCTTAATGTATATTTAAAATTTATTTGAAGCATTGTTAAGTGTCCAAACATGCTTTTGTTGGTTCACATTCACTTCAAATATACGAAGGCTTACTTAGATATAGGAAGATCTCTATATAAGCATTTCCAACGTTTTCGTAAATTTTAAATGAATATAAAATGACGTGTCTTGCGACTGGGTTCCGGGAGAGGTCTTCGGCACCAACCACCAATTTAATTTGGAACCCCGTGACTACCATACTGGATAACCTTAACATTTGACCTTGGTCTCTGATGACGTGCTTTTACCATAGTAGGTATCTTGGAATCTAAAAAATTCCGCAAATTTAAAATCGAAAACAAAAATCATACACAACACCATAATGGATGATGTCTCGGCCACTATCTTAGATTAAAACAATTAATAACAGTAAATTAACATACATATATATCTTTAATACGGGATATCATCTACTTTTGCTGTGATCTGTGAAAAAGTAAAATAATCGATGCGTCATCTCTGGAATTCGAGTTTCGAAAACAGGAGGATATGGTTTATAATTGGAATCCAGGCACACTTAATTGTCTTGATTACTTTCCTTCAAATAGGTCTTGGCTGTCTTATTCCCCAATAAATGTTATTGAGTTGCTGTAGGTCCTCGCAACAAATGACCTCATTGCTAACAATACGTTTAATCAGTGTATAAGAGATCTCGGACATAGATAATCCTGCTTAATCAATATATTTCTCGGTTCAAACTAGTTATTTTGTCTGTACTACAGTCACAATATCGTTTCTCTCAAGAAATTAAGCGAGATCTAAATATACATTTTTTTGCCAAACTGTTATTCGCTTCTAAAACTACACAGCTTCAAAACATTTAATTCAATAAAATTATATAAAAGTTTAAAACTTAATTAATAAACAGATGATACTATTTTAGTAGACTTCAGGATGCCTCGCTGGCTAAGAACACGTACGCGGTTCACTGATATGTCAATCTTTGTAATTATATCTTGGCTTCAAGGTTGAGGCCAAGTCCTTATTAATGATAAGCTCACGACGTTTCGGCGTGCCCTTTGCAGCCATCATCAAGGGCGATAAAAAACTGCGGCCTGATTTTCTGGCCTAAAATTTATACATTGCATTTTTTTTTTTTTGGAAATGGAACAGAAATATTCATGTAAAATGTCAGTCATTTGTAAATTTGCACATTTATATTATGAAAATAACCGAATAACTACAAAATAGTGTTCACAGTAATACTTGGTTCGTTTTGCTACCCGGAAATTTATGCTTTGTGTTGTCCCAGTACCTCCAATAGTTAAAGTTATTTGTAAACCTTCCCCTAAATAGCTTGCCTGTATTAACTGTGCACATTTATAGGCATAATAAAACAAAATAAAGTTATTTTATTGGATATCCGATGACCTTTACCACGGTTAAATTTTTTTTAATGATACATTTAATTAAAATATAAAATTATGTGCATATTTTCGTCATTAATAATCAGTATTTTTCTAAAAAAAAATGTATTTTCATGCATGCAAAAAATAACCATATACCTGTGATGTAATCAAAGTTAAAATATATTTATTGTAATATTACAAACTAATTCGTGGCACAAAAAAATCTTTTGTAAAAGAACAGATATTTTTCTATTGTATAGGAATTCTCCTGTGTATCGCAGATGAGCTGTGATTGGTCCCGGAGGTCGGCCAGGTTGGAGAATGGTCTGGCCAATCAGGATGCATATGTTTGTAGGTGCATCAAGCTTGAATGTGGCTAGTTATTTTATAAAAAAATATTTCATGTTTCCCCTGCAATATGCTTACTAAATTTTTTAAACAACAGTAATTGTACTTACGTCTCTAGCCAATTCCTGCTATACCATACTTGTGAAACCTCCTGCCGAATTTCATTTTGAACCTGTTCCAATTTAAGTGTTGGGTTATTTTTTATTTCTGTTATTTTATTTATATCTTGCCTTGTTTCTTGTGAATTTATATTTTTTTTGTATGTGTGATTTCTTATTTTGAATACAATCTTTTCATGTACGCTGTCATTAATTTTCTGATCAAATTTTTTCCACGGAATTCTGTGAGTTGTCCAAGCATGTAACATTGAATTTTTCTGATTTGGGCTCTTGTTCTCCGTGTGTTTATGTATTTATCTTTGTTGTCTATTCCTGAGAGGTTTTATTTTTCTGTGACAGCCAGCGTACGACAAAGATGTTATGTTAAATCAATCTTCTCAATTTGCAATAATAGTTCCAAGACCGTACAGTGGCAAGTCAATTAGATTTCACACTAGAATATTGAGAGGTGATGCGTGATACAGTGATACAGTAATGCGTGTTCTAACGAAAATGAATTCGTCAGAATAGCTCAGATTTTTTGGTCAAAAAATATCGGTTTCAGTGCAGGTGTGTTCTGATATCAGTTTGCTTCTCTCCACCAGCGAAGATGGAACCCATAGATGATGTGTATTTCCATGAAAGTCTGATAATATACAAAAGTTTAAAAGTTGAATATTAAAAAAGATAAATGTTAACATACTAGAACAACATAAAATATAATAAAAATGATAGCTAATTTTTGTGCCCATTTCTTCAGCAAATATATCCCACTTCTACCGAGAACTATCTCTGTTGTAATTTATTACTTGCATCAACCCCAAACATTTGTCTTTAAATGCAAAACTAATTAATTTGTCTACATCCATTTATATGAGCTATTGATTAACATAGAAGATGTATGTGGACGTCAAAATTATAAGTGAAAAATCTAACTGGTTTGAACAACCAACTAGTTTTGATATGTTCGTGCGTAATCTGCATAGGCGGTTGCAGGCAGTGTAAACACTTCCATTACATTCGCGTTGTTTGAATGTTATGACGAACCTCTTTTCAACAGAACACGCATCCACTGTAAGCGTAGCCTTATATGGACCTACGAGGAATTCTTATTACTGTAATTTCAAACAGCCGTTACATCGAAACTTACAGACACTAACTTGGACATCTGTCGTACAGAAAAAAAAGGCATTCAGAGCTGGCGCACTTTCTCTCTTCAATTTTTTCCCCTTGTTCGACGCGTGCATGCTAATGGCTCCCTCCAGTTCTAATTTGTTCGTTTAAGGTGGCGGAAACAGCTTTCCAGGCCGGATTGGCTCGTCCGTGTTCCGGCGAAGAGAAATCTCGAGCGCACTCGGCGGCTGTGACGCTCACACGGCTCCAGCCCCTGGTCGGGGGGGTTTGTGACTGACAGGTTTCGGCTGCCGTGTGATACTCCGAGTCAAATGCCCTGTCAAATATTTTCACCCTTATTTCACCAAGTACGCTGGTTACAAATAATCAGTCATCTTCATAAATGTAGTCATCTTCGAAAATTTAAGAGGACAAATTTCACTTTGAACATGAACCCACAAGATTAATGTTGATATTGTTACGGGTTGTTTGCACCGATCCATCACGTTTATTTGTTAAGACTTTTTCATGCCCGTATTCACCTAACCCTGCTCAGCGCTAGGATTGCCAACTCGCCTACAGTGTAGAGGACCCACGAAGCTTGTACACGACGGCCTCAGAACTGCCTCGTTATGTGGCTCCGGAACTCGCGCCTGATGTCCAGGCTGCCCGCACACCTCAGGCGAGCAGAATTAAGAACTTTCTGGGCTATGAAGACCGTTTAATCTGACGCGTATGTAACCCCCTTTCGTGAAGATAACATGCGCAACGCCGACCGACAGAGCTTCCGAGACCGCCATCACAGCGAAGCTCTGGCCGTCAGCTATTACGCCACATGGTCTTCATCATCGGAGTCGAGACTAATCGAAAATTAAGTGAGCGCAGAAGTAACTAGAGCGTTTATAGTCAAATATATTTGTACGACTAAAGTATAAAAAAGCGGATGCAAAAATAACCAAGCGAATCTTTTAGTAGTTCCTGTACTAGATATATATAGTAAAATTTCTGTTGGTTATTATGTTATGTTATTTCTTGAACCTGTCACTTTTATGGTAAATTGAAGTGAATTTAAATTTATTTTTTTCCATTGTCCAAGAATCTAACCAGAAGGATATCAATAGAATATATCATTATTTTAATAAGTGATTTTTTGATGAATTTTGGAATTTTACATGAATTTCTTAGATAAATAATTACAGATTTTCCAGATAGCAGTCTATAAGGCTGAAAATATGGTGGATGCCACGTCACATTAATGCACTCTAATGGGTAAAAACTAAAATAATATGGCAGCTGCGTCCTATGGCAGACGAAAAAAATACGTCAGATCCAAGATAGCGGCCTTCAGCGGCAAACACAAAATGGCGGATCCAATATGACGGAAATTACGTGATATCCAATATGGTGGCCTCCAGCATACGGAAACATGATTGCGCCTGTGATGTCTAATCAAAGATGGCGGCCTCCAAAAGACGAAATAAAGTGGTGGACATGACGTCATACTAGCATGTGGGAGGACAGTCTGTCTGTGGCCTTCGTGGAGGAATAATCCATCGCCATTTTGTGTTTGTCCTCGCCGAGTTCAAACCAAAGACTCAATGAGTTAAGTGCGTTTTTAAAATAAAATTTAATTAAAATACTTTAAATGATTATTTATTAATTTTAAATTGTTTTTCTGAATATTTTGAATAATAATTAAGGATTTTAAATATGGCAGATGTGACGTAATAATTTATTTCAAAGTTACGGTATGTTATGAATTTTATTTTTATATAAATTATTGTAGTTATACTTCTTTAGGCACGTTATGAAAAAAATTATGAGAGTGAAATTTTAGGTTCCGCGCGCATCACTGTAACACAAAATTAACAGGTTGAAGCTGCCCGCTAAACCGTTCATTAAGTCTCGAAAAAAAGCTACCAACAAAATAGAAATAGAACCTCTATTAGTCGCGCATGTTGGCATGCTCGTCGCCTCTGATCAGTGTTTTCATATTTATAATATTGTTACGATTTTCCTGCGGGTTCGTAAAGGATACTTATGTATGTCACTTACAAATAATATCAAATGGCAAATAATCAATTGCACTTAAAAATGTTGCTTCCCCAGTCACTTGTTTCTTACAATCCACACCGCACACCTCGCTGGGCCGCACCTCTGGCGCACCTCTCGCCGCAGCGCCTCTCGTGGGCCTCCGCTGCGGGACTCCATCGCCGCACTCCGCCGCTGCCGAAACTTGCCTTCGCTGAGGATCCGCTCGACGCCTCGCTCGGGACTCCGCCGCGCCCGCGGCACTATCGCCCAGAAACTTCGCCGCGGGAAAACTCTCGACTCCACTCACTCACTCACTCCCTGCCCTGGAACCATCGTCCAAGGACTTCGCCACTCTGCCGCACCCGCGGCACTATCGCCCGGAAACTCCGCCGCGGGAGAACTCCCGACTTCACTTTGAACTCTTTGACTCAGACTGACACGAAGGTCGGCCCCACCTCCTTATATAGCCCTTGGGTTCCCGTCCAGAACAATCGGGCATGTCTCCGAGATATCGCGCGACCTTCGCCGTCTAAATGGCCAGAAACGCGTCGTGAGTCCTGTCGAAGGACGCGGCGGCTGCTCAAAGAACGCCGATAAACTCAACAAGCATCGGGTTCCCACAAAACGCGCCGATAAACATGTCTGAGTCCTTTTATGCCGCAGTGCGGCCTCTTTTAAGTAACTCGATCTGAGGAAGGTGCACGCTGCGAAGGTCAGGATGTCGCGAGATAGTATGACACGAGATACCAGTGAGTAGATGCGGGTGGAAGGGGGCGCAGACAGGCCGAACGAGCGCGGCGACGCCAAGCACTGCAGCCAAGCGCGATCGTAACAATATTTATCCACATGTTTCTAGTTTCTACATTCACAACACGTGTTTTAGTTTCATACAAGTGCAAATTATATATGTGCTAATAAGATATATTCAGTAGTGATTTAAATTGAATATTTTCATTAATATTTTTTACTATTCGTAAATATTAGTAAAAAAATTGAGCTTATAAATTTTTCAAGTGATCCAAAATAATTCAGGTTAACTATCCGTATGTATTATTTATTGGTATGAATTAAAATATTATTATTTAATATAATTAATAGGAAATATTATTAAATTGTTAATGTGAAATATTTATTATTATCCTATTTAATATTTTCAAAATAAAGAAATAAATTTAATAAAACATTTTATAAAAAATTTGTGATAAAAATTAAAATCGAACATCAAATAAAAATATTAATTTTAGTTAGTATTATTAAATTTAATAAATAACAAGTATTTATAAAAATAAATGAACAAAATTATTGAAAACTTTTGATAAAAATTAAAAGTGAATATTAAATTAAGACAATAATAAATATTTAATAAAATGAATAAACTTAAATAAAATTTTAGAATTTATATAAAATTTATTTATTTTCTTTTAAAATGTTAAATAATCAATAATAAATATTTAAAATTAAGAATCTTATAATATTTAGTACAAATTATGTCATATATTTATTATTCTCTAATTTTTTTTTTTTTTCAAATTTAAACTGAACTTTATTACTAATTTTTTCCAGCGCTTTTATTATTTTATTGTAATTTATTTTTTGCATGCAAAAAAAACAATTTTTTAATGATGCCAAAAAGTATAACTTCTCACGCGCGTACATAAGTAACCGCACCCATTTTTTATACATTTTAAAATTATTCCCAATTATTTTCTGATATTAATTACGGATTTTCCATATTGCGGACGTGATGTCACAATTTTAAAGTGATGGTATGTTTTACATTTGATTTTTTATACAAATTATTATTATATATTTTATATTTATTCCCAAATATTTTCTGATAATAATTACGGATTTTCAATATAGCACAGGTGGCGTCAAAATTTTGAAATGTTAGATTTTTTAAATATATTAATAAATTCTTTTATTTATTAAATTTTTTCCTGATTTTCTAGTATAATAATTACTAATTTTCAATACGGCAACCGTAACGATAGTTGCAGCGATGGCGTCACAGTTCCAGATGGCGGCAATGACCTCGGCTGCTTATGGCGGCTAGTCAAAGGGAATTGAAGATCATTTGGAGAATTTTAAGCCTCTGTTTTTTTAAGCCATAAAAATGGAAATTTTCCTTCACAACAGGAATTATTCCTTCGAAATAGGGAAGATTAATTTTCCAATTCTTATTTTTATTTATTTTTTCGATTTTTGGTGGAATTTTTTTCTAAAAACTGGAAAGTTTGGGAAATTTGGAAAAAAAATTTAGGTTAAGGTCATTCAAGATGGTCACAGTGACGTCACAATCCAAGATGACGGACACAAACCAAAATCCACTCTCAAACTTCAGGGCCAGGATATACCTATTTTTACTTCTATCGTGAGCTACTAGATTGTAAATAACAAGCAAGAACAAACTGAAATAGCTTTTTTTTTCATGTCAGTTCAATCCTCGGCAACTTTCATGATGAATTCTTCTTTCTGTATTTTAGATTTCAGTGCAACTTATAAGCTGGTCACCTATCACCACTTCTTCTTATCTCCAGTCGGAAAGTGTTGTGAATAAACATTCGATACATATTTCTCATTGTAAATCAGGATTGACTACCGATAAAATCTCAGAATATACTAGTAGTTACCTTTAAACATGATGTCTTTTTTGGATGTTGCAGGGAAGTATGCCACTGAAACCTAAGGAAAAACTAAGTACGAATACGTTAATTAATACGACGTTGACACGTAAAAAGGTATTTAACACTGCATCTCTGTGTCTATACCGCTTTATACGCGGTCCCATAACTCAACCTCAAGTCGAGGACATTTGCTGTCATTAAATTCCGGTTCTCAAAAAAAAAAAAAAAAAAAATCCAACGAAAATTCAAAATTGTCGTTATTTCAAGTTATAGGCAATTTTGCTAAAGTTTTTAAAATCCCAACCACACCAGATTATTAGATAAATTCTCTATAAATATAATGCTACGCAAGCATAAATAACACAACTATTACAAACAACTCAAAATAAAATTAAACATGTTATACTGTTTTGGGAAAAAAAATTTTTCAAAACTTATGCGGCAACAATTTATAATCGGGTAACTTTGAGTACTCAAAATTTAAATATATATACACTGCTAATATAACAAATTATTTGCTTTAGATAACCATATTAACAAATAACTTGTTAATTTAGCAAAGCAATTGATTTTGCAGTGTAATTAGTCAAATTTACCAAATTACAAATATTTTGTCACATAAATAATCCAAATAATATTTATTTTCTCGCTAAAAGTATTGCGCTATTAATTTTATTTTGAATTTTTATCAATATAAGGGCTATTTTGTATATCTTTGCAAATAATTTTTGTCACAGTATCTAATAATTTGGGGCAGGGTGTGAATTAAAAACTTTTGAAAAAATTGTCTTCAAAATCGTCATTAAATGGCATATCTACTGTTCTCGGCTTGATGTTGGAGTTATGGGTCAGTATATTTAACCTCCAATAATATACCAGTATTAATTTTGTTTTAAATAAGTTAAGAAATTTAATCATTGTAGTAACGAACTTTTTCTCGTAAAGTTTTGTGAGTCAAAAATGGTTTCCCAGTACTTTAAAAGTAATGTTTGATTTAATTTCTTTTAAAAGATTTACTTCGAAATGATTAAGTTTATTAGTTGTAGATTTAACGCTTCTATATAAAATGTATTACCTTGGATTCCAACCATATCCTTTCAAAATGCATTTGGTTGGTCTTTGAATTATCTGCATTACGCAGGTCAGTGTCAAGGCCAGACATTTACGTGAAAATTTGTATTTGACCAGACTTGAAAAACGACTTTCACAAGCCTGAATATTTACGAGACTGGGAGCTTTCTTGTCGATAAATAAGAATCTAAGTCAAAATACTTCAATAACTTAAAACGCAGTGGTGCCAAACTGGTATCGGATACCACATAATTCCTGAAAGTTTGTATTATATGAAACTTCTCAAGCTTTAATATTTCAATATTTAATTTAGTATCTACAACTTAACTACATTTCGAGACCCTCGATTAATTTAACTGTCACACTAGTACCGCACCGGAGCTGCATTTTTTCACGTGATACGATTCATGGCGCTTGCGATTGCCAAAATGTACGAAAGTTTAATCGCATTAGGTGCAACAGTACCCAAGTATGAACGATGATAGCATAACGGCGTTGGTAGATGATGAGTTCGGTGCAGTTACTGGTACTGTAGACCAAGATGTTACCTCAGCTGATGACACTGCACTCGTTAAAGCTCTTATGCTGACGAAACTGCAGCTACCACCGGAAACTCTACAACAGACGGAATCGCTGACCCTGAGGTCATGTTTACCTGCGAATAAGAATGACTGCATCGAAGAAGTTGCAACTAACAATGGTACAGATGCCATCAAGGTCTCCGTCGTTGTTGCTTGAAGAGTGTATCCTTTCTCTTCCACTAACTGCGGTGACCTGAGAGTCACGTTGAATACTAGCCATCTGTATGTCCAGGCACAGAAGCCAAGTGACACTAAGTACCCAATAACTTTTCCGTTGGTAGCTTTACGTATTTTGTCATGCTTTTTGAGATGATCAGGTTGCCATGTTGTTTCACCACATTATTCACACAGCAAAGAGTTTTCGAAAGCTTAAATGGA
Organism: Bacillus rossius redtenbacheri; assembly: GCF_032445375.1. Lineage (NCBI taxonomy): Eukaryota > Metazoa > Arthropoda > Insecta > Phasmatodea > Bacillidae > Bacillus > Bacillus rossius. Next base: position 19,831,751 of record NC_086336.1, read on the forward strand.
CTATGTTACTTTGTATTGAACACGTTCGTTAAGGCATTGCCGCAGTACAATTAAGTCCTGATTATTGTGTGACCAGAATTTGCAATACCTAACATGCTTTTTCAGGTTGTGTACTGCGAAACATGCTCCACTGGTATGTAACACATTTAGAGTTATTACAGTCGTGTATCACATATGCACGACCATTCAAGTTTATGGCATTACCACATTTTGTGTTGGAACACCGACATTTGATAATGCTTTGATTATTGAAGTCACTCCAACTGATGGTATGGATACCATCTTGTTTTCAAGAATGATTTGAATGATTTTGATTACTGAACACATGAAACAGACTAGTCAAACCAGATGATCCACCATGCCACCAAAGATACAGGTAAAATAGAGTCTCTGACACATGGGCATTACTCGCATACTCGCAATGACTGTTATACTATGTGAATAAAAACAATAATTTCCTTAATTGGAGAGTAATAATTTCATTATGTATTAATTTTAGTTTTATCAATCATATTCGATTAACGAGTCTAGAGTGATCATATTAAACACACTTTATGCATGCTGTAGTAAACCTGAAATATGATTAACATTTGTTACAGGGCTAAGAGTACATAAGCCATTAAATCTTCAGTTCTGGATAAAACTTGCCTACATACAATCAAGAAACATCATGTAGGACGCACATTTGTCATAAAGGACGCACTTTGTTTTGTACATTCAACGAAACAGATTCATATTCAACAAAAATAACGCACATCCATCAAAAAGGACGTACATTCAAGAAGAGGACGGAAGTTGGTTTGCACATTCAACAAAAATGATGCAGAATTGGATGGCAAAAAATTCCATTAGCATGTAAATTCATAAATAATCGCATAAGCTTGTTCAACAAAATGTATCTACGTTAATACTTCAACTAAGCATTTTGACCAAACATTTGAACGCCATTCAACAAATGGAATCAAATTTATCATCACGGATGCAAATTATCATCTATGACGCACATTGGGACACACATTAAATAAAATAATGTAAATTAGGACCACATTTATAAAGAAAAAGGAAGCGCATTGAATGAAAAGGACGTACATTTGGACGCACATTCATCTAAAAAAATTTCACATTTGTACGCACTTTCAACGAAGAGGACACACAATTATACGCACGTTCGTCATCTAGGATGCACATTGCGAAACACATTTGGACTCACAATCAAAAAGGACACACATTTGAACGCACATTATAAAAGGATATAAATAAAAACATTTAAACACCCATTTAACGAAAGGATGCACACGATCGCTCATTCAACATCGTAGACGCATTATTGGGCATACAGTCCACAAAATGGGCACACATTTGGTTGCACATTAAAATGCACATTCAACGAAAACTACAGAAATTTGGATGTACATTAAATGAAAAGGACACACTATTAAGACGCGAATTAAAAAAGGATGTACATTCAATAAAATATGACGCACATTAAGCAAAAATTAATCATAAAGTTGGCATTTTCAACCACTATGTTGAGCTTCTTGGTGTAAATTTTCCATCATCATCATCATCGTCATTATCGTTATCTTTAAAAGATTTGTGCAATGGGAGTGCATGACTTGATGTAAGTTTTTGGACATACGCCATTGCTAAGAACTTTTTCTGTTGAAGAAAAACTAATAAATAAAATAAATAAATAAAAATAAAAAAATACTCAAAAAAAGATACAAAAAACACACAAAATTAAGCAAACAATTGCTGTTGTCAACAAGGATATGAACACCACAAAATATTCCGAAACAGGAATATGGTCAGCAAACAAAGAAAAAACAAAGAAAAATGTACTAAGAGAACGAAAAAATCCCCACAAATGATGACAACACAAAAATATTGAAACCCAAAATAATTCAGCACAACAGTTGAAGCGAGACAAAAAAAACATGAAAAAACGAAAAAACAAACAAATACAATAGTTTTACCTAAACAGAAACAAGCGACGTTTCGGGAACTGCTATCTGCTCCCGTCCTCAGGCAGAGACGCACATGGTACGGAAACACAGGTGCGACTGAGAAGGGGCTGCCGCCGTTTCCTCATATGCTCGGCCGGGAGCGTGTGACAGCGATACCGGGAACTATTACGTTCCCATAACTCGCTATGTGGTCACCAATATAAATAGTGCAACCCCGTCACTTTGATCGAATCATTGGAAACGTCGGCGGGGCGCGATGTGTGTGATTTTAAGATTAAAGGTGGCTCACGGTCCCGAAGAAGTAAAATAGCTGTCGCATGTTGCTTGGCTCTATTTTTAATAGTGTAGGTGTCAGGCGGGGGGAGGTCACCCTTTCCCCTCAGTTAGTTGGCTAACTGATGCATGAGAGTGTCGTGATGTCTGTATTTAGAGGCGTGTGGAGTGTGCGCAAAAATGGCCTAATTAATTTCGTTGTGTGAGTGTAGTGTATAGCTCCAAGGCCGCACATACCCGGCTGACCAAGCAGGCATATCATCGTGTAAGTTTACCGATGTGTAGGAGAAATTACATAGATTAGTAAACACCTGGCCGCCTTAAGGACCGAACTATTGCGTTCCAGTATAGTTCGGTCAAAGTTAGGCTAAACCAGTATTGCTGTAGTTAGCCCCCAGGCTGTTGTCGTCTAAACCTGAAAAATAGAGAGTGAAATTAGTAAATGAATGTCATCCTATTCTATTATTGTTCGAGCAGAGAGATGCCCTCGTCCAGTTTTTTTTTTTTTTTTTTTTGTCGCAATTCAAAAACCCATGCCTTCCGAAACGCGGCCGGCACTGGAGGTGAAGCCTGCCAGGCGGGTCTCGCCCTTCAGGCATACGGAGTCAGCCCTAACACACAGGCAGTGGACCGCTGCATGGGTCAAAACCTACACCTGCATGCTTCGGACCATTTCGAATTAGCAAGAAAATGAAAGTTACATTAATGAATTAATTAATAATGGCTGGGGAAAACAACTAGCAAGGACTAGTGGAGGAGGTGGGGGAAGGAAAAATTTGGTAATTAAAGGAATTTGGGCCTGTGGTCGAGTTGTCGCTGGTTTATAATTAGAGCCCCGCTGGGTCAAAGGTAGTGTTGACGCAATAAAATAGAGCCCCGCTGGGCCAAAAGTAGTGTTGACGCAATATTTACGAGTCCTGGGCATGTCAATCATTGGCTAGTCCAATGTTGATTATTTGCACCGCAGGACGTAGACAGGCACATCGGGGCCAGAGAGAAACGTCTGCTATGTTTGCTAAGTTGCCCTGCGTGCATGGGATGTGTGGATTCTAGTATAACCTGGCTTAGGCAAGTCGCGGTTTTTTAAACTGTCGCTGTGCAGCTGGGTCGTAGTCCGGAAGTGAATTCATATAAGTATTGGCATGTTCAGGGAGCTGGCCATAAAAAGACCTGTTTTGCCGTTTTATATATTCCTCTACATATTCTACTTTGAGTAGCTGGTGTACTTCTAGTGTGCTGGTGTACCAGCCGCAATCTGCAATGGCTCTAAGAAATTTATTTTGAGTGACCTGTACTTTATCGATATGGCATTTTGCTGCATAGCCCCAGATTTCGCAAGCATATAATAATTGAGGGCGAACTATTTGTAAATACAGCTGTAATTTTTTCTTTCTAGGAAATTGGGGGGCCTTAAACATTGAGTATAGGCTGCGCAAAGTGCCTCGCGCAAACTGTGTCACCTTAGTGGTGTGAACTTTCCAGGTCAGCCTGGTATCTAGAGTTAAACCTAAATATCTAGCCGATTTAACAAATGGTATGGCTTGATTAAAAATTTTTAATTCGCGGTCGGGGGCGGTGTATTTTTTAGTTAAAATTAAAGTTGTGGACTTGGCTCCATTTATTTTAATGCGCCAGCGAGTGTACCATTGTTCGAGTGAGGTAAGCTGCCTCTGAACTTTGGTTAAAGCAAACTTCAAATTCGGGGATTGATATATTATTGCAGTGTCGTCTGCATATAATTGCACGTGGGCATGTTCCCGCGGGATGTCGGCTGTGTAAACATTATAGAAAAAGGGTGAGAGTGGGGACCCCTGCGGCACACCTGCTGTCAGCTCCCGAGTGGATGATTTCGCCCCCTCTATTGATACAAAAAATTTTCGACGCCATAAATAGTGGGCCACCAGATGAATATACGTGTCTGGAAAGTTAAATGTAATTAATTTTTGAATTAAGCCAGGTATCCAAACTTTGTCGAAAGCTTTTTCCGCGTCTAGCATCGTTGCGACAGTAAATTTCGCTCGTGAGTTAAAACCGTCAGTGGCCTCTTCAATGAGCTTAATTAGGGGGTGAGAGGTAGAGTGGCCCCTTCTAAAACCAAATTGGTTATCTGGAATGACTTCGTGTTCGTCCGAATGGTGTTGAAGTCGTTTGAGTAAAATTTTTTCGAAAATTTTACTCATGCTATTTAGGAGGCTAATAGGTCGCCTGTTTTGTAGTAGTGACGCATTTTTTCCCGGTTTCGGAATGGTGATAACTTTAGCTAGTTTCCATGACGCTGGGTAGGATTTTAGAATAAAAATAGCATTTATTATTTTAAGAAAGTATTGTATAGCCTAAAATGATAATTTCTTTAAAGTATCAAAATTTATTCCGTCAGGTCCGCCTGCTTTATTTTTTGGTCGCGAGTGAATAGCTTCTAAGAGCTCTTTAATTGTTACGAGTTCCGGCTCGGCTTGTGGAACGATTTGTAAATAGTTATTAACAGCTACTGTCGTGGTCCTAGTAAACTGAGGCTCGTTTATGTCCTCGTTTGGTGAAAATTGTTTTTCAAAAATGTCTGCTATAGCATTTGCTTTATCTATCGCGTCATATTTAATGCCCGCGTTTGTAACAATGGCCGGTGTGGAGATAAATTTATTTTTCCCTCGTAAATTGCGTGTGAGCCGCCACATTTGCCGAGGTTGAGTTGCGCACTCTGTTATTAAGTTTCCGTATTTTTCTATTTTTAAATCTTTAAGTTTTCGCGAGACTTGAGCTTTAAGGCGATTGTATTCAGTCCTAGCTTGCGGTGTTCTCGTTCGTTGATAAGTGTTGCGCGCCTGCCGTTTTAAAACGATTAGCATGTCTACATCTGGGTAATTTATTCGCGTAAATTCTCTTTTATTCACGATTTTCGTGTGTTTTTTGCGCACGTCTGTAATTGTGTCGGTGAAAAGTTTTACGTGAGTTTCGAGCTCATCTGCTGTGTCTATCGCTGGAGTTTCTGTAAAAGTTAATTCCAGGTCTTCGCGAAATTTGTCCCAGTCGGGAATACCAAAAGTGCGGCTAAATATCGCTGCGCAAAATTGAGCATTAAAAGTTAATTGAATAAGTACCGGAAAATGGTCTGAGTCAAGCTCATCTAATTTTTCTGAAATAACCTGCGCACCTGGTATGATTGTAAGAGCTATATCTAATATGTCAGGCATGCCACCATTCGTTGGGTAGCAAGTTGGCGAGCCTGGAGCAAAAATTTCGTAATTATTTGCTACCGAATGATCTAATAATTTTCTGCCTGCTGGGTTAGTATTTTTGCATCCCCAGTCTTCGTTTTTGCTGTTTAAATCGCCTGCGATGAAAAAGTGTTGCTGTGGATTAATTAATTTATTTAAATCCCTAGAAAGTAGTGGCTTATCTGGGGGTTTATATACTGCCGACATGCAGACATGCGCATTTTTATTACGAATATTTATGCTGGTGGCCTCTAGGTGCTCTAAGCCAGTTATTTCTATCGGATGGTGATGAATCCCGTGTTTAATTAATATGGCTGTGCCGCCCCCACGAGTGGCGCGGTCAGTGCGGTAAGTGGTGTAACCACAAATATTAAATCGATGATGCGGTGATAGGTGAGTCTCGGTAATGAATGCCACATCAATCCCATATATTACAAGGCACTGTTCCAACTCGTACGACCGAAGGCGGAGACCACATGCATTAAAGTTTAGGAGTTGTAGTGTTTTCCCCATGTTTACTGCCATTTACTGGAGCACTGTCGCGAGTGCTTCCAATAGAATGGTTTGGCGGTATTTAATGCTCTCGGTGGAGCGGATGCGTGCGTAATACGGTTCGAGTGCCTTCACTAAATTCCAATAATCGCACATGCGCAAGATCTCTGCGAGTTCCGCGAGGCTAGTGATATTATTATTTGGCTGTGCTTCTGGCGCGGTTTCTGTTCTATGCTGCTGGCTCTTCTCGACGCGAGCCTGCACGATTTCCGTTGCCGTGCGCCGCGGTGCGCTTACGCCTGACGTAGCTGCCGCGTATGACGTGGAAGCTACTGCCTGTGTTTGATTTATGCCCGGTTGGCTGGCCTGCTCGCTGGGCCGTGCGTTTCGCGGACTGCGCTCTGTTGTTGTTGTTGTTGCCCGGTGCACGTGTTCCCTGCTGGGTGCGGGGGGAGGGGGGAAACTTTCCCGCGTCGGTGCGGCCGGCTGTGCTCGCGAGGCTGTGCGCGCAGCTTTCTGTGCTGCCTGTTCCGCGGCGGCCTGTCTCCGCGACTCTACGATCTTCAAAAACGCGGGGCACTGTCGCCAGGCCGCGGTGTGGCCTGTCTCTTTACAGTTCGAGCACACCTTTGGTGCCTCCTCTGGGACTGGGCATTCGCTGCGGGGATGCGAACCCGCGCACCTGATGCATTTAGGTACTTCTGAACAGTTTCCGGTGGTGTGTCCGAAGGAACTACACCTCTTACAGAGCGGGACGTCTTCCGCGCGAGTCGTGTACCGCTCAATCTTTATACCACTTGTGTAGTATAGTTGTTTGACGGCGTAGATGTCGTGCGCGCTAGGTGCCACGCACACCACGAATGACGGTGTTGGCTCGAAAAACTCTTGCCCTGAGTTGCGGTCTGTTAGCCGCCGACTGAGCTGTTTGATGAAATTTACTTTAAACCCGAGCGCGGTGAGCTCCTCAGAAATCGCATCAACCGGCGTGAATTTACTCAAATTCTTTATCACTACTTTTTCCCCTCGCTCGCTGGGCTGGGAGAAAGTGTGGAAAGGCACATCGTTTGCCTTAAACCAAGCGGTCGCTTTGTCTTGGTCCAATTTGCCATCAAAAGTTATGCGCACTTCTTGACGCTTCGTCAGCGTCATTCGGTTTTTGATGCCGAGTCGCGCGAAGGCAGGGCCCAAGCTGCCGATTGCCTGACTGTTGCGGATTACGAATGGTACGCGTTTGTAGCGCGGAGCCTCGTCAGTCGGTGTCCGTTGTTGCGGTGTCGGTACCGCTTGTGACGCATCGCTATTACGCCTGCGTTGTCTACGCTCAACAGTGGTGAAGCCACTGTTGTCGTCCTCGGTTGTGGTGGGCTGGAGCCCTGACGGTTTTTTAGACTGAACAGAGTGTTCAGTCTCTGAGTCGCTGCCCTCATGAGTGCGCTTCGTCGCGGTGCCGACCTCCATCTCCTCGTCGCTACTACTCATCGCAAGTAGGTGCCCCGCCTTGAAAAAAGCAGGGCACACAACAGGCGTATCGTCCGACCTAACTAGCGTGGTATTCCTATCTGTTCGCCGCGTCCTAACTAGCTAACGACCTAGCACCTTACGCACTGGCCACTGACCTGAGCTTCCTTTTTAGGAACGCCAGGCTAGGCAAAGAGAGAGGCTGACCCTTCTCCGACCAGCACGCGGTAAAGAATGAGAAGGGGCTGGAAAATGAGGGTATTTATCAGAGAAAGGGCTACATCTTGCTCAGCCAATGACAGACGAGCTGTCTCCCCATTGGCTGTGCACCATGTAGTTAAAGCGGATTGGTTATGGTGGGTTGAGTATTGGCTATTGTTTTGTGCTGCAGGGATGTTTCTCTCTTTATCAAAGGGATCCACATATTTTTTAATTCAATGCTCTGCTGGCTGAAAATATTTTTATTGCTAATAATGAAGGCTGATTCTTTGATTTTCCTTTTTATTTTATCGGATTCCTGTATGAGTGGTGTGGAGTCTTCCCAGAGAATTTTGTGGCTATTTTCCCATGTATGTTCAGCAAGTCTGGATTTTAGGGTTTCACCCTTCTTGCAGTTCTTGGAATTTGTGAACCACCTCAACTCTCTGAGGCTATCAATAAAATTCACATATGAAAAAGAAACCAAAGGTAGCATTCCTTTCCTGGATGTACTAGTCAGCAGAAAAAACAACAGCCTGGAAACAAAAGTATACAGGAAACCTACGCACACAGGCCAATACCTTAATTTTGCATCCAACCATCCCAAAACAACAAAAACTGGCATAATTCACACACTAACCAACCGAGCTGAGATTATTTGTTCTGATGAGAAATCTATTACGGTTGAACACAATCATATAAAAAAAGAACTCATAGCCAATGGTTACCCTGTCAACACCATCAAACAGCATTTGAAATCCAACAAAACACTCAAATCCACAGAAACTGAGAAACCTGCAGGAACCCTAGTTATTCCATATGTTCAAGGGCTTTCAGAAAAAATAAGACGCCTAGGAAATAAATATGGACTTCAAACAGCATTCCGTTCTAAATCTACTATTAAAAGTATTGTTACCAAGGTGAAACCAGCCACAGAAAAATTACAAACTCACAACTGTGTGTATCAAATCCCCTGTGAATGTGGCCACATGTACATAGGTGAAACTGGCAGAGCTCTATCCACCCGAATCAAAGAACACAAAAACAACTGCAAGAAGGGTGAAACCCTAAAATCCAGACTTGCTGAACATACATGGGAAAATAGCCACAAAATTCTCTGGGAAGACTCCACACCACTCATACAGGAATCCGATAAAATAAAAAGGAAAATCAAAGAATCAGCCTTCATTATTAGCAATAAAAATATTTTCAGCCAGCAGAGCATTGAATTAAAAAATATGTGGATCCCTTTGATAAAGAGAGAAACATCCCTGCAGCACAAAACAATAGCCAATACTCAACCCACCATAACCAATCCGCTTTAACTACATGGTGCACAGCCAATGGGGAGACAGCTCGTCTGTCATTGGCTGAGCAAGATGTAGCCCTTTCTCTGATAAATAACCTCATTTTCCAGCCCCTTCTCATTCTTTACCGCGTGCTGGTCGGAGAAGGGTCAGCCTCTCTCTTTGCCTAGCCTGGCGTTCCTAAAAAGGAAGCTCAGGTCAGTGGCCAGTGCGTAAGGTGCTAGGTTCGACAGGTAGTTAGGACGCTGCGAACAGATAGGAATACCACGCTAGTTAGGCCGGACGATACGCCTGTTGTGTGCCCTGCTTTTTTCAAGGCGGGGCACCTACTAGCGATGAGTAGTAGCGACGAGGAGATGGAGGTCGGCACCGCGACGAAGCGCACGCACGAGGGCAGCGACTCAGAGACTGAACACTCTGTTCAGTCTAAAAAACCGTCAGGGCTCCAGCCCACCACAACCGAGGACGACAACAGTGGCTTCACCACTGTTGAGCGTAGACAACGCAGGCGTAATAGCGATGCGTCACAAGCGGTACCGACACCGCAACAACGGACACCGACTGACGAGGCTCCGCGCTACAAACGCGTACCATTCGTAATCCGCAACAGTCAGGCAATCGGCAGCTTGGGCCCTGCCTTCGCGCGACTCGGCATCAAAAACCGAATGACGCTGACGAAGCGTCAAGAAGTGCGCATAACTTTTGATGGCAAATTGGACCAAGACAAAGCGACCGCTTGGTTTAAGGCAAACGATGTGCCTTTCCACACTTTCTCCCAGCCCAGCGAGCGAGGGGAAAAAGTAGTGATAAAGAATTTGAGTAAATTCACGCCGGTTGATGCGATTTCTGAGGAGCTCACCGCGCTCGGGTTTAAAGTAAATTTCATCAAACAGCTCAGTCGGCGGCTAACAGACCGCAACTCAGGGCAAGAGTTTTTCGAGCCAACACCGTCATTCGTGGTGTGCGTGGCACCTAGCGCGCACGACATCTACGCCGTCAAACAACTATACTACACAAGTGGTATAAAGATTGAGCGGTACACGACTCGCGCGGAAGACGTCCCGCTCTGTAAGAGGTGTAGTTCCTTCGGACACACCACCGGAAACTGTTCAGAAGTACCTAAATGCATCAGGTGCGCGGGTTCGCATCCCCGCAGCGAATGCCCAGTCCCAGAGGAGGCACCAAAGGTGTGCTCGAACTGTAAAGAGACAGGCCACACCGCGGCCTGGCGACAGTGCCCCGCGTTTTTGAAGATCGTAGAGTCGCGGAGACAGGCCGCCGCGGAACAGGCAGCACAGAAAGCTGCGCGCACAGCCTCGCGAGCACAGCCGGCCGCACCGACGCGGGAAAGTTTCCCCCCTCCCCCCGCACCCACCAGGGAACACGTGCACCGGGCAACAACAACAACAACAGAGCGCAGTCCGCGAAACGCACGGCCCAGCGAGCAGGCCAGCCAACCGGGCATAAATCAAACACAGGCAGTAGCTTCCACGTCATACGCGGCAGCTACGTCAGGCGTAAGCGCACCGCGGCGCACGGCAACGGAAATCGTGCAGGCTCGCGTCGAGAAGAGCCAGCAGCATAGAACAGAAACCGCGCCAGAAGCACAGCCAAATAATAATATCACTAGCCTCGCGGAACTCGCAGAGATCTTGCGCATGTGCGATTATTGGAATTTAGTGAAGGCACTCGAACCGTATTACGCACGCATCCGCTCCACCGAGAGCATTAAATACCGCCAAACCATTCTATTGGAAGCACTCGCGACAGTGCTCCAGTAAATGGCAGTAAACATGGGGAAAACACTACAACTCCTAAACTTTAATGCATGTGGTCTCCGCCTTCGGTCGTACGAGTTGGAACAGTGCCTTGTAATATATGGGATTGATGTGGCATTCATTACCGAGACTCACCTATCACCGCATCATCGATTTAATATTTGTGGTTACACCACTTACCGCACTGACCGCGCCACTCGTGGGGGCGGCACAGCCATATTAATTAAACACGGGATTCATCACCATCCGATAGAAATAACTGGCTTAGAGCACCTAGAGGCCACCAGCATAAATATTCGTAATAAAAATGCGCATGTCTGCATGTCGGCAGTATATAAACCCCCAGATAAGCCACTACTTTCTAGGGATTTAAATAAATTAATTAATCCACAGCAACACTTTTTCATCGCAGGCGATTTAAACAGCAAAAACGAAGACTGGGGATGCAAAAATACTAACCCAGCAGGCAGAAAATTATTAGATCATTCGGTAGCAAATAATTACGAAATTTTTGCTCCAGGCTCGCCAACTTGCTATCCAACGAATGGTGGCATGCCTGACATATTAGATATAGCTCTTACAAACATACCAGGTGCGCAGGTTATTTCAGAAAAATTAGATGAGCTTGACTCAGACCATTTTCCGGTACTAATTCAATTAACTTTTAATGCTCAATTTTGCGCAGCGATATTTAGCCGCACTTTTGGTATTCCCGACTGGGACAAATTTCGCGAAGACCTGGAATTAACTTTTACAGAAACTCCAGCGATATACACAGCAGATGAGCTCGAAACTCACGTAAAACTTTTCACCGACACAATTACAGACGTGCGCAAAAAACACACGAAAATCGTGAATAAAAGAGAATTTACGCGAATAAATTACCCAGATGTAGACATGCTAATCGTTTTAAAACGGCAGGCGCGCAACACTTATCAACGAACGAGAACACCGCAAGCTAGGACTGAATACAATCGCCTTAAAGCTCAAGTCTCGCGAAAACTTAAAGATTTAAAAATAGAAAAATACGGAAACTTAATAACAGAGTGCGCAACTCAACCTCGGCAAATGTGGCGGCTCACACGCAATTTACGAGGGAAAAATAAATTTATCTCCACACCTGCCATTGTTACAAACGCGGGCATTAAATATGACGCGATAGATAAAGCAAATGCTATAGCAGACATTTTTGAAAAACAATTTTCACCAAACGAAGACATAAACGAGCCTCAGTTTACTAGGACCACGACAGTAGCTGTTAATAACTATTTACAAATCGTTCCACAAGCCGAGCCGGAACTCGTAACAATTAAAGAGCTCTTAGAAGCTATTCACTCGCGACCAAAAAATAAAGCAGGCGGACCTGACGGAATAAATTTTGATACTTTAAAGAAATTATCATTTCAGGCTATACAATACTTTCTTAAAATAATAAATGCTATTTTTATTCTTAAATCCTACCCATCGTCATGGAAACTAGCTAAAGTTATCACCATTCCGAAACCGGGAAAAAATGCGTCACTACCACAAAACAGGCGACCTATTAGCCTCCTAAATAGCATGAGTAAAATTTTCGAAAAAATTTTACTCAAACGACTTCAACACCATTCGGACGAACACGAAGTCATTCCAGATAACCAATTTGGTTTTAGAAGGGGCCACTCTACCTCTCACCCCCTAATTAAGCTCATTGAAGAGGCCACTGACGGTTTTAATTCACGAGCGAAATTTACTGTCGCAACGATGCTAGACGCGGAAAAAGCTTTCGACAAAGTTTGGATACCTGGCTTAATTCAAAAATTAATTACATTTAACTTTCCAGACACATATATTCATCTGGTGGCCCACTATTTATGGCGTCGAAAATTTTTTGTATCAATAGAGGGGGCGAAATCATCCACTCGGGAGCTGACAGCAGGTGTGCCGCAGGGGTCCCCACTCTCACCCTTTTTCTATAATGTTTACACAGCCGACATCCCGCGGGAACATGCCCACGTGCAATTATATGCAGACGACACTGCAATAATATATCAATCCCCGAATTTGAAGTTTGCTTTAACCAAAGTTCAGAGGCAGCTTACCTCACTCGAACAATGGTACACTCGCTGGCGCATTAAAATAAATGGAGCCAAGTCCACAACTTTAATTTTAACTAAAAAATACACCGCCCCCGACCGCGAATTAAAAATTTTTAACCAAGCCATACCATTTGTTAAATCGGCTAGATATTTAGGTTTAACTCTAGATACCAGGCTGACCTGGAAAGTTCACACCACTAAGGTGACACAGTTTGCGCGAGGCACTTTGCGCAGCCTATACTCAATGTTTAAGGCCCCCCAATTTCCTAGAAAGAAAAAATTACAGCTGTATTTACAAATAGTTCGCCCTCAATTATTATATGCTTGCGAAATCTGGGGCTATGCAGCAAAATGCCATATCGATAAAGTACAGGTCACTCAAAATAAATTTCTTAGAGCCATTGCAGATTGCGGCTGGTACACCAGCACACTAGAAGTACACCAGCTACTCAAAGTAGAGTTTGTAGAGGAATATATAAAACGGCAAAACAGGTCTTTTTATGGCCAGCTCCCTGAACATGCCAATACTTATATGAATTCACTTCCGGGCTACGACCCAGCTGCACAGCGACAGTTTAAAAAACCGCGACTTGCCTAAGCCAGGTTATACTAGAATCCACACATCCCATGTACGCAGGGCAACTTAACAAACATAGCAGACGTTTCTCTCTGGCCCCGATGTGCCTGTCTACGTCCTGCGGTGCAAATAATCAACATTGGACTAGCCAATGATTGACATTCCCAGGACTCGTAAATATTGCGTCAACACTACTTTTGGCCCAGCGGGGCTCTATTTTATTGCGTCAACACTACCTTTGACCCAGCGGGGCTCTAATTATAAACCAGCGAAAACTCGACCGCAGGCCCAAATTCCTTTAAATACCAAATCTTTCCTTCCCTCACCTCCTCCACTAGTCCTTGATAGTTGTTTTCCCCAGCCATTATTAATTAATTCATTAATGTAACTTTTCATTTTCTTGCTAATTCGAAATGGTCCGAAGCATGCAGGTGTAGGTTTTGACCCATGCAGAGGTCCACTGCCTGTGTGTTAGGGCTGACTCCGTATGCCTGAAGGGCGAGACCCGCCTGGCAGGCTTCACCTCCAGTGCCGGCCGCGTTTCGGAAGGCATGGGTTTTTGAATTGCGACGACAAAAAAAAAAAAAAAAAAAAAAAAAAAAAAAAAAAAAAAAAAAAAAACACTGGACGAGGGCATTCCTCTGCTCGAACAATAATAGAATAGGATGACATTCATTTACTAATTTCACTCTCTATTTTTCTATTTTTCAGGTTTAGACGACAACAGCCTGGGGGCTAACTACAGCAATACTGGTTTAGCCTAACTTTGACCGAACTATACTGGAACGCAATAGTTCGGTCCTTAAGGCGGCCAGGTGTTTACTAATCTATGTAATTTCTCCTACACATCGGTAAACTTACACGATGATATGCCTGCTTGGTCAGCCGGGTATGTGCGGCCTTGGAGCTATACACTACACTCACACAACGAAATTAATTAGGCCATTCTTGCGCACACTCCACACGCCTCTAAATACAGACATCACGACACTCTCATGCATCAGTTAGCCAACTAACTGAGGGGAAAGGGTGACCTCCCCCCGCCTGACACCTACACTATTAAAAATAGAGCCAAGCAACATGCGACAGCTATTTTACTTCTTCTGGACCGTGAGCCACCTTTAATCTTAAAATCACACACATCGCGCCCCGCCGACGTTTCCAATGATTCGATCAAAGTGACGGGGTTGCACTATTTATATTGGCGACCACATAGCGAGTTATGGGAACGTAAGAGTTCCCGGTATCGCTGTCACACGCTCCCGGCCGAGCATATGAGGAAACGGCGGCAGCCCCTTCTCAGTCGCACCTGTGTTTCCGTACCATGTGCGTCTCTGCCTGAGGACGGGAGCAGATAGCAGTTCCCGAAACGTCGCTTGTTTCTGTTTAGGTAAAACTATTGTATTTGTTTGTTTTTTCGTTTTGTCATGTTTTTTTGTCTCGCTTCAACTGTTGTGCTGAATTATTTTGGGTTTCAATATTTTTGTGTTGTCATCATTTGTGGGGATTTTTTCGTTCTCTTAGTACATTTTTCTTTGTTTTTTCTTTGTTTGCTGACCATATTCCTGTTTCGGAATATTTTGTGGTGTTCATATCATATCCTTGTTGACAACAGCAATTGTTTGCTTAATTTTGTGTGTTTTTTGTATCTTTTTTTGAGTATTTTTTTATTTTTATTTATTTATTTTATTTATTAGTTTTTCTTCAACAGAAAAAGTTCTTAGCAATGGCGTATGTCCAAAAACTTACATCAAGTCATCGTCATTATCATCCTTCATATTCATAAAATTACATAACACCAAAGAACAATCTTTGTAAATTCTCGTAAATTTTCTCAATCATCTTCGTAAATAGATTGAAATGATCGATATCAACACAGAATATTAAAGAATATCCACGTATATCTTATATTGTTTGATAATGATACATTAACATCCATCAACATAAATGTTTGCAATATTTTTTCACACAAAAAAGTATTAATTGTTTTAACAGATTTTAGTTGCTCGCTGATAATCTGTTACATTTGTAGACAGTTGCCCAATTTGGCTCCATCTGGCTCCATCTAATTCCATTTGCATACATCTCACTCCAATTGGCTCCATCTGTTGCAGTTTACTAAATGATACTGTTACGATCGTGGGTTCGTAAAGGATAGCCAAATTAAAGATTTTATTACACTACACAGTTTTATTTATTGCCACTAATTATGTCACTTACAAAAATCTTCTAAAATGGCGAATAATTAATTACAGTTAAAAAATGTTGCTTCCCCAGTCACTCGTTTCTTACAATCCACACACCTCGCTGGGCCGCACCTCTGGCACAATTCTCGCCGCAGCACCTCTCGTGGATCTCCGCCGCGGGACTCCGTCGCCGCACTCCGCCGCCGCCGACGCACTTGCCTTCGCCGAGGATCCGCTCGACGCCTCACTCGGAACTTCACTCGGAACTCCGCCGCGCCTGTGACACTATCGCCCGGAAATGAACTCTCTGTCCTGGAACCGTCGTCCAGGGACTTTGCCGCTCTATCGCCCCGAAACTCCACCGCGGGAAAGCTCCCGACTCCACTCACTCACTCACTCCCTGCCCTGGAACCTATCGTCCAAGGCATTCGCCACTCTGCCGCACCCGTGGCACTATCGCCCCGGAAACTCCGCCGCGGAAGAGCTCCCGCCTGAACTCTCCGACTGACTCTCAGGCCGGCTTCCTCGTCTTAAATATCACAGACGCCATTTGTAGAACTCACGAGCACGGCTGGGGACAGTCGCGTCATTCCGTATCGACACGACGGCAGAAATCTCTCGAAACACGTGTTGGCGGCTCGCGTAACTCTGCAGCTGTCAGGTTTCGGATGTCAAACTAACAGCGCCGCGTGGGGAGCGGATGGCTGGAAGCGGCAACCCAGGTGCGCTCGGCACATCTCATGTTACAGCGGCATGTGATGTCAGCCCAGCTAGCTCTGCACCTGCGCGTTACACGGCTTTGCTCACGTTCGTAACAATACGATCGGCAGAATACAATAGACAGAATACTATAGGGAACAATGGAATGCGATCGCCAGGAAATGACAGGATGTAATCGAAATGATACGATGGATCTGGCTCCATCTGACGGAAAATGGTATCAATCTTTCATAATTCTTAGTTTTGTAAAAGCAGTCACTGTTTTACGAGGGTTGTAGATTGCTCTCTGACGGTCGCAAAAGAAGGGCTATTGTAGACCTCAAAGAGAAGTTAAATCTTCTTGCATGATAGTGTTTCTCAGCTGTAATTAGAATAGTTATCGATTGAACCACGATTATATTTTTATAGAGTCCTCTTTATTAATATACTAGCTGCCCGACCCGGCTTCGCACGGCTATACTAATGAAAAAAAAATTAAGCCACATCTCCCATTTACAGTAATGGTAAATAAAAAAAATTCAGTGAAAAAATATTACAATGCTGAATAATGTACCGGAGAGAAAATGAATAGCACCGATGGTTTCCCGACTCGTGCACGCAACGTACAACTGATGTACCCGTACTTCGCTACGGCAGTCTACAGGCAGATCACTCTTGCGCCGCTCATTGTCCTTGTGGGCACGCTACTACCGTGCGATACCCGTTGCCATGGAGATGCAGAAGGCATGAACAATGCAAAATCCTGTTCTCATGCAGACAAAATACCCACTGTTGCCTGATTTTAACCACCCATGGCATCTAATTTTCGGAAAATGTCATCCTGCGTAACATAAGGAACATTACTGTGAAGTTTCAAGTCTGTAAAATATATATACTTGAAAAAAAAGGGCAATTTTTGATATTTAAAGTACCCGCAAAATTTCAACGGTGATGAGGGCTGCACTAACAATGAAATAGTCGTTAACTTCTAGCGCCTGCGGCATCGTCAACACACACTTCGTACGTATACTGCATGTTGTATCTAACCCTCTCCAAAGCATTTGATTCTAAATTTGACTTTTAGTAAGGATCCCTAATGTTATTGATAATATAATATAGCCTATAGCCTTCCTCGATAAATGTACTATCGAACACTGAGATAATTTTTAAAATCGGACCAGTGGTTCCTGAGATTAGCGCGTTTAAACAAACAAACTCTTCAGCTTTATAATATTAGTATAGATTAAAAGTTCTGACTGAACTTTTAGACGATGATGTATGTTGGTTTTTCTCATTGTGTTTTCCGTTAATATTGAGACAACAATTTTCCGTGGACGTGAAATATATCTAGAGATACCCAATTGATTTGTGAATTATAATTGTCAAATAAGAACTAGAACTTTAAATATACTAAATAGGTGATATGATACCTGATATGATACCTCAGTCAATAACTATGCTAAGTATAGCTGAGAATCAAGATAATGCAGGTCGACTCCACTTCCCCATAAAGTCTAGCTAGTTTCCTTCTCTTGAGATCTTGAGAGAGCATCCTACCACCCACATAAATCATTGACTGCTTTTAAAACACATTTAATTATGAATGTTTCGACTATTCGTAGCCAGATTGTAAAACATCCTATCGTATCGTGTCTATCGTATCCTATCGATCGTATCCTAATATATCCTGTGGATCGTATCTTGAGATTGTATCCTGCCGATCGTATCTTGCCCATCGTATCTTGCCCATCATATCCTATCCTATACTGCCCTCAGATGCAGCCAGATGGAACCAAATGGAGCAATTTTTTTTACAAATGTAAATGTTCATCAGTAAGTAACTAAAATATGATAAAACAACTAAGACGTTCTTTCTTATGTAAACAAAATCTTATTCGAGACCATGAAGACTGTTTGGAAGAATGTTTCTAGATTTACCATGTTTATATACCATGATGACCAAATTAAGTTTTTTTTGTGGATAATCATGATGTAGTATAATGAGTTCAAAGATGCACAAATATTAATGTAAACATTAATAAACTATATATCCTAGCAAATTAAGTGATGAGAGGTAACAAGGGATAGGGTTGATTTCATAATTCAACATTTTATCTCCAAATCAAATCAAATTGAAAGGTAAGAAATTGAGCACGGATAACATATAAATTTAGTTACCTTGAACCAGGTGGGGCAAGAGTCACCCACCTGACTGCCTCAAAAGTCACAAGACACAATTACAAAAGAGAACAAGTAAATAAATAAATAAATAGTGCAGAATTCCATTTGTATAATGTAAACATTAATTAGTACATTTGTTAATACTAAATACATTAGTTAAAATTGAAGTGGCATATTCATGATACATTATATAAGGTTGCCCTATAAAAATAGTGCTTTACATGATATTAATACAAACAAGTATAACAGGTCGTAAACTCAATAACAATTTAACATTTAAATTATAAATTATAAAAGACAAAATCATAAAAATGAGTCGCCCCTGTGGACCTGGTAAGGCGTGGTAACAATCCAGAAAAAACGAGATGGCAAATCAAAGAGGGCAGAAGGCCTGAATCATGCAGCCAAGAGGTGGCAAGGCATCAAAAATTAATCAAGACAGGCTCGGCCGCAGGGCGAACAGCGCAAAACAAGTGGGCATGTCAAGCAAAAGCGAACATTAAAGTCAAAGGCAATAACAAGGCCCGACAACAGGCGCCAGTGCCTGGAGTGGAAGAGACATAAATAAGTCTGAAATGGGCATGGCCCAGCACGCCTGCAGATACGCCTTACCAGACACAGGGGCGACGGGAACCAGGACCGCTGCCGGCTGACAGACGAGTGAAGCGGCCGGCTCACTAACGGTAAACAAGTGGGCGGGCGAGGGGATGATTGGAGAGGGGGGAAGGGGTGGCAAGGAAGGTTTAGAAGGCCGAATCAATCTGGAAGGTCGGAGGAGGAGGAGGAAGGAGGGTGGAAAAGGTGCTGAGGAGGAAAAAGGGGGGGGGGGGGGGCGAGCCCAGGAAGGGAGGGGAAGGAATGGAGGAGAGGTGAGAACGGACTAGAAGAATCTGGCCATCCTTCAACCTTGATTGTTTTTTTAAGTAAAAATTATATGCTTAGGGGACTACCATTTTAGACCGTTACGAAAATTCCGATCGCATGAGGGGAATAATTTGGTACGTAGTGGGAGAACTGGTAAAGGAGGAAAGATCGTCAGCAGCGACGCAACTCGAACGCATACACAAGCGCTCGAAAGGGAAGTCGGCGCAAAGAGGGATAGGTATGTAACGTAGCATGCTATATGCTAGTTGTAACGGCTGGAAGGGGAGATAGCAGAGGAGAGGTAGAAATGACGCAGCAGTGATGGTTCGGAATTCTTGTAACTCTGCTTGTGTTTGTCTATTCCTCAGTTTTTATATTTTATTTAAAGTATATACAATTCATTTATTCAATTAGAAAAGTGCCATTTATCTGTACAATTAACTTTATAAGTACAATTAATTTTTATGTGAATAGTATTACAGAAAATGTAAATAATTTGTCAGTATCTACACCTAAAAAGCAAGAAGTTTCACTTCTGTCGCACATGGACTCCACGCACAAACCTATTTTTTGAGATTCACCGCAAATGGGTGGGAAGGTGCGGTTTAACAGTAAGAGATCATACCTCCAAAGAAAATCAAGCGAGATATTAGAAAAATAACACGAATAACTAAAATAATTAATATGATGGGATGCTTTTACAATTTTTCTTAATTCGCCCCTTAAGGTAATCAAACGAGTTTAAATGAGTGTTTATAGATTAAAATTATGTCTCAAAGTAAATGAAGTAGAAGGTAAGACCCAGAGCAAAAATAAAGACCTACTTTATATGATTTCATAGCATATTGTTACAATTATTCGATGTTCGACCGAAAATTGTGAAAAGGCGGACGATATTTGATTTATGATAAAAATTTTTACCTTGGAAGCTTATCAAGCGGGATATAAGGTATTTAATATGATTTATAAAAATAAAAATCCATGAGATCTTTCTTTACAACTTGCTGAATTTCTACCCTTAATGAGATAAAATGTTTGTATAAAGGGTTTTAAAATGAAACATTTATGTATGCTAATTTAAAACACTTGCAATAATAAATAGTTGTAAAATAGAAGTTTTTTAAAGATAAATATATGTATCTTTACAATATATATAATAGTAGTATATAATAATTCCTCCTGGCCCAGGAATCAAGACATGGTGTCGGAGGTGCCGACTGCCATCTTTTATTGTTCTGTCACAGCGGCCAACTTGAACTCCAATTTTCTCAAAAATGACTAAAAATAATTTAAAATGACAAAAAATATTTTTAAGTGTACCTATTTCGAGGGAAATATTTCCGTTTTGAGGGAAAATTTCCCGTTCTATTCCTCAAAAATTCAAGCTTTATTTATTCTTATCACTGGCCGAGAGTCAAACAAACGACGGTAATCTATCCAGTCAATCTTACATTTATAAATGTTTTTTTGATGATTTTTAGATTTTTCCGAATTTATAATTTAATTATTACGAATTACCAAGACGCCAGCCAATATGACAACGTCGATTTAATGGAGTAAGGTAGACTAGGAACCTAAACTGCTTTTAGGATTTTTCGTTATATTTTATTCAATAAATATATTTACCTAAAATAAAATATTCAAATCGATCAAGTATCGAACCAAACAGAGAAATCGATTAAATCCATTTTTTAATAAGTGATTTTTTTTGATGAATTTTAGATTTTTTCCCGAATTTCTAGTCTAATAAATACAGATTACCAAGATGGCAGCCAGGACGGCCACCAAGATATCGGGTGCCCTAGTAATAAATAATTACTGAACTCTAGCAAGTAATAATTAAACTCACATGTTTGTAGCGCTATTTAGTAGACGAAAACAATATGTCGGATACGAAATGGCGGCCTCCAGCAGACAAAAACAAGATGGTGGATAAGATTTCAAACAACCTTGGCATTAGGGGTGGCAGGTGAGTCTGTCGGTGGCTTCCATGGAGAAAGTTTCCATGGCCATTTTTTTTACCCTCCATGTTTGTAAGTATTTTTATTAAAATTTTACTAAAAAATTTGAAAATTTTCCCCAATTTTCCCAATAATAATTACGGATTTTCAATATGGCCTACAATTTTCAAAATGGTGGAGGTTTAAATATTAACATTTTATTAATTAATTTTTTTTATTTTTAAAATATATATCTTATTTATAGCTTAATAGTTATGGATTTTCGAGATGGCGAAAATAACGAAAATTGCAATCACTAGGTTACAATTCAAAATGGCGGCCATGACATCTTAATAGTCAATGTAATGACTTCGGCGGCTTAGGCAGGCCAGACGAAGGTGAATTTAAGCCTCTATGAGGAATTTTTTTCTGAGGCAAAAGTCTTTTGAGGTTTTTCCAATTCCAAATTTTTGAATTTTTTATGGGGTTTTCCCTCGAAAATGGCATATGTATAACTTTTTTCTGGCGGTTTCCCTCCCCCCTAAAACTGGAAATTATGATGAATTTTGACGGATTTATGTCGAATTCGACAAATTTTGATTCATTTTTAGACTTTTTTTTACCAATTTTTAAGGTCAAGGTCAAGGTCCAAGATCATGGTAATCCAAGAGAGCCGCTGTGATGTCACAATTCAATATGGCTGATACCGCCGCCATCATCACATTCAGAACCCAGTCTCAGCTCCGATTACTATATACTACTTTATATGTCATCCTGAGAAGAAAGACATAGGCCTACCTACTCGTATGCTATCTCGGGATTTTCTGTAAGCCTTTTAATCACCTACAATTCTGTTGTATATTAATTTGATCTACCAGTCATGTATAAGTCGCCGTAGTATTATGTTATTATAACTTAATCACAAAAAATCTAGATTTTATTATGTAGGCCTACGTGTTAAAAATGTAAACATTCCATAAGAAATTCTTTAAATGATGCTGACTACCGCATCAATATTGTATTGTTTAGAAAAAGTAAGCGAACAAACAGACGCGGATGGCTCCTTGGTTTTACACAAATTTAATTTATTCCAATTTTTTATATCCAGTGTAAACTCTTTATAACGTCACTCGATTTAAACTCCTTAGAACGTCGAAATTGCTTGACTTTGGTTCGTTTACCTTGTTTTCTATACAATAATACACTCTATATAACATCACGCTCACTCTGTTTAACGACAAAAATACGGCTTTTTAAATCATTAAGCAGTAAGTTGCAGAAGTTGATAAGAACATCATCTGTGTACGTTCTATTGTTTGCTGTATTGTGGTTGTATTATTTAGTACGTGTTTACTTCGACTGACGTACATGAGATTCTAAGAAATTATGTCTTTTGTTTTTGTATGATGAACTTGCACATGTTTACCTCGGTCACTAGACTTTTGTCAAGTTGTTACACGTCATCATTTTCACAGTTGCTTACAGACTTTGGAACTGTAAACATGGCGAATAAACAAAAATCGTTGTGTATTGACGAAAAAGTTTTATTAATACGCTCAATATAGACGGGAGATAATATCAGTGATGAAAGACGCTTTGGATTTAGCCGCTCCACCGTGTCTACAATATGGAAAAAAAAAAAAGAAAATACAATTAAAATAGGAAGAAGCATAAGAAAATACAATGAAAATATTGGAGCAGCGAAACACATCAGACGAAGATAACAGACTATACGCAATAAGTGTTGTTGTTTGTGTGAATATTAATGTTCATGTGAAAAATGTGTACTATATTAGTAAATACATATTATTATAGGACAGTAAAATTATATCCATTTGACGACCACTCTCTATAACGCCGAATAATGCTCAGTCCGTTAAGTATCGTTTTAGGTATAGAGTTTACACTGTATCTAAATTTTTGTTACAGTTGAATGTACTGAAAATTTTTGTGTGTGTTTCTAAATTGCCACTTATTCCCCAGACGGCGTCGCAGCTGCAGTACGCCGCCTTCCAGCGGGCGGTGAAGGAGAAGCTGGACCAGATAACCAGGGACGAGGTGCCTGACGACAAGCTGTGGCGGGAGATACGGATCCTGACCACCATCGGCCCGTCGGCGCTGCCCCCGCACCTGCTGGACAGGGTGAGGCGTCGTCACGGAGGTCACACCTTCCAATTATGGAACAAAACCACATTAACTTAGGACTGCCATCGGTCATAACTACCATCACATG
Source organism: Bacillus rossius redtenbacheri (assembly GCF_032445375.1). Classification (NCBI taxonomy): domain Eukaryota; kingdom Metazoa; phylum Arthropoda; class Insecta; order Phasmatodea; family Bacillidae; genus Bacillus; species Bacillus rossius. The sequence goes on from NC_086336.1 coordinate 19,855,194, forward strand.
GAAGCAACTTAGAAACATCATAACTAGAGACCGGAAAAATTCGCGGGTTCAGTGACCTCCAGGATAGACTTCAAGTTCCTCTGCACAATCGGCCAAATACCAACTGTTCATTGGCTGCTGACTTGTGAGTCGTCTCTACTGGATGGCCTATTATTCGACACTTCTATGAGTGAGGGTCTCTAATTGGCCCTCAGTCCTCCAGATTAACAGTGAACCAATGACAGAAGCAGCACTAAGGTATACTTATTTGAATTTTAACATAACACGAAATGAACCCGCGAATTTTTCAGGTCTCTAGTTATAATTATGGAACAAACCACATAACTAAGAACGGTAATCGGTAGAGGCATGCAGATTTCGCGAAAATATTTCGAGACTAGCTGAAAGTTAAAACACTGTAGTATCGCCTGTGTTTCGTGATTGGGTGAGTTTCTTTCAGGTACACGTATTTCATAACAACACCAATCACGATAATCCATTGCGGAAGCAAACGCGTCCTGAGTGGCTCGGTCAAATAATGCAACGACTTCTCTCGCAGACGGCCGCCAATCACAAGGAAGAAACCACAGGCTATACCTTGTTGCAGTCTAATAAGTGTTCAGATCTTTTCGCTAGTCATAGGTCATAAATACCATCACATAGAAACAACTTAGAAACATCATAACTTATAATTATCAAACCGTATAACTTTCATAATTAAGAGAAAAACAATGCCAAACAAAACGCAACATAGAAATGTCATAATTAGAGTCCCGGAAATTTCGCGGATTCCTCTGGCTTCGGGATAGAATTCAAAGTTATAGGTGTGCTCGACCAATGTTTACTTTCCCATTGGTTGATTTCTTAGCGAGAACATTTTTATCCTTGTTATTTGGCACTACCTGATTCGCTTACTTCTCTCCTAGCTGGACATCGTTGGCTCACGGTCGTAGAGGGGCGTGTCCAGATAACTGCGGTCCAATCATGAACACAGTGCGACAGTGTGGAGGTTATGCATTCTAGCTTGCGACTAAATGAATGCGCGAAAATTCCGTGGCTCTAGTCATAATTTATAAAATCGTAACGTAGAACTATCATAACTTAGAAATACACAAATTAATACTTCAGCTTACACACAATAAGTGCTAACTCCGCCTTTAGTAAAAAAAAAAATACTGCAAGAAGAAAACAATCTCAGAGAAGAGGCCGAGAATGGGCTACACGTTTGCAAGACCATAGAATTCAACTGAGTCAAAGTGCTGCAGATAAATTTGTTGAAATTAGATATAAGATCTTCAAGTAGGTTTAGATAAAACCTGATGAGGGCATTCTTTATGATGTTATTTTAATAAGAGGAGGCAGAAGACACTAAATGTTTATGGAATCTGACTGACCGATATTTAATAACTGTTATCTTAGTAATCTTAGGCTATTATGATAGTTTTATAATTAAAAAAAGTATTATTATTGTAAGAGTTACATCAATTTGCATGATATATCCAATATACGCTTTATACAAATGTGCCGGTGTCATATATATTAGTTAATAGTGTTAGTCATTACAATCGATTCAACTTTTCTTTCTTAGCCAATATTAATAGGTAATATTTTGAAACTCAAAAAATATTTTTTAATTGATTGAGATGTTTTATTTCAGTATAACAAGATAATAAATGATATGCTCACGGTGTTCAACTCAGCGACTATATGTGCTTACGAGAACCCGTTCAACTGTGGCTTGAAGCTCGATCCAGGTAACGTGTGAACATTGTGGATTATTACATAAATACTCAGATCATAGTTAAAATTGTGGTAGTTCCTTTAGTAAAATGATATTGCTAAAAAACAGTGCTAGAACAGATAAAGCTCAAAAACAGCCTAAAAAAAGTACTAGAATTAAGTTATTTTTAATGCCTACTTTCTTTATGTCGCATGTCAAATTATTTTTAGTCATTTTCTTAACTAAACGAAATACTACTTATATGTATAACTTTATATTATATTATAATTGAATGTTTAAATTTGTGTCCAATGGCAACCAGTCCATATTCCCCCACACAAGTTAAACAACTTAATTGAGGATTAATATAAGGAGATTTTAAAAGATTTACTTATAGCTAATTGTGTTTATTCCCACTGAAAGTCTTTAGTAACATAAACGTAGACTGTATGATTTGTAATCATCCATCGCTAATGGAATTATGACATTATTATACAACTTTTAATTACCAAAATACTTTTAAAAAAGGAATAAAATATGAAAACATTTGTGTAAGATTTTTGCCGTGCGTGCATGACAGACAAAATATAAACAAAATGCATTGTTATATTTTCAAAAATTTTCGTTTGGAATTTTGTTTACAAAAAAAAAAAAGTCACGAAACTAAAAAAAATATATATATCAAACATTTTAAAACATTTATTTTAAATTGCAAATTTTATGCGATCAGCTACATGTTACTCATGACTCATTACTAGAGACCTGCAAAATTCGCGGATTAATTCGGTGATAGGCTAGCATTCAAACACATATACCTCTTAGATAATTTTGCTATTGGCTTACTGTTCATCTGGACGAATCTCAACCAGTTATAAACCTTCAACCAAAGAAGGATCGAATCACAGACAAACCAGCTGAGACGACTTACAAGTCGGCAGCCAATGAACTTGCGTTATTTGCCCGAGTGTACAGGGGTATGTGCAGTCTATCCTGAAGGCCATCGAAACCGCAAATTTCTCAGGTCTCTACTCAATACTATAGCTATTGCGTGTTTAGGAAGAAAAAATTCTTCTTATTCTCCAATACATGTGTCTCCCTTTCACGATTTACAAAAGGTTTTTGTAGTTATTGTTAAAAAGTTGATGCCTTCAAATGATGCATTTCACAGTTTCCTCAACCATTGTCAGAAGGCTGTTGTCTCCTGGGCTTTAGCCACGTATGCATGTTCCCGACCTCAGCCTCCAAGCTGTAAACTACTACAGTCGGGAGAGGTTACCGCTACCCCCTACGTCTAGACGAGCGACTTCCAAGCGGGGCTTAAGTGCAGTGAGCGCCTTAAGGGAAAGAATCAAGATTTATTCTCTTTCTAATATTTCGTGATTATGCAAATACTTTAAATATATTTATAATAAAATCGTTTTTACTTGTTTATATAAGATTTTATACTAATCAACCAATTTCTTAGCGACATTTTTAGAACTTTAAAGCAAAATTTTATGTCAGTCCTAGTTTGAACTGAAAGCATAAAGCAAGTAGTATATAATTATGGATCAACCGTTAATGTGCAACTTCAGGATTCTATATTTTTTAACCTAATATTATTAAAAATTTTAGATTGAAAATAGAGTTCTTACATAATGGTTACATTCAAACGGTTAATACAAAATGCTACACCTCTGAAAGAGCAACAAGAAGGATATTTTTATAACTCGAGCCATGCAGTTGTTTTTCTCTTATCTTTTTTATCTTTGTTGTAAGTGTCAATCAATATCGACCTCATCTTAAATGATACGTAAAGCAAAATACAGAAAATATAACGATGTTCAGAAAGTTTTGTAGATGATCAAATGTAAGTTTGCGATTTGCTACATATGCAATAAATAAACATTTACACATTAAGGTGTAACAATCTGATTAGCTTAAACACATTTGCGACAAATCTGTAGATTTTCATGCTAAAAAATTAACTTTGATCCATAAATTGACTAATTTTGAGGGCCAGATGTTATTTTTTAAAATAATACTATGACCTACACACATGAATTATTGTTAAAAATCTTACAAGAATTTTTTGATATAGTTCCTTTTCTGTATAGTAACAAAAAATAAAATATCTTACATGTGGTAAATAAATGAAAAATAATGGTCTTGAAAATGTTACACATTTACAAAAAATAAAAGTAAAATAGAACTATGAAAATTTAAATATATTTTTACTATATAAATAACATATTTCTATATTTATTTTCTGACATCTTGTTGTTCATACGGGCAATCACAGGTGGTTAATGCACGACGGTATTCCAGATAATTTAAATTACAGATATTTGTAAATTTGTACATCTACATGAAAAAATACTCTATCACTACCAAATAGTAATCGCAGTAATGCTGGGTTCAGATACTTGCCCAGACTTTATGCTTTTTGAAGTCTCAGTGCGTTCAATAGTTACAGTTATTTGTAAACCATTCCCTGAATAGTTTTCCACTACTAGCGGCGCATATTAACACCAATGTAAAACAAAATGAAGTCAAACTTTAGAATTTTCGGATATCTTTACATGGTTAAAACAATTATGCTTTAATGAAACATCAATTAGTGTATAAATAAATGCACCAATTTAGTTTAACTAATGCTGTTTTATCTTGAAGGACGTAGTTCACATATGCAAAAATAACTATAGACATGTACAAACTTATAATAGGCTATGTTTCATGTAGCATTACCTATTATATTTTTTTACAACTGGCTTTACAAAGTCATCTTTCGTAAAAGTACAGTAAAAAATTTTTCTTTGTAAGTTGAAATTCCCTCCCTTCCAGCATTCCAATCAAGCGAAGACAGAATTAGAAAACTACACCAAAGCAGCTACATAAGGTTCCATACAGATTATTTTGGAAGGATTATTGTAATCCTTAGTGGTCTACAAGATTGTATTTTCTCTCTATTACATATTTTTTCACAGAAGCGACTGGAATTTGTTTCCAAGTCGTCTATATTTAATTCCGGTTTACTGACGAGTTACTGTTAGTAATAATTTCTATAAAAAATTTTGACTTATGTTTCATGTTTTTAATAACATTAATATATAAATTTAAGACTTATTCCAATTAAATCATCAAACATATGACTTCAGAACATAGTATAAAACAATTAAATAAACATCAAAGTATTAACTTTTTTTCTTAAGTAAATTCATCACTTAAAATTTTATGCCCAAAGTTTGGTGTTCTAAAAGTCTACTTATCTAAGATTTTAGTGTGTCAAGAATAATTTTTGATGTGTATCATCTTAGCTCTCGGTATACGGCATTTGGTTCGTGAAATTTCATGAATGCGACGGAAGTCAAGGAACGTAAATGTATAACAATAACGAAGCTGCAATCTGTGGTGGATGGGAGTAACCAAAGTTTACAAAGACAAAGGGAAACGTTATAGTATTAACTGTTTAGTGAATATTAACAAGATGGCAGTATTTCAATAAAAAATTTTGTTTAGTAGTTTTTCAAGTCTTTTTTTTTTCCCTTTTATCGAAGCCGTTTATTCAAATGGTTTATAATTAAAATGGTTTATAATAGTCTACGTAGCTGCCAGTGGCGTCTCGTCAGGGCAAGCAAAGCAAGCAGTGCTTGCCCAGGCAGTTTCCAGACATTGTATTTTTTAAATAAATATTTTATTCAGAATAGTAATTTACTTTGGCTCGTGCAGTTAGATGTATGTATTTTTTACATTATCTTCTTGGGACCCAATACTGTGCGCTGTGTGCTATAAGAAAAGAACTCGTTGACACACAAAACATGCTGTTTTAGAAGCGTTGCTAGGTTTAGAAGCGCTGGTAGGACCGCTTTCAGCAGGAAGGCTGCCGCAGTAGTTTCCTTTCGGAAGGGGGATGGTATGGTACAAAGGTTCGAGGAGGGGATTGGCTGTAAAAACACGTGGTAGAAGCTACGAAGGTAGCGCTTTCTTGCCGAACTGAAGCGAACTTGGCCGAAGCAGACGGTGGAATTCTTCCGCCGACTGCTTCGGCTATGTCCGCTATTGTTCGGCAGGGCAGGTGGCGAGGTGGCGTTTCAGTCTGCGGTCGTCTCTCGGGGCGCGCGCATCTCTCTCGCGGGCTGTTGGCTGGGAGTTCCCTGCGCCCTATTGGGTAAACAAAGGCTGGCAGTGCGTGGGGGATTTATGGGCGTACGGGAGGTGGCCTAGCAATGCCAACTGCTACCGATCGCGTCCCGCGGGTGGCGGATACGGGATCCCAGCTCGAGAGTTGCAATCTCGCTGGAGTGACTGTGAATAACCACGTACCAGTTAACAGAGTTTCTGATCACGTATGAAGATAGTTTCTTTTGTGTTGGTACAAAAAATACCAACATTTAATTTTTACTATTCTAGTACATTTTTATGAGCTTCTTCTCTTTATTTTAAGTACTTACTTTGCCATGTGTTGTCTGTTTATATATTTTGTACCAGATATCGATGATACTACACTCCCACATAGTATATAAATAATGTAGAGTAGGTATTTTATTATCAGAATAATGTATGCCAAACATTATTATTTTTCAAAAATAGTTTATAATTTAAAAAAAAATTTCAATTTTTCTACCTGTGGAATAGTCAATGTTCAGTTAAGAAAACTACTTAAATAGCACCCTTTTGTACCTTGAAATCCATATTTTCCCGGGGAGGGCCCCGGACCCCCCCCCCTCTCCCCCTCCGTGTTTTGGGGTGAACGGAGTTGTTGCTTTCCCTCATGTAAACCTCACGCCTCGCCACTGGTAGCTGCTCCGGCAGTGAATTATACCGGTGGGTGCGGAAGGTACGTGTGATTCACGTCCAGAAATGTGGCCGAAAACACAATTTGCGTATATATTTATCACACTCAGGGTTATTTTAAAGAATCCTACATTAAATTTCGTGTCCAAGTTTCGTATTATAAGTGTTTTTTTGCAACATAAGAACACGTGAATTTGATAGTTACCGAGGTAAGATAATTTATAAAAAATGCGGAAAAAACTCCCTTCAAATAAATACTTCACAAGAAAATTTATTAAAATACTGCCCATCGTGCTGGTTGCACTGAACAAGATCCTTGCCAGGCGCTGAGCGCGGACATGTCACTTCGATGGGGCCAGGGAAGCAGCAGGAGATAGGAGCCCTCCCTTCCAGGATTTAATACAACAAAAAACTAGTCAAGTCAGAATGAGAACCTTATAGCAACTTAACTACATAAGGTTACAGAGATTAATTTTAAAGCATTATTATAATTCTTATAGTGGGCTATAATAATGCATTTCCTCCCCCTCATAGCCCCTCATGCCTCATACACAGAAGCGACAGGAATTGTGTCTCTAAGAAGTCCGTATTTGATGCCGTATTTCTGACACGTGTTACTTGTAAGCATGTAGGTATTTAATGCAAACTTAATATTTGTGGGTACTGCATTGTGTGACATTAATGTATATGTATTTATGACTGGTTTTTCAACAAAATCATAAAACAATTTACATTAAAAAAAGTATTAAAAGCAGCAAAATATAAACCAAAATATATCATGTTTATTTTTCTTTTATCGATCAAAATCATTACTTAAATTTCTATGGGTGAACGCTGAACTTCTAAAAGTCTACTGTTCTTGGAGATTTTGGTGTGAAAGAATTGTTTATAACCTCGATTATGAAGAAAACCTGCTCGTACGAAATGATGTGATGGATGTCTAACTTGGTTGCAGACCTGACGCTGATCATGGCCCGCAGCCGCGACTGGGACGAGCTGCAGCACGTGTGGGTGGAGTGGCGGCGCAAGACGGGCGAGAAGGTCAAGGACTTGTACAAGCAGCTGGTGGACCTCAGCAACCAGGCGGCCCGGCTCAACAGTGAGTCCGCCCCTGCCAGCGTACTCCCGCATTCACTGGCATCCGCATTCGCAAATATCACGCCGATATCGTGCAAATATTGATGTAAAAATTAATTTTTTAAATGTGAAAATAATTTTAAATAGGACACAAATATGAATTTCTTAGCATTTTTTAAATTAAAAACGTGTTTTCTTACTCTTTTAATAAATAAATTCAGTTTTTTTCTTCACTTAGGTAAGCTTGCAACTGTATCTTTCATCAGCCTTTACTTTAACATTAAAAATATACTTTTCATTTAAAAACACAAAAAAATATAATTTAATAAAGCCAAAACATATTATTCTCTAAAATTATATTAGTCTTTACTAAAAACATTATTTTAAACTTCAGTGTATTAAATAATGAACTTCTTTAAAGATGCTAATAAAAATAATTTAAACAAACAAAAACATCATCTTCTCTTAAACTAATCACACTCTAACCTCAAATATACACTTGTTCCCTTTTCGTGTCTGTTGTTAAATTTACAAACAAAAAACCACGGCATATTTTCTATCATTTCGGCAGTTCCAGGAGTAAGATGCAAACGGTGATAAACATGTGGTGGCTTCACCGGTAGTACCTACCGGCGGGTACTAGGGCGAGCGTCAGTCGCACCAACAATTCATACCAACTCAGGAATTGAAAACTGATTATTCGTATTCGTAAATATTGGTGACATATTTTCAATTGAATTAGTGTTTGCGTTTGCCTAAATATTGACATTTGTTACATCACTAGAATGCAGATCCTGCGCGTCGGTTCCACGACCTCGCCGACTCCCCGACTTTGGTGGGGAGAGAACGGGAACCCAGCCGTAGTGGAGAGGTACTGCCCGGGTGGGATGGAGAGGGTAACCTGGGCAGGGTGTAGAGGGGAGCGCAGATGGGTTGTAGAGGGGAGACCGGCCAGGGTGGAGAGGAACTGTCCGGGTGAGATGGAGAGGGTAACTCGGACAGGGCGGAGAGGGGAGCCCAGATGGGTTGTAGAGGGGGGACCGGCCAGGGTGGAGAGGAACTGCCCTGGTGGGCTGGAGAGGGTAACCCGGGCAGGGCGGAGAGGGGAGCCCAGATGGGTTGTAGAGGGGAGACCGGCCAGGGTGGAGAGAAACTGCCCGGGTGGGATGGAGAGGGTAACCCGGACAGGGCGGAGAGGGGAGCCCAGATGGGTTGTAGAGGGGGGACCGGCCAGGGTGGAGAGGAACTGCCCGGATGGGCTGGAGAGGGTAACCTGGGCAGGGCGGAGAGGGGAGCCCAGATGGTTTGTAGAGGGGAGACCGGCCAGGGTGGAGAGGAACTGCCCGGGTGGGATGGAGAGGGTAACCCGGACAGGGCGGAGAGGGGAGCCCAGATGGGTTGTAGAGGGGAGACCGGCCAGGGTGGAGAGGAACTGCCCGGGTGGGATGGAGAGGGTAACCCGGGCAGGGCGGAGAGGGGAGCCCAGATGGGTTGGGAGAGGGGGGACCAGCCAGGGTGGAGAGAAACTGCCCGGGTGGGATAGAGAGGGTAACCCGGGCAGGGCGGAGAGGGGAGCCCAGATGGGTTGGGAGAGGGGGGACCGGCCAGGGTGGAGAGGAACTGCCCTGGTGGGATGGAGAGGGTAACCCGGGCAGGGCAGAGATGGGAGCCCAGATGGGTTGTAGAGGGGGGACCGGCCAGGGTGGAGAGTAACTGCCCGGGTGGGATGGAGAGGGTAACCCGGACAGGGTGGAGAGGGGAGCCCAGATGGGTTGGGAGAGGGGAGACCGGCCAGGGTGGAGAGGAACTGCCCGGGTGGGATGGAGAGGGTAACCCGGGCAGGGCGGAGAGGGGAGCGCAGATGGGTTGGGAGAGGGGAGACCGGCCAGGGTGGAGAGGAACTGCCCGGGTGGGCTGGAGAGGGTAACCCGGACAGGGCGGAGAGGGGAGCCCAGATGGGTTGTAGAGGGGGGACCGGCCAGGGTGGAGAGGAACTGCCCGGGTGGGATGGAGAGGGTAACCTGGGCAGGGTGTAGAGGGAAGCGCAGATGGGTTGTAGAGGGGAGACCGGCCAGGGTGGAGAGTAACTGCCCGGGTGGGATGGAGAGGGTAACCCGGACAGGGCGGAGAGGGGAGCCCAGGTGGGTTGTAGAGGGGAGACCGGCCAGTGTGGAGAGGAACTGCCCGGGTGGGATGGATAGGGTAACCCGGGCAGGGCGGAGAGCGGAGCCCAGATGGGTTGTAGAGGGGAGACCAGCCAGGGTGGAGAGGAACTGCCCTGGTGGGTTGGAGAGGGTAACCCGGGCAGGGCGGAGAAGGGAGCCCATATGGGTTGGGAGAGGGGGACCGGCCAGGGTGGAGAGGTAATGTCCGGGTGGGATTGAGAGAGTAACCCGGGCAAGGCGGAGAGGGGAGCCCTGATGGGTTGGGAGGGGGGCCGGGCTGTCTGATGAGGGGAGGCTGGGGAGGTCGCGTATTTCTTAAGTGTACATTGAGCAAGAGACACAGTTGCACTCTGCCAATCAATTGTGCCGAGAAAATGACTAATTGGCATCACAGTTCTCGTGTTTTGATGTTCTGATGTCCCGATGTCCTTATGTCCTAATTTTCTGATTTTCTCATGTCATGATGTCTTCATGACGTGTTTCCTGATGTCCTGATGTTCTCATGTCCTGATGTCCTGATGTCCTGATGTTCTCATTTCCTGATGTTCTCATTTCCTGATATCCTGATGTCCTGATGTTCTCATGTCCTGATGTCCTGATGTTCTCATGTCCTGATGTCTTCATGCCCCATGTCCTGATGAACTGATATTCTGATTTCCTGATGTCCTGATGTTCCGATGCCCTGATGTCGTGATGTTTCCCTGATGTCGTGATGTCCTGATGTCTTCATGCCCTGATGTCCTTTGCGCAGAGCTGCGCGACACGGCCGAGTACTGGATGTTCCCGTACGAGTCGCCGACGCTGAGAGCAGACCTGGAGGACGTGTGGGACAGCATACGGCCCCTGTACGACCAACTGCACGCTTACGTGCGCCGCAAGCTGCGCGACCTGTACGGCCCGGACAAGATCAGCCAGACGGCTCCCCTGCCGGCGCACGTGCTGGGTGAGCGCCTGTGCCACGTGCCACGTGCCACGTGCCACGTGCCACGTGGAGATACTCCACTGCATAGGTTGATCATGTGCGAGCAGGTGTTTTCAACTGACGATGGAGGTTTCAAATTGAACTGAAAAGTCATAAGAAAGGGAATGAAACAAAAAGAGGAGTGACAGACCAGCTCTGTATTTTTTTTGACGTGATAACATCTTATAAACCGATGAACGCCGGCTGCACGCACGAAAAAGCATGACTCATTGTCATTTTCCACCTGAGCCGAGCTTGCAATAACCGGCCAACCACCGTGCGAGAAAATCTTCTATAATATCAAACAGGTTAAGGCGGGCTTTTAAAAAGCAGCATTTAAAAAAATTGATTTATTTGTCCAATTTCGTCATTTCAAATTAACAATTTAATGACATTGATTTGATTTCAGTTTATTTCTATAACTAATTGTTCGTGAATATATTTAAACAAATTATTTAAAGAAAATTTGCAAAAACTGTAAATCATATTTGAAAACTAAAAAGTATGCAATTTTCATCAATGTTTTCTTATGATATTATCACGTAAAATTATCGTCCATAAACCGACTTTACAGACAAACCCCCCTTTTTTTTTGTAATTGGAAATAATATATTCATGTACAACTATATATATATATATTTGTAAATCTGTAAATGTATATTTAAAAAAATTGTTCGCGGGTTTAGATTCTTACCCGGACGTTTATGCTTTGTGTTGTCCCAGTACCTCAGATAGCTAAAGTTATTTTTAAACCATTCCATGTATAGCTTTCCAGTATTAACAGCACACATAATAAGCATGATACAACAAAACGAAGTCAGATAGTTGAATATTAGATTATCTTTTACATTGTTTAAATATAGATGCTTGAATGAAACATCAATTAATATATAGAATTATGTCCCCAATTTTTATTACGAGATACACTAAATATTATCTCGAAAAACGTATTTTATGTGTGCAAAAATAATCAAATTCGTCTGTTTTACGAAGTTAAAATTTCTTTCTTGTTGTATTAAGCACAATTTCTTTGCAACTGGTTTCCATAGGATTCTTTTGTAAAAGTAAAGAAAAGTTCTCTCTCTCTCTCTCTGTGTGTGTGTGTATAGGTACCTACACCAAGAGTTATTCACCGCCTGTTCTATATTTGTACACACTTCCCATAAAAATTTAACTTGTTGAAGCACTTCTGTATTTTAGATTTTTTGGAGTCCTTTAACGAACTGCACTTAACGAAGCCATCATTGGTTTATAATTCGCCAACGCATCTATTAAATTAGGCTTTTGCTCTGTTAAATATTTTTACCATTAATATTTTAAGGCCACTGTTTACAAATTTTTAAAGGTTGTTCATAAACTTTAGGATAGTTATTTTCCTTACTTTGAACACGAACCTTCAAGAAACTTTCCGTATTCCACCGCAAAACACCCGTATTACTTCCACACCTTGTTCACAGTAAAGCACAGAAATAAGAATTTTGAATCCGGTTTAGTTTCTACGAAGATTCATATCTCTATATTTACAAAAATCATTTCCTTTATTTTACACGCATTCTACTATGAAAATGTCTGTAAATTTTCACTGGTTTTCATTAGTGTGTAAGCAAAGCCATGTGAGTTTGTTTTCTAAAGGTACAAATTAAGAAGCATTTACTTATATAAATATCATACACACGTATATACGTTTTTGTTAAAATTTTTTAAATATGTATATAGTTTTCATTTGGCACAGAGCATGTATAAAAACATTTAAAGGAAATATGGAAGACTTACTAATGAAATTTAGAAACACAAAGTAACAAGACGCACCAAATATCATCTTTAATAACACGTATTTTTAATAGTTCTGTTACGAAATAAGCCTAAAAATTTTTAAATATGTATATAGTTTTAATTTGGCACAGAGCATGTATAAAAACATTTAAAGGAAATATGGAAGACTTACTAATGAAATTTAGAAACACAAAGTAACAAGACGCACCAAATATCATCTTTAATAACACGTATTTTTGATAGTTCTGTTACGAAATAAGCCTTTCAGTGATGGACTAAAAATATTCCTTTTAAACAGCTAGGGTGGTGAGTCTGTATCGAGGTGCCAAAACAATTATGTTTAATAGGGTACACTCGGGGTGTTATATTATGATTTATATAAAACCCCATGGTCCACACATCTCATTATTCTCTCGTTTCGCATACCTTTATGGTCCAATTAAAAGCCTCCAGCGTTAATTTAATAATTGTAAGTTAAGTCAAAATCATCTATAGTAATGTTTGAAAATCCCTTCTTTCACGTGATAAACGATCCATTGGAGGGCTATTAATGAATGTGATTAATAAAATTTGTGTTAACAAGAAGTTTTGATCATTTACTGAAGTGTTTTATCCCTCACTGAAAAAAAAAACTTATGGAGCACTACTAAACCACTGGGCCAGTCTAAATACTGCGATACCATTATGATTTTTGGGACATTCTTGGGACACGTGGGAATTATTTATGAACGTTCTCATGTGCCATCACTACTTCGTGTCGCAAGGTTTCAAGTTTGGTGTGGATGTATTCCTGCTGCGTATACAAATTGAAATGAATACATTGAAGAATGATTTGCATATCATAGAAATGACAAGCAAATATTTGAACAAATAATAAAAATACAAAGGTAAACTTAGGATATCTCAATACAGATTCGTTTGGAAGTTAACAGATCGAGTCTAACCAGTTTTAATTGATAATTTTTGTGACTTAAATTTAGTTAGTATTTTGTATGCCCATTAAATTTTTAGTGGTGTTTCTTGAATAAATGATGACTTTTGTTTGTTTAATATTCCTGTTAGGAAACATGTGGGCTCAGTCGTGGAGCAATATACTCGACGTCACCATTCCCTATCCAGGGAAGAACTACGTCGACGTCTCTACGCAGATGGTGGAACAGGTGAGCGTGAAGAAAGTTTTAATATTTGCAATACTTTTTAATATGATTCAAGACTTTGACAACCATTCACCTCAGTTTTGCTAACGATTTTTAAAACTCGTTAACCAATTTTTTTTTGTCATTTTATTAACTCATCAAAAGTCAGTTAATACCTAACGAAGTTTTATGGTGTCAATTCTTTTCCCAGTAAACAGTTTGAATTCAATACGGAAGGGCGAATGAACTGGCTTAGCTCACCATGTCACTACTGCGTAAGATTTTATTGTTGTTTACACTAAGCAGTATAACTATAAACTTCATTCAATACAGACCGATTTTACCAATAATTATGACCAAACATACCTCCCGTATGTAGACCACACGTACATACATACTTAATTATGGTTATAGATTTTGTAAATATTTTGCTCTTTACAATCATCAAACGATTTATTTTTATGATAAGCTAGTCTTCAAGATTAATGAAGTCACGAAGTATTTATTTCTACACATTTGATGATGATTTGTTTTTTATAAATGTCGATGAAACTAAACCACACTTGATCAAGTTAGAGATATCGTATGTTACAGCTAGATAACATCACTGGAATAAGTGTTTTTATTAACAATTGTTAAAAAATGTTAATGTAAAGTTGTTTTATTGTACATTTAACTTTACTTCTAATAACAAAAATAACTAAACGTAGTTTTTTCTCTGTGAGTTGTAGGGATACAATCCATTCTCCATCTTCAAGCTAGCAGAAGACTTCTACCTGTCCTTGAACCTGAGCGCGATGCCTGCGGAGTTCTGGGCTGGGTCCATCATCGAGCAACCCGCGGATCGCATCATCAACTGCCAGCCCTCGGCATGGGACTTCTGCAACCAGCGGGACTACAGGCGCGTCTTGCATATTCTGTCATGCAGAGACACAGGCGTTTTGCGTGTTCTTTCGGTTATCAATGAGACTGCAAACTTCTATACATAAATATGCCATTTTTCCATATTTTAGTTTTATATCTAATTGTGAACTATCTATCTTAATTCCTGGCATGTAAAAGCATAAATCATATTCGGAGAAATATACCTTATTAGTAGTATATAAATAGGCATTCTGGGACAATTTAATTCCTATGTTACTATGGCTTAGTGGCTTATTGAGTTGTGGCTTACCAATCGTAAGGATTCGGCCATGTCCGGGCGTGTACGCCGATCGTTGCTTATTAATCAGGACTTTGGCGCCCATTTTTGACCACGCAACATCCACCATCTTGGAATCCAAATTTTTTTTTATAATCTTTAATTATTAGCTAGTAATTAAAAAAAAACTTCTAAAAATTTCTCACAAATTTCGCTTATTTAAATAATTGTTGATTCATCATATTTCTGTCCTTGTTTTGAACCATGACATACAAAATACTAATTTCAGGTAAAGAAAATATTTACTCAAAAAAATATCCTTAAAAGCACTTGCTTAAATTCCTCATCCAAGAGACGTCAGTAATCTACCAATGCCATCTTGGCCACTTTCTTGGAAATTCGTAATTCCTAAATTAGAAATTCTGGAAAAATTCCTAAAATCATCAAAAAATATTTTTGTTAAAATATTGCTTGATTCGAAAGTTATTGATTCAATAAAGTATAAATAAATTAAAAATAACTAAAAGAACTACAGGTTCGAGAAATAAAACAACCAAATTAAAAATATTTTTTTAATGTATTTTATACAAGAACAAAAAAAATCAGAAAAATTAATAGCGTTTCTCGAATTCTACAATTTTCTTAGAAGGTGAAGATAGTCCTTTGCATGCGTTGACCTTTGTTTGACGTACCTTGCACCAGCTTAATGTGTCAACTGGACGTGCCTGGTCACTGACTGGAGATGCCTAGCTGATAACTGGACATGTCGGCTTTAAACAGAATGTACCTGGGCGCTGATTACGAGCCGTGGCTACTGAATAGACATGCCTAACTAGCAATCGGATACGTCTTGTCACATACTCTACATGCGTTCTTGGCTGCTGAATATACGTGTCTGGAAACCGTCTGGGCGTACCTTGCCACCAACCTGACTTATTAACCTGACCAACCGACTAATGTGTCTGTCCAAACCTATCTGACGCTCCTAGACATCCAAATGGAAATGACTGGGCACCGACTTAATGTGCTTGGCCAATGATTGGACATGCTTTGGACGTGCCTGGTTAATCGTCTGTCACGTAGATCTGTCCTGAAAACAAATATCGAGGCATGCAAAGGACTTTCTTTGCCTTCTAAAAAGATTGCAATAATCGAGAAACGCTAGTAATTTCCTTTTTTTTTTTTTGTTCTTGTAGAAATTATACAATAAATTTCAATTATTTTTGTTTTATTTTTGTTTTATTTTTTGAAGCTGGTACATTTTTTTTTGCATTAACTAACTATCTAAATGGGGATGGCTATCGATCAACTCAATCATTATTTTAACAAACAATGTATTTGATGATTTTTGGAATTTTTCCCGAAAATCTAGATTAATGATTATGTATTTCCAAGTTGGCGGGCAAAGACTGAATATGTAGATTACTGACGTCTGTTGGATGAGGATTTTAAGCAGTATTTTTATAGAATTGTTCGCCATATTTTATTAAGTTTTTGCATCTGTCAAGGATCGAACCAAGGAAATAAATGTATAGAATTAATATTTATTTTAAATACCTAAATTTTTGATGATTTTTCGAATTTTTCCGAATTTATAGCTAAATAATTAAAGATTATCCAAAATTCTGGATTCCAAGATGGCGGACGTAGTTTTCTTTAAAATTGGGCGCCCAGGTCCTGATCAATAAGCAACGAGTGGTTGATACGCCCGAACATTACCGAATCCTTTAGATTGGTATGATACATTTGAGTTAGCTACCAAGCCATAGTTCCATAAGAATATCATTGTCGCAGAATGCCCATTTATATACCTACTACTCCTATTGGAACCACATATTTACAAACAAGCCTTTGTATGTAAGTGCAGCGAGGAATTAACTTACTTCACGTGGGCGATTACAACTGTCAAGATAATTACATTTTTTCACAAGTGTTAACTTCTACAAGTAGCTAATACTAATTCCTATGCCATGTAAGCTTTATTGCAAGCGAAATCTCAAAGTGGCGAGGCCTAATGCCTATTAATATTGTTTTGACGATAGGTTCACAATTGTACCGTCACTCCTATAGGCTACATGACTGCGGGCCAGTCGGGTACCAGCTAACAGTAGAGAGACCGAATCACTTTGACTCACTCAAAAGAGGAGATGTTCTACGGCAATAAATCAGCCAGCAGGGAAGAATTGGAGGGTACAGTACAAAAACTGTGAATTTTAGTCTGACATCAAATGATTCGTAATATTTCTGGGTTTCTAGGCAAGTCATACATAACTATTTTAGACCTACAACATTCACGCTACTTTCTGATACCAGGCACAACTCTACACACACGTAGGCATAATTAAGACGAAGTCTTTTGTTATTTACTAGTGTCACTTTTTACCTTCTGTCTAAGTTACATGTGATTGGAAATATAAATTTGGTTTTTAATTTATCGGTTTATTGTATACTGAGTGTGTCAACCTAGCCATGATCTAATGATAACCTCATTAAAATGTATAATTATATACATTCTATCATGGTTATAAATAGTAATTACTCAAACTATGCACGTCCATAGTATTGACTAGAGAACTGCAATAATTTGCACTTTTATTTGGCAACAAACCAGATTGCAAAATGTTATTCCTTTTTAATATCCTCTAGTAGTTGTTAACGAGTTGCGTGACGCGCCCTAGAAATTTATGAGCCAGTAAAAAAATTCTCGCAACAAGCACGGGACCCAGTTACGTGTCTTTGACAGATGTTACAATGTGACAACTGCCAATCAACAAACAACACCGTTTGGATTTTGTACGATAACGTGGAGCCTATCTAGAGGCCAGAAAAAAGAGCGCATTTTTCAGGTTTTAAAACTCTTTGAATACGTACAAACTTATATTAATTTAAGAGGTGTAAATTGATTTTGAAGTCAGATGCACTCTGCTCCAATCCGGATTTATAAACTACAACATAATTGAGATTTTAGATTGAATGAATGAAAAATACAGTATTGTGTTTAAAAAGATTGATGATAATTTTGTTTTGTTTTTAAACACAAGCTGCTCACAACTGAGAGAAGTTTAATAACACTGTTAGAAGAATTTTAGCCTACCTTAACAGATTTCGTACATTTTGTGATAATTTTGGTAAAAAATGTTCTTTTTTAATCTGAACACTTATAAAACTCCCGAGTAAATCATTTTGTTTCATAAGTTAAGATACTTGGTCGTTAATACTCTCTGCTATCCAAAGGGCCAAGTTGCTATTAAGTTAGGAAGTAAAAGTGCCATGCCTTAACTCCCTATCTTAAGTATATATTATTTTTGATGATTCCTGCTGCCACCGCAGTTTGCTTTGGGATATAGACATAAATCACATGTCAATCTTATTACAAATAATTCGTTTAAAACCCATGTCTAGATACATTCCATTTATTTAAAAATTACAGCCCCAAATACTGTGCACTATAAAGCTTAAGGTTACGTTAAATCTGTTTTTTTTAATTATTTCTTACTAATCTGTCACACCAATAACACATTCCAAAAATCTATAATATTTAAAAAGGCCACTGTGTGTAAAATGTAAGTTAAAATATGATTTTATTAAAATACATTATTTTTTTACAGGATAAAAATGTGCACACAGGTGAACATGAAGGACTTTGTGACGGCGCATCACGAAATGGGACACATCCAATATTTCCTGTACTACCGACACTTGCCCAAAGCGTTTAGGGATGGCGCCAATCCAGGTGAGTAGGCAGACATTGCAATTCAAGAGTATCTCACTGATTGATGTAGCCACACCTTGTACGACACTTAACAAAGTATAAAATTTATTTGGAACAGATGTCCCATGCAGCTACAGAGAAAAACCTTTCTTTAAAATTCACTTACCAAGAAACACAACAAGATTTTTTTTTATTTGTACAACACATGGGTATAGTTATTTTTGTATATATAAAAAAAAATTTTTTTTCAATAAGTATTGGTACGAAAATTTTTTGATTGATGTTTTATTCAAGCATCTTTTTTTTAAACCATGAATAAGATGATTGAATATTCAATAATTGTTCTTCATTTTGTTTTAATATTCTCATAAACGTGCTCAGTTAATACTGGAAAGCTATTCAGCGAACGGTTTTCAAATAACTTTCACTATTGTAGGTAATGGGACAACACAAAACATAAATTCCAGGATAAGAATCCATAGCCAGTACTACTGCGAAAACTATTTGGTACTAATACTTAGAGTTGTTTTCATGTAAAGGTACAAATTTTCAAATATATCTAGTCCTTACTTAATATTATAAATGCGAAAGTAACTCTGTCTGTCTGTCTGTTTGTCTGTTTGTTACCTTTTCCCGGCTGAACGGCTGAACGGATCGTAATGAAATTTGGCAAGGAGATAGTTTATATCCTGGGGATGGACATAGGCTATCTTTTGTCTAAAAAAATAAATTTTAAACGGGTTAAAAAAATATATCTTAATCTTATGTTGTGTGTGTCATAGATATACAAACTGTTAGGGTCATTCCTCTATGTCTGCCGAGCAATAGCTTTCAAGCCATTACGTTACGTTTTGCTATTGTAAGGAACTAAGTAGAGAGTAAGAAAAAAATAAAGATCTTGACAGTTTGTAGTGTCGCCATATTTGTTTCAATTTTCAATACCGTTTTTGTATATTACAATTTAAATTGCAGGAAAAAAATCATGTTTCATAGACACATAAATAGTGAGTGTGTGTCATTTCTCTATGTCCACGAGGTCTCGCCACGTCAATTTTCTCCTTGGGGCGAACCCGTCCGCTTAATTAAATAAACAGCTTTTATTGTTGGATGATTTCATGATCTATTTCATAAAAATCTGCTCTCATAAAAAAGTTAGTTTTATAGACATTCAATAGGTCTCTCTCTCTCTCTTTCTCTCTCTGAAGATCATTCTATGAATCGTTAAAAATTTATTTCCTTTATTTTTTTTAGTTTGATTTGATACAATATGATTTCACTAAAAATCAATTTCTACCCCTTCCTATTTTCATTTCCACATTACGAAGTTTCACTTCTTCCACGTGGAGGGACTCCACGCAATATTTTTGCATGCAATTAAAAACTATTTTTTAATGATGCCAAAGAAGTAGGTATAACTTCTCATGCGCGTACCTAAGTACACGCATCCATTTTTTAAATTTAATTTCTTTTATATATATTTTTTCTCCCTACCTAGGGCACTCATAATTCTTTTAAATTTCACATGTATGTTTTCAATGTCATTCGAGTCGTACCATTTTTTTTGTCAAATTGGTCATTATTTATACTGTGTTTCATTTTGGAAACATACGTATTTTAAGTATTATGACAAATAAAAAAAAATTAGTTTCACTAACATTCTTAGGTTTTTATTGTGTGGATAGTTTCAAGTTTAATATTATGTAGGTAAATAAATTCTTAAAATTATAAATTTCTTCGAAATTTATTCATAGGTTGGTAGGGCCTACTAATATTTTCTATTTGTCAATATTGTAATTTTTTTACAGTACCTACTTATTTGCAAGGAGTTTGGTTTAGTGTTTATAATTTATCTGCTGAGCGTCAAGAGTCTTAGGGCTGCCGAGACCGAAGACCAGAAATATTTATCAATTATACAATATATTGTTGAAAAATTTGAATTTTACTTTTTCAGGAAAGTTGATTTTTTTAATTAATTAGAATAGTTACGTGTAATTGCCATCTTCCTTTATTTCATATTAAACATTATGTTTGGTTGAGTGTGAGATAATTATATTTATGTATGTTTTAATTTCATTTAATTTCTTATATATATTCTTACCTACCTACTTATATTAAATTTTAGGCGGATGTTAACATTGTCATTCCAGCTGTATAATTTCTTTTGTCAAATTAGTTGTTATTTATACTTTTTGTTTCATTTTGGACTATGTTTTTTTTTTTACTTAATTCAAAGATTTGTGGTGTGTACAGGGAGTGATATCTCTATTATTTTCTATACTCCTTTGGATAAGCGGAATATTGCCACCACTGTTTTACACATAAACAAATCCTACAAATGTTTTAAACATTATGAAAAATAAAAAATAGTTTCAAAAACAGCCTTTTTTTTTGGTGTGTATAGTTTGAACTTTAATATTATGTATGTACGTAAATTCTTAAACATACAGTTATTTATTAATTTATTTAGATAATTATTCATAGGTAGGTAATAAGGTTTCTATTCGTCAATAATGTTATTATGGTAGATAGGAGTACAGTAAATGCCTACATTCTTATATTCCTTTATATCTCTTTCGATTTTGAGTGTTTTCGAGACATTCAGGGTCCTCGAACCCCCCGCCCCCCTCTGGGAACAAAGCCCCAAAATTTCGACAATTTCAGAAATTTCAAATATATATTCTTTCGAGATGGAGTGTTCCAAACCATTCGAGTTCCTGAACATTCACTTTCCGCAAAAGTGAATGCCCCAAAATTTCGAAATATAAGAATATATATATTTGTATGTTGGCATGTATGACGTCGATAAACTCTTACACCGTTTGACCGATCGCCATGAAAGTTGGCACATCGAAGTGTTTTTATCATGGAGAAGGTTTTTATGCTAACCATTTTTTTTAACTCGCCGCTAGATGGTGCTGTAGCGCATCAACTTCTAAACCTTTCAACCGATCGCCATGGGTAAACAGAAAACCATAGGTCACAGATACACAAACAGTAATTATGTGTCATTTCTTAATGTCCACCACACTGGACATATCGCTATCTATTTTGCTGTAACTCGCGGACAATATATCACCCGGTGTTCAGCCCGGGCAAAGCCGGGTACTGCAGCTAGTAGTATATAAATGTAGGTCCGGAAACTGGATCAGGTTCGTGGTGCCGGTGCCGATGTCCACCATATTGAATTATGACGTTACGGCGGCCATATTGGATGATCTGGACCTTTGACCTTGACCTCGGTGGCCATCTTGTATCCAACATTTTGTTTTTCCGCCATTTTGAAGTCTATAACTTTCCGTTATCTTGGAATCGAATGCTTCAATCCCTAGTGTTGCAATTTTCTTTACGGCAACCATCTTGAAAATCTATACTTTTATCCGATTTTACTGGTAGGGTACAATAGGGTAAATCGGTGGAAAATTTAGATATTACAAATCATGCAAATACTCTCAACACATTTCCCATTGTAAAGATGGCAACAGTAGGGGAGAACATTAATGTATCACGTAGAGATGGTTATCGAAATCAAAAACAAAATTATTTTAGTTCAATAAAACATTTAAAATAAAAATTACTTCCCATTTACCCTACGTTGGGTAATTTGGCTTTTGCTTTGGCTTTGGCTTTTTTTATAATAAAATACATTTTTCTTATTTACACTATTCTTAATTTATATTTATTAAAATTTATTTTCTATTTTTTAGTTGGATTTTATATAAAGCGTGTTTTTAGTTTTTTCAAACTATTATTTATTTTTAATTTTTAAGTTGGATTTTTTTATTACATCAATTTACTATTAAAGTGAGTTTGACTAGATATTGGCTGCTTAAAAAATATATATTCGATATAGCGTGTTGAAGAACTATAATACACAATATTTTCAATATCCTACTAAAAATAACAATGATTTTCAATAAAATCGGGAAGTCATTGATGTTTATTCAAAGTCGGTAACTTATCTGAGAAATAGGTGATCGGCGCGCATGGTCTTGGTCTTGGCGCAAAGACACTACCAGTTTAGGAAACATAAATTTGCTAATCCTGATCAACTTAGTAAGGATAACGGGTTTAACTGTTTAAAATATTGAATTGTCATCAGTCCTTGATAATTATGCCAAATTTCGAGTTAATCCGACGTTTTGAAGGGGGTCAAAATACAATACAAGGGCCGTTGCCTTCCCCCACCCCCCTCCATAAAGGTCTTATGGTGCGAGAAGGCCCTGGATGCACGTCAAAATTAAGTACTTTCATTGTCCCAAATTTTGAAAACTCGTGGGCAAATGACTTTTCCCCTGGGGTGGGGTGTGGGGGGATGGTTGAGAGGTTGAAGACCACGAATTGCTCGGAAGAGCTCGAAAGAGAATCAATTTTTAAATTTATTTAAATTTCGGGTTTTCGAACACCCCCCCCCCCCCCCCGCACACAAAACAAAATTGAAGGGGCAGTCGACTTCGGAAAAATTTACCACCATGCCCCGGACTCATGGACATACAAAAAGCATGGTTATTGCCCATAGCAAAAAAGTAGGGTTTTTTGTCCCTATGCCCCACTTTTCACTTTTCGGGTTAAAGTAATAAAATGATTGTATTGCCATCGGTCCTCAATAAATCTACAAAGTTTGAATGAAATCTGGCCGTTTAAAGTGGGTCAAAATCGCACCCAAATGAGTCGGTTACAAACATACAAACATACAGGTGAAGCTAATATAAAGCGTGT
Source organism: Bacillus rossius redtenbacheri (assembly GCF_032445375.1). Lineage (NCBI taxonomy): Eukaryota > Metazoa > Arthropoda > Insecta > Phasmatodea > Bacillidae > Bacillus > Bacillus rossius. The sequence goes on from NC_086336.1 coordinate 19,878,347, forward strand.
AATAATATTCACTTCAAGAAAGTATATTGTTCACAGTAATCATAACCCACTCTCACTTTTATTTTAATTAAATGTCACAATATTTAGTAGGCTTTGTTTATATCGCGCCAAAGACAAACTGAAAGAAAAGAGTTCGCACATGAGCGAAATGGTTTTCTTTACAATGTGCGAACTCTTTTCTTTCAGTTTGTCTTTAGCGCGATATAAACAGAGCCTGAAATTATATAAATTGACAAAAATCTTATTTTGCAAATTGAATAATGGAATAATCTCATCAAATTAGTGTATTGTCAACGGTCCTCGATAAATCTACAAAATTTGAATGAAATCTGGCCTTTTAAAGTGGGTCAATATCGCACCCAAATGAGTCGGTTACAAACATACAAACAAACATACAAACATACAAACATACAGGTGAAGCTAATGTAAAGCGTGTAAAAATGGTGAAGGATCCTTCCTCCGTAGAAGCCACCGGCAGTCTGATCTCAATTCACTAATTTCAAAGCAGACCTAATGGCAGCCATCTTGTTTTCGTTGGCTGGAGGCCGCCATCTAAGATATTTTCGTCTGCTAGAGTACAATGCCGCCATATTAGTTAAATTTTTGGCCACTAGAGTATTCATTTATTGCCAGGGCGTCCTGTCATATTGAAAATCCATAATTTTTAAGCTATAAACTCGGAAATAAACCAAAAAAATTCAAAACATCCAGCAATTTATTTGTTGACTGATTCGATCAACTAAGTTCGATCCTTGATAAATGAAAAAATGTTATTTTCATGTAAAAATACTGTAAAAATTACAGGTACGGAAAAATATAAAACAATTTTTTTTACAAATAAACAATTTGTTACATAATTTGCACAATAACGAAGAACAAGAAAATTACTGTCGTTTCTCCTTTTCAACATGACTTGACATATCTTTTCAGAACAGTTACACATGACAGTTGATTACCACATTTTCTTCATACAGCACAAAGTTCTCAATTTCGTTAAAAGACGGTGATATATTTGATGATACCTTGCAAGTTTTATGTTAACAAATGTCTTGCCGCATAATTTACAGTTTGATTCCGATGTTTGTTTAACCTGTCTGCACTAACTCACTTGGTAACAAAAACATATCTTGCTAACCACAGGTAAAATGTTCCTGCAGACGAATAAAAAAATCTAAGTATAACTCATGCAATTTGTGTATGGCCAATACTATGTCGGATCTGGCCAGTGACCTTCATCGTGCTTTACAATCTGTTCGTGAAAAAATATATATTTGCTATGAGAGCCAGGCTTGCACGTTAAATGGAAAATGAAGCGATATTTAAGCCAATCACTGGTCGTCTTGAAGAACTTAAAAATAAGGAAGAACTACCCATCAATATGAAGATAGAAGTTGATGTCGAGATGCCTACTGCGAAAAAGAGAATATATGAACCCGAAAGAGAAGAAGAGGACATTACTAGTACAGAGTCCATGCACAAGAAAAAATTACGGAAACGAGGACTCCATGTTAATGCAATGTCCGGCCATACTTGAGATCTTTCAAGATTCAAAATTATTAAACGATCTACGGACTGTACAGAAAACATAAAAGGTTGTTCCTCAGTGCTAAAGAAATAATTTTTATATCAGGAAATTTCATATGCGTAAAAGAGAACAAAACACCCGAGACTCCAGGCCTGTACGAATTGCTGTTTCGCAAGGAACCTAAAGGCTATTCTCATGACGATTTTTAAGAGTACAAAAAACATCTAGAACTAACTCATGCGCATTTTCGTGATAACGATCCAGAAAGAGGAATATATAAAGACGAAGATCATGAAAAAAAATCTACCTTTTCACCAATCTCTTCAGTGAACTAGTAGTACACGGTGAAGGTTTAAAAAAGCTAAAAATGGTAAGAACTTTGGCTATGTGTATTTAGACGATCTAAACGAATTGGTAGACAGGCTGAGACTTTTATTTGCTTCGCTTAGTGCAGGAAACTATTCGCACATCAACGAAATAGTCTCTAAACTGGAAGAGCTGAAGGAATCCGGATAAATACATTCAGTCAAACCGGAATTGCTTGCGAACTTCACGCACCTGCAAGACGGAAATACCTTCGGCGCATGGTCTATTGCGTGGACTTGATGATGTATTCCAGCCGGAACTTGTTGAGATGATGCCATATTCCCCTATTAATAAAGGTTGTAAGTAGGTACATTTTGACAGTCATCGATGTATAGCAAGTTCGCTTGGGCCAGAGCTGTAAAATCGAAGCATGAAATCGACGTAATCAAGGGTACGACAAATATTTGCGTAATGGTCATGTATCGTCGCACATGCAAACGGACCTCGGAAAATAATTCTACAGTGCGACATTCGAGGCTTTGATTAAGAAGTTTGGCATCCAAAACTACCCTACATTTAGTAATTTCAAGGCCTCCATTGTCAAAAGGTTTAACAGAACTTTGCGCACCAAGATGTGGTGACAGTTAACAGCTAACGGAAATTACAAGCGGTTGAATATCTTGCCGAAACTAATAAGTTAATTCAATTCCACTGTGCATTCTACCACGAAAATTAAACCCAAAGACGTAAAGGACGATCACTTGCTTCGAACGGTGTTTTCCAACACGAAGAAGAAATATCTAAAAAAGCCTAAAGATTACACGGTGACATTGTTCGAATCTCCAAGCAGATAGATTTCACTGCTAATTGGAATCCCGAACTTTTCCGTATGACCCATATTCGCGAATCTAACTCGATGATTTGGAACGCTTCTATGCCGAAGTGTTTCAGCCTACCATGTATCTCGACATGTATTTCGTGGAGAAGATTGTCAAACGAAGAAATTGAAGATCTTACGTCAAGGGGTGAGCTTCTTTCCTGACTAATTCGTGGGTATCAGATGCAGAAATCGAAAAATACTATTAATTTGCATGCTTTCTGTTTTTTTTTTTTTTTTTTAATAGAATGAAGTTCTACAACCACTGAGAACTTTGCACTGTCGCAAAGTTATTACATTTGTGGTAGTAACATGTCACAGAAGTATGTGAAAAATAAAGGATTTACCACCAATTATCTCAATGAAGTCATTTTGCGATAGCGACAAAATTTCTGGTGGTTGTAGAAATGATTTCCATTAAAAATAAACCAGACGCTCAGTGCTCAATCTTAAATACTTTCTCTATTATTTACAGCAAATATTTGGTTTGCTCGAACTCAGCCTTGGAACGCACTATACCATAAATCGTATTATGTTTACAACTTATTTTGTCGTGATGAAACTGCAGTCAAAGTTTGTCAGTCAAATTCAGATTCATTGTGTTTACAAATACTACGGACAACATACATATGTATACGACAGTTGTTATCCTGTCACTCGCGAGTCACGAGAGATGAAATATAACAAATGGTCGTCAATACTTCATGTACTTGTATGGATCTCGGACTGTGCTGTGAGAAACGAAAGCCTATTTAGTTTAAAACAAAATAAAACAATCCCGCATGCACTTCGCATTTCTCTCGTCTCGCCCCGAGCATTGAACCGGTTTCCTTTACCGAGAGAAAGCCGTCTGGCAGCTGGCGAAGCAATCGGGGAGGAGGTAGTTTCGCGCGAGCCTCAAGTGCTGTCAATGTTTGGCAATGGTGGAAACGCTGTTTTGGAGGGTGCACTTGCGAACCGTCAAGATCACTAATGTTTGCAGCTTCGTTTCTTACTCTACACCCGGCTAACAGCGCAATGCGGTCTCTGTAGTGAAGTCTACAGTCCACATGGGTTCTCACCCATGTGGAATGTAGACTGTACACCCGAACATTTCCGAAGTTCTCTGATATTTATCGATCGCTAGTAAAAAAAAAATTTAAGGTCATAGAGTATTTTAAATAACGCTATCCTAACATAACCAACCAGTGTTTTTGATTACGATAACCTAACATAACCTAATCTCCCCTCCAAAAAACAAACTATTAATTATTACACTGACAGAAAATAAAGTTTTATTCTAATAAACGTTGGTTAGTTTCGGGTTATGGCTATGGCTTTAATCACTGTGAACTGTAAACTACCCGTCGCTGCAAATCCAGCAAATCATAACCAGCCTATCGAACACAGATAGCGGCAGGTATTTATCTTTAAAATTAATTGAATGTTATTAAATCTCAATAAGTAGGGCCACTATCAGGAACGTACATAGAAGTTCATTTCGGGTAGAGCGAAGGAGAAAGGGGGGAGGGCGAATAGAACCACTATGCCCAGAGTTTGCTTTCAAATTATTTCCTTTAACTATGGGAATAATTTTTATAGTTTTTTTTTAGGATTTAGAAGGGAGATGTACCCCATTCCACTTCCTTCCCCCCCTCCACAACAGTGTATGCACCTGGCCACGATAATTTTATTACAGGTTGAGTTTAACTTGCCCATGCATAAGGAAGACTTTTCAAACATTTTTGGTAATGATTCTTGCAGTGTGGAATACTAAAGGATTTTTTTTTTACATTCGCCCTTTCTGGTTTCACTGTTACCAGCAGTGGCGTATATCTAAAATGAAAACATTTTTAATCAAAGAATTTTTAAAACGCCTATTGGTCGATAACAAGGTTGCATCTTTTGGCAAGTTACAATAGATTGGGTAACGACTTACTCTTCTTCTTGTTTATAACTGGCTCAGGGAAGTCAAGGGCTTGTCCAAAGAACTGTAGTCCAACTATCAACTTGAAACAGAACTATAAGCGCTTCAAGTCCACGTTGCTACCCAATGAATCCGCGAAATAACCGTAGCTGTGGCAATAGGGTATACCCGTGTAAGCAGTTTCTTTCTGGTAATTGGCGGCCATCTATATAAAGTCGAATTATTATTATTTTTTTTTGCGAAACATACATGACACTTAACGTAGTCCTTTCTGGAATTAAATAAAAGGAGATATTTTTTTATGAATGTTTCCAATAATTCATTTTGAAAAATAAATATCGTAATATCTCGGTACTTTCTTGAACCTTTTTGAGTGAGAATATAAGAAAGGCTACAAACATTAGAAATTATTATTAATAAAAGTGAGTTTTTCAATAAGTAAATTAAAGTATCAATAAAATATAAATTTTGATTTGTCTCCCAAATTCGCTGTGAGAGATTTCAAGTGATAAATATTAAATCGAAATATGACATGATTGGACACTTTCTAACCTTTTGGATGAATCTACTATTATTGTGCAGCAACCACACCATTGTTTCTGTAGGAAGTTAATTACATTTTTAATGGAACAGAATAATTCAAATTAGCGCACTCTGATAACTTTTCATTTTTCGGCTACTTAATGCATGGTCACAAACACACTCGTAGGCGTATGTTCATTTATTCGAAATAGCGTCCAGCGTTAATGACAAAAATGACTTCGGGACTCTACGGTTATTTTTGTTTAATGTAATGAATAACGAAATATAAAGCTTTATTTTTAACGTTATTTGTGAAATGTAAATGTAATTGTTAACCTGTGTGCTTTCTGTGTATTTTGTTTTGCCATTTGTTCATTCAAACTGTTTGCTGATAGGTTCTCAGCTGAATTCCTTGGCTCATGGACCTCTTCTGTGTTGCATATAAGATTTTTAGACATTTGTATTTATTGAACCTACTTTTACATATCAGTCACGATAGGATAAGACATTCACCGCGCAAGACAGGGAACTCGAGGGAAGGAATGGGTATAATCCGTGGTAAGGAACCGTCCCAACAATAGCATGGAGTGCTTCAGGAATGCCAGCGGGATAGACAGACCTAGATTCAAACTCGATCTCCCTCCAGAGAAGTTGAAGCGGAGAGTTAAGACCCCTTTCAGACGAAGCGGGTTGGTTGATTCAACTAAGTTTCCTGGTTGACCCTCAACTAGTTGACTGTCGTGTGAAGACTCTTTTAGGGCTGAGTTCGCATGAGGCAACTTGTGGAATAAACTTTCTCTTTCGAACAGGAGGTCATTGCGAAGTTAGAAACCAGGGAAGCAGGAGCACTTCTTGTGCTTGCTTGCCTGCGAGAAGAGAGAGAAAAAAAGGAGGAAACCCAGTCTAAGAAATTGTGGGTGCATCCGTTGTTACAAAATCTGGAAACGGGTGCTTTATTATTACTATATACACAACTACTTAGCCACGAGGATAAATAATCCACACGTCTCATATCCCATATGGTGGGACTACTAGGAATTTATTCTATAAACTGCATCACATTGAAACAGACAAGTGGAACGCCCATTACAACCTTTGAGGACTCAACTAGGCGACTGGTGTGAAGTAGTGTCACTGGTGGGGATGAGAAGCTGAGAGGCACAGGTGCCTGATGGCCGCCCGCCAGAGCGGACGAGTTGTCTGCGTGTGAAGGAGTTCGGGCGGTTGGTTCCCGATCATCTGCTACATCACTGCACTCCTGACACCCGTCCGTTCAACCAATGGAATCAACTAGTCACCCATATGAAAGGGGTCTATGAAACCGAAAGACATCCCATTGATTTCAACAGCTTTAGCCAATAATTTTTCTTTCATATAACATTCCAAAGATTACCATTAATAGGGTAAGAGTTTTACAAAAACCACAACATAGTTTTAATTAATGAATATTGTCAGTACAATTGCAGTCACTCCCAAGAATGAATTAAATACTTAACTGCAATGGAAGAATACTTGTAGCAGCCAGTCCTTATTAACGTCAGACTTAGTTATAAAATATGCTTTAACTAACCCAAAATTTGAAAATGAAGAACAGAAAATTGTTATGGTCTGAAAACTATTGAAAACCATTGGTGCCTATTGAACTTTGAAGAGAGACACTATATATATATGTATATATATATATATATATAAAACAAACACATACATACAATATCTCACCATGCCTTCACATTGGCAAATATTGTTCATGACAACAGATGGTTCTATCTATCTTACATGTCTGACCGTGGAAGTTCAAGTCGGTGTGATCGTACCATCAGAATCTGACGTTATAGGACAAGGGCACCATCAGCTCCGACGCATCAGTAAGATGCGACCACGTGCATGTGGCAGGCTCTCTGAAGAGCTGGACTCGCGAGCCGTAGGTCTCGTGTTCGTATTCCGGCCCGGCTCTCGCAATGTTGGTTTTCCGCGATCTATCGAAATCACCTCAGGCAAATGCTGCGACGGCTCCTTGCCACTGCAATGACCAATTTCTTACGCCAAATTTCCTAGGGTAAGTCATGCAGTGTTAGCATGTCACATAATCTCGCGGATGGAGAGACGTTTAGACTCTGTCTCATCCCATTTCAGTTGATTGTGTCATTTTATTGTCATTATTAAATATTAATTGTTTTTTGAATCACAAGTATTTATCACCACATGTTTACTAAACGTGATTGTCAAGCTGGTGAGTTCGCTCAAGTGATCATATTTATGAATGCTTGCGTGAGATTTTACCGCTATTAGCATGATCGTACGTAGATATTTATTTCTTTGAGGTGAGTGTCCAGATGAAGAGGAGAGAAAGAGAAATAGAATCACTGATCCCGTTGTTTGCTTTCAAATACTGTACTTTTATTGGTGGGAATGCTAAATTATTATAGATTAATTAGGATTTGGGTTGGGGGATACATCTTCCTCATCCACCTCCTCCCCCGTCTTTTTTTGTGATCATCTCTGGCTATTATATAAAACTTGGAAAACAACATGGTGAGTGAGCTTGAGCCTTAAGTGGGCCACCTCCTCAGGGGTGTATCTGTGATAGTAAGGCGGGACGATAAGTGCGACGCTCGCTGGTACGTCTATAGTGGTATCGCCTGTAAGTGCAAGGTTCTGAAATGGCACACAGGCTTTTTGTAGTGCAAAAGTCCACTATGACACGTGATTGTTACCCGTAAAATTATATAGGAGAGAAATGAAGATAAATGTAACGCAAGTCCCTTCAGTGCTTTCAAGTATCTCTATTGGTGGTTTTAAGGCTAAAAACTACTCTAAAAAAGGGGGCTCTCTGTAAAGTCGGTTTTACGGACGATAATTTCACGTGTTAACGTCATAAGATTAAATTGCTGCTTTTAAAAAGTCCGCCTTAACCTGTTTCATATTATAGAAGATTTTCTCGCACGGTGGTTGGCCGGTTCTTGCACGTTCGGCTCAGGCGGAACGTGACAATGAGTCATGCTTTTTCGTGCGTGCAGCCGGCGTTCATCGATTTATGAGACGATATCTCGTCTAAATACCCTTTAGCTTTTTGAACTCTTTTGAAATGCATTTAAAAAACTTAATCCGTAAATGAAACAACTTCTCGGCCCTCGGCGGCCTTCGTGAGCAGACCTCACTCAGAAATCACGTGGTGTCTTATGACTGTATGTGTGGACGCGACTGGGACTGAGTCGTGGCCGCGTGGCGTGCCCAAGGCTTCCACGAGGCGGTCGGCGACGCCGTGGCGCTGTCCGTGGCCACCCCGGGCCACCTGCAGGACCTGGGGCTGCTGCAGACCTCGGTGGACGACCTGCCGCACGACGTCAACTACCTGTTCGCGCTGGCACTCGACAAGCTCGCCTTCCTGCCCTTCAGCCTGGCGCTGGACCGCTGGCGCTGGGACGTGTTCCGCGGAGACGTGCGCGACGACCAGTACACCTGCCACTGGTGGCAGCTCAGGTGCGCGCCCGCCCTCCGGCATATTCCTTTGGAAACCACTTGCCAACAACTAGTTTCAAATGTTATTGTAATTTGGCTATGGTTATTTTGGCACAATTTTATATTTTAATTCAAGAAGAATTTTTATGCTATATAAAATAATCGAAATTAACATAATTGGACTTTATTTTATTTTATTATATTTATTATTATGTGCAGTTCATACCGGAAATCTATTCAGGAAGAGGTTCACAAATAACTTTAACTACTGGAGTTACTGGGACAACACACATCATAGATGCCCAGGTGCGAATCCGAATCCAGAACAACTGCGAATACATTTTTTGTTAATGTAAATGTTTAAATATACAAATATTTGTAAATTTTCATGAGTATTTCTGTTCCATTTACAAAAAAGAAAGTAGTGTAGTGACTTTCCTGCAAAATTGTGGAAACCTGCCTGCAACGTCTGTGCCTAATTATGGTTATTTCTAACTCATAGAGCAACCAAATTTTAGACAAATTATAAAAAAACCGTTTAATTGTAACGTTCATGTAACATTACTACAGAAACATATCTGAAATGTTTGTACTCAAATACGGCCCTTTCTAACTCATACATAATTCAGTTTTTAGACATATTTCACTGAGAAAAAAAAATGTAAAATTTCTCAAACAATACATAGACATGTCTGAATCTTTCATGATCAAGGGCAACTCCATTGTACTGCATTTAATGTTTAAAACATATCTAAGAGAAATTTCACATTTTAATGTTCTTGTAACATTACAGACATATCTGAAACGTTAATGATGTACAGGCAACCCCTAACTCCGGCAAATAAGTTTATCCCGGCACTAGCCTAAAGTTGCTTACTTGTTTGACTGTAGACTAAGTCAAAATAATAATGTACAGGAGTCGAATATTAAGTTAAAATTGGTTATTATAGTGTTAACTGAAACATGACTATGTGCACATAGTTCACTGTAGTCCATTGCCGGCTACAACTCATTCTTCAGCAAAGCACCTGCTCGTATAGCAGTGCTTGTCAGGCTCGAGCTGACTTCTGACGTAGCGGGAGCAGTCTACTCGCGTGGCAATTTCACTGCGACTAAGCTGTTTAAATATTGCTTCGCTGTCAGCATTTTTCATATCTCCTTCTTTATATCCTGGAATGAGTCATTAGAGAGAGCACGTTAACAGTATACAATATCGTTAAGTAGGACACATCAGCATAAATATTTGTACGAATTTTTTATAAAATAAAAATAACAATAATATAGCCTGCTGCCAAAACAAGATAGAAAAAGCATGTAAACAAAACATTCATATAAACAGTTAGTACTAATTGTGATAAAATATCAAATTTACGTTAAATTCTGATGAAGCTGTCCAAACACTTACATTTTACAAAAAATGACAATGACATGACTGCAAAAATCACCCTAAAAATATAAAATAATTCATAATTAGTATTTAATTATTAGTTTGGATTCCTTGTTTATTTAAAATTCTAGAATCTGATAAAAATATTATTTGTATAAATTTGAAAAACCAGTATCTCACTTAAGATGATGCCTTGCTGTATTACCTGAACTACTATAGGAAGCGATTGGTGTATCCTTGCACAACACTTGATCTGTTTCTAACTTTAGATCAATCTATAACAAATGTGTTAAAAAACTGATGTCATTTGTAAAAAAAATAATTAAATTATTTATGTAAATCAATATGAGTTTAAAATTTAAAAAAAATCTAGGTATTAGCTATGATTTTTGACGCTGTGAAAAAAAAAATATTACAAACCATGTAACAAGACAACTAAGTTGGGGTCTCACCGAGGCGTTTGATACAGTTTAGATAAACTGGATTCTTTTGAATAAATTGGACTCTGGGCTTTGCTATTTAAACTTACTGACGTGTGCTGAGAATATTTAATTTTATTTTCAGGGAACAGTATTCCGGAATCAAGCCACCTGTTTTAAGATCGGAAACAGATTTTGACCCTGGTTCAAAGTACCACGTACCAGCAAATATTCCCTACATTAGGTGAGTCATTTTCAACCAAATCACATTGTTTAAATTGTTAGAAAAATATTTTGTCAAATATTTATGTTTATGTACATTTATGTTTATGTATGTTAAATACTTGTTATACTTGATATGATATAGTATGCCAGTTAAAAACCTGAAGGGAAACCATATTTTGGTTTTACATAAAACAGTCGAGAGTATTGATTTTGAAAGATTGAGTATGCTTGTATTGATGATTTTCATTCTAGTAATGTTAATGAGGTTTATTATAAAATATATAAATTATAAGGAAAAATTCATTTAAATTGAAAAGAAACAACACATTTTCAGAACTCAATAAAGGAGCAACTTTAAATGCATAGGCAAATAATAAATCCTCTGTTTACAACTTGTGAATCGAATTTTTATGTGTTTTCAAACTAAGTGTTAAGTTAACACTAAACCATTTCGAATAAATTTCACAAGTGTATCTTAATTTCCAGTCAAAACCTTCTACTATCAATGTATTTTGCCTTATTTATACTAAAAAAAACTAGGTATTTATTAAGACATTTTTCAACTATGCAAAGTGGTTGAGAATAAAATATCGCTCATGCTAAATGAATACACGTCTCTCAAACAAAATATTAATGACTTGCTCAACACTATTAGTTAAAATAAATAAAAGGGAATTTGTGTTAACTTAGCCTAAAAAAAGTTTTGAATTTAAATGAATAACATATAGAAATCTTCTTGATAATGAAAGATTGCAAGTCTGTTATACATCAGTAACGGTGAAATCGAAAGTGAAAACTTACTTTACAAGTAAATAAATACATGAAAAATTAAAAACATTTGTTAATTACATTAATTTTCTATTTTCTATTTTCGCGTAAGATCCGTAGGTTATGTCCTGGGCCAAGCTTCATGGAATACTTGTTTTGATGACTGAAAGAGTTTATTACAGTTGGTATAATTAATCAGCAAAATTGAAGCAAAAAGTTGCATTCTGGGATCGCTGTTGCGTTTCCGTGTATTTATTCCTTTAATCTCTGTAGACGAGGAGAGTACCAGAAAATATTTTTTTCAGATTTCAAAGTTGCTTTGTGTAGTCTGAATTTTTATAATATAAGAATGAAACTTTGGTGTTTTTAAGATTAACAACAGATTATTAGACAACCCTGGAATCTCTAATTTTTCAAAGAAAAAATAGGATTTTTTAGAATATGTTATAAAAATAAACATATTTGTGCAATCAACTGAAATACATATGTTTTCTTTCACGTTGTAAAGCTTTGAATAGCTTACAGTTAAAACATAAAAAAATTGTTTATTGTAGAGTGTCGTTAATAAAGAGTTTTTGTGAAAATGGGTATTTATATTTAATATTTAATTTTCGTTATTTCATTATTTTAATTTCTATATGAAAATTTTATAAATTTTTATGTTATCATTTTATGTTCCACTGGAACAAATTTAAGATTGAATATGGAGGGTGTGCTACATAAATAATTTGTAAACGCTATTTTTTAAAATATAAATATTGTAACATAACTTTTTAAGTACCATTTTTGTGTGCCCTGCTGTTAAAGTTGTTGAACGGTAGTTAATAGTTATGATGTGGCACCTTCATACGTAGAAGTTCTCCATAGCGCAGAAAGTAAATGAAACAGCACAATTGAACAAGTATCGAAGTTTATTGCGTATTTTTACAAACATAAATTATCACAGAGAAGTACATACAAGTGGAGACGAAGTGAACGCGCCTCCTAAAGCGGAAGCCGATGGTGGAGAGAGTTGAGATGCGTGTGAATGCTGGGAGGTGCACGGGCAGAGCTTCACTCGTAGCCCGAGTGCTCGCTCCCGTAGTGGGGTTGGTGGTGGTAGTGGCTCTTCACGGGGACAGCCACGGGCACCTTGACGGGGTAGGGGTAGGGCTTCTCCACGGGGTAGGGCACGGGGACAGGCTTCTCGTAGGGCACCTTCACCGGGTACGGCACCTCCTTCTCGACGGGGTAGGGCACCTCCTTCTCCACGTGCACAGGGTACGGCTTGGGCACCTGCACCGGGTACGGCCGGTCCACGGGCACCTTCACCGGGTACGGTATCTCCTTCAGCACGGGGTACGGCACGGGCTTCTCCACCGGGTACGGCACCTCCTTCTCCACGGGCACCGGGTACGGCTTGATGACGTGCACGGGGTACGGCCTGTCGACGGGGACCTTCACCGGGTACGGCACCTCCTTCTCCACCGGGTAGGGCACCTTCTTCTCGACGGGCACCGGGTAGGGCTTGATGACGTGCACGGGGTACGGCCTGTCAAAAGGCACCTTGACGTGGACGGGGACGGGGCGGTCGACGTGAACGGCCACTGGCACCTTCACGTGCACTGGGTATGGCTGCGGCACGTGCACCTTCACCTCGACGGGGTACGGGTGCGGCACCTTCTTCTCGACGACCACGGGGTAGGGCTTGGGCACGTGCACGGTGTAGGGCTGGGGCACGGGGACCTTCACGTGCACGGGGTATGGCACGTGCTTCTCCACGGGCACGTGCACCGTGTAGGGGCGGTCAACGGGGACTTTGACCGGGTAGGGCACGGGCTTCTCCACGGGGTAGGGCACGGGCTTGTGGACGGGGACGTGGACGGGGTAGGGCCGCTCGACGGGGACCTTGACGGGGTAGGGCACCGGGTGCTCGACGGGATAGGGGACCTTCTTGACGACCGGGACGTGCACGGGGTAGGGGTGCGGCACTGGGACGCCAACCTTGTGAGTGACGGTCACCGTCTTCTGGCGGCCGATCTCGAAGCCTCCTCCGTAGCCGCCTCCGTAGCCTCCTCCGAAGCCGCCGCCGTAGCCGCCGCCATAGCCGCCGCCGTAGCCGCCGCCGTAGCTGCCTCCAATGCCGCCTCCATAACCGCCGCCATGACCGCCCCCATAGGCGCCGCCGTAGCTGCCTCCAATGCCGCCTCCATAACCGCCGCCATGACCGCCCCCGTAGCCGCCGCCGTAGCCGCCGCCGAAGCTGTGGCTGCCCTCGAAGCCGCCGTCACCGAGGCCGAACAGCCCGCGCTTTTCCGTCTTTCTCACTTCTTTGCTCTCCCCCGTCGCGATGTCACTGGCCTCCACCTGCTTCTCATTCTTGGTGTCGTCCTTGTCCTCCGCCCTCGCGAGCAGTGCCAGGCAAAGAAAAGATAAGACCAACTGCAACAGAGAAATAAACACACATACATTTATACTATACCACTTGCAATACCCGGCGTTGCCTGGGCTGGATTGAGGAGTGCGTGTGCGACGGACTTAGGACACTGGAAAGACAGAAGTATTTTTATGATATATTTATAATAGTAATTTTGTTTTGGTTGCATTGATTTGATTTAGTATTTTCATTTTAGTTTTTATGTTTGTAACGCATGGTTATGTTGGTAACTTGGACTTGAGCGTATTTTTAATTTGTTTATTGTATTTAATAATTTTATATTTTCTTTAAGTTTAAAATAAAATAGCCTTAGTTTTATTTTAACAGTAGTGTTTTAAGAGTTTTAAGCAGATATTGATATTTCGCTGGTGTTCCATTAGTAACGACTTATTGAAATAAGTTTCGCTGTTCGCCGCTAGGGAGTGTCGTGCGCGCGACTGTGCGAGGACGTGAACTCGCTGCAGTCGCTGACCGTCACCGGTCGAGGCTTGAGCCCGTGTGTCGCACGGCGCACCACGGGACACTTGTCCTGCCTGTTGTGCTTGGCGAACAACCAAATCGCCGACTGAAATTGAAAAAAAAAAAAATCGACGTAAAAGGGGTTTGTCTGTAAAATCGGTTTACGGACGATAATTTTACGCGATAACGTCATAAGAAAAAAAATTGATGAAAAAATTGCATACTTTTCAATTTTCAAATATTATTTACAGTTTTTGCACATTTAATTTAAATAATTTGTTTAAATATAATCACGAACAATTAGTTAAAAAGCCCGCCTTAACCTGTTTGATATTATAGAAGATTTTCTCGCACGGTGGTTGGCCGGTTCTTGCACGCTCGGCTCAGGCGGAACGTGACAATTTTTCGTGCGTGCAGCCGGCGTTCATCGATTTATAAGACGTTATCACTTAAAAAATAAAGTGCGTTGCGGAAACTGGTACTTGTGGCTGATGGTCGGTGCCGTTGCACGGGTAGCTAATAAAGAACCTGCCTTTGTAGCACGAGTCCAGTTCCTCGTTTAAGGGCAGACGCCCTTAATTCGACATGCCGATACGCAAGTAAGTGAAACAGATCCCGGGGTTTGCCTTGCCTTGGGCGAAGCCGAGCAGCAAACCTTTCGTTTCTAGGCGGCCCTTTTTGACAGTGATTTGTGTGTATCTGTTAGCCGCTTACGGTACTTCACACAGAGACCGACGAGAAACTATGTAGCCCCGTGTACTTTATTTTGGGTTAATGACTTACGTAAATTATGCGTAACGGTAAAGTTAACGTGAACAAATACTAAGCGTTACTACTCCATTGAAATAACTATAGTCGCGAATTATAATGTTGAACATTATGCCAGTGGAACTAGGGAAGGATATAGAAGAGAAATTCAGTCCCTTGTCATAAAATTTGGTGAACATAAACATTTCATAAATTGTATGAGAATTTTTGGTAAATTTATCATTTTTTTGTATACTTAATCTGGCCATAAATAATTTATTTATTATTTATAATGTCTTATAAATATGTCCTTGTATGAAACATGCTTGTAGTATTATTATTTGTTGGGTGATTTTTTACATATTTCAGAGCGTGTAAGCCCACCTGTGGTGACGTTGATTATAATTATGTTCGCTAGTGTACACTAGTCTCTGACACATGAGAATTTCGCTCGTGCCATTTCGCGTTCGGCATAGCACAATTTGGCGAGAGAATGCGAATTTTTGCTTCTTCATCGAGACGTTAGAAAACCTACAGTTCTGGTAAAAAAAAATTACGAATATTCACGGGAATTATTTTTATGTAACACTCCAAACCTAACTTTTAATTTCTCTCACAGCAACGCAGATTATTAGGGCGTCCGGCTCAGGGTTTTCTCCCCGCCCCCGGCTGGTTGTCCGCCGCGGCAGCCAGTCGAGACGTGCGTGCGCGCCATTCTCTCACGCAATGGCTTCCCCGCCGCGCGCCGCCGCCAGCCGAGGAGAGGAAGTTTCTCCATTGTCCGGCGGAACAGCCTCGTGTGACGCCCGCGCGAGCGGAGCTTTCACCGAGTCCCCTGGCCCGCCTGACGACACCGCGACGAACATATCCTGGTCTCGTGCAAACTGACCACCAATGGCTAGGGGCAGGCATTTTTCGCGAAAAAAATCTGAACGCATGTTAGACTGCAACAAGGTATATCTGCACCAGCGGTTTCTTCCTTGTGATTGATGACCGTCTGTGAGAGAAGTCGTTTCGTTATTTCACCGAGCCACTCAGAACGTGTTTGCTTCTGCACCGAATTACTGTGATTGGTGTTGTAACAGTCGACATGTACCTGAAAGAAACTCACCCAATCAAGAAACACAGACGATGCTACAGTGTTTTGACTTTCAGCTAGTATCGGAATCTTTTCGCGAAATATGCATGCCCCTACCAATGGCTTACGATCCACTGTTATCTTGTATCATACTTATTTTCCCCTTATTGAGGCTTATGACATGGTTGGTTATTTCGTTTTCTTGTAATTACTGTTCGTAAGATATATCCAGTAAAATTTATTGCGAAAACTCTCTTGCGTTTGTTGTCGAATCACGCATTTCATCACCAGATATCTGCCCAAAAATATTTACGAGCGGTAAAAGGACACGCAATTGAACATCATCATGGACATTTCAACTGGAATTTTCTTGATATTTTACCGCTACTAGACAATAGATTTACTTATGTGGCTGTTTCCAACTCCAGCCATAATTTTAATAGTTTTAATTATCTTATTTTTTCAGGTGATGACATTTTATAATGCGTGCTACAGGTTTGTGTTTCAACAACAAGATCATGCGAGTATTTTTTACACCAGTAACGTATCACAAATATTGAAAAGCCATCCCAGAATTTGCCTGCAGTGATTTCGGGAGACCACGGAAAACAGAAAAATCAAAATGGCTGGACAGAAATTCGAGCCCCAGTCCCGAATGATGGTCCAGAGGTGTATTACTCTGCCATCTGGCTCCGAAAATGTCAACTGACAAGTGTCAGCCTGACTCAGCTATAGTCAAATTTTGGGAGGCTACAGAAAATGACGATTTTTTTTTTTTAAATTTTTTAAAAATGTTTTCGGGCTGACTTCTAAAGTTCTCTAGTTGGAAAGATTAAATATGAAAGATTTCGGAAGTCTTTCTAAAATTCAAACATTGTTCACATTTCAAAACCTACTTTGCTACAAGTTTACGTCCGTAAACTAGCGGGTTAAGCATGAAGAAAGACTTGGCAATTATTACATATATTTCGTAGCGTCTGTTGAATTTTTGAATCTTTCTTATCCTTTTTTTAAAACTAAAACGAAAAAGTAAAATTCTATTTTATTTTAATTTTTAAAAATGATAATTATTGCACATTTATTAGGGGCGTAGTATTAATCGGATAAACGAACCAATTATCAATTAACGAGATCAAAAGTAGAAAAACAAATTTATGGTTATTCGGTGTTCAAATTTACCTCAGCCAGAAGTTAATGTTTTCTTGAGAAATGCAAATTTCCAATTAATAACTCTTTACTGTACATTTTTATGGCAATCGATTACTTTTTATTACGGCAACTAGTGGTACTAACGCAAAACCCAAATAATATAATTATAGATCCGCTCAACAGCTTTTGCAACACTAATTAAGCGTAACGCAACTTGGGATGTTAACGTCGCATTAAGTATTTCTGCGCTCGACCGTGCACCATAAAAAACTGCCCGTAGGTGTAATATTTTATTTTTACGACCAAATGGAAGGCCTCCGATTCACGCCTGTCCCATGCATTTCCATCAGTAAACCGCAGTCGGGAACACATTCAGGAACTGCAGTAAAACTATCGCACGTTTGAACGAAAAATTCTACGTCAGATTCAAACTTACAAGCTCTGTGTTCTGTTGTAAACCATATAGTCTACAGATGGAAGATGGGTGATTTTTGCTGTGTACTTTGACAAGTTTTTGATGTTTTTGGTAACAATCCGAGATGAACCTTGCAAATACTAATAAAAAGTACTTAAGCCCAGTATTGATAAATCTACACAGAAATCTTATTTTGCACTTTTAAAAAAAATATATTTTGGGAAAACACTCGCCAAGAAATAATTTGTAATACTACAAGAAAATACCTTTAAAATTTTTAAAGCACATTGCCATGGTTATTTTTGCGCGTATAAAATACGTTTTTAAAATACTGTGTGTGTACATATCCATACAGTCGCTCTTACGAAAATTTTAAAGTATTGATTGATGTTTAACAACTCCATATTTTTTTAATGCATGACAAATATAATAAAATAGTTAAACATGGTTTTTAATGTGCAGTTAATTAACAGTTTTACAAGTAACTTTAACTAATGTAGAAACTGAGACAATACAAAACATAAATGCCCGAACCTAGAAGTAATATCATTTTCTTTAGCGATACAGTTGCTTTCTTGTAAATATAAAATTCTACAACTATATGTAATTTCACATTACAATATCAGATACATTTATAAAAAAATAAGTAAAGTGAAAGAATCTAATTTACTTTCTCATAGATATCTGGATGAATCGTGACTAGCGTTCATCGTAGACGTAACGTGGAAATTTCTAACAGTGTATATACGCCTGAAGAAGCATCGGCTGAGTGGCTGCAGGTGGAATATGGAAACCATACAATCAATCTCTTTTAGCAGTTTTGCGTCTTGTTTATCGTCATCTGAGCATTCAATGACGTGATATTCACTCTATAATACATGCGTGAATATTTTCATCACCGCAGTAAAAAAAAAAATGTTTTGTTTAACTTTTTCTAAAACTTACATACAATAAACTAGCTGACTGAAACGAAACGACAAATCTCATCTAAAGAGTACAAATTTTTTAAAATAAAATTAAAACAGTATTTCGAAGTAAATTAAAATCAACATACCCCGTACCGGGTTTTTACTTTCACAACTACAGCCTTTAAAGTTAATTTTATTTAAAGACTCAGCATGATGTATGAAAAAAAAAACCTTCATGGGAGTGTTTTTATCGTAAAAATGTTAGTATAATTAATAGTTTCAAACTGATTACCGTATGGAATAAATGCGTGACAACATGACCTTGGCAATGTACGCATAAAATATGTAATAGTAAAAATGCCGGTGCAATTAAACTCTTGGGATTACCCTAACTCGTGTTATATGTCCATTTAAATAAAATGAGGGTGAAAATGTTTCCTTATTGCGTAGAAAAATAAATATTCTGCTAGGTATAATTTTTCCTTTGAATAAAAAATTTATAAAATTATTATTTTATTAATTTATATTTATTTAAATAAAAAATATACGTAAGAATTTTCTTGAACGCTATATTATTTAGTTTCTCGCTATGTAACCTGCCAACGCAACCCTTTATTCAGTTTGCCCAAAAAACGCAAAACACTTTTCAAAATAATTTATTTAAAATTTACCTGTTTATTCTGTGTTATCTGTAACACATATTTTAAATATTTACGTTGTAAAAATATTTTACTTAAATATGTACTATACTAAGAAAATTATTTAATAAACACACATCAAATCATCTAAAACTAATTTAAAGTCAAAAGTTGCTAAAAATCATATTTCACTCTATGAACACATAGTTTAATTAAAAACTTGCCCTTAAAATAAGCATTTTATGACATCAATAATCCAATAACAAACGTGAGGTTTTTTTAATTAATTTTACTAGATATTGCTTAACAAACCTTTTCTCGTCTACGTAGTAAGCTACGTGTATAGCGACTAGTCTACATAATTTGACAAATTGAAATTCAAAACACACCAAGTGTCTTAATCCCAAGTTTATGAATATTCTATAGTGTTATGCTATTGTGATCGTCAAAATATGAAACATTTGTTTTATTTTATTTATATTGAAATTTTTAATTATTATGGCTAGTGATATTCAAGAGGTACTTTTCTCCTACTCGGATTTTTGGTACTTGGATTGAAAGGGATGTTTCCCTCGAAAATATATCGTTTTTTTTTGTATATGGCCAAATAAAAACACACAGTTCAGTCCAAGAACTTAGATTTGTAAAAAAATTGTTTTATCAACTCAACTTTATATTTAGCAAGGGGTAAAATATAAATTTTGTTACTCATTAATTTTGGCATGACTATCCAAATCTTTTGTTAAATCAAAATAAATATTTGTTTCGGCAAGTACAAACAAATATTTCTTTGCCTGAAATCATTTTCTCTGCGTAGTTCCTTTTGAATATCACTCCTGCATGTACAAGAGCTGTGGCGGCCGATGAGAGGCAGACTTACAAGAGTTCTCATGGCGAAACGCTTGAAGTGTTGTGATCACCACGGAGGACTGATGCCGGGCCTCGTGGTGCCGCGCGCTTTATAGGAGTCAGCTTTCACGCCGCACGTTCCCCTCCCCGTTCCAACCCCTCTGCCCCTTCCCCCTCCCCCTCCTGCAACAGAGGGTCCTTCCCGGATAAATTTCCTCTCCCATTGTGCTCTGGAAAGCAGCCTCTTAATCTCCGCGTTTCGGCCACAAAACAAAGGGGATAAAGAATCGCAACTGAATGATACAACTAACGCTCATATGTTCTTTGTAAATCAGCAAACTGCGCGGTATTTATCGGCAACATAACAACTTATAAGTCGTTAACTTTTCGAAATAAAGATTTGGCTACCTTGATATTTTTTTCGTCCGTTTCCGAGAATATTCACCAACAATGTGTCAGATTATGTATTTTCCAATACGGAACAACTAAAACACTATGTTAAAGTGCTTTATCTTTTCTTTCAAATCTTACAAAACTGCATAGCTGCAAAGTATGAGTGTTGAAAATCATTACTTCAGTTCCAATTGAAAAAAAAAAAAAAATACACACGAGCACACGCCTGCGCATGCGCCATGCTTATTTCATTGCTACCAAGATAATTTAACATTGTAAAAAAATTTCAAAAGTATAATAATTTGTAATTATACTCAATACGCCACTCTGTTAATACAAAATTCCACAAATTCTGAACAAATAATGTCTGTGAAAATAATTTTTTTATTTAAGCTATTCTGTTTAAGAAATTTCTATGTTTTTCTTTATATTTCAAACATAAGTTTTTCATGTTGGCATTTCTCAACCGCACATTTTTAGTGATCACGTTCCGCCTATTCAGTTGCGTCCCCGTGGTTTCGGCGCGCATCCCCTCTCCCGCCAACACCTCGGCGCCGAGGAACCTGCCTACACTCTGCTCCAAATAAAGTGTCACGTTTCCGAGGGGTGCACCGACCTCGAACCGTGTTGGAATCCCGACAGCGGGACAGCGCGACACCAAGCATGCGGTGCGAAGCTAAACCTCGCGTTAACGTGAACCTGTTTTCACCCGCGTGGCGAACCATCTTAGCTCTCGATACACGGCATTTGGTAGCAGTGATTTCGTGAATGGAACGGAAGTCACGTGGAACGAAAATATGTAACCGATGGCGCTAACCGAAGTTGAATGGTTATGTTTTTTTTTAATAAAATTCCTTGTTAAAAATTATGTACAAGGCCGAAGTTTAATATTTTTTTTTTCCAGTCTTTCCATAATTTTTTCGGCATAATGTGTTATGTTAAGGATATAACACATTACTACAGGAAGTCAGTTGTAAAAAGAGTTTAATTTTAACTTAATTTTTCATAGTTAAATCTCTTTTATTTGTTTTAAAAATTTTCTAACAAAAGGACTTAAATTCGAGTTTAAAAATTAGGTAGAGATTCCTACGTAAATTATATAAAATAAATATATTTATTTGTGAGTTTTCAAATTAATAACTAAAATACCTCCCAAATATTAATTTTTGTACATTAACAATAAACAATAAAAATTGTGTTTTTTTTTCATTTTGTTAGTATTTATTGTAAATACAGTATTATACTAAGTTGCTAGTTATATTTAAGATTTGATGGCAATGATAATGTATACTTAACATCTAAAATTTAATAGACATTTTCCACTAACAGGAAAAAAAAATACAAATAACGAACGACAGGACAACACACGTGACTTATACCTACAGGATAAATTATATTCTAGAAACTACAGGAGAACTGAACACAGTTCGAGAAATCTGAGAAAGAAATCAGTCATGGTCGTTGAAAAGAAACAATCCCAAAATTTTCCTGACGTATTTTCCGGTAACAACAGTAAACATACCAGGATCACCAGACGTAAACCTGAATACCTACCACTGCGGCTATCATATCCGTTCCAATGTGGACGTTTTATTTGAACTGCACCTTAGTTGGTCCTCTTTGGAAAGAACGATTTTGGGAGACGAACCAAAACTCTGTAACTTCATCTATTTTCCGCATTTCACGATCAAATGTACACTTCAGAAAAATTATATTCTACGATTGCTGTACACACATGCTGCGTTTAAAGCTAATATTGTGTATTCCGTGTGTATTTGTTTTTGTTTTTGGCACATTTGATATATTCCACGTAATTAAAACTGACCAATTCACTAAACTTAAAATTATTTTAATAAATTAAAAATTCTACCTTTAATGGTTATCTAACGCCTGTAATTATACTTATGAAGTTAAATATTAAAGTTTTAATATAAGCCAGCTAAAGTTAACAGTATGTTTAAATGTCTTGAAACTTCTTCATCATACATTTAACATTTCTATAGCTAGCGGAAGGGTTAATGGTAAATTGCGATAAAACATAAATAACACCGAGAACCATGTAAATGTAACATAAACAACGAAACGTAGGTTAATATACAACATAAAAAACTGAATTACAAAAAAAAAATACATCACCGAAATAAAACAAAATTCATAGAAAGTTGTTATTAAAATAATTCAAACCAAAATATTCCTTTTTCAGTCTGATGTATGAAATTTAAAAATGTCATAAATAGATAACATGAAGTACGTAGTCTACTAAAATATGTGTAACAAAAAGATAGAAAAAACAATAATATTTATTTGATCTTGTATCTACAATTACTCAGGTTTACATTACTGAAGCTGATGCATTTTACAAAGACGCAAGTGCTTGCAGATTAATTTTTATTGCTACGAGTAATTATATCGTATACGTAATTATTTAAAGTTATTTTATAGTAATTATTTTAATGTTATTAATTTTCTTAATTTAAACTTTGAAAATATGCAATATCTTTTAACAAAATGAATTTTTTGAAAATAAGAACCGTAGCACTGAATTATTAGGTTTAAAAAATATTAAAATTTCATTAAATAAAACAATAAAATCTTGTGTGTATGTGTGTGTGCGAAGCAATATTGCCAGCAGTTACGTGCGAGAGGGTTGTAAAGTAAACGCAGCCACTCGGAGGGCCAGGTCTAATTGGCCGCTCGCATCTCGCAGCGCGGGAGCGCGACCGGCTTTCTAGCGCCGCGGGGCACGCGAGCCACGCTCCAGCCACGCTCCAGCCACGCGCGGCCAGAAGCCACGCTCCGAGGGGCCCGGCGCGCAGGCCGCTCTAATTAGTTGTTTGGAGAAGCAGCGCTGGCCTCCCGTGACCACTCCGGTCGGCTTGACCTGCATGGCGTTCCTCTGTTCGCCTTCAGTGCTCGGGGCGTCTGGATTCCACTGTTCGCCTTCAGTGCTCGGGGCGAGTCTGGATATCACTGTTCGCCTTCAGTGCTCGGGGCGAGTCTGGATTCCACTGTTCGCCTTCAGTGCTCGGGGCGAGTCTAATGTTACTCTGTTCGCCTCCAGTGCTAGGGGCGAGTCTGGATATCACAGTTCACCTTCAGTGCTCAGGGCGAGTCTGGATTCCACTGTTCGCCTTCAGTGCTCGGGGCGAGTCTAATGTTACTCTGTTCGCCTCCAGTGCTAGGGGCGAGTCTGGATATCACTGTTCGCCTTCAGTGCTCGGGGCGAGTCTGGATTACACTGTTCGCCTTCAGTGTTCGGGGCGAGTCTGGGTTCCTCTGTTCATCTTTAGTGCTCGGGGCAAGTTTGGATTTCACTGTTCGCCTTCAGTGCTCGGGGCGTCTGGATTCCACTGTTCGCCTTCAGTGCTCGGGGCGAGTCTGGATATCACTGTTCGCCTTCAGTGCTCGGGGCGAGTCTAATGTTACTCTGTTCGCCTCCAGTGCTAGGGGCGAGTCTGGATATCACAGTTCGTCTTCAGTGCTCGGTGCGAGTCTGGGTTGCAATGTTCGCCTTCAGTGCTCGGGGCGAGTCTGGGTTCCTCTGTTCATCTTTAGTGCTCGGGGCGAGTTTGGATTTCACTCTTCGCCTTCAGTGCTCGGGGCGAGTCTAATGTTACTCTGTTCGCCTCCAGTGCTAGGGGCGAGTCTGGATATCACAGTTCGTCTTCAGTGCTCGGTGCGAGTCTGGGTTGCAATGTTCGCCTTCAGTGCTCGGGGCGAGTCTGGGTTCCTCTGTTCATCTTTAGTGCTCGGGGCGAGTTTGGATTTCACTCTTCGCCCTCAGTGCTCGGGGCGTCTGGATTCCACTGTTCGCCTTCAGTGCTCGGGGCGAGTCTGGATATCACTGTTCGTCTTCAGTGCTCGGGGCGAGTCTGGGTTCCACTATTCGCCTTTAGTGCTCGGGGCGAGTTTGGATTTCACTGTTCGCCTTCAGTGCTCGGGGCGTCTGGATTCCACTGTTCGCCTTCAGTGCTCGGGGCGAGTCTGGGTTCCACTATTCGCCTTTGGTGCTCGGGGCGAGTTTGGATTTCACTGTTCGCCTTCAGTGCTCGGGGCGTCTGGATTACAATGTTCGCCTTCAGTGCTCGGGGCGAGTCTGGATTCCACTGTTCGCCTTCAGTGCTCGGGGCGAGTCTAATGTTACTCTGTTCGCCTCCAGTGCTAGGGGCGAGTCTGGATTCCACTGTTCGCCTTCAGTGCTCGGGGCGAGTCTGGATATCACAGTTCGCCTTCAGTGCTCGGTGCGAGTCTGGGTTGCAATGTTCGCCTTCAGTGCTCGGGGCGTCTGGATTCCACTGTTCGCCTTCAGTGCTCGGGGCGAGTCCGGATATCACAGTTCGCCTTCAGTGCTCGGTGCGAGTCTGGGTTGCAATGTTCGCCTTCAGTGCTCGGGGCGAGTCTGGATATCACTGTTCGCCTTCAGTGCTCGGTGCGAGTCTGGATTCCACTGTTCGCCTTCAGTGCTCGGGGCGAGTCTGGATATCACTGTTCGCCTTCAGTGCTCGGGGCGAGTCTAATGTTACTCTGTTCGCCTCCAGTGCTAGGGGCGAATCTGGATATCACAGTTCGCCTTCAGTGCTCGGTGCGAGTCTGGGTTGCAATGTTCGCCTTCAGTGCTCGGGGCGAGTCTGGGTTCCTCTGTTCGCCTTTAGTGCTCGGAGCGAGTTTGGATTTCACTGCCTGTTCATTACCAAGCATTCACTACTTAACATTTTATCGATTAGAGGTTTTCTCGTGGCTGCTACACGCCTTGCAAGTTGCTTCTGTAAAAAATATTTTAATCTATATACGCAAAAATTTTCGTACGTTCAAAATCTTAAATTGCCGAAAGTTTTTCAGAGATTTCTTTGAAATTTTGTCACAACGTTGCATTCGAATACGCATGTGTTTGTATATATATATGTCAAACCTGTAACAGGTAAAAAAAGATAGTTCATATAATCACGAATGTGTGTTCGTGTTCTGTTTTGTAAAGATAATGATATGGATAAGAAAATATTACATAGAGAGAAAGAGATATAGAGAGTTATAGAGGGATAGAGAGGGAGATATACATATATAGAGAGATAGAGTTAGGTATGTATATATACATAGATAGATGTAGAGAGATAGAGTGATATGGAGATATATTGATATATATATATAGATTGAGATATATATATAGAGAGATGGAGAGATGTAGGGAGATATATATTTTTTAATAAAGTGATATTTATAGAGGGACATATATAAAGAGATAGAGATATATAGAGAGAGATGTTTTGTTTGTGTGTACTTATTTCTAACAAATTACATATATATATATATATATATATATATTTAGGTATTTAAGACAGAACACCAAGTGACTGTATAATGTTTGATTTAACTAAGTTCTACAACCGCAGAAAATCTGGTTCCTGTCGTAAAATGGTTTGATTAAAATCATTGGTTGAAACAAAGTTACTTGCCACTAATGGCCTCCATCTTAAGGGGCCCGCCTCGTCAGGGGTGTATGTGTGTTAGTGAGGCGGGATGATAAGCGCGACGCTCGATGGTGCTTCCAGCGCGGTATAGCTTCCAAGCGCAAGTCTCTGAACTGGCGCGCATTAGTCTCGTCGTCACAGGATAACTGTGAAATTTGAGCGGTGACCGTAATATTATATGGCGGAGAAATGAAGATAAAGGTGTTATGCAAGCCCCTTAAGTGCTTTCAAGAATCTGTACTGATTGTTTTATGCCTAAAAATTACTCTGAAAACACGCGTTTTAGGCATTTTAACGCTTCTAAAAATACAGTTTAAAAACTTAATCCGAAATTAAAAGTACTTTTCGGACCTCAGCGAACTCTTAAATGCTATTCTTAAATAGGCCCCACTCGGATATCTTGAGTAGTTTTGAAATCGCGTTGTTTTTCCTGAAGCTCTGCACACCGTATGTGTGCCCAGGTAGGCGGGCCCCTTAAACACGAAACACTTTCCAGATGCTAAGTGTTTCATATTAATTACTATCTCTATTGTGTACAACAAAACAGTTGTTCATCTCCAAATTCAAAACCGTAGCACTATAAGTACCTACTTGAGACTTAGTTTTCCGCGTTGAACAGGCATGAAAATATTCTCGGTCGAAATCACATTCACATTTTATTTCTCCTTCTGTACTGCTTTGATCGCATTAATTATTTAAACGTAATAGAATTCAAGAAAAAAATATTTCTTATTAATGCATACAAATTGTTGTTCAGATGATGTTTTTATGGTTTAAAACTATCACAAAAGTTCAATTCATCAACAGCAAAAGTTAAGCAGGAAACATTTTTGCATTACTAGGTATTAAAATAGTGTTTTCGTAGGCTATGGAAAATAAAAAATAAAAAGATATTTTACTAATTGAACGGCATTAACGTTTAAAGTGAATGAAAAATACCTATAAAATAAGCCATTATATTTTATTTCTATAAATCATTGTCTATTTTAGAGATACTGTAAAATGTTAGTTAGCAATTTAAATTTAATAGTTTTATAAAATAATTTAAACTATGCACTAGAGTTGCGATGTTTATTTTTAAAATTGTTGGCCTGTTTAAACTCAGTATTATAAAATACATATTTTATTCGATTTATTTTATAATTGTTTTTGAATACAAAGCAATTATTTACACTTGTATATAATATCTAAAATAAATTTATATTATAAATTTAATTTCTGTCCTCGAACGGAAATGTCAAAACCAATTTCCCTTCCTATGTAAAATAATTCCATTAAACTCCTTTCCGAGAGAGTGAAAGAAGGAAGAAATGGAATACACGCAAACTGGAAGATAGTCTCATAAAACTAGTTTCTTCATAAGGGGAAAGTAGAATATTGACATTTCAATCGCAAAGAAAACCTGCCCAGTTAGCTGTTCTTTATGCAGCACCTTCCAGGAAAACCGTAACATCAACAAAATTAGCTCTCTGACATAATATTTAACAACAAAGAAAAACTATCATACACTTCTAATAGTGGTACCTACCGCTGACGCTTAAGATTTCTGTTTTGTAACAAAGTATTCTCGTGAACTTAGCCACGTTGTACGTTACTTTTCAGTACCGTTATTTCTGTGCAATATATTTTTTTAACTATTGATGGGTTAAGCAAATCCACATATCCTCAAATACAAATCTTAAGTGTTTGGCAGATTTGATATTAGAGGACAAATAGGCTATTAGAAGAAAAATATTTGAGGAAGGTAAATTCGAAAATCCAAACAATAGCACCTGTGTATTTAACAAGGAGTACATTATTTTTTATCCCTACGGAAGCTATCAAATAAAGGTTTATGTCTGCTCTAGGTATATTTGTCTAGCACTTCCGGTAAAATTTCTTTTGACACAAAAAGAAATAGTTTTTATCGTTTCTTTTTAGTTGAAAATAAAAGTTAAAATTGTTGAAAGTTTCTTAAGAACTTAAATTTATGTAAATTGGCTGGACCCCCCCCCCCCCTCACTATAGAGAACTAAAACTTCAGATTACAGGTATTTAATTTATAATCGGATAGGAGATTCAGATTTAAGAAAATATGGATTTAACTACTATTTTAAGCTCTGTTTTATTGAAGTTTTACTCTGAATATTCAGATTAGAATAAGTTTAAATAATAAGTAAACATTAATCAAGACAATGAAAATATCTAGTAGAAAAATTTAATCCTGTAACAATTCACTAGGCTTTTTAAGACTTTTGTACCTAAAATAAGATAACAAAATAACCTACACACAAACTGCAATGAAGTATATGGTACATACATGTAATGTTCAAATATAAGGGTCACTTGTTAAAAATCCTTAAGTTGCAGGTTGGCTGAACTAAAGCACACACGCCATTAATTTCATAGCCTTGCACGCAGTAATGATACCACATTAGATGCAAGAGAAAGCTTAAACTTAAAATATCCCGTTGATTCTGTGCCTTATTTGCACGATAGATGAAAAACTTCGTTGCCACATGTTAACACATTTCTATCCGTATTAATAAAATAATCTAATGTTTTAATATTTATATTTAACGAAAATCCTAATAAATACTGTATTATAATTTATTAATTACTAATAAATAAATTTTGAAAGTACAATGTTACCTATTTTTAATAAATAGGTAAAACTTTTCTGAGCGAATATAAAATGCTTAAAACTTGTTTTCCTTTTGAACAGTAAAGTCAAGGAATATGTGTATGAAACATTTTATTTTCTTATAAATTAATGCCTTAACTGTTATGAAAGTATTTTAAGAACTTTCCTAAATTGCAGAAAATTATAACTAAACATTTTGCTGGAGTAAGTAGCTGATGTGACGAGAATGGCTAACGTAGTAACTTAATAGTTCTGATACCATGATCAAATATATCATAAATTTCTTAATAAATGTATTTGAAATATCTTTTTTGCCAGAAAAATGGGGTAAAATATTACAGTTTTAAAATTATAGTAAAAATTATTAGCTTCGTGTTTGTAAATAAAATTTTCTGGTCTCAATTTATGATGAAGCTTTGTGCATTTTAAATCAACACCAACCAGTGTTATAGACTTTTAGGACCTGGTTGAAGATACGTGTAGACATATGAGTGTAGGATTATCAGGGGCCCCCGCGGAATAACGATTATAATTTCCTTTTCACAGTCACAATTTTGGAAACGCCTGAAAGGAAAAAAAATGTTGGGAAAGGGGGGGGGGGGGCGAAATTACCCGGGTTTTACAATGGACATATGTGTGTAAATATCTTAGTGAACGTCACTGTGATTGAAAGGTCTTATCGAAATGGCCTCTGAGAATTGGAATATTGTTCTATGCTTACTTAGATTTAAGATAAGTTAAGAAATATTACTTGAATTTTAGTGCCATGTCCACAAATTTTTTTAACCTTAAAATATATATTTTTTCTCATTAAAGTCAATACAGTTTTGTACCATCAAGAGATGTTTATATGATATCAGTAATGGATTGTGCTATTAAAAATAACTCTGAATAACTGAACGTAGAAAACTTCCTGCCTACACTTCAGCCCGTCGATTTTTCGTGCCATGTCTTGCTTACTGGTGCACCAATCAGAGAGAGAGAAAGAGAGAGTTACGAATTTGGCGTCTGCCTATTCCATCATTCAGTTGCTGTCCTCTCGTTCCCAAATTCTCTATCGCCCATAAGTATGCCTGTTCATCTTCACGCGCAAATAGCGCTATATGAGGTCTATCGTTTATTTTAAATTAGTAGATTCAGGTAAATTATATTTTTTTGCGTCGCCTATTCGACTTCACAATTAGGTATCATAGTTTAATTGTTTTTACTGTCGAAAATATATCGAGTGAAAATGTAACCAAAAAATATTAACATGTGTGGCTGACTTCTTTGTGTGATCTTCAATGTAAAGCAGTAAACTTAAAAAATTAATAAATAAAATCTTCTAAATATCTTTACACCGTTTGAATATCACTATAAAGTACGTTTTTTTAATACTGATTAACTCCTGGGTGCATTATGTAGACCTACATTAAAGCATTTACAAGATCAGCTTTCACGAGGAAATTTTTCACTCTCGTGCCAATTAATGACGTACAACATGACAACAAATTACTAATTAGAGAAACTGCAGTCGGTTTACAATAAATTTAGTGGAGTATAGATTTTAAAGCTTTTTAAGTATCCGTTATCAAAATTTATTTATCTGCTTGTGTGTTTATTAATACATCCAGTGGATAGTTTCTTTCGTGAAAATTATATAAATACATCGTAAAAATTACATAATTTTATTAAATACATATTATTTTAAAAGTTATTTTCCAATAAAGATATCGATCCCCCTGTTTTGATTATTTTCTCAGCATGGATATAAAAAGAGGGAGAATAGGAGGGAAGAGAAAATAAGAGAAAAAACAGAAAATAAATAAAGAAAAGAAAGAGAAGAGAGATGGAGAGGAGATAGAATAGAAAGAGAGGAGTGACGAAATCAGGCGGGCAGAAACAGAAAACTTCGTACTTATGATCTGAATTTAATCTTCTTTTTTTTTATGTACTTGTAAACAACTTACAGGAAACTTTTTTTAATTTTATTAGAAAAATTGCCTTTACTTGAGACTTTACAACTGAAGGTACTGGGGTTTCAACCCAGAACTCCCTACATGCGAAGCAGGCGCTCTACCACTGAGCTACACCCCCAAACTAGAAGTCAATCGTATCATGACGGGGTTCGAAATTTTCTTTTTCCTTCCACCATCCAGTGGCATTAAATGCGAGGGAAACTTGGCAGACGTTAGCTATTTAATTGAATACATTCATTACTGTTTTTAAAGACCTCGACAGTAATATATTCATAGAACGGCAGATATTTCACATCCTTCGCCCTTTCCATAATCTTACGATGTTATGATTCGTTCGAAAATAAACATTTGAGTCAATATCTGCATATAACAAAAATCGCTTAAAATTGGACTTTGGCTCGTCTGGCTGTAGGTACCATATGTCTTTTTCAATGTCATATAAGATGCTCAGGCATTTCTATGAATTACGATAAAAAAAAATTGTACGGAAAGCAAGAAACATACATTGTAGGAAGGTCAAGATTCAAAAATAAAGATTGAAATCTGGGATCTAGCAAAATTTAATTTAAAAATACGGAATGTTACTGAACGACATTGACGAAAATTTGGGGGTTATACCTGGGGCAAATAATTTTCGCGAAAATATATCGGATTGAGATTTTTTTCCCCAGCATATATCTACTGTTGGCACACAAAGTACATCCATTCTGTGTGGAAGCAAACGTGTCCTGATTGGCCCGGTAAAATAAAGCAATGGCTTCTCTTGCAGACGGCCGGCCAATCACAAGACTCTTATTGTAATTTTTTTTTAATTTTTTGTTAAAAATATCGTATAAGATATTGATAAATGCTTCGTGTTTTGAAATTATTGTGAATCAAGTGTGGTAAACTGAGTTTTATAAATGAAAAGAAGTTATATGGACAACACGTTTCAGAAGTGAATTATTAGAAACATTACTCACCATTGTATTCACTAGCAGCAATTAGTTTCTTATAATCTCTTGGAAACGGTACTGTGATTTTTTTAGGAACAACTCTTAATCATTACTCTAAGGAAAAGATGGGTTCAACATTTCGGCTTAATTTTTTTTTCGTAAGTAATCTCCGTTGGGCGTTGTCGGTGTTGCTCGGAAACGTGGATGGCGGGAACTCGTGGCGAGTAATTAACATGTCTTGGCTTCTAGGTTTAGGCCACGTCATTTGGCAACTACTTCCCGAAGTTACGTTGTTCCTTTTTGAAACAGTTTTAAATGATGGCTGCAGCAAAGCATGCCGAAACAGCGGGAGATAACTACCGACCAGCGAGGCCTCCAACAAGGAGCCAAGATATGCGCATCCAATTATCACTACATCCACCCCTGGGAAAGTAAAACCTAAGTTTGAACCAAGTTTGCACCCAAAATTTTGACAAGCTCGAAAACAATATTAAAACATAAAAAAAAAAACATTAATATCTAGGGCCTAGAAATAATTGTATTTTCAATGGCCTCTAGGACGGACTTCCCAGTCATACATATACTCGATAAAGTAACATCTGTTCACTGGCTGCTTACTTGCGAGACGCGCCGATGGCCAGCCTGCGATTCGATGCTTCTTTAGACGATTGGCTCTCATTAGCCCATAGTCACCTACTTAAATTGTAAGCCAATAGCTTGGCAGCACAAAGGTACAAACAAGTATTCGAATTCTAGCCTATCGAGAAATAAACGTGCCAAATTTTCAGGTCTCTATGAATGTCTCAAAACCCTGTCACACTGTCAAATATTTGTCTTGACTATATTGGCCAATAGAGTTGGAAAGGTAGTATTGGACGGAAAATGGCTACCAGTTTTATCCATCAAATATTTTTGGAAATATAATCTTAAATAGTTTTAAATCATGTCACACTATCAAAGTTTAATTTTAGTCTGAGTTATACAAACATTTCAAATTTTTTCTCAATGCAGTGCTAGGTGGAATTTATGAAATTTTTATTATGTTCATGCGTTTTTAAATTTTTTTCATGTATAAATTTAAAACAAAATAATATTCGTTACATAACGAAATAAATGTTCAGAGATTATTTTAAAGATAAATAAACATATTTTTATTTTTTAGCATAAATTGTTTTCGCATAAGACATTATATTAATATTATTTTAGCTATGAAACTTTTATAACTTCTTTAATCGACCATGTGCTCTTCGCCATTTTAAATAATCGTTAATGATAAGGGATAATTTCCATTTTTGCTAGGCACGATTTTGATTGGCAAGTTGCATAACTTCCAAAAGATTTTAGAACCCGTCCTATATGCAAAATATTTTATGGGAACTCAAGTCATCCAATTTGTCAATCAAACATGGCTGTGAAAGTGACGTTTACGGTGACGTCACAATCCTCTAACATCATTTGACCCAACATAGTGGAATGTGTTGGAAGTGAAAATTTGACAATGTGACAGAGCCTTAATATAAAGTGACCTCGAAAATGATGATCAAAGGTTAAAACTAGATATACAATGTGAAAAGTCTTAAGATAATCAGTAAGATTAAGATAAAGTATTTTTTCGTATACTCATTTAATTGAGTGGTAATTTTTGACCGGTCCGATCTGTAAAGCTGGAGCGAGCTGATGGATTGCTACCTTGGATTGTGTCATCAAGGCAGTCATTTTGGATGACCTTGACCTTGACCATGAAACTATGCCCATGACCTTGACATTTTACCATGACCTCGTCCGCTATCTTAAATTCCACCATATTTAATTCCACCATCTTGTATTCCGCCATATTGAAATCGAACGTCCCAATCCGAAACGTTGCAATTTTCGTTATGGCCGTCATCTTAGATGTGTATGACATCATTGTAGCACTTTTCGTTACAGTCACCATCTTGTATCTTACACCACAGCCACTTTGTCCATTCTGACGACACAATCGCCATATCATTAACGTCTGTTGGAGGCCACCATCTTGGATACCAGCATCTTTGTTTATGGGGTTTGTTCCTAGAGAGCACCATCATCGCCCTGTCTCGCGCAGTTCCATTACCTGCCAATGTTATTGTGGCACTTATTAAAAATTAAATTTTATTTCTTGTACATTATAAACTGGAACCGTGATTAGAACCATGACAGTTTTGACCTCTGGGATAAAAACAAATACGCCTTTGACCGTACGGCCATCAGAAATTTACCATACCGAGACTTAAATTGTGTATATAAACAAATACGCACACATATTCGGACTTCTAAGGTTTTAAAACTGAAGGAATAATAGTATTACCCGTTAGAGAACGTTGCCATCATCTTTATTTTAAATACTAGTTACCAGGAGCGCTAGTTAACACACATCGCCTGCTAGAGGGCGCAGCCGCCATCTTATTTTCAGTAATCGATACAAGGTGAGCTAGTGTCACATAGTAAACATGCAATTTGCTATAGTGTGCTGCCACCATATTAGTTTAATTTTTACCCACTAGAGTGCAGTTGTATACCATGGCATCCACCATCTGTTCTGCCGTCTTAACATCCATTTTGAAAATCTGTAATTATTTATCTAGTAATTCGAGAAAAATTCCAATATGCATTAAAACATTCACTTATTAAAATAATAAATAATTGAACTGATTGAAGTGCATGGTTATGCCCTTGTATGATTAAAAAAAAATTATTCTAACAAATATCTCATCAATATGAAATAACAAGCGGCAGGTTCAAGATATAAAACAACACATTAAAAAAAATTACGCAGTTTCTACAAGAACAGTAAACAAGCAAATTACCAGTGATTCTCGATTTCTTTATTCTTCTTAGAAGACAAAGCGAAACATTTGCATGCTTTTCCAGGGCATTATTACATGACAGTCGGTGAACCAAACACGAACTGTTAGCAACCAGGCACATTCAGTCAGATGACCGCCA
The DNA here is from genome assembly GCF_032445375.1 of Bacillus rossius redtenbacheri. Lineage (NCBI taxonomy): Eukaryota > Metazoa > Arthropoda > Insecta > Phasmatodea > Bacillidae > Bacillus > Bacillus rossius. The sequence continues at coordinate 19,912,741 of NC_086336.1, forward strand.
AGCGATCAGCCGCTTGTTCAGGCTAAAACGTCCAGTTGGTTGTCAAGTACACCCAGACGTTGGCCAGCCACATCAAGTTGGTGGTCAGGTACATATAGTCAGTAGCCAAGATGCTTTATTTTCGATACTTAGCATACATTTCAAACATGTCGTGCAAAATGTCAAATGTATAGACCAGGCATCTCAGAACCACGAGGCCAATCATGACCTGACTAGACTTGACTATACACACTCAACGAAAAGTATGAACGTGCTCCAAAAGCTCCACGTTAGTGGGTAAAAATGAAACTAATATGGTGGCAGCACACTCCAGCAAATGGCCAATGTACTACGTGACACTAACACTCCATACATCAATTACTGAAAACAAGATGGCCGCTGTGCTCTCTAGCAGTTGTTATGTGTTAACTACCACTCCTGGTATCTAGTATCGAAAATGAAGATGGCGGCAATGCCCACTAGCAGGTGATGTCATTATTTATTCAAATTTAAACCTTACAAGTACGAATGTGTGTGTTATTATTTAAATACCTTATTTAATTCTCAGTCTGGTAAATGTCTCGATGGCCGTCCAGTTAAACCAAACCAGGAGTCCAAGTTGTCATGGTTCGAATCACGGTTCCAACTCATTTGTATAAAGAGTAAAAATTTTTATGTCGATAAAGAACACAGAACCATTGGCAGGTAAGGAAGTATCGACCTTACGTGCATGAGATTGAACGATGCTAGCGCTCTCTAGGAACAAACCGCAGAAGCAAAGATGGTGGTATCCATGATGGCGGCCTCCAGCAGACGACAATAATATGGCGACTGTGTCGTCAGAATAGAAAAAGTGGCGGAAGTGGTCAAGGTCAAATGTCGAGTTTGAAGTCAAAGGCAAGATCAAAACCCAAGGCCAAAGGTCAAAGTTAAAGTTCATGGTCATAGGTCAAGATCATCCACGATTGCCGCCTTGAAGACACAATTCAAGTTTGGGAAATAGCACCAGCACCTCGCTCCAGCTCCAGCCCTCGGGCCGGTCAATATATACTACTTATTTGGTTTTTTTTTTAATTAGAGTTATTTGTTCTGATAAAGTTATCGTCGCAATGCTCTTCATTGGCCTTTGTCCAATCAGCAAGTGCAGAAGACATATGGCCTGTAATGGTATATTCAGGTACTAAGTACTACATTTCCAGACAAATTATACCAGATATCTATATTCTTACTTGTTCTGTGTATGCAAATAATTAATCAGTTCCATGAAGTTCATGCTCAAGTAGAGTTTATACTTAGCTAACAAGTGAATGGTTCTCAAGGATGAATATTTTGAAACTGTAACCCCTAAAATGAATTGGTGGTTGAAAAGTAGAACGCTGAGAAAAAGCACGGATTTCAAAAAAACTTTTGATGTGCTTCCAGTATGAAAAACTTGAACTGGCACTCGCCGGGTATCGAAACCGGTTCCCTTGGATAGCAGGCAGAGGAGCTAACACGCGTTACATTCGGACATCGGGATAAACTCCACACACTTGTACACAAATAAGAAGGGTCCATTGGCTTTTGCCACATGCTACTTCCCGGTCGCATTAAATGTGATTGTCTCACTTGAATTTCGTAATGTAGTAATTCTTTTCTTGTCATTCGGGTGTGTCGTAACTGCTCGTGGTCCAATAAGAACGCAGTCTAAGCGTATGACTGCATTTTAGCCTGACTCAAAATAACGACGTTACAGTGTGACACCTTCCAGCGCAGCGTGTCGGGGAGAGTCACTGGAAGATGACTACGAGATGCAATACATAGATACATTTAGATTTATTCTGTAAGACTAGGGAAACCCTGCAGCATTTAACTTTCTCTTTCTTATAGAAGAAGTATTTCGTACATAGATGATCGGTGCAGTATGAAGAGAGAAAAAAGAGAGTGAATTAGAAAGAGAAAAATAGAAATAACAGAGAATAACAGGAAGAGGGAGTAAAAAATATATAGAGAAAGATGTAAATATGTTTCCCACGAGGAAGTGAGAGAAACAGCAAACAAGATAAGAAAAAAAAATGAGAGTGAGAATAGAAAGAGAGTAAAAGAGAGAGAGAAGGGGAAAGATATAGAGAGCGAGGTAGAGGAAGAGAGATAAAAGCAGGTGGTATGGGCGAAAGGGCATGCGGCCTTGAGACTGGGATCGGAGCCCGCCAGTCAGTCCCAAGGAGTTTTCCGGCTGACAAAGCGCAAACAATTCGTGTAATCGCCGACGAAACGCTAGCGTTCCGGATGTGGTTGTTCCGGTCGTTCGAGTTCTAGACCTTACCCTCTACCAGCCACCGGAGCTGAACCGGCGCCTCCAGTCAGCTGCATAACAATTATGTTCTTGAACTGCTGATAGTAATCAATAACAGGACTTGGCTGGGATTTAATGGCACAACTAGTTTAATTTAGCGAAAAGTGAAGCTCAGTCACTGAAAAGAACATTTTCCCAAGGTCGGCGAAAAATAGCGTATAAAGAACGAAAATTATCTGTCAAACTATTGTCTAAGGTTTATAATGCAGGAAGATTGATCAGCTGGGTTGAAGTTGCAACAAAACTGTTCCTGCATCATTGACAAAACTCTTACACAGAAATCCCAGGAGGAAAGTGCAATACTGTAGGTGGTGATACCACTGGTTTTTGTGATAAAAAAAGTTCATTATATCATGGAGTCAATGCAGGACGGGTAACGAGGTTCATCTGTTTGAATGTTAACATTGAGAAACCTGATCATCATTACAAATCAGTTTTATTTTACATTTTTCATACAAGGTCAAATAAAATTATTTAGTGTTTATTTAAAAAAAACGGTCTCAGGGTTAATTTCTCTGACTAAAATAAATATGAGTTTCAAGTACAGTTATTAATTTCCCTGTAAATAAATTTTATTCCAAACAATTGTTATTTTGTCTCATAAAATATAATTTATTTGGATTTTAAATTAATAAGCTCAAACAAACATTATTCTCAGTGTCGTTACGTATAAAATATATAAATTTACCGGTTGAGTGCAACGTTTAAATAATTTCGCCTTGTGTCACACTGGTGGACACTTAGGATGCTCATTCTGTTTCAAAAGTAGGGCTTCACCAGTCACTTGAACAATCCGCCCACATAACTAGACTGTCGGACCAGCGATTACTCTAATTTGGTTTTATGTATATGACATTACAAAGTAACGCACTAATTCCGAGAATGAAAAATTAAATAATTTCAACTAGAGACGGTAGAGACTGCTAAGTCCACAAGTGGAGTTCTTCGAATATATACAAATTTAGACTAACACTTTTGTTATATTGGTTGTATTCTCAGCTTTCGTAAAAGGAAAGAACACCGCTTCGACAAAAGCCATTACTAATTAGTTAAGAAAACTTTTAAATATTGTTCTGCCGTTTGAAAGGTTAAAAATCCAAGTATCCAGTGAAAATTTATCTTTCTGTGTAGAAGATGAATACATATAGGGAATATTTTCTTCCAACTTTATGTAACTATTTATACAGTTTATTGAATGGTTTTTTGTAAAGATTTGACTTGGACAATGACATAAAAACTATTTCTTGTACTTCATCCTTAAAATAATGTGAGATATTGTTAATGGACTACAGTTAAATTTTGTAGTTGATAACAAGATATACTGTACGAAATGAAAAATCTCCTTTAAAATAAAAATATGTGTTTCTTATATTTTTTTGGTTTAAAAAAAACGAATCTTGTACGGTAATATGTTTTATTTACCACGCACCATTTTCCAAAAAATCCACATTTAAGCATTTTGTCTTTGCCGGAGAAACAATTCCAAGATTTCTACCAGACAGATTAAGAGATTTTTTAGAGGGAGTAAAAAATCAGCTATTTATTACCAGTTAGGTGCCAAAATTCACACAATTTACCAGTCTCAACGCTGCTATGCCGTCGCGCACGCACTAATACTCATTGAACTTGCAGTTTTGTTCACACACTAGGCCGGCAAATTTCGGAAATATTCCATGGATTCTAAAACGGATTGTTCATAATTAAAAATTGTTTTCTCCTGCCATGCACTTTTGGGAAGTGTTTCCGAGTTCGAACAATTAATTCCGAGTCCGGAAGAGCTAAGAATTTTTTTTTACAAATAAAAGCAGATCAAGGTACTGAGAATTAACCTATGTAACCTTAAGGGGCCCGCCTCGTCAGGGGTGTATGTGTGTTAGTGAGGCGGGATGATAAGCGCGACGCTCGCTGGTGCTTCCAGCGCGGTATAGCCTCTAAGCGCAAGTCTCTGAACTGGCGCGCATTCGTCTCGTCGTCACAGGATAACTGTGAAATTTTAGCAGTGACCGTAACATTATATGGCGGAGAAATGAAGATAAAGGTGTTATGCAAGCCCCTTAAGTGCTTTCAAGAATCTGTACTGATTGTTTTATGCCTAAAAATTACTCTGAAAACACGCGTTTTAGGCATTTTAACGCTTCTAAAAATACAGTTTAAATACTTAATCCGAAATTAAAAGTACTTTTCGGGCCTCAGCGAACTCTTAAATGCTATTCGTAAATAGGCCCCACTCGGATATCTTGAGTAGATTTGAAATCGCGTTGTTTTTCCTGAAGCTCTGCGCACCGTCTGTGTGCCCAGGTAGGCGGGCCCCTTAACACGGACACACCGACTGACTGAGGGTAGCTATGAGAGATCAGAGTGTTTGTTTATTTTCAGATGTTTGTTACACTGATTGAAGTGTTATTGGTGGGAAAATTCTAGTGACGTTTAGTGTTAAGTGTTAAAGTGGTGTAAGTAAAAGATTATATTACGTTCAGTGCGTTATAATGTCGTGTGAGTGTAAAAATAAGCTGGATTTATTTGGTTTTGTGTTTGGCGAACTTAATTTGAAGACTCTACAATGCAACTTGTCACCATTATTTAGACAGACTTATGAACTGTACTTTGGTTATAGAAATGAGGACCAATATAAGACCTGGGTTCCACATAAAGACTGCATTTAATGTTCCAGATATCTGAGAAACTGGTTACAAGGAAAACGTAGTAGATTGAAATTTGCAGAACTGTGGTTTGACATGAACCAACTAATTGCGTAACGGATTGTTACTTTTGTTTGACAGATGACAAGGGGTTCTCTTTAAAATCCAAACATTCTATTCAGTATCCAAACTTACATTCCGCTATGCGACCAGTTACTCATTCTGGAGATATTCCTCTACCTACAGCTCCAGATAAATGTACTGTTGATTCAGAGGAAGACAACTCTGAAGACCTAAACAATCAAGATCCTGACTTTTAACCCTCTACATGTATGATATGTTCACATCATGAAAACACACAGGCAGAGCTTAACGATATTCAAGAAACTTAAAACACTCTTAAATAGACTCAGAATTACTGGGTTCTATGCTTCAATGTGGGAATCTATCAGAGAAAGGTGTAAGACGACAAAGCCATTTTGTAGATCATTTTGCGGAGAAAGAAGACGTCGTATATTGCTGTGCCGTGATGTGAATTGCGTATTGGGACAGGCATTGGGACATGAACGTAACACAGCAGAGTGGCGCCTGTTTATTGACTCTTCCAAACGTAGTATCAAAACAGAGCTCCTCTATAAAGACAATGTTTGTCCATCTGTTAATGTAGCATTTTTCTACAAATATAAAGGAAACTTACGAAGCTATAAGTGCTTTACTGAAGTTAATTAGTACACTACATTCAAATGACACACTTGTGGAGATTTGAAAGTCATTGGGATATTAAAATGCATGCAACAGGGATACACTAAATTCTGCTGCTTTCTCTGTGACCTCTTAGAAAATATTACCTTCCTTGCACCAAAAACATACCACATGAACCACTTGCGATTCCTCAATGTGTCTTTCTCCCACCATTACACAATAAACTCGGTTTGACGAATATATTTGTAAAATCTTTGGACACAGAAGAAGTGACTTTCTTGCAACTCAGGAACCAATTCAAAATTTTAAGTGAGGCAGAGATAAAAGAAGAGTTTTTACTGCCTAGAAATTAAAGAAGTCTCTTTTGATGAAGTGTTTGAAAATAAACTGTCAGAAGCAGAAAAAAGCAGCCTGGCTGGCATTCAAATCAATGTGCAAACGTTTCCTTGGAAATGAGAAAGCTGAAAATTATGAAGATCTTGTTGGTGACATGGTGAAATACTTTCGTATTATAGGTTACAATATGTCATTAAAACTACACTGTTTGGACTCACATCTGGACTTCTTTCCTCAAAACCTTAGCGCAATTATAGTCCAGTCGGCAGAGGTTCAATTTGGGGAGGGGGAGGTTCAATTTAAATCGGAACTTAATGAAACTTGGAGGGGTTGTTTATGGGTGCCATGTAGAGCTATACTCAAGTTTTCTACCAAAAAGTCCTTGTGTAAAATTGGTGGCGGCCGAAAAACCACAAAATTTTGGTACTAGTTTCAGTTTTTTTTACTTATTACTTAAAAACAGCGATTCTTAAAAAAATTACACTTCTACCAAAATAAAAGAAAATAAGATTTTACGTCGAATAACTTCTTTAAACGTCAAAATCGGTGCAGCCATTTAGCCGCCATTGATCGTCAAAGTTCAGAAATCTTGACTAATTTGGCTAAAAAGTGGGTTATGCTCAAGTTACAATACCTGTATCTCAATAATAGCTACTCAAAATGAAGAATGTCACATAATGAAAGTTTTAGAGCATCAAATTCCATGTAAGAAAAACTCCTACAATTTAATTACGCTTACCCCAGCGTTGAGCTAAAATAAAAACCCAAAAACACCCTTCTTAAAGTTGAACTAACGTGGTTTAGAATAAGAAAAACATAAAAGAACAATATTTATGATTTAACCACGTAACCATTTATTATGTGCAATAAATAGTATTTAAGTAAGTGAAATAAAATTAAATAATTATGTACAAACAACAAAGTTTATGCTTTTAGACGTTTAGCGCCTAATGGAGTTTCCTCCCCTTCTCTTTCTTCTTCTTCAAATAGGGATTCCACATTCCATTCCTCATCAGAATGTACATCGGCATCCTCATCTTGTAATTCTAGTTCACGATTCTCACAAGCAAGGCCCGTGCAGCTCTTGCAAAGGTTAAGCACAGTAGTCTTGCTTTCTTGCAGCTGCAGGCTGCAGTACTACAACCTTTCTTGCATTTGCAAGAGATTATAGTTAGAATGTGGTCCGGGGCTGCGTTCTGCGTATTTCTGGTGGGGACCACCCAGTGTCTGGCCAGTGACCACCCCCACTCTGATGGGACAAATTAATTCCCCAGCCATGTTAGGACCTGGAGATATGTTCTAAAAATGTGATGTGTAGCTGCTTCTGTAGTCGGTGGCAGTCTTGCAAGTTTTTGGGTTTGGCCACTGATTTTTGGAATAGCTGGAACATCAGATTGTCCAGGGAATCGGTTTCGATGATCCCTCCATACAAGGCCACAAGAAACTTTATACCAGCCTCAGCAATCTGCGAGGTGGTGGCTTCAGCGTCTGTAAAAACGGCTGCAATATTTTGAATGTATGGGGTCTTCTCATATATCTTGCAGACCTTCTTCTTTCCTTGGCCAAATGGGGTTGACGTCGTATCGCATCCACTCACAGCGTGTAGGAAGAGAATATCTCTTCGGTTTATGATGATGCATGATGCTGCTGAATACAACAATGACGGTGCTTTGCCTCTCCCACTCTTCTCAAAATAGATGTTTTGGGGCATATTTGTTATTGAGGATAGACCTGTCAATATCACGAGAAAATCAAAATCTTCACACTTTATTACCACACTGTCATATTCAGAAGCTTTTGTGATTGCTTTGCGAATGACCATTACATCTGCATCTTCAGCAGCCTGTTTCACTGCAACCCCATTGGCTGTCAGTTCTGTCATCAGCATTGTTATAAGGTTCTTTTTGTTTTCATCATTTGATAAAAAATTACCTTGGGCTATTTTAACTGCAGTAGTTCCTGAAAAAATAAATTTGGTGGCTGTGTTAAGTACAGCTCGGCGAGATCTTTCTGTTGCTTTAGTGCTTTGATAGGCAGTGTCGTCAGGATACCCATCGAACATTATTGTGGTATTACGTCCAAAGTATTTCAGCACATAGTCTACATAAGTCTGGCACACTGATTGAAAAGTAGGGGTTGTGGATTTACTCCATACAACTTTATGTAGTAGAAATCCTCCACCAATTACAGCCTTTTTTCTGCTACCAAAGTTTGTCTCACCTTGGAGAGGGGTGAATGCTGCATCATACAATGCTGATTTGGTACTTTTACGCATTCCTTCCTCAGTAAAGAGTGACATGGGGTACGGTGCAAGTTCATTTGCGAACAATTCCTTGAGGTCTTCGTCAGACTGCTTGGTAGTGAAGACTCTCTGAAACAATGTCAGTGGATCCACTGTGAATTTCTTGTCTGCAATTTTGATGGAACAGGAAATGGATGCGAGAGTTGTCACCTTGTCCTTTCGTTTCATCTTTAAATTGTCAAATGGTTGTCCCACAATTTCGTTCATGCAGTTGATTCCAATTTCCCGCGCAGTGTGACAGTTAATTTCTTCATGGCCAATTTCACATGTGCTTAAAGACACAATCTCCTTGGTTTCTAGGAATGGAGGGTGTGAAACTAATAAAGGGGTATTACAAATATTATACGAGCATAATAATGATCAGGGCTTTTGAGGCTGTCCGGATGTATATTGAAAAAAAAAATCTATGCTCGATTCCGATACACTTAAGATTGATTTTTCAAATTTAAAACTATATTAATCTTTTGTTGATGCCAGACATTTGTGAGGCAGTTTTAAAACAATTTCAATTATGTTAATGCCTACGGAAACCTACAAAGCAGACCTTTTAAACAAAAAATAAATAATTTTAAGATCGGAGCTTTAGACGAAAACCTTTAATGTTACATATACAGAGGATCGAATTTTGGCATCTCATTTAGTCCAAAAAAAAAAGGGAGGAAAACAAAATTTATATTCAATTTGCACAACAACCCATAAAATTAATGAATTTTAAAATAATTGAATAATAACCTGCCAAACTCCATTCACAGATAAAACAATGTCCTGGCCCGCTGGACGAGGAAGCCATTGCGGGTCGCGCGTTCGCGTATTGGCTATTATTTTGAAAAATGTCACTTCAAAACGAACGAGACCGCACCAGAAACACAGCTGAAATATATTTGAAGCTAGGATCTAATGGGGGGTGGTGAAAGGAACATTTCAGTGCTCCGGAGGGTCTGAAATGTCCCGTTAGGAATAATACAAGGGGCTGGAGTGAACCCTCCGGCACCCCACCCTCCATTCCGACCCCCACAAAACATTATACCTACTTCATATTTCTTACTCTACAAAATTGTAGGAGTTTTTATAACATGGAATTTTATTCTCTAAAACTTTAATTATGTGACATTATTCATTTTCAGTAGCTATTATTGAGATACAGGTATTGTAACTTGGGCATAACCCACTTTTTAGCCAAATTAGTCAAGATTTCTGAACTTTGACGATCAATGGCGGCTAAACGGCCACACCGATTTTGACGTTTAAAGAAGTTATTCGACGTAAAATCTTATTTTATTTTATTTTGGTAAGAGTATATTTTTTTTTAAGAATCGCTGTTTTTAAGTAATGAGTAAAAAACTGAAACTAGTGCCAAAATTTTGAGGTTTTTCGGCCGCCACCAATTTTCCACAAGGATTTTTTTGGTAGAAAACTTGAGTATAGCTCTACATGGCACCCATAAACAACCCCTCCAAGTTTCATTAAGTTCTGATTTAATGCAAGGAACCCCCCCAAATTGAACCTCTGCCGACTGGACTATTAGTGATGAGCATAGGGAAAGGTTTCACCAGTACATCTTAATGTTTGAAAAGCGTTTCAGTGGACGATGGAATCGAAATATGCTAGCTGAATATTGCTGATCTTAAAAGAGAACGGCCAAAAATATAATTTTAATGTTTGTGTTTTCAATAAAATCAAGCCGCTGTTACATTTGTCTGTAACCAATTTTTGTATACATATGAGAAGTGTGTCTCCTACAAAAATGGTTTGTGATGGACCATTATGGTTTTAATATATAAATCAAGTGTTTATACAGAATCACATAGTTTAATATAAAGGACAGAACTAAAGTTCCAATTTTTTGTACAGTGATATCACTGACGGATTATTTCGTTTGCTCAAGCGTATAAATCATGCAAATATTTCGTATAACTGAACAATTTCTAGTTTATGGCCATTAGATTACGCATGGGATGCTAACATATTCCTCTAATAATTATTTATGTTATAACCAAAACATCACACGCAAATACATGTCCTATTCGGGCTATGAACCCATTATCACTCATGCAAGTGGTTAATGGTTCTTGTTCCAAAAAATTGGCCACAGATACTGGCATCCAAAATTATGCATTAAAAAAAGCGCACCTTGACATAATGATGACTCTTACTTTGGAAATAAAGGTAGCGTATTAGCGATTATAAACCAAGTTAATTAACGTTATTAAAATTTATCGATAGTTTGAGTGTTTATTAATACATCCACTTGATACTTTCTTTCGTGAAAAATGTATAAATACATCGTAAAAATAACACAATTTCTATCATACACAGAATTATTTTTAATGATATTTTCCAATATATAACTCTATCGCACCGCTTTAATTACTTTCTCAACATGGATAAAGAGAAGGAAAGAGAATAAGAGAGAAGAGAAAATGAGAGTAAAAAAGAGAAAAAAGAGAAAAGAAAGATAGTGAGAAGATAGAGAAAAGGAGAGGAGAGATGAAAACAGGCAGACAAAAACAGAAAATAAGTACTTTTAATATGCATTTGGTAGTTATATTTTTGAGTTATTCATAAGCAGCTAACAGTAAAAAGTTTCTTTTTAACCAAGTTAAATAGAAAATAAACAAATGGTTGACAACGGAAAAATGGAGGTACTGGGGTTTTGAACCCACGACTTCCTGCATGCGAAGCAGGCGCTCTACCACTGAGGTACACCCCCAAGACATATGTTATGCAGTCACGACAAGTTTCTAAAGGGTTCATTTACCTTCCACTATTCAGTAGTGTAAAATACGAGGAAAATATGACGGACATTCGGTTTTCATGATTGAATACATTCATTACTGTATTCCAAGGCCTCATCAAGGTCATCTTCATAGAACGGCAGATATTTGCACCCTTAGTCGCTTCTCAAATCTGTCAATCGGTGGGCGAAACTCTCACGCACATGATCACCTCCCATCCCTCTCCCCCCCCCCCCCCCCAATCTCCAAAAAAATTACCCATTATATTTGGAACTGTAACGTAAGACTTATAAAAATTTCTAAGGTAGACCGTTTCCTATTTCAGTCGTAAACATGACGAAAATCCTAGAAACTTTGTACCTAGTTTTCGTTCCAGTGTTCCAAGACGACCAAAAAACCATGGTGAAGTATAATGTACGTATATATATATAAAACATCGATACATAAAACACTTGATTATTGCTTTATTTTGGCGCGAAGCAGCTACTTCCAGACTGGTACATAAAATTAAGAGATGGGAAATGTTTATACAATTTGAAGAGTTCTTTATTGTACAAAATTGTACAAAGAGTTTAAAAAAAATTTTAAAAAATGAAAAATCATTTTCACATATATTAAATTAAAAATACTGTATATGTTAAAAGTTATTGCTTCCCCAAAAAATAGTACCGAAACATTTTTTTTTAGATTTTTTAATAACGTCAACGTTATTAAAAGTTATTTACTTAAGGGATTAAAAAGTAAGGATCGAAGGCAAAAATTACAAAACTCCCTTAGTTGGTGCAGTATTATATCCTATAATTACTGCGTAAAACCTTTATTATATGAAACATTTGTTTGTAATAATTTTAGGTATGACAATTTATTATGCAAAGGATTATCAAAATATGTTCTCTGAAAAAAAATTATTTACTCCCTTAGAAAACGCCATATCAAGCCTGTTGTAAAAATCATAAATATATATTTTTTGAAACTTGTTGACAACTGCAACTCTATACGAACCTGCAGTTGCGCCGACCTTCCTTCAGAGGTTCCTGGTTATCAAAAACAATTGGGAAACAATTATTTTCAAAGGCAAGTGGAACGTCGCAAGTGTTTCCTGGATACAATACTGCATACATTATTACTACATTGATATTGCGTGAAGCAGCTGATGATCTGCAACATGTTTACGGCATACTTATAAACATTGGGCGAAAAGCCATGTTTGCGTTGTGGAAACATTTTTTTTAAAGGGTTTTATGGCAGTGGTTGTGTTTCATGATGTCAATTCTAATTCAAGCATCTTTTTCGCGATGTTTTGGGTGCTTCAATTTGGCGATGGTGTGGTAAAAAGTGAATTCTACTACATCACAGCATGCTATCTCCTGACAATTCCTAACTCAATAGAATTTCGTCAAAATAATCCCCAAAGTTACATACGATACAATTTGATATTCAGAGTTGTTTACTTGTTAATAGGCATTTACAATGAATTTACAAATTGATTTGATTAGTTCCTGTCCTTCGTCCTTTTCTATGATTGTGCTTGCTTTTTCGTTGAATGTGCTTCCAAATGTGCTTCCTTTTCGATGATTTTGATTCCAAATGTGCTTCCTTTTTGTTGATTGTGTGTATTCAAATCTGTAGTATCTCTGAATGTTTACTAGTCCAAAACCTGTTTGTCTTGATAAATCATTTTTTCAGGGATTCTTGGTCTTCTTGTAAGCGTGAAACATGTTACGATGGTTCAATTGAATAATTAGCTGACATCGAGGAAGGTCATGAGGTTCGAACAAGACTGGTCTGTATGTCTTCCATTGTTCGTGACCTGCTCTCGCGGTTCGAAGACACTTGGTCTTTATGTATGGATGGCTTTGTACACGAACGGTTTAGAGGTTATTCTAAGTATCGATAAACTAGACTTACATCATAGGTAATGCGACAACGTATTTAATTCGTCGGACAGGTATATTGTCTTAAGTGGTTTTTCGTAGAGTGAATGATTAATAAACTCCACGAAATTTATTTAGTATATAGTTACATCTGTCACTGGTCAAGAATCGAACCGAGAACAGGAATCCATCGATTCAATATGTAAATTAATGAGTGATTTTTTTTGGTGACTTGTGGAATTTTTCCCAAATTTTTAGGTCAATAAATACAAATTTCCAAGATGGTGGTCATAATGTCTTATTGGAAGCTTGTAGTAGAGGAATTTTAAGCCTCTTTTAGGATTTTGAACATGATTTATTGAATTGTATCAATTTTTACATAAAATTATACATTTTTGCATCGATCGAGTATCGAACCAAGGACAGGAACTGAGCGAATCAATTTGTTAATTGATTGTATTTTTTTTGTGAATTTAAAATTTTTCCCCGAATTTCTAGCTAAATAATTACGCAATGCCAAAATGGTGCCCAAATGTCAAGCTGGCGGGTGTCACCGTAATAATAAATAATTACTGCACTCTAGCAGGTAAGAATTAAATTAACATGGCATCAGCGCACTCTAGCAGACAAAAACAGAATGGTTGCCTCCAGGAGACTAAAACATGATGGCGGACGTGACATCATACTAGCTGGCAGTATATACCTATACTATGGTATTAGTGGTGGGCGGTTAGTCTGCCGACGGCTGCCGTGGAGGAAGGATCTGTCGACGATTTTTTTTGGCTCTTACCGGGTACGAACTGAGGACTTCAAGGCGAAAGTGCGTTTTTTAAATATTATTTTATTATATTTTAATTAATTATTTTTTATTATAAATTTTTAATTTTTTCCAAATTTCTAGCATAAAAAATGGGTTTTCAAGATGGTTTTCGTAACGAAAATTCAACATTCTAGAATCCAATATGGCGAATGTAACATTAAGTGTAGCGATGATGTCATAGTCATCCAATATAGCAGGCATAACAAAACATGTAAAATGTCTAGAATTCAATATGGTGGGGTAACAAACAATATGTGCAATAATATTTTTATAATATTTTAATAAAAATTTGATTATTTAATTTTTTATAAATTTTTAAATTTTTTTCTTTAAAAGCCGATAATAATTATAGATTTCCAAGATGGTGGACATGACGTCATACTAGCTGACGATATATATACCTTGACATAAGTGGTGGGAGGTCAGTCTGCCGATAGCTTCCATGGAGGAAGGGCCTGTCGCCACCTTTTTTTTTATCTCGTGTTCGAACCGAGGACTCCGAGCTCCATGAGGTAATTGTACATTTTAAATATTTTTTAAAATAATTTTTTTTTAAATTTTTATTATTATATTCGATTGATAATTTTTTTTATGAATTATAAATTTTTCCCGATTTTATAACATAAAAATGACTGATTTTCAAGAATGTGGCCATAATGGAAATTGCAACAGTATTTATAATATTTTAAATCAAAATTTGATTATTTATTTTTCATAAATTTAAGAATGTTTGTTATTAAAATCGAGTAATAAATAAAAAAATTCAAGATGGCTGCCGTAACGGAAATTGTAACGTTAATGTCATAATTCAAAATGGTGGAAAACAAAATGGCGGAATGTTCGAGAAAACAAAATGGTGGCGATTATGTCATCCAAGATGGCGGATACAAAATTGTCGTTAAGATCAAGGTCAAAGGTCAAGGTTAAGGTCATCCAATATGGCCGCTTTGACGTCAAAATCCAAAATGGCGGTCGGCTCCTTAGATCCTCACCCAGAACCCAGTCTCCGGAGCCCCATTTACATACTACTCAATATCACCCAGACTTGCGAAAACCTAGCCGCAACGGAAAATATAATAAGTTAAAGGTTTGATAGGTTTTGTCCGCTACATTAAAAATACGAAAATGCATTTTTAAAAATTCATCTTATCACTTAAGTAATTTGCCAAACATACAGAATAATACTTTTGAAATGTACAATCATGCACTAATTGTACCACAACTCGAAGAAAACCAAGTAAAAATAATTTTCTAGCAGGGAAAAAAATCAGAGTTTTTGGCTGCCATACGCGTTAGAAGTGAAACTTCTCAGATAAGAGGGATATTAAATACTAAGGTTACTCTAATATTTGAAACACGCGTAATAATGCTTTGAAAATAGACATGTATTTACTAGTGTCTGTACAAAAATTAATTATTGGTTTTATGATAGTTAAAATACGATACATAATCGTATCGGAAATGTCTATACAAATTGTCTACCCTCAGAGTTGATAGTTTAGAGTTGCGAATTAAGAGTTGCAAAATTATGCACAATTTTTTAAACGTGTACGAAGTATATGAAATTATGCAAACGTATGCGAACGTTATAAAAAGTAGGAAAAATAATGCAAAACAATGAGAAGGTATAAATGTTTACAAAAGTATTGGGAAGTTTGCGAAATCTTGCGCTGCTGCTGCTTTGTAACCGGCTTAAAAAATAATAATTCAAAACACTTCTTTTTCAACTCCGCGCCATCGAGCAATACTTGTAATGGGCTATATATGTTACTCATGGCAACTTCCGTTACTATATTATTCTTATTCCTCCGCTGGGATATAATAAATTTATTACTGTAGTTGGCAGTAAGTATTGTTTAGCTTATTTATATCACAAAGTTCCAATCAGGAGTTTGTTTGAACATCTAGCAGTTTCCAAATTGCTCACGTTCAGCCGGGCTGAATGTGGTGTGACGTCTGCGCTGCATGGCTTAGGGAAAATGGCGGAAGCAGAGACTGATCGATGCGGCCAGGAAGTTACGCTCGCCGGCGCGGCGGAGAGAAACCTGCGGAGTCGAGACTCGTGAGAGCACGTCCCCCTCTCCCCCCCCCACCCGAGGGGAACACGCACACCCACAGCTCCGAGACGCCGGCACGCCCGACGACCGGGTCATTGTGAAGTTAGGTGGACATCAGCGCACGCACGTGGTTTCGCAGTGAAGAAAAAAAAAATTCAAAGCAGTCATGAGGACTGCCAACAGAAGTAAAAACCTTTTCGCAATTTTTACGAAAAAATATTATCCCACAAGAAATTTGTTTTATCACGTTAGTAAAATAACTCCTAAATTACTATAAAATACGCATAGCATAGTAATTGTAGGTATTACAAAAATAAATAATGATGTTCTTAATTTTTAGGTTATATTGCTACAAAGACTCCGTTTTCTTCGTTATTCAAACTATATATCTATATGAGAATATTAATATATTTTATACTCACTTTTTAATGCACAGTAATCGTATACTTAAGATTTAAAATAAAAATTGAACAAAAACACAATTTGAACACTGTATACACACATTCTATTCACATAGGCACAGCACTGATGTACAGGGACGCGTACTGGCTGCGCGCGCACCACTAAGTGTATATATACATACACACACATACATTCACGACACGTGACCATGTCGATGACGACTTAAATGAATTTACTCCCTATCCAAACCTTCCTATAGAAGTTTTCATTTCAAAAAAAGTGTTTCAGTACTCGCCAGTAATGTGCAAAGTTGTGTGTTCTCAAGTTGCAAACACACTTATAGTACGAAACTCGGAAACGAAATTTAACGAAGAATTCATAAACATACGCAAATTTATTTTTAAAATAAAATTTCTGGACGCGTTTTATACTTAGTTTCTGCATCCGCTGCTAAAATTCGTTGCCGGACCAGTTGGCGTCGATTGTAGAATCATTCGATTAGCAGAACGAAATGTTAAACTATACAGATAATAGAACGGCTCCGATAAAAAAATCGTAAAAGACTTGGAAAAATACTAAACCCCGGCTTTGTACCTGATTTCAGAAAAAGAATTTTATTAAAATAATTTTAATTTAATTTTAATTTTAATTTTAATAAATTTAATTAAAATCTTGTAAGCATTCATTAAAGAGTTAATACTACTCAGTTTCCCTTTTGGCTTTGTAAACTTTGGTTCGCGCCATCCTCCACGGATGGCAGCACCGTGGTTACACATTTCCATTCCATGCGACTTCGTTCTATTCACGAAATTTCTCCTACCAAACGCCGCATACCGACAGCTACGATGTAACACATTCAATAAATTCAAGTGGAAAGGTAGTGTCAGGGCTTTCGTCATATACCTCCTCTTATTTTCGGTCACACCAAGAGAGCGCGTTAATTGTCCTGATGGGTTTTACCTTGGCACTGACCGACAGTGCGGCAGTGTGTCCTCGGCTCCGAGTTCAATCCCCAGAGTCCGCAAAGGGATATTGTTCTCAACCAAAATGGTTTAACCCCAATACCCACCCCCTCCCCCTTTGACACTACTCCAACTCCGGGCATACGCTATCCCCCAATCCCGACACTTCATGGAGCTGGTCAGCGATTGGCATAGAGCAGTTGACCATCTTAGGATAAAATTGAAGCAAAAAGCAAAATAAATCAAAATTTATCATTTATTCCGAACGACTTGTATCGTTGCCTAGCAATAATTCTAAATTGTTTAGATTAGCAGGAATCCACTGTTATGTTTCTTGTGCTCTTTACACAATTTAATACCATTTTTATCAGTAGGTTTCTCTACACCCTAGTGTTTAGTTATGGTTTTCTGGAATCACCCCTTTATTTTTATGATTTATTTCACTATGTTCTTTTATTATGGTCCTACTTGGTTTCTTCTAGCCTAGTTTATTATAATCTCAATTCTTTTGTTTTACAACTTAACAAATATGTGACGTTCTTTGCTTCAAAATAAATATTAATGGTCACCTATAAAAACTAACCGCCATCAAGGCCACTACAACTTCTCGGCAGATTCATCCGGATGGATTAGACCCTACTCCATTCATGGCAGTCATAAGAATTAATTAATTAATTAATTAATTAATCTATCGTCTTTATTGGTGGCGAAGTTTTAACCACTTTTCTGCAATTAAATCAAATAGTTGAATATTAAAAATTAATCATGATATAAGCAGATGTTGACTAAATATTAAATCACAAATTAAAATTTTAACTTAAATTACAAATATTAACTATTACAAAAGATTCAACCATAACTAATTTTAAGTAATTAAAAACTAAGCATAGACATACATAAAAAGGAAAGTAATTAAATATACAGCAAATAGTATCAAAACCGGAAAGAAAGAAAATAGGTGCTACTACATTAAAATCAGTCACTCTCACATTCATACACAGAATCAAGCAGTAGGGTAGCGGCGAAATAGTCATGGTAAGCAGCTGTTACAAATATGTTTTTTTTCAGCCTGTACTTAAAGGAAGCTAGATTTTTTGTTTGCCTTGTCGCTTGGTCTAATTTATTCCAGAGCCTTTATTTATTCCATTGCTACTCACGGTTGCAAAAGATCCCGACAGACATTTGGATGAGTGCACTAGGATAGATAGCATTGGGTTGCGTGTGGATAGCGTGTCATGGCTATGGTAACTATGTAGGTAATTAATACTGGCTGACATATAATGAGGTGATACCTGCTGCAGCACCTTATAAGCAAGGATAAGTATGTGCATTTTGCGTCTTTGTGCGAGAGTGAGCCATTTTAGCTGCTGATAGTACTGGGTTAGATGATCACGTAATTTAAGGTTAAAAATGTATCTTACGCAGCAGTTTTTGAGCTTCTGTAGTCGCTTAGCTAGTTTATCAGTTAGATCAGGAAAGAGGACATCGCAGTAATCAAAGTGAGGCATAATTAATGTTTGAACAAGCATGGTTTTAATACTAAGTGGAAGCAAATTTTTTAACCGTCGTAAGCAGTGAAGGGAAAAATGTACCTTCTTACATATTTGCATTATCTGCTCCCTCCAGGTTAAGGTTGTGTTTATCAGGACTCCCAGATTTCTTACGACGTTAGAGAACTGAATATCAACTCCTTGGAGCGTTAAGTTACAGCATTTGTTAGGAATTAATTCAGATAGCTTATGAGGAGAACCATTAATATTGCTAGGGTTTTATTTGCATTCAGCTTGAGTTTATTAACTTTTGCCCACTTAGAAATATAATCGAGATCATCATTGACAGAACAAATTTACTGATTGATATCGGTTGCTTTTGCGTGAATATATATTTGCACATCATCGGCATACATGTGGTATTGGCAATGTTTTAGGCATTTTGGTAGATAATTTATGAATATAGTAAATAAAAGTGGCCCAAGAATTGAACCCTGAGGAACACTTGCTACTATCGGGAGCCACGTGGATACTTCGGTATTGAGAGCGACACGTTGGTAACGACCACCTAGATAGGAATTGAACCATGTACAAACACTATAAGAAAAAATTATATTGAATTGAAATTTTTCGTACAATAATATTGTGATCTACTGAATCAAATGCTTTACTAAAGTCAAGCAACGTTAGGATCGTTATTTCACGCCTATCAATAGCATGACGTATGCTATCAGTAACATTAATGAGGGCAGTAGTTTATGTAGTTAATTGGCTCGAATGCGAATGGGCCCTGTGTAAATAATTATTCAAGAAAATTGTTTATTGCCATTAACAATTGATGGAACAAGGTTTGCCAAAACGTTGGTCACACCATCGTTTTTACAGATTTGCTTCAACTCACAAGCCAAGAAGTAGTTCTTAAATATGCACGTATGTTGATAAAACTTGAATAATGAATATTATAAATGGACCAGTCTGTTAGAGTGTACCGATGTACACTTGTCCTCTGGCTAAATATTCCATTATTTTGTGTGAGGACGCATATTTCCCTTTTATTTTGCCATTCTCGCTTTTGAGTTCTAACATTTTAGGGATATATGAAGTTCTTATGCGAAGAAAGGTTCTGGCAGAACAATATTGCGCCCTTTCTAGTCTGTATGTCTCCAGGAGTGTTACAGCTTTACTTATATCTCCAAAGTATTTTAAGAAGGCTACCTATGAGTAAGTTCTGCATTCAGTTAATAGGTTTTCCATATAGTGGGCTTCCTCGTACGAAAATGGAAGATCTGAATTTGACGCTAACGTGTTTAGTTTATTTGTAGCGTACCTAGAATCTTATTTGGCCTTAATAGGTCCTGCTTGATCATGAGCAAAGAGGTTTTGAATCCTGAATTTTCAATGGTTATATCTTTGATAAAAATTTCCAATTTTCTTATAATTTTGTTTAGAGGAAAGTTAAACAGAGAGGGAGAGACGTCTTATCTTTGTCGAATGCCAGTTAGTAATTATAAATTTTTATAGATATCCCCACGGAATTTTAATTGAAATGCTATATTCGTAAGAATCGAAAGGACCAGATTTCTTGTCTTTCTGTTTACTTTGCGTTCTTAAAGCTTTCGTTTCTGCAAATCAGATTACATTCTACTGCTAAACTATTTCAGCATAAATCGAATGAAGAATTAAACCTGCGCTTAGGTTTTAGCAGGTCTTCACAATTTTTTGCGAATTTTTAATATGATTATGCTCGGATAAAATTTTTTTGATGTTCGTATGCTGTCTCTTTTTAACCTGCCGATTGCTACTTACGAAAATTCACTTAGGTAGACCTAGTTATCCAATAGGCTATGTATTCTTTGTATTTCAGATACAGGTGTAAAGTAAAAATAAAGGTATACAATTTCCTGTTCCTTAACATCCGAATGACCAGAAATGATAGTGTTATCACGTTTAAAACATGATTATGTTTCTATGGAGGATATATTGTCTCTTGTTTACCGTTAGAGGCTTGTATATGAACACAGCTTGTGCTGTAACTAACGAACATCAAATCGGCTTGTCTGCCGTTGCAACACCAAGAAAACCAGATGCGATGAAATCGTTCTTCACTAAGCCCATCGGAGCGATGGGTCCCTTCTCCAGATTTGGAGGTCAAAACGCCGTTGCCTGTCTCCGCTTTCGATCGAGTCTCGCGGCGGCACGAGGGTGTCGGGAGTTCACTTTCTACGACCTTCGCTGCCAGCGGACCGTCGAGCACAAGGTCAGGTGGACATCCCCACCCGGAGCTCCTGACTCACGCCGATCGCTCACCTGGGCTCTTCACCTATACGGCATTCCACATATCCTCACCACTAGGGCAGCGTATTTTTTTATCGCGACTAAATCTGAACGCTCATTAGACTGCATTTAAGGTATGCCATCGCCAGAGGTTTCTGCATTGTAATTGGTGGCCGTCTGCAAGAGAAGCAATGCCTTACTTGACCAGGCCATTCAGGACGCGTAAGCTTCCACACGAATAGCGATGATTCGTGTACTAATAGTAGACTTGTAGATAAAAAAAACACTGCAACAATCACGAAATACAGACGATTGTAGAGCGATTTAACTCTCAGCTAGTCTCAAAATCTTTTCGCGAAAAAAAAAGTGAATTTTTTCTATGTCATTTTTTCGGTCGATGAGGCGTTAAAATATTAAAATGCTTGTCTTGACGTCTTATCGACACAGACACGATTTTATAGTTAAATTTTATCTCGTATTCGCTTTAAAAATAAAAATATTTTGGATGTATTATTTTTTTATAAATTGTTTTTATTTAGGGGAAATGGTGCAATATTCAACATAAAAATGCTCAAATGTAATTATAGTCAATATAGTATCATTTTAATCGTGGTACAATGTAGTTTTATTTTTAAAAAAGAAATAAACCCACGAAAATTCGAGAGTATTAAGTTAAAAATAGGAAAAAATTCTAATTATGTGTTAATTATCTATAACATTGTTAACATATATTTTTTTTTTCAAATTAGGTACATGGTTTTCTAACTTTATTCTATAAAATATTTTAATAAATTTTGGATATTAATAGGCCTATAAGCTTATTGATTTGAAATCAATGTTTTTTTAACTTATTTTTCTTATCACTAAAGAACAGTGTTTCGGTGTTAAATGGTGTTTATTAATTTGATTACGTTTTTATGTGGTTTACTGACCCACATTTAGTTTTTCTGGAACTGCATCGAATTGAATGATAGTGACAATTACTATCAGGTTACTGACTCCCTCACAATAAATTGTTTAGACAATGGGCTAGTCTAATTGGCTTGGTTGGCAGCGTGTGGCCCGTGGTTCGCCTGTTGTTAATGCATTCACATTTTAACCCAATGCCAATAATACTTAGGAAGTTCCAATCCTCTCAAAGTTTACAGTAGGTGAAAAAGTACCCCCAAAAAAGACACAAAGAGGAAATACACATGCAATTAGAAAGATCGCACAGTTACAATTCAATTAAAAATAAACTATTAGTATGAAATTTAAATATTTTAAGCTGCAATAAACTAGTAATACGAAATACATAATATACATATCTAACGTTATAAAATATTGAAAGTGCTTTAAAAAATATTTTATTTTAAGGGAACAAAATAGAGGAAAATTAGTTTTTAGGTGGTTTTATATAGCCCATCTTTTATGAGGGAATATAAAAACTTATTTAAAATTAAAGAGTTTTAAGATAAAAGATGAATGTGCCATACTACTTGGAATTCAAGTTTGTAATACCCATGTTATGTGGTTTGACGATTATTGTTTAGATGGTTATGAAATAACCGCTGCGAAAGGCTTGTATGGTTGGTATAGCTTTAATTTTCATGGTACATAAAATTTCGAGCTTGTACGAGAGAATTTCAACTTTGCAATGAAAACATAACAAATCATGTGATCAAATTCCAGAAAACAGAAAAAAGAAAACCATATGAATAAATAATTTGGTTTTAAATAGACGACAAAGTAAATTAAATAAGTAAATATCTCTTATAATTGCGGTATTATTTACTAAATAAGATACCCTAAAATCCACAGGGTTTAAAAAATCACATTTATCAACCTACAAAAAAAAAGAAGGTTGAAATGTCTATGAGAAAATTAATTAAAAAGATTGTTACAAAATGATTTTTTCCATCTTCAGAACATAAAATTAAACTTTCATACTCCATTAGTAATAATTTTACAGTCGATTTGTAGCATGACATGGTTTACTAACTATTATATAATTTTTTAATTATTTATTTTTATTCTGTTTTTATTTCTCTGTATTTAATAAAATAAAGAACTACTTTTCGCACAATATCTGTGGTTTTTCTCCAAAAACAGTATTTCATACGTGTGACGAAATATAACATCTATAATATGTCTATCTTACAGTACAGGCCTACATTTAGGTCCCGAAACAATGATATTGCCACTACTTTCAAATTTAATTTGAATAATAAGAATTAATATTATCTTTGAAAGATTTGTGCAATGGGAGTGCATGACTTGATGTAGGCTTTTGGACATACGCCATTGCTATGCATATGCTATGCATAGCAATGGCGTATGTCCAAAATACTACATCAAGTCATAAGTATTAATCTTATCTCACGTATAAATAACACACGGCTACTTTCTTAACCAAATAACGGACAATGAAATTCAGAACAGATAATAAAATAGTTAGTAAATGATAGAACCAACAATATTTGATGGTATCTTAACATCAATAATATGGTACTGAAAGTCATTTCCAGTTTAATTATACAAGCAGAGGTCGATATGTAAGTAAAAAGGAGTTTTACATCTCAAACCTTTTTTATTATCTAAATTCATTCAAAAGTAACCTATTTAACTTTATTTATGGGTCCACACGGAGGTATTTTTGTAATGCCTAGAAATATTACGTGGAACAAAATACTTAAAGTCAATAAAAATTACAAAGTCACAAGGACGTAACCATCTCGTAATCAAACATTTAAGCCACAAGCATATTTAAAAAAATGAAAATTCTGACATAACCACAAAACAGTTTGTCCAACTTAATTTCCATAACCGTCGATGCCATGGGCATACATATCTTTCTTTTTGATTTCCGAGGACGTAGGAAAATATCCAAGAAATTGTCATGCTGTAGCAGTACATATTTGTAGTCTTCAAGCCCAACATGTTTGGAGAAAGGCCGGGTCGCGCTTTGCGGTTTAACCAGAGTGGTTGCCAGTTTCTGCTCATTTATTTCTTTAGATAAATAGTTTACATGTTCGATTTTGATAAACTTACTTGAAACATTCTTCAGATACCTGCTTTGTGCGAAAAAAAAGACAATATATGAACGAGTCTTTCAGTACTTGCCAGTACCTAACCTCAGTAATAAGTAAATTTGTGTTCTCATGTTGCAAATACACTTATAGTACGAAATTCGGACACGAAATTTAAAGTACAAATCTAAAAAATAATCCCAAGCGTGGTAAACATACGCAAATTGTGTTTAATATGAATTTCTGGACACAAATCACGCGTAGTTTCCACATCCTCCACTAAAATCCGCTGCCAATGTTGCTACGTCAAATATCGAATTACATGGTTAACAGACATTAAGTTTAAACTTTAGCCTATAATGAAACCGCTCCGATAAAAGTGAAAAAGACTTTAAAAATACGAAACCACGGTTTGGAACTGATTTTCAACAAGTAAATTGATTACAATACGGCCCATTAAAAAAACTTCATTAAACAGTTAATGACTTAAAGTTTCCAATTGGCTTTGTTAAATTGAGTTGGCGCCATTCGCCACAGATGACACCACCGTTGTTGCTACATATTTCCATTCCTTGTTCCGTCGCGTTCACAGACTTTCATGCCACCAAATGCCGTACACCGTGTAAGATGCTGCACATCAAAACATCCGCGGAAGTCTTCCGCGTCGGCAGAAGCACGTGGTGTGACACCGGCCTGAGGCATGTGTGTTGACTTCCAGCCATCGCGTCAGCCGGACGGCCGAGCGCAAGTCGACCGTAAGATCACGCTCCTTTCCGCTTTTGACGTTCACCGCGGGCTCCAGCGACCAGTGGGGTGCGAGGGGGGAGGCTCCTCGGGAGGTGAAACGTGGCCAGCGACCAGTGGGGCGTGAAGGCCGCGTTCAACTGTCCGCTCTCGCCTCCGTCTGTCTGGTCGTTCTCCGCGTCAGCACGGTCCACCGGGTGGCCTGGAGGCATCCGCTGCCACTTCTTGGTTCATATCCTATATTTCCTCCTCATTACTATTATAAGGGCTATTTTAACACGCTACCGCCTTTGCATTTGCTGTTTCATCAACAATTATTTTCATCATAGGCCTACATACAAAAACACACAAATATAGATAACGGGTAGGGAATGAATAAATTCGCTGCTTCAATCACCTCTAGGATAGTCTCCAAAAGCCTGTACATATTCGGGCAAATGCAAATATTCTCATTGCAATGTGATTTGCTTGTGATTCGTTACTTCTTTCGCTCATGGGCATAGGGAACCTCAGATAAACTCGTCTAATCACGGGAGCAGTGTGAAGGGAAACGTGTCTTTATTCTAGCATATCTGGTAATGAATCCGCGAAATTTTCCATTCTCTAATAATTGCCGCAAATTTAGCGATTTTCGTCACTTGCGTGAATTTTTACACTTATTATATTACACTTAGTGAATATCTTTTAAAAACATTGGTGACAGAACAACCAATGCAAGGGAGTTATATTTTTAATATTCAAGAATAGCTCTAAAATATTAGTAATGAAGAGAAAAAAATGGCGAGTGAGATCGAGCTTCATAGTGTCCTTTAGCCTAAAGGATACTTGAAAATTGCGTCTTAAATTATGTCAGACATTTTTCTTGATCTTCCGAGTAGTTGCAAGGATTATTAAGTAATTACGGATGCAGCCATTCATGCATACGTATGGCCTTTCAGTGGCTTGTGTCGCTCCTTCAGTGAGTAATTGACGCTAGTCGATATAGTTGAACAAGCTGTCCACTTTTTTTTGTGGATTTATTATTTTGAAAGTATTAACTTCAAACAAGCAAAAATTAAAAATTTTCATAAATAATTGATTTCGAAGAATATGTAAACACGAACCAATGATTGCCGAATTTTTTTTTTATTATCTGATAAAACCTGTTTTTTTGCGTCGAAAGATGTCTGAAATAATTATTCACTAGTTTCACAATTAATTCAGACTTTAAAATTAAAGGGTGTTTAAGTTAAGGACGTCTCCTTAATATTTGGAAACAGCATAAGATTTTTTTTTTTTTAAAAAAAAAGGAAGACAGATTCCCGCATTACCCGAGTTCATGCGTATCCGGATTATATTTTTTCTATTGTAAAATTATGAAATTGGCCAAACTTTGATCATATTTTTTTCGGGAGCATAGGTTTTCGCATGTCTAGGTGATTATACTTGAAGAACACTTTGTTTTAGTCAGGCCATCACAATTTATAATTCTCTAAAATCTTGAAAATGTATTTTTCTCACAAACTGTGTTTTATTTTCGATCAAGAAATTACACGAGCGAGTGGCGAACCACAGATGTATCCGGGTATTGTATGGGAATATGTCTCCTTTCCAGTAAATCCAAATCCGAGGCCGTAAAGCCCAGCGCGGGTCTCATACGAGCTAACGTCATATGAGCTAACGAGCTCAGAGTGGTTCGTAGCTCGTACGCCAGGTCAAGTCCGTTCAGCTCAGGTAGGAGTTATCGGAACCTTGCTGTCCCGTTCCAGGTCACTGTTGTTTATTTATTTTGAACACGGTTAAACATTTAGACTTTTCACAACATTTATTTACGTTTATGTGTTACTATTATTTTAACATTGTCCCAGATGAAACCCTATAAAGTTGAGAGATCTCGTTTATTTGCTCGTATCTTTTGGCTAGACAATTCAATGGCCTTAAGTAAATAACTTTCATAATTTATTTCTTGTGCAATGGTTAATATTTTAATGACATAGAATTGATCATTATTATTAAAATTTTGGATGCTAATAACTTTAATAACAGTATACTTGTATGTAATTATTTACATGCACTATTTGTCGAATGATAAATCAAGGTTTTTTGTCGCAACTAATTCAGGGAAAGCTGAATTTCTGTCAGATGTTAGACCCTTACAAGACACGTATTTCCTCAAAAGTCCCCGCCTCTCCCCCTTGTGTTTCCCCCCCACCCCTCTCGGAAGTTCTAAAATGTTGACCTTTACAGAATCGCTTGTGAATACGTAAATAAGTGTGTAAAGTAGTAATATCTAGCGTATTTTGCTCTCAAAAATCTTTTTTTTAATTTTCTTCTTGACAATATATTCTTTGATGTTGATAGTTAAGGCGTTATAAAATCACAAACATAAAAAAACGGGTTTTTAATGTCAAAATGCGCAGTTCTCGTTCTGGATGTTTTCAAATCTTGGAAATACACAAAATATTTCCAAGTAAATTTTGTAGCACACACTTTCAAATTTAAAATTATGTTTAGTATATATCGGAGAATTTATTGGTTACTGCCGGGGAGGGGGGGGGGAAGTTGAGTTGAAAGCAAATTTAAACCTAGTTAAAACACGGTAAACTCTCACTCGGGCAGGCAACGAAGGTGATTGGTGAACGGGCGCGTAAGTGTTAACGCGTCTCGAAGAATTGGCAGTGTCTCTTACGCGTGGTTTTACGTAACACAGATAGCAGGGCCAGTTTCTCTCGATCTCTCCCTCTCTCTTCCTTCTTCGTCACTTGAGTGTCGTTTGTTTCATCAGCTTTTTAATCCCCACCAAACATGGCATATCATTTTTTTTTCACACGTGTCTAGATCTCCATACGAAAGTGAAAATAAAGAGTTGGGAAACGGACGGATTTCATTACATAAATGGTTAAACTGAATACAACTAAGATTAGTTTAGTTATTGAATATATATAAATATATTAAATGGTTTAATCTTAGCTGATGTGTTTTTATTTCAACATAAATTAATGTCTATAATATTCTTTGCTCACTCTGCGTTTAACTTTCCCCGCAGAAATGAGAAAATCTTAAAAAAAAAATATTTTTGAGCAAATTGAACCTTTATTTTTGTAAACAAATAGAATGAAATGGGCGATTGAGAGACAAACTCGTGGTATTAGCTTGAAAAATATTCAATAAAGAAGTAAAGACTTTAAATATAGAGTACGTCGTACATTGAACAAGAATTTCATACTCCTAAATATCGCTGTTTTCCATTTCAAGTCGTAACACGACATCTTAGATAACCTCTCATGTCATTATGATTCATAAAACACACTAAAAATTCAAGTAAAATTCTATTTTTAACTACATCTTTTTCAATAAATTTTATTGTAATATTTTATTACTTTCTTTTTACATGCATAGATACATGTAACGTACACCCAAACAATGCTAAAAAATATTAAAAACTTTCTCCTACATCTAGACAAATATGTGTACAGAGAGATACGGGGATATACAGACGTAGTTTTCAACAGCCATATGGTTCCGTATGTATTACTGGTTCTGATTTCAAATACTCCTTCAGCCTTCCCTAAATGCCTAAATAGTTCTTTAAAGATAATGATGGAATAAAAATATCTCAGGTATTATTATTTTTATTTTAGAGACATTATTTTTAATTGCTACTTTTCTTCCTCAAAAACCATTTTTGTAGATTTGAAACACGCTGAGCAAAGAGCGCTTATAAGACCTTCCTAATTGTATAGATTAACTAGTGAATTAAAGTATGCTACTTAAAGTGAAAAAAAATTTGATAGCATTATGGTTCGTTGATCTAAGGATACAATTTTACTCGTAGTGTAGAAATAACAAGAAATGCAAACAGCTTCCAAACTTCATGTAAATTAGGGACCGGTTTTTATTCTTAATAATATATGGTTTACATGGTTCTGAATGGTCCTATATTATAAGAGACAACCCTGCATTTGTGTTTTTCTGTGAACGACTATGCCATCTTTTTACCCTCACCTTTCTATTTCTTCAATCTTCTTATATCTCGGCGTTTAAGTAACTTCTTTGTTAGGTTTCTGCAGCTAGTGGGTCGTTCCAGTACTCACATACGATTCACAGAGAAAAATGTTGTGTACTTTTACAAGAGATTCCTTTGGAAACCAGTTGCCAAGAAATAGTTTGAATTACTACAATAAATATATTATAACTTTGAACAACATATGGCTATGATGGTTATTTTTCCATGTAAGAAGTTCATTTTTCGGGATAATACTGAGTATTCTTTTTACGAAAATTGGGGCAAAATTTTATGTTTGAATTGATGTTTCATCAAACAAATTTTTTTAGACCATGGAAAATATAATCAAATATTCAACGATTTGACTTTTTATATTATGCTTATTAAGCTGCGCAGTTAATACTAGAAATCTGTTCGAGGAATGGTTTAAAAATGCTTTAACTGTTGGAGGTACTGGGACACCACAAATCATAAATGCCTGGGTAAGAATATGAACCCAGTATTACTGCGAAAACTATTTTGTAGTGACACAGTTGAATAATGTAAATGTACAAATTAAAAAAAAAATGTCATTTTAAAAAAATATTTCTGCTCCATTCAAAAAAATAAAGTGTAGTAATTATGCTCCAATGAGAAGTATAAAAAGACTAATTCTGTAGTGAGTTAACTAAATTAGTCGCGCAGAGCGGCCGTGCGGTCATGCTAACACGACGCCTGAGATGCTCGTCTTGCACTGCCAGTAACAGGAAATATCAGCCTTGCTACGCTCCTTCCAAATAAACGCACAGAAGGGCGCGAACCTGCATTAAGGGACGTGTCGTCTTTGTTTCGGGCCTGTAAGTGCCTTATTCTCCGTCGGAAACTACGTAGCGAGTAATGACGAGCGCGTTCCAAGAAGATGTAACCAGCAATTTTCTGCCCAGCATAATTGATGCCACATCAGCTTCGGATAAAACAGCAGTCATCTACGGCTGTATCCCATATGTAGCGTTGGTAATTTCATCTACTTGTCATTAAATTCCGTTAAGGGATTTTTATGTTAATTTATTCCAATTACTCTTTGTATTTATCGTTAGATCACAATTTAGCTAACCAGATAATTACGAAAAGTTATTTTTAAAATGTAATCATAATTAGTTATGAACACTTGCCTGAACTTTATTTGCTATATGAGTATGTATATTGTAAAAAAAACCTGTTGAGAACATTTGTGACATAAATAAAAAATGTTAAAGAGCTAACGGGATAAATTTACAGGGAAAACCTTCAAATAGTAGCAATGGCATGAAAATTAATAGCCACCATAACGTGTGCAACCGAGCCTCGATTCCAGACATCAACTTTCAGTTAACAGATGACAACGCTATACGGTAACATTCTTTTCATTAAGTGCCTCACATCAATTTAATTCTTCTTATCAATAATCTTTAACCTGATTTACATCCAAATAATATGATGCAGATTTCTCTCGACTTTCGTTGCCATCAAGATTTAATAAAATAAACTCCATGTAGCAATATATAATTTAGCCTTGGTCCAAGTACTGTAGCAGTAAATGTCACGCAGTTTTATTTATACGTCATAAGGACTGGAAAAATTCGCGGATGCAATGACCTCTAGGATAGCCTCCATTATCCTCTGCATTTCTCAAGTAAACACGCGTGTTCATTGGGTACTAAATTGTGAGGCGTCTCCACTGGGTAGCTTGTGATTCGACGCTTCTTTTGTCGATAGTCTCTCATTGGCCCAGAGAGTTCCAGTTAAAATGCGAGCCAATAGCAGAACCAGCAGAATTGTACACATGTTTGAATTTCAGCCTATCACGAAATGAATCCGCGAATTTTTCCGGTCTCTACTTACAGTCTTGCAGGTCATGATCCATTGGCTAGTGACGTTCATAGGTACAAACATTTACATTCTAGACTCTAGCTAATTATAAACGCGAATTTTGAAGGTCTCTAGTCGTAAGTAAGTCCATGAATTTGTTAAAAAAAAAATCCGACGCTCACTAGACTGCAATACGGGCCAGCGGTTTCTTCCTTTTTATTGGGGATCGTCTGCAAGATAACTAATTCCTAGGGGCAGGCATTTTACGCGAAATAATCTGAACTCTTATTAGACTGCAACAAGATATACCCACACCTGTGGTTTCTTCCTTGTGATTGGCGGCCGTCTGCGAGAGAAGTCGTTGCCTTATGGACCGAGCCACTCAGGACGCGTTTGCTTCCGCACTGAATCACTGTGATTGGTGTTGGTTACAATCGATATGTACCTGAGAGGAACTCACCCAATCACGAAACATAGACGATGCTACAGTGTTTTAACTTTCATCTAGTCCCGAAATCTTTTCGCGAAATCTACATGCCCCTACCAATTCCCTTGCTTGGCCTGGTGTTTCCGGTCTCACTCGTTAATCCCTGGTCATAAGAGATACTCTCATCTTTTATCTCGAACATTGCGATTGCAAATGTAAGAGTGTCGTTAAAAATAATAAAATGAGTTTGGCAACAATTAAGAATACGGATATTAAAGAACTCAAAAAATGTTTTCATAGTTTTTACATGAATCATGTGCCTTTTAAAATACTCAAACGTTCATCTTGCTTCAACGATAATAGCAACTATGCAGTTCATAAATACGCTTGAATTTTGCCAGAAATGGGTAAAACTCCAAGATTCATTAAACTGTTTACACATTTAAAAGAAAATGTTTTATTGTTTGTAAATATATAGGTATGTCTTAAACCTAATTATATATTAACTTGTTTTCGTACAATAGTTGTATGGAGAAGTCGAATCAAAAGTTAAATTAAGTGTAGATAAAAGAGAAAAGAATTTAA
Source organism: Bacillus rossius redtenbacheri (assembly GCF_032445375.1). Taxonomy (NCBI): domain Eukaryota; kingdom Metazoa; phylum Arthropoda; class Insecta; order Phasmatodea; family Bacillidae; genus Bacillus; species Bacillus rossius. The sequence goes on from NC_086336.1 coordinate 19,944,224, forward strand.
ATCTTTTATTTGTGAAGGAAAATGGTTATGGTATGATTAAAACGTTTCAGATTATTGTTACAATTACCGCAGACACTTTCCACTGAATGAAAAAAATTAAAAATAATACCCAATAATGTTACTAAGTTATCATGTTGTTTAAAGTGCCAAAATCTGTAATAAACTGGTAACAAACCGTTGATTCATTCATAAAAAAATATTGGCTTTTGGAAATGTGCTTATTCATTTTATTCTGTTTCTGAAAACCTAAATATATACTGTACAATAGTTAAATAAAACCTGAATAATTATTAAGTCACATCTTAACTTAACATAAAACCGCATCGCCCTGTACTGCTCTTGCCTTCAAAACACATCCGATTTAGACGATAACAGACTAAATGAAAAAATTAATTCGTGGAAAGGAAATTAAAAAGTAACATACACTTGCATTTTTCTTATGTTTATTTTGCTTATAAGATTATTCAATGTTGAAAAGAAACGTACTTCAGTTTGTGTTCCTTGCAGCTATGAAGACTTTTTTTTTTAAATATATGAAGTATATAAAAATACATATTTTTTAAAACGATAGTTATATATATGCGTTAAAAGTAAATGGTTGCGCTACTTCAATTGTCATTGCTTACTCGTTGCAAAATTATTTAGAAGTTATGATTATTTTATAAATAAACCAAATGGGGTTCAGTGTTTTCTTATTTTTTTGCACGTATATTCTTGATATAGAAAAAAAATTACTTATGAACCTTTCCACAATACGTAATGGAAAAATCAAAAGGAAAATTAGAAGTTCAACATATATGAATTGGACGTGCTGCATGAGTATTAATAGGAATTTCACTGTATATCGAAACGTAGAAATGAAAAATAAAAAAGATACCATGAAATATTTTATTGCCAAGCTAGACAACATAAATAAAAGTACACAGTGTATCAACAAGAAACAGAAGAAAACATCTCCGAAAATATACATAGAGTCAGACTTATAAGTTCAATCGTTAACTATACAATTCAGGTCCGTACACATCTTGACTTCTCATTTTGCGAAGAAAATCTTACAACAATCTCACATTTCTAGGAATTGTGATTTATCGCGGAAATCTCTGCCAGGTTATTTCGCATAGTTCTGTAAGTTATTCTGGCGTTTATGTTTTTTAAGATTTTTTATTATTATTAACACGGCGTTCAAGTAGTAAATTATCCCTCAAACACCGCAGTCAGTAACAAAAGACGGCCAAACACGTGAACAAAGCATGTCGAAGCGTGACAGGCAGTCAAATGTTCCCACGATATATCACATTATCTACATCTCTACATGTTAAGCAGGACTCACAATGATCCGCTATTCCATTATAATATTTTTCTACCAGGATTCTGCCAACAACTATTAAAGCTTATATTTTTGAGGAAATATAAAGGTAGTTTGACGATCATGTACGCCAAAGCACTTATAAATGTCAAAACAATCTCTAAAAATTTTTTTAAATATATTTCTGAGTATCGTGCATTGTTAATGACTTTTGTGTCTCAGACCTTTTTTGTTACAAATATCAAAATATAAAAGGTGTTTATAAACAAGTTAAAACATAATACGTAGGCAGCTTAACAAATAAACAAACTAAAAAAACTTTTCAAATAAAGACAATGCCTTTCTGACATTTTAAAGGTTATAATTTCATCTTTCCGTTGAAATTTAAAGCTTGTAAGGATGGCATTTTTCGGGATATCTGATTATGATTGGCTGTACGTTTCGCGACTGACGGATGAACGAGTGATGAAGGGATGAGACGGGTCATTGTGAGTTCAGTTTTACGCTACCCGATATACATTGCCAAAGGAAGACGATTTGTACTGAAGACTCAAGACGCGAGACTCAATAGCCGTGGTGGCCGTAGCTCTCATGCTTCACAGGGACAGGGACAGGAACTTTGACAGGGTAAGGCACGGGTTTCTCCACCGGGTAAGGTACCAGCTTCTCCACTGGCACCTTTACGGGGTAAGGTACCGGCTTCTCCACCGGGTAGGGCACGTGCTTCTCCACGTGCACCGGCACGGGTTTGGGCACGTGGACGGGGTAGGGCCTGTCGACGGGCACCTTCACCGGGTAGGGCACGTGCTTCTCCACGGGGTACGGCACAGGCTTCTCCACCGGGTAGGGAACGTGCTTCTCCACGGTGACGGGGTAGGGCTTGGGCACCTCCACGGGGTAGGGACGATCGACGGGGACCTTGACGGGGTACGGCACGTGCTTCTCCACGGGGTAGGGCACGTGCTTCTCCACGGTGACCGGGTAGGGCTTGGGCACGTGCACGGTGTAGGGACGGTCGACGGGCACCTTGACGTGCACGGGATACGGCTTGTCCACTGGAACAGCGTAGGGAACTTTGACGTGCACCGGGTAAGGTTGGGGGACGTGAACCTTGACTTCCACGGGGTACGGCTGGGGCACGGCGACCTTCTTCTCGATGATCACCGGGTACGGCTTGGCCACGTGCACCGGGTAGGGGTGGGGCACTGGCACCTTGACCTCCACGGGGTAGGGTATCTTCTTCTCGACCGGCACGTGCACGGGGTAGGGGCGGTCGACGGGCACCTTGACCGGGTAGGGCACCGGCTTCTCTACAGGGTAGGGCACGGGCTTCTCCACGGGCACCGGGTACGGTCTGTCGACGGGCACCTTGACGTGCACCGGGTAGGGCCTGTCCACCGGGTAGGGCACCTTCTTCTCGACGGTGACGTGCACCGGGTAGGGCTTCGGCACCGCTATGGGGACCGCGACCTGCTTGTGGACGGTGAGGATCTTGTGGGGGTGGTGGTCGTCGAACCTCAGGCCACCGCCGAAGAACCCGCCCGACAGCTCCGAGCCGTGGCCGAACCCGAACTCCGTCAGCCCTCGCTTTCCCTGGACCTTGTCCTGGCTCTCCGCCGCCACCGGCTCCGTCTGGTTGTCCCCGGCCGCGGTCACTGCCAGCGCCAGCAGACTCAGCGCCGCCTGCAAGCAACACATTCCAACACCCGTGCACCACGACATGCTTCCGTCGTGACAGCTCACTGTACATTTCTGGTGCAAATGTATTACAGATATTTTTAAATTTGTACATTTATATGAATACAACTGTATCACTGAAAAATTTTGTTCTCAGTAGTACTAGGTTCGACTTTTTACCCTGGCATTTAAGCTTTGTGTTGTCTCAGTATCTCCAATAGTTAAAGTTACTTATAAACCGTTCCCTGAGTATATTATAAAGGATAAGAAAACAAAATAATGCCCAATTATTTAATATTTTCTTTTACCTTTTATATTTATAAAATTGCTTTAATGAAACATCAACATAAATTAAAAATCATGAGCAAATATTCCTAAGAAACACTAAGTATTATCTCGAAAAAACGTAATTCTCATGTGCAAAAATAAACACAGTCATGTGTAGTACGAAGATACAATATTTTTCTTGTAGTATTACAAACTATTTATTGGCAACTGGTTTCCAATTGAATCTTTTGTAAAAGTGCAGAATTTATTTTTTCTGTGTAAGAGCTTATGTAAAATTGTAGTTTTCCATGCCCAACTTGCAATCTTTATGCGCGTTGCCACATCAGTCGGCAAGACTTATTAGCAAATTACGGATCTCTTGACAATTTATATGATCCCGTTTGAATGACAAAAGCTTTGTTTAGTGACGAGATGAGCTATATTAGTCAGTGCATTTAAAGTTTAATGTCCTTGAACATAAAAATGCACCTAAATAAACATGTTTTTATATACACGAATAAGGGTAAGAATAGAAGAATATTTTACTCAAAGAAACTGTTTTGTAATGGTTAAACATTTTTATACATGTCAGTGACTTTAGTGCAAATGTGAATGGATATACGAATATAACTATATTAAGTTTATCTCCGGATATTCTAAACGTTTAGAAATAATTTGGCCAATTTTTTTAATACAAAAATATCAACTAAAGAAAAATTATACCGTAAAATATCTCGCAATTACCTATACGTGTCTTACTACTCAAAACATCTTAACCAAGCAAACTTGTTTTTAGTTATAGGCTACACAGTTAAGTATAGTGTGTTATTTGGCTTACAAATCTTAAATTTAAAATTTATTAATTTTTTTATTTTAGTTTATTCAACGATAAAAGCGTTTTTTTTTTAGTTTTTTTAACTATAAGTTTATTTTATTCTTTTTATTCTCAAATAAAATTTTAAAAATATTCAATATAAGTAATTGAAACAATTGAAAATACAAAATCTGAGTTATAAATTTTGTTTATTTCTTACAATGAACTTAAAATTAGTCATTAAAGTTCACGTAATCCAGTCATTTCAGCTAGAGCGTCAACATAACATGGATCCTTTCTTTTTATCTTAGGGCAATCAAGTTGTTCTACTTGGAGACCATCCACTGACTTTACGTGACTAAGAGCTACATAAGTCTGTCCGGCAGCAAAGAGATGCGATCCCAAATAAACAACTGCATAATCTACAGTGCAGCCTTGCAGTTTATGCACGGTAAATGCCCAAACCAGTATTAATGGCAAAATTCGTCTTTCATCTGTATTTCTCTGGAAACTGATTAGCTATTGGTATAATTATATTTACACCATCTGCACTGAAATCAACACGGACTGATGGAATGTCCCTATCATACACTTGATCACGCTGGAAGAGTGGTTTAAAATGTTCGAAATTTTGGGACTTTAATCTCTCCACCCCTTCCCTTCCCCCCTAGGGTAACAGTCTACCCGGGGCAAATTATTTCCATGCCCCAACCTCATGGATACACAAAAAGGCTGATTATTACCAATAGCTTGAAATAAGTGTTTTTTTATCCTGTGACCCCCCCCCCCCCTACTCACCCCTAAGTTATCAAAATATTTTATTGTCAGTGATTATTTTATGCATTCCAAATTTCAACACATTCTAACGTCGAAAAGTAGGTAAAAATTGAATGGAAAGATTTTATTACATAGTCCATTCATACATACAAACAGGTGAAGCTAATATAAGCGTGGTAATAAAGAAGTGAGCGACCCTTTTAGTACTCGCCAGAGATGTGTGACATATAACCTCAGTAACAAGCACATTCATATGTTCTCTTTTTGTAAATACATTTATAATACGAAAATATAACATGAAATTTAAGCTAGAATTCTTTAAAACAATGCCAAGCGTGATATATATGCTAATTGTGTTTTTAAATACATTTCCTAGACGCGAATAACACGTATTTTCCGCATCTGCCGCTTGAATCCGCTACCGGAGTAGCTACGTCGACTTTCGAATTATTCCATTTGCAGAGAGAAATTTTAAACTATATAATAAAACGACTCCGTTAAAAGTGAAAAAAAAAAAAAAACACTTGAGGAATTCTAAACCCCGGCTTTGGTCCTGATTTTTGTCAAGGAATTTTATTAAAGTACTGCCCATCTTGTTAAAATTATTCAAACCGTTAGAACTATAACTTTTCCGTTTGGCTTTGTGAACTATGGGTGGCGCCATCCGCCACAGATGGCAACAACGTGGTGGTTACACATTTCCGTTCCGAGCCACTTCCGTTCCTTTAACGAAATTATTTCTAGGAAATACCGTGTACAGGGTGCTAAGATGTGACATGTGATTGTCGACGTGTGAACCGAGCATGAACCCGCATTGCACGGACCGCAGCGGTATGCCACTGAATTCGCTTCCTGGAAGACGCGAGTAGGATCGCACTGGCCTGACGTCCTGTGAATTACTCGAAGAAAATGCCAGGATGGTCCTTCACAACGGGTCATTGCCGATCTCGACATCTATGATGGGCGTATCCTGGATTGAGGCGGGAGAGACAAACAACCCCCTCTTTCCCATGAAGTGGGGAAAAAATAAAACAGAAAAAAAAAAGAGCTAGAAGCTATGTTGTAAGATATTTGTTACTAATACTTATACTCTATTTTTAAAAATGTTTGGGCCTAAAACATAGGTAATAACGTAAGGAAAAAAAATTGCATCTTTAAGTTAGCTTCACGTTTAACTTATGGAATGTTCGAAATTATTATTTGCTATGCAGAACTCATACTCGGAACAATTCTTGACCTACATCACTACGTGATTTTTCTTCCTTTTGTGATAGTTTTAATGAACGACACCCTTATATAAGAGTTTGTATTACAAAAAAGTAATGTCCTTTCTTCAAATCCCTCCCTTGAACTTGAACTTCTGTTGGGAGCTTGGCTACGCTCTTGACCACCAGGATTATTGAGCACGTCGTGTATTTGCGTGACCGGTGACCTCGCCCTCTAAAAGAGGTTAATGTGGTCGCCTGGCCAGATGTGCAGTGCTTCGGCTGTTGACGCGTCGTTTGCAAACCGTTCAGGATTCATTGAAATTGTCCGGTTACGAATAGCATTCAAGAGCTATTGCACTTGTCTACACAAGTTTTGTTTCAAGGTATCGTGTTTAACATGTACTTCTCGGACAGTGGAAAAGGATAAAGCCTGTGTTTTCACAGACGTAAATAGGTACCTGTAGGGAAGTGCAGGAAGTTCCAAACATAAAATTATACAGTCACCCATTAAAGTCTCTCAAAGGCGCATTGTCGACGTGAAGACTGCACGCAAGTTCCGTGCCTAGCGCGCAGAGGCTATAAAGCATGTGATGGGCGCGTGAGTGTCGCCCTTAGTGCCACTGCTCTTTTAGAGCTCGTGGGGACAGCCAGGCTAAGATTTATTAAAAAAAAAATTGTCTTATTATGAATAGCATTAAAGAGCTATTGCATTTACCCATTTTAAGTTTCGTTCTTTGATTTCGTATTTTTTGAGCATTGAAAAAGGCTTAAACCGCTATTACTACGGACGTTTTTAGGTATGAAAAATTATAAACCTAATATTGTATTGGTATGGAGAAGTTCAGGAACCTTTTATGTTAAATATTGTAGGATATAAATATAGGGTGACCGCTTGAAGATACCCACGAGGAGACCAGTTCGGTGCCTGGCACATGGAGGCGAAGAGGCGCGGGGTCGCCTCCTTCAGAGCGCGTGCGCCCACCTCGCGATACTCACCAAGGTCCTCATCCTCGCTGCCTGGGGGTGCTTGGTCCTCTAGCCGGCGCTAAGGATCCCGGTCTGGCCTGCCGAGCGCCGCCGCGCCGCTATATACGCTCCGGGGCTCGTTTCCGCACTTTCCCGCTCGCCGCCATCTTGCCGAGCTGCGCGCCGGCTGTGAAAGTCTTCCTTCTTCCTCCCGCGCGTCACGTGATCCCTCGTCAGTCGCAGCTCATGCACGCAGAGACGCCTCGGCCGTCTGCCGTTACGGGGCACACTATTCGAACAAGGGCCTGAGGGGTGTGTGTAATTAGTTCCCCAGAAAATTTGCAAAACAATCTTCTTTATAAACGAAGTAGCTTGGCTTCTGGGTTGTAGCCGTGTCCTTGGCGTATAATTGACCGACGTTTCGGTCGACATTGCAGTCGCCATCATCAGGGAGCAGTTACCTCTGCAACTCAGAAGCCAAACTACTTTAGACAATGGCCGTGAAAGCCTGCGAACATTAATTTCATAAACTTTTTTTTTGCTTATCTGGAACTTCAAATCCAACAATGCTTTTGCGCCATTTAGGTCAATAATTTTTTATATTCTTTCTTAATAAATTATTCTCGGGTTGGTTTTATAAATTCCTATGATCAAATTTCGATAAAATCGTGATTTTCGTACAAGAAATCATGAACTAAAAAAATGAATTGACCAGCACTTTAAATTTAATGCTAGAAAAAAATTCTTCACCTTTAGAATAAGATCCACGTTTGTACCAACGAAATTAAAAATGAAATAAGCCTGCTTAGGGCCCGAATAGTAGCCGTAGAGTCGAGGACGTGTAGACCAGCGCAAGGGCTGCGGGCTGGATACGAACACTCGGGGAGCAACTCTGTTCCCTGTTCTCGCATCCCGTGATCACGAACCAAGATGCGGAGTGCGTTTCGTTATTATCCGCGAGACTAGAGATCCGCGGCATAAATTACTGACGCCAAACGGCTAGTAACCATCAGTGTTTAATGAATAATTTGGTTTGAAGTATTTTGTCAATAAAATATGACTAACATCTTGCACTGATATCTTTAATATTTATTTTTATCATTTTAAATTCTGACAAGCATTGAAAAATATCGATAGCTGATTTGATTCATATTTATTAAAGTTAACTATGCAAAAAGTAAATTTGTGTCGTCAGTGTTGTAATACCATAGCAAACATGACACTATAGATACAACTACTAGGGTAACAGTTTCTAACCACAAATATTGTTTACGTTCAACTTCCCTGTAAATACGTTTGGTTCTTAAACACATTTCAACTATGTTAAAAGAAAAAAATTGTCACAAAAGTTTCACACCATGTCATAATTATAATATTTAAAATACTTCGTTAACCTTTTAATCGATTCATACCATAACTGATACTGACGTGGAATATAACTTAACACTGGTGTGATTAATACATGTACATACAGTCGGAGTTTAAATGTTGTGTTCGCATTCACTTAGCTTTTGCAGGGTGATGTCCACGACCTTGGATGTTTAATGTGACTTAAATAGCAAAATGTGTGTCCACAATCACCCCGTAAAATGAGAAGAGGGAGAACAGTTGCCTCCTTTCCTAATGGGAAAGGGGGGATGCATGAACAGCAAATTCCTGAAAATTTTACTTACATGTCCTTTGTTTGTATTTTTACACTATGAAATAAACATTCTATTGAATAGAAACACTGCATGATATTTGAGAAGTCATGAAAAATTCAACATTAGGATTTCTCATACGATAAAAACTTTTCGCAGAAGTCACCCCTCCAACCCCATTTTTTTAGTGTTAAACTGAATGCGCCCTTATCCCCCAGTATTATGTTTCACAAAGTTATAAGTTTTCCTCTTATTAACAACCGTAAAAAAGAACACGTTCTCACAAATTGTTACAAACAGGCGCTTCACTTATATTTTCAAAACTTATCATTATGAATTAAATGTTTCAGTTGTGTGCGAATAGTGAAGTTTGGTAGTGTATTTTCTTATAGTATATTTGTATTCATTATTTTATACATAATATTTATGGCAACATGATTATTATATTTTATATATCATATTTTAGAGCAAAGGCGTAGCATTAATTTTTGGTGTGGAGTGTACCTACCCATGTACTATCTCTTTGCACGAAGTTAAGTGCGCGTTTTGGTAGGGACTGTACCACCCGTGTGTATTGCTGACGTTAACTGGTGCCTGGAGCCGTGTGCGCCGCGCGGATAGCTTATAGTTCACAGGGATGAAAGCAACGACCACAACCCGAACAGTTCCGAAGTTTACAGAAGTAAAAGGTTAGGTTAGGTTCGGTCAGTGTAATAAATAATAGCTGTTTATTTTTTTCCCGGGAGGGTACGTTAGGTTTGGATATCGTAACTAAAATAAAAGTAAGGTTAGGTTAGCGTTATATAAAAAATCACTGACCGGAAAAAAATATATGTATAAATTCTTTCAATATGGTGTTTTTTAACGAGTGGTCGGAAAACTTCTGAGAACTTCGGAACTGTTTGGGTATGGCTCTCATCCCTGTGAGCGGGGAGCTGATGGACTCTTGCAACCGGGAAACCGATAAGGGAAGCTGGCTTGGCGGAGAGACGCCACGACCAGGGGGTCGCTGATAAGGTGGGCTCTGAGCTGGTCGGAGGCCCGAGGATCAGAACAATGACGTTTCGTTGCAAACGTCCAACTGCAACGGCGGTGAACACATCTCGCCGTGCTAATTACACTAAAGCTTCGGCCACACAGGGCGCGATGCTCGCTGTGCTCGCTATGTTCGCTATGTTGGCGATACTGGTGACGTTGCCACGTGTTTGGTTTTCGGATATTTTTTTTAAACGTCGCTGACTTCGCGCATTCACATATAACCAACAATATCTTTTGTCGCGCGGAACTGTGCTGTACTTGTACATTTGTTTTTTATGAAGTTTAATTTTTCTCAGTATTGTGCTTTTAGAAGTCAAGACGACGGTAAATTTAATTGTATGATTACGAAAATATACATGTTTATGAAATAAATTGATGAAAGGATATATAGAATATAGAATATGCAGGACAATGTATGGGATTTTATTTCAAGGGAATGCTATCAAAATGTGTTGAATTAATTCTGAAATAATTCATAAAATTTGTATCGTACTAACAAGCAACTGCTTCCAGAAATTATGAATTTCTTTTGTTCTTAAATTTTATTCATGGACCTGTTTCTTTTTACGTTTACATACTGTAAGAGACAGCATAATATTGATACGAACGCGAGAGACTTGAACGCGATGCCAAGTTCGGAGCTGCCTGGCGGCCCTGCGCGTATAACGTGGCCGCCACTTGCGTAAGACATGCCACGCGTTCCTGGCCGGATTACAAGGGTCGTCGCTAACCCCCTCTCCCCCTCTGCTCAAAAAGCATCGTCCTGCCTCGGCGCCGTTATTTATCGCTGAGTGGCCTTGTGAATTCCGCGGGCCGTCGCGTGAGCTAACGACGCCCTACTCGACTGTTCGGGCGTCGGGTCAGCCAGGGATAACGCGACTCGTCATCAGTCCCTCTCGTACCTTCGATAAGGACGACCCTAGGTACTTGAGCCGCTATGCCTGCCTCCGCGACAGTTCCGAGCGGATCCGAGCGAAGGAAAGTGCGGCAGTGGTGAAGAGGTTGAGAGAAACCCTCCCCCCCCCCCCCCCCCCCCGTAATCAAAGATTGGCGCCACGCGGAGTTTGACTCGACGACGGAGTTTTGGTGGGGCGACGGAAGACTACCATAATGGCAGTATTCCGCCTGGCCTCTTCGAAAAAGGCGGAAAAGTACCATAACGGAAGTATGCAATAAGTCCAAAGGACGAGACGGAATTCTGCCATATTTTCGTACACCCTCCATGGAATGAGTACAGCAGCATTTTCCTCGAAGTAGTGTATAGTATACTCGGTAGGTAGCGCTGTCAACCCTCTAGCTGTTTAAAGCGTACAGATAACGCTCCAGACGGTGATAGTTGCAACAAAAAATTAAATCCAGATCGCGGACTAGAAGAAAGAAATCCTTCCAAAAATGTTATATTCTTATTACGACGATTAAAAAAAATATACGTGGTACAAAGTATTCCATTCTGCCAAATTTTTTTATACATTATATACATTACTAGTAAAATTGTAATGTAACTAGCTTCATAGAATTTACATTTTTGAACACTGGAATAATTGAAGTAATTGTAGATAATTATTTAATGAGTGCAAATCCAACGCAAATATTCAAGGATTTTCTTATGTAATCTTTTCTGTGACTGAACATAAAAAACTCAGATGTTAAGGTTTTTAATGTCTTATTTAAAGTCTATTAAATGTGTTTTTAAGATGCTGAAATGCAAGGAAAATATTTTTGTGTAGTGTAGTTTGTTGGCACAGGGCAAGCGGCACAGTTCTTTAAGGCTATTATTACAGGAGCATTATCAGTGCTGATGGACATGCAATTCTCAAATGAATCTCTAGGGGATACATAGGCTCGTACATTTCGAATGTTGATGGGCTTTGCACAGGCTTGCTGTCTTTCAAAAATAAACTCTGTTGAAATTTAAGTATTTTTTTTCTATTAGAAAATATTATTATGCGTAGCATATTATCCTGCTTCATTAAAACTGTCAGATCTAATTATTGAAATTCAGTTTTTGTGCCTTACAGCACCTATAAACTAATTATGATATAAAATAACAAGATATACACTGATACACATCAATGCGACAAAACACGAAACAACACAACACACAGATCGATAAAGATTGATAAAGTTTTGTTAACCTACTTTGGTTTTCACAAAAAATCTTAAACCGAAACTAAAATGGTGTATACAAAATAAATATGTAGATTACAAAAGTTTTACCAATGAATATTTGTAGATTATTCAAAAGTAGTTATAATTTTTTACACATTTTATAGTTTCTAATGGTTTTAAAAGTGACATTAATTCTGTAATTGCAAGTTGAAATTCTTAATCCAAACCGAGTCATTATGTCGGAACCAACAAAAATGGTAATACAAATTTTATAATCAAAAGTGCATCACTGATCGAACGTCTAATAAATAAAAAATACAAATAGGTTTTATAGGAATGTAGCATATTCAAAATAATTTAAATGCCTGAAATTTTTAAATATTAATTTAAGAACTTTTTCTGCATACTTTCAATTCTTTTATAATTAAAATCTTTTGTGTAATAAGACCTAAAGATCTCCATGTGTTGCTACATGTAGGTGAAAAAAAGCTTGGCATCCAATATAACTCGAAAGTCTTAAAAGAGGACACCACGTTTAATGTCATTACTTACTATGTGATAATTCTGATTAATTAAAAAGTTTTTCTGACTAAAGGTTATACAATAAATGCTTTCGTAATTCAGAGACGTTCGTTAACTTGATAATCAGATTCGTACAGCTGAAATATCTTGCTGAATATTTTCACAAACATATTTCGCAATTATAATTTTTTTCTTCAGCATCTTTATTCATCAATTCTGATTACAATTGGAATATAATTTGTTAAATATTAAAGCGTATTTGAGATAAACTACTACTTTGCGGAACACCATGAAATTGCATTTGCAAATTTGACTGCAAAGTGTCTATTTGTAAGATAATTAAAACATTTATACCACGCATTCCTTGACGAGGCCTCAAATTGTCAATTTTTTAATAATAAGATTATGTTGGAAAATATCAAAGGTTTTGCTCATGTTGAAATAAATAGAATATTTTATTTACATCTGGATTAATACTGGTACACACAAACATATATATATATTAAAAGCGTGTGTTAAAGACGATATTCCTGATTTAAAACTATGTGGTTTTACAGAAATAATATTTTTAGGAATAAAATTCATGTGCCTATAAATATTTTTTCGTCAAAAACTGCTAAAATACTACAAAACAAAGGTTTCTGACTAGAATTTAACCGTCAATAATACTTCAAGAAAATATATACCGATAATTGGTTGATCACACAACCACTCACTGACTGATGCATACTTAATTAAAATATTTTTGTACAAAAGCAAAATATTTAATGTTTTTAATGTTTGTTTGAGCTTTATTTATAACATGTTGGGGTGATATTGCTACAGTTACTAAAAACTAAAACGCTACAAACCTACAAAAAATATTTTTGCAAAACTCCGTTCCCCCGGAATGGCCACCGCATGGGGAGCCCAAGAAAAGAAACGGGCTCCCCATTTGGAAGCCACCTGGAAGGTTTTTTTCTCTTCCACCCACCGTTTCTTTGGTAGCCTGACTTGTTACAACGGATTGTATTCCTACCAGAGAGAATGCCACCATTTTGTCTGGGCAACCCGCCTTGGAGGAGCCGGGGCGCGAACCCGGGTCCTACAAATCACAAGGCAGGCGCTCTACCCCAGAACCAGAGTGGTAGAGCGGATACTTGCAGTCTTCTTAACACTGACATGATGTTATTCCTCGAGTTTACTGTAGTTTCGTGCAGTACGTGCAGTAACATCTAACCTCGGTAACGAACAAATTTATGTGTTCTTATGTTGTTCGTTCAGCATGAATTATGTAATTTCATAACAGTAAAATATAATTTGTATAACTAGTTTGGCAATTTTTTAGTTACTTTCCTGCAAACAAACTTACAATCCCGCTGTACAATAATTATATATAAATATAGACTAGTAAAAACATATGTAAGAGCTTGCACTGTCGATGGTAAAGTCGTTTTGAAATAAATGTTAGATATGTTTAGTTAAAATATGCGTGGTCTTACAAGCATGAAGTTATTGTATGAACATTTTATTTATTTGGTTTTAAAGCCACAGAAAAGTTAACTTTTTATATTACTTTTGGCTTTCTTTTGATTTACCGTGCTTAACATGCACAGTTAATCCCTGGAAAGCTATTCAAACAACTGTTTGCAAATAACTAAATATTGGAGATACTGGGGCAACACGAAGCATAAATGGTAACACTATTTTGTAGTGATACAGTTATTTTCATGTAAATGAACAAATAGTTAAGGTTACATGAATTTTTCTGTTCCATTAACAAAGAAAATTTACGGTGCACAACGGCAAACAGAATAAACCAACGAAGAAACTTAACAGATAAAAATTGAAAAAACCACGGCTATACAGAGATGCACAGGTGAACCCAGCGATGTGAAGAAACAGTGATGACAGCACAGACAAACACCGTAAGTAATAGTTGAGCGAAAAAACTGATATTTTGTCAAATACAACGTTGATAGCGCAGACTAACACAGTATATGATTCCTAAGAGAACAGTTGCGACGTTTCGGGAAAGAGATATTAATGCACAAACAGACTGATGTTTGTCATGACATACAGTTTAATTAGTAATGGCGTTTGACCGAAACTACATCTTGAATTAATTTACTTATTATTTAAAATATTGTTTGTCAGTGGAAATTTTATTTAATGAACTATACTGAATTTGTTGTTATTCACATAGATAGGTACTGACTTTATTTAAACAGATTTGTGTTTTGTTTGTTTTATGTGTCTATTTGTTTACACTTCTGTTAACAAATTATAAGAACAATTATAGATTAACAATTAATCTCACTTAATTAAGCTCACTAAAATCAGGTCTACATAATTTAATTAAAACAATCTGATCAGTTTTTTGAAAATATGTATTCTGACAGCTGTCAGGTTATATTTTTATTTTGACACAAAAAATAATATCAAAATTAATGTCATTTGTTTTTAAGATGGCTTCAATTCTATGAACATAATTAAGTTATATAATACAAATTACAATAAAATCTTATTTAAATTATTTACAAATAAATAACTTATTTAAATTTAATAACTAAAATAAAAATTAATATATTTACAAATTACAAAATTAACTAATTTAAATAAAAATATAATTTTATATTAAATAAAATAACTAAATATAAACTACCTAAATAAAAAAAAATTGGCCAATATTTTATTAATAATTGAATTTAAAGCAATTAATAATTAATGAAGACAAAATATTATGACCTCTATAAATTAAATTAAATACAATTTATTAAATTATTTCTAATTAATTGGGAATATTTATTATTATTTTTTCTTGTGATTTTAATCATTCGAACTGGAGATTTACAAATTCAGAGGTAAAATAATATATAATATAAATATATATAAATATATATAAATAGTCAAATAACGTAATAAATTGGAAAAGGAATAAAAAGGAAAGGAAGTAAATGTCATCGTCATCTACGTGCGAAAACTGAACTCCAAGTTCAATTCTTGTATTCCCAGCAATGAAAAGCTATAAATAAGGAAAAAAATATTAGATAAGATATATCTTTTCATTTATAATGTAGTGACAATTATAAAAATTAATACTTGGTTAGCTAAAATCATCTTCATTTTTTTTTTTTTTAAATTTTAAGACGCTGATTGAAATCAAATGCTGATGAGTTTATTGACAAACAAAGAAGTGTGGTTATGTTTTTTTACAACGATTATTCAATTTATAGAACAAAACAATATTTCTGTCAACATCAGCAATGTAAATTGAAACCTTATAGAATCCTACATATTAATTTTATTATTCATTATAGCCCGAACTGTAATTAATATTTTTTTACTTGCATTATAACGCCCCCACAATCCCCTTCGTGCGTGGAATTTCATAAAATTCGTTTTCAGTTGAACTCAAGATGAAAAATATAATAATTTCACCAAATTTAAAATCTGTAGGAGCAATAGATTTAAGGTATTTTTTTTGAACGCCCCCGCACAGCTCTTTGTGGGTGGAATTTCATAAAATTCGTTCTTGGTAAATTTTAAAATGCCAAAAAGAATATTAAGGCCAAGTTTTTTACCTATAAGAGCTAAAGTTTGAAAATGTGGATTTTTTTTAATTAACGCCCCCGCAACCCCCCTTGCAGGTGGGATTTGGTAAAATCCGTTCTTAGCTGACTTCTACTCGGTGAAAGGAATATTCCTACCAAATTTCAAGTCTCTAGGCCTTATGGTTCCAGAGATATCGTGATGAGTCAGTACATAGGTGGAAATCTCTTAATTATATATATAATGCAATATTTTACTTACTTAACCGTCGGTTGTCAGGGAATTGTGATTTTTGGCCACTAGATTGCATTTAATTTCAACTAGTGACCCGGAGTTAGAAATTTAACTAGAATCACAAGACTTTGTATGCTGTTTATTTATTCAAATTATTTGTGAGATAATAGACATAATTTACTCATGTGGTTCGAGTATTAGGACTGTATGGTCGCGTTTTAATTTATTGTAGTTTTCAGTCGCCCCCAGACGGAATTCTTGGATTATGGTAGTCTTCCAGTATGGCAGTCTTTCAATGTGGCAGTCTTTCAGTATGGCAGTCTTCCAGTATGGCAGTCTTCCGTCGCCCCACCTCCGCCGTCAAAACAGGAGGAAAAGTACCATATTTTTATTTTTACAGATCGCGGCTTAAGTATACAGTGCTGCTTCCTATTATAACCCATTTATGGAAAAAATTTGTTTCTATTAGTGCGCGATCTGTTGAGTTCATTTATGACTGGAACTACAGAAAGTAACCATCAGAAGCGCTATCTGTAGCCTTTTGAGTTAACATAAGAAACAGCTAGAGGGTTAACAGTGCTACCTAGCGACGTATTCTATACACTACTTCGAGAGCAAAGCAGCTGTACTCATTCCATGGAGTGTAAAGGGAAATACGGTAGAATTCCGCCTCGTCCTTTTAACTTATGGCAGATTTCCGTTATGGTAATTTTCCGCCTTTTTCGAAGAGGCCAGGCGGAATACTGTCATTATGGTAGATTTCCGATGTGGCAGTCTTCCGCGCCCCCGTTTTGGTGACCGAGTCCCGCGACGGTGAGTGCCGTGAGGAGTGCGAGCTGCGGAACTTGCAAACATTGAGTGTCTTGATAAACATTTTCAAGTGTCAGTGATTTGTGTTTTGAGTAAATATTAGTAATCAATAAAACTGTAATAAATCTTATTTGGGCTATTAATTACGAGCCCAGTTCTCCCAACATTAATAAATCGTAACAATATTATCGTCGTCGGAATCATTACTTGAATCTCATGGCATTCGTCTCTCCGACCTCTGGCTTCGTAATGGATAGCCCAATTAAGCCCAGTTAAGATTATTTTCAGTTTTATTGATTACTAATATTTACACTAAACACAAATCACTGACACTAGAAAATGTTTATCAAGTCACTCAATGTTTGCAAGTTCCGCACTTCGCACTCCTCACGGCACTCACGCGGCGCCTGTAGCTGAACTTCGTCGCCCAGTCAAACTCCACGTCGCGCCACTCTCTGGGATGGGGGTCTCTCACCCTCTTCGCCGCTGTTGCACTTCCCTTCGCTCGGAATCCGCTCGAACCTCCCGCCGCACCCTCGCCGCTCTCTCGCGCCGCCCCAAGAACTCACGCGCCCCAAATACGGGAAGCCTTCATTTCACAGACGAGAGAGCCACACCCGAAGTTCCCCGAAGTTCATGCTCGCTTTTTTTTCCCGTTCTATCTCATTGTATAAACCGGTGTGGCATTAAATTTTGCGGTCGATTAGGATAGGTTAGCTACATTATAAATACTTTAAAACATTGTGGATGGTTGGTTATATTAGGTAAGTATAGCTACATTAAAAATACTGTAAAATCATTTTATGGTTGCTTAGCAAATAACTTTTTAATATGTAGCTATCCAGGGCTAGGAAACCGTTTACATAATTTCACAGTATCTTTAATGTAGCTATCCTAACCAAATCAACCGTCCACAATGTTTTAAAGTATTTATAATGTAGCTAACCTAACATAATTGAACATTAGTTATCATGAGTTACAATGAACAAAAAAAAACCGAAGATGCACGATCGGACGTTTGGCTCTTTCGTCTGTGAAATCCTTGGCTTCCCCCAAAAAACCATCGCGGAGGCCGGCGTCCCAGCTTAAGTACCTAGAGGCGTCCTTCTCGAAGGTGCTAGAGGGGCTGATCTGTTTGGCACCCTAGCGCAGCTGACATAACGAACATAACGAACATAGCGAACATTACGAATATCGTGAACATTGCGTAGTTTTCTGCAGTGTTCTGCTTAACGCCGGTATTCAAAGACTCAAAAATAAGTTTTTATTTGTTGAATATGCTGCACGTTTATCCTAACAGTATTCCTAGTGCACGTTAGGACACAGCCAGTACCTTTTTTTAGGGAACGGATTTTGTTGTGCTATCCGTTGCCAATTTGTTGCCCGAATTCCGCGCATGCGCAGAGCTCACGTTTCCGCTGTTTCCGTCCAGATGGTGGAACCGAATCTGGCGCCATCAACTTGTATATATTATATTCAATTTTGTGATCATCGGATGACGTACAAATCGTGTTGGTGTGCCTAATAAAACTTTATAATAGCGAACCCATCCTGTAATAAATTTTTTATACCTTAAAGGTCATAACAAGAAATAATCGCAACTTAAAAGGTACTTGAGAAAATTAAAAAGATGTTCTGTGTTCAAGCAATGGTGCTGCAATCTCTAGTATTTATGCCTTAATTATTGTATCGATGGTTGCTAAATATCCAGTAGAATGCGTTGCAGCCAGTTTCTAGCCTCGCTCAGGGCACCGTTTATTAATTCGGTTGCCGATTTGTTTCCTTACTGGGATTCGGTTGGGAAACGTTCTCCAATACTTCCCGTGAGTTGGGTTACGGGTGTATCCCAACAAGGCGGTGTTTATTCTGTACCTACCGGAACGTCTTGGAATACCGGCTAGAGTTAGAGAGCGTCCCGTCACCAGCCGGGCGATGAGGCACGCGTTGAAGTAGGCAACACCGGCGAGGCTTGGCTGGCACCCTGCAGTTGCGGCAGCCGGGTCGGAAGACGGGACGAAACCACTGCGAGTTCCGAGCAGCGCAACGCTATACCACGTGGTTGCGGTTGGTACCGCATTACTGAATGTGAGATTGTTATCTTCATAATCAACCTCGAGTGATTTACGTCCACGATTGACATGAAAACATTCCTTCGGTCAAGACGCCATCTAGAAGAGAAAGCACACTTTAATTATCATAGGCCTATGCGTAAATACTTATTACTTAAACATTATAATTTTTTATGAATGCTACTACCGCTATGCTCTGTAAGTCCGTAAATCCTAATGTGATTAAGGTTATGCAGATATGGGTCCAATTAAAGATACTAGTTAATTACAGTTAATTGTCAGCATTTTTTTGTCTGTATGTAACAAATCAGAAAGTAATCAAATTAGAAAAGTCACCTATTAATTAAGTTTAATTGATGTATTTGTTAAAATTCATGCCAAGACAGTGTTTCATCGGATGTTCTTGGTAAATCACAAAGCTGTAATTCACGACGAGACACACGATTCGTCAATAGTTGGTAAACATGTAAAAAACAATATTCTGCAACCAGTGGCGCTTACAGGAACGTTTTTCGAAAAAGTGTGGGGGTTTCAAAACAGAAGAAAAATATTAGATTTTGAACACGTGGCAGTCATAAAAAAAACCTTAGATTACCTACTATCTTTGAATATATATACTGTATAGAAGTCGCGAGTGGATAGGATTTACTCTACGTTTTTCAGTTGCGTATGATGAGCAGCTTGGGAACTTCACCGCTGCAGTGCGCTGCCGTAACGCCCTGCATCGTCTTAGTTGTTATTTACACGTTAGAGCGCAGCCCTGTCACCCGCTGTCATTCCCCGCACCCCTCATCCATCATTCACTGCAGTTCAACGTCGTTCAACAGGAGGGGGAAGGGGTGTTTGAAAAGTTCGACACTTGTCCGCTAGGGACCACCACAAGTCGATGCCCTAGAGATGGTAGCGATTGCGGCGGTGAATTAACCAACTACCTCAAAACCGTATTAGAAATTTTAACCTGGGCTGGCGACTTCTATACAGTATATATATTCAAAGCTACTATTGACACCAACACACTGACATATGGGCCTGCAGCAGTAGCCGTGGATGACGTGGCTTCTAACAACAATAAAAAAAAAATTTCTTCATTAATATTCTGCAAATTATTTTCTTAAATAGGGAGAGGGGGTTTTTGTGTTATATATCCACCCCTCATGCGTCTGCCACTGTTGGCAACACAATCACACTTGTAACTAGGCTTAATAAGATTTTGCAACATAACCATACTTGTTACTTGGAAGATTTGGCTACCTCATTTAATTGATTTACCGGTAACTGTTATTATTGTTAAGTTGCAGCATAACATTTCTTATATGCTACTCGTTCACTTCTGATTTTTTTTATCTTAATAGAGGAAGAATTATTCCCTTGCAAATGTAACCTAATTGAGATGTTACCTAGGAAGAAACTTATTAGTAAACAGCAAGTTTCAGCTACAGGTTTGTAAGTGGAAAATGTCAATGTAAATTTTAGTAGCCGAACAGGTAGGAAATTTAAAAACTTAAGAAAATTTACTTGCCAATACAAGTTTACGAGATTGATTGTGTGAAACACTTATTACTTAAAATTTTCACAACCATGTACAAATTTACATGTTAGTCCCAGTTGTGGCCCACCTCTAAATGATGATGTTGATGACGGAAACTGCAGCGCATCACTGGGGTTTTCGTGGCAGGGTGATCCTGCGATGGCTTAGCTTTGCCTTGCGCAATGTCCAGTAGAAAGGCGAGGACAACGACCAGTGTGGATCCGAGAATGAAATTTTCCACTAAGGTAAATTTCCAGACTCAGCCGGGAATTGAACTGGGTACCCAGACGCTCCAACTACTAAGCATACTAACCTAAAAAGAGTAAGGCCCCAATAAAAAAATTACAAATAATTTTGTAATTTTTTTTATATGTAACATCTTACTTCTCGATGTACGGCATTTAGTAGCAGTGAATGCGCGAATGCGATGGAAGTCAGAGAACGAAAATGTGTAAGAACCACGGTGCTGCAATCTGTGGTGGATAGCGCAAACTAAAGTTCATAAATACAAGGAGAAACTTTTTTTTAACAAGATAGGCAGTATTTTAATATAATTCCTTGTCAAAAATCAGGTCCAAAACCGTCGATTAGTATTTTTTTTCAAGTCTTTTTCGCTTTTATGGCCGTTTTATTGCATCGTTTAACATTTCGCTTTGCAATACGAATGATTCATTTTGTGTTGTGGTATTAAAAATTAAACTGGCTGTCGCAGTGCAACGTAGGCAACACCGTTCACATCCATGAGGAAAACCTCTATTTTCACAAAGCTTTAAATTTGTGGCTAAAACAATACCACAATGTAATATTTTTTTTATAAATGGAACAAATATTCGTGTAAAGCAACATCCATATAAATGTGTACATTTATATAAAATAAACTGTACCTCTACAAAATAGTGTTCGCAGTAATACTGGGTATGTATTCTTACCCGGGCATTTATATGTGTTTTCACAGTGCCTACAATTATTAAAGTTAATTGTAAACTGTTTCCTAAATAGCTTTCCAGTATTAACTGCGCACATAACAAAAATGATAAAACAAAAATTAAGTCAAATTGTTAATTTTTCGATTACCTTTCCTACGGTTAAAAAAAAATATTTTTGAATGAAGACATCAATTAAAATATAGAATTATGCGCTAATTTCCGTAATAAATCCTCAGTATAACACCAAAAAAACGTATTTCCTAGTTGCAAAAATAACCATAGCCATGTGTTGTACAAATTTACAATATCTTTATTGTAGTATTATAAACTATTTCTTGGCAACTGGTTTCCAAAGAAATCCCTACTAATATTATAAATGTAAATGTAAGTTTGTTTGTTACGCTTTCACGCGAAAACTACTGAACCGATCATCATGAAACTTTGTACACATTTTCTTGGAGGTATTAGAAGAAACATAGGATATTTTTTATTGAAAAAAAAAAATTTTTTTCCGAAGGGCAAAAAAATTGATATTTGTATGTATGATCGTCTGACTGCGAGTTTTAGTAATTTGAATGACATTTAACGCCATCTGGTGTTTCAATAAGTAAATTAAATAATTCGCTAATTTAAAAATATAATACCAGCGGTCAATTTACTATTCAATTTTATTTTTCTGTCACCGCCAACAATACTTAAACTTATTAAAAATTTTAAGGTTAGGTGTATATTTTCTTCGGTGATTGTTGTTTCGACATTGATGTTGAAGATTATATTTTACTTTCAAGAGAATTTTGTAATTTAGTGAAAATGATGTGGATCTAATTACTCAAGTTTTCCCGGACTTGCAGCAAAAGTTGAATAGTGATCGGTGGTTGTACGCAAGAGCAATATTTGTGCCAAAAAATTTATATCATTAATAAAATTTACACTTAGTTGCAAGGGGAATTGGAGTATTTGTCAATAGATACAATCATGGATACAGAACAAAGCATTTCATATCCTTCGGAGTTTTTAAATTCACTTGAACTTTCGGGTGTACCCTTACACAAACTTCAAATGAAACAAAATGTAGGCCTACAAGTTACGCTTGTACGAAATCTAGATGCTCCTCGACTATGTAATGGAACGAGGCTTCGGATCACACAATTGGGGCAAAATATTAATTAATTAGTTTTTTATTCTACGTTAATACTTTGAACTTTTTTAAAATGATAGGATGAAATTTTTTTTGTAATAGTGAAACATGTTTTAATAAAGCATTTTTTTCAGTTTTATAAGCTAAATCGGATGTTAAAATTTTTAAATACTGACGATTCCAGTCACGCAATAAAAAAACAATTACCATATTATTTTATTTTATTTGCAATGATCTTTGATACTTAAGGACATAACGCGAGCGAAGCCGCGGGTAAAAGCTAGTCTTTTATAAGAGTACTGATTTTTATTGCAGTCAGAATCGTGACTGACGTTGCATCAAATCAGGTTTAAAGTCTTGATGGATTAGGTTAAGAATTTCAGCTTAAATTAAGGGCATTGTATTACCACAACATATTGCTTCGTAAATGGTAGGTTTTTTTTAACATTTCACTCGCCCGTTTACGTTCAGGATTATACGAGAAAGGTCGTGTTAATACATTATTAAAAAATAACTGGAAAAGTAAAACTCAATAAATAATCAACGCATGACGCAGAACACGTTACATTTGAGCACTTTTATTACTCTAAAAAGAACAGGCTTCATGTTGCAGTTTTGAGTAAGATTGTGGTCCACAAACAGGAATGTTAAAAATTTTTAATTTTTGTGGGATTCATTTTAAATTTTAAAGCATTGTTTTTTAAACGGTTTTGCTTTTGAACCGATTTACAGAAATTGTAAGTTCCACATTTGGTTCAATTTGACGTAAAATATTATTAGTAAATTAGTTCCGTAAAGCATCGACATTATTTAAGCGGTCTTCGAGACAACACAAAATATAAATGTACTGTTAAAATCAAGCATACCCACTATTGCAAGTAGGTAATTATAGTATGTATGGGGACACCGGTGGGTGGTGGGGGAGCCGGGGAGCCACGGCGGCCATCTTGGTTTACGTCACTTCCGGCGACCATCTTGGATTACGTCATTTCCGGCGGCCATCTTGGATTACATCACTTCCTGCAGCCATCTTGGATTTGACCTTGACCTTTGAACCCGGAGGCCATTTTGTTTTTCTAGAACTTTCCTCCATTTTGTTTTCTAGATCATTCCGCCATTTTGAGTTTCGTCCGCCATCTTGAAAATCTTTATTTATTATCCGATTTTAATGAAAAAAAATTTAAATTTAAAAAAATTAAATAATCAAAATTTTAAAATAAAATTAAAAATATTATTTAATAAAATTTTAATTAAAAACCTACGCATCGAACACCCCACTCCTCTAAATTACAAATAAATCATCTAGCACCCCCACCCCTCTGTTACAATGACATCGTCATCGAACACCCCACTCATTCCTGTTACAATTTTTCGTTACATCCACCATCTTGGAAAATCATAATTATTAACTTAGAAAATCAGGAAAAAAAATATACCATCGTTGTCTGCTGGAGGCAGCCATCTTATTTAGTGGAGACTACCATCTTGATTTCATCTGGTGGGTGTCGTCATCGGTTGTAGGTTTCTAAAGTATGTTAGTGTATGTAAGGTCGAGTTACAATTCTCTACCAACATTGTTATGAACCTTATAGACCAAAATCCACAGAATCCACAAGATCCACAAAATCCACAGTCACTTTGTTGTTGTAACCGACATTTTTTCTTAAAGTCTTATCACTTATAGGTTTTAACTAAAATATATGTTATCAATACTGTCGTTGTGGATGCGTTAGTTAAAGTAATGATAATTTAAAAAACATTTATTACTCCATCTTAGCTGACCAGAAATTTTTCATAGTCCTATCATACATGTAAACATACTAAATAAATTAATGTTTGTGTATTCGTGTTTAAAACTGCATGGAAGCAGATATTTAGGTGTTTGTGTATAATATCATTTCTTAGTGTTCGTGTTTGCGTTCCTGTGTTTAAAAGCTGCATGGAAGCAGATATTTTAGGTGTTTGTGTCTAATTACATGATCATTTTACGATATCAAATTAAGTATAAGTACCTTGAGGAATATAGGGCATTAATTAAAAAAAATAATAAGCGATATGTAGGTAAAATTATATTTACTGAATCAAAGAAATATATTGTACAAAACAAAACCCTCAAGGAGAGAAAAATATACTTGTCAAACGAAGCTATAAAAAAAACAGAAACTATATACAAAAACGAAAACTGTTTACAACAAAAAGACTGGAACTATACAACAGATAATTCATCTCCAACATAGCCGTGGGGAACCGTATGGATGCCATCCTCACATATTTGGCGCTTATCATCCTCCCATGTTATGGCCAGCTTATTTGTGCTCTCGCTATAGAGCACCTGCTGCCTCGAGCGTATGGCCCTAACTGCTACTCGTCGTGTGTGGTGATCGTGCAGGGCATCCAGGTAGTCACTGAATGTTATGCGGTTTTTGACCACACACCGCTGGATACCCTTGGCCTTCTTCTCAACTTTGTCACCACACTTGTATGCATACAGTTTGGCCCGCAGACCGACAAACTCACTCATCACTTTCCCCCCACACTCATCCTTAAACTTTCCGACAACCTTTTTGTTGATGGGGGAGAAGCAAGGGTGGTCGGAAGGGTAGCAGCTGGTGTCGAACTTCTCCATGAGTGTAGGATCGGCTTTGAGGTCATGGTAGAAATCATCGGTTTGTATCTCGTATACGAAACTATCGGTGTCCATGTATGCCAGATGAATGTTTTCTGCATATCTGGGTTTCATTGTGCTGTAATGGAAGTCGTACATGAGTGTTTTTGAGAGATCAAGTACTGCGAGTCCGGCATAGATTGGCTTATCGAAAATTATGGTCTCATGGTTCAGGTGGACTAGAGTCAAGTTCGGTTCATACATTGTGCGGTCCTTGAAGGATGGACGACACACCAGTTTCTTGAACCGCTTCTCGGAACATACCAACTCCATTTTGAGCCTCCGCCTCTTGTTCTCCATCAGTTTCCCGAAAGTACTGTTTACAGCGAGCTTAAAGAACTCCTTCTCGAATTCGTTGGCTGCAGCCTTGCGCTTATTGGTGTTGAGCTTAATGTATGGCTCCAACCACGCCGACTGCTCAAACTGGAGGACTCTGTGTACCTTAGTAACTATCAACCCATGTGATACTGCTTGCTGGAGGTTTCTGTAGTGTACAATGTAATGTTCCTTAATTTCTAGTGTTGTCATGAGCTTTGATTGTTTGGAGCCGGGCGGACATTGATTGATGGGGAGAAACGGAAGGTCTTTGTGACTTTCGTGGAGTTCAGTAGGGTACTCCACGTCACATTCGATAATGTACCCGATAGGAGAATTTTCTGGAATAGTCATGACATCAATAGATGTGTCTGACCATTTGAAATGTCGAATCGGAAGCGACAGCGACATCGCCCACCCGTACAAATTATTTGCATCAATGTACTGTAGATATGTGGATGGCTTGGACACATCATGTGTCTCAGGAACGTATTTGTTGTTACCCACACAATGACGTTTGATGCTTTGCGCTACACCCCCACGAATACCTGCTTCCACAAACATATACATATCGTAATCTGTCAGAAGCTCGAGTTGTACTCCTGTGGTGCGAAGCATCGCATCGAAAGCGAACCCAGGACAGGAAATGTAGTGTGACGGGTCTAGACTGTACGTCTCCAAGCAAAGACAGCGAAAATTCTCGAATACGTCCGCCAAAATCAGGACATCCGTCTTTAGGTACAAGTCAGCGTACTCCCCCAAAGTAGCACACTGAAACTTGTCCCAGACATTTTGTGCGTGAGCGTAATCCGCCTCGGAAATACCAGAATCAGTCAGAATATTAAAGAACTCATCGATAGATGGAAGACTAGTATCGTCTAGTCGAGCAAAAGAATCAACGAAGTCGTAGGGGAAGACTCCCTTGCGAGTAACCAACTCCAACTCATCAGGAGCGAAAAACTCAGCAGTACTGACAAACTTGTCTGCAGGCAAGAACTCTGCGAGCGAAGCAAGACCCCGACTCATGAAACGGAACGTATCGACAAACTGAATGCTGAACTTATCATGCAACTTCTTGGAAAAAGTTATCAACTTCTCTTCCGAATTAGGAATGATGAAGATGTCTTTAGTGTCGTACCCCAACTTCCTGATAATGAAGTTCTGGTCGTACGCCAGGTTGTGGAAGAACACAATCATCTTTTTCGGTCTGCGCCTGAGAAGGTTGCAGTCATTACATGCAGGTCCAATAAATTCGCCGGTGAAGTGATTATGATCACGAACTTTCTTTACGACCCCTCCAAACTTTCCTCCACAGTAGCAACAACACCTTGCTTGCAGAAAAGCAGTGTTTTGTGCATGTGTGAGCGGAGTCATAGGAACAGACATAGAAAATATTTTCTGCACGTCATGTCCAATCTCCACAATGCGGGATATGAATTTATCTTCTGCGTCACAACCGCGATACACTTCAGGCTGTGAAGGAAGTGAAGAAGTGAGGTGTACTGGAATCACGGAGTTATCTGCTTTCACGTAAATGCAGTAGCTGTACGCTTTATGCTTTTGATACTGCAGTGTGTATGCTTCATCAGGATTCGGGTGACATGTATGGATTTTCTCCAGAATAGCTTCAAAGTCGCAATATACCACGATGGGCATTTTATCACTGTGATGGAAGTTTTTGAACTTCAAAACAGGAGGCAAACCATTTTCATCAACCTGGGGCATTTCCATCCTAACAGCAGCATGCTGTTTACAGAGCTCACTGTGTTTTTCCAAACACTGAAGACCAGTAAGCCCGCTAACCCTATCCTGATCATTATAATGCTTGAAGCATCTTTTGCAAACATGAATAGCCTCAGTGTGTGTAGTGATTTGGGACCGAACCAGAGCAGAAAAATTATTGATGTAGGCGAAATGGGACGAATTGTCATTGACCAAGAGCAGAAGATCGAAATGATGTTCTTTTTCTTCAGGAGCGACTCGTGCAGGAACAACATTCAGATTCTCGTCGATACTGTAAATGTTGATGGAGACTCCGGGGTTCTGTTTTTCAAACAGCGGTATTTGCTTGATTGGAGTAGGGGAGTCAATGTTGTTGAAGTTGAACTTCCCCTCCAAGTCATGGTAGCGCTGGTTGACACGTTCAGGATGCTCACCTTCCACGTACTTAACAAGAATTGACCACTTGAAGCACATGTGGTCTTCGAGGTTTTGCGGATTGATCACAGCGTATTTGTCTTTGATGGAAGTAGGTAATTCAATGTAGGAGCTGGCACGGAGTGGATCAAGCTTGTTTATTCGGAGTTGAAGTCGCTTAACGGCCGACAAAGTCCATCCGGACCCCTTACCCATGTAATCTTCCTCCTCCTTGCAGATCTTGGAGATGGACTCGGTAACTGCCTCCTCCACCTCATGAACTGCGTAGAGGGGAACATTCATGGTTTTGAAGGCCCTCTTGTCTTCACAGGCATCTACTGGTTTTTCGTAGTCGCACTCAAGAACGACATTAAACTTCAGCGGTCCATTCTCTTCAATCTCCTCCTCAAGTTGGCTTATTATTTTTGCCTTGATGGAGTCCAGGTACGTACAAATGTCCTTGGCAGAACTTGACGTATTTACAGCAACATAAGTCTTCAAGTTGCCCTTGAATCCCACTTCGGCGGTGATGAAGCCATGGGTATTGGCCAAACCCGCGCCGGTCACCACCTTTGTTCGGCTGGTCGATGGTTTAGGCAGTACTGCTGGCTTAACTGCTGCCATTCTCTGCTTCTTTGTTGGAGGCGGAGCAGGCCCCTTGCACACCTTAATGTGGTTGCGAAGAGTGTCAGCCCTGACGAACTCTTTAGCACAGTTCGTGCAGGAATGTGCTATGCGGTTAGGGTTAAGACCGCAAGCCGACTTCTCATGTAGTCTGGCGACATCAGCACGGGCGAAGGCCTTATAGCAGAAGCTACACCGGGTGCCTGATGTCGTGGCGACAGCACCAGTACATTTTGACAGGTGCTGCTGCATCTTGTCGCTGCGTGCGACCATCTTGCCACATAGGTGGCACTGCTGGTAGTCACGATGCTGGTTCTCGGCACACTGTCGCTCGTGCCGGTAGCGGTTCTTAGCTGCCGTGAAGGTAGCAGAGCAGAAACGGCATTTCTGCGCGGTAAATGCCATCTCGACAATCGGTAGACTGGTCTCAACGTACGGAACACGCGAAGGAAGCTCGACGTACGGAGAACTATAACATAAGAATAAAGAAAACAATGTAGCTAGATGTTACATGAAAACAAACATATCCTCAAAACTCTAGCCTCAAGCTTTCTAACCTAAACTACTATCAATGTTACTAAATAAAAAAGTTGCAAACATAACCTCAAAACTCTAGCCCTCAAGCTTTCTAACCTAACTTGATAGCAATGTAATAAATAAAAAAGTTACAAACATAACCTCAAAACTCTAGCCATCAAGCTTAATAACCTAACTTGATAGCAATGTTACTAAATAAAAAAAGTTGCAAACATAACCTCAAAACTCTAGCCCTCAAGCTTACTAACCTAAACTGTTAGCAATGTTACTAAATAAAAAAAAGTTACAAACATAACCTCAAAGCTACTCCTTCATTCATGTACAATCCTAAAAATGGTAGAATATTTAAAGTACTGATAAAAGTCAAAGCTGAAAAATATTCAATGTTAACTAAAAATGATTGATTACATAACCTCAAAACTACTCTAATGCACAACCCAAAAATGCTAGAATTTTAAAGTACTGTTAAAAGTTTAAGCTAAACAATTCCTGGTTACCCACACATAAGTGTACAGAGAAAAAACTAGTTAGCTGATAACCTACGAAAAAGCTGAGAAACATTCAATGTTAACGAAACATGTAGCATACCTCAGAAAAAGATGAAGTGGAGCTGTAGAACACAAAGTAGCGTTGGCGGTAGAAATCGTGGTAGCAGCTAAACTCACACACGAACTAGCTCACTCAAACTCCAAGAACACAATGAAGCTCCGACAGCTAATCCCGGCCTTTTATAGCCGCGGACCTGCTTGTTCTTGGAAAAACCATTAGGAACATATTATTTTTACCGAACCTACCAATAGGAATATAGTATGTGGAGGGGAAGTACCATTGTCTTCGGAAAAACCCAGCATGACTCATGCGCAGGTCGTTGCAGGTCTGTGAGGGGTGGGAGGTAGAAATGTAGGTAATAACTTAACATAGGAAACCACTCTCGGGTAAAACCACTAATGACCTAGGTGATGAGAGATTAGGTCGCGAGGCACTTCATGCATCGTGACTCATCACTCAGAAATGTCGTCTCGCAGTGCCGAGGGGACCCGAACAATAGACTTGACCGTGCATGTCACAACAGATCCATTAGTCGCCCGACTTTGTGGCGCCATGAGGCGCTCAGGTAGCAGTCATGGTCTACGGCAACAGACTCGTTAAAGTGTCATTACGAAGCACTCAAGCTGAGTTCGAGGAAAATACAGCTAAATATTCATTATAGATATGTAAGGAAATAAATAAAAAATAAATCGGGTAAGTTTAATACATTTGTTAAAAGTAAGAACACATTACAAAACTACAACATTAAAAATTTAACCTACATTTATTATGACCAACATTCGTTTAAAATTTTTTAGCATTTCATTGCGAACAATCAGTTGAACATCCACAGAATGACACATTTTGCTGATGTTCCAGGAACAAACCCTTTTCACAACCATTTAAGGAGACTTTCCTTAAGCTCTCTTTTCATTGGTCAAATAAAACATCTCCCTCTCTTCCCCTCATACAATGATGCTGCTTCACCATCACGCTAAAATTCTGTAAGACCAAACAAAATATACTTCCCTTAAACCTTATGGTAGAAATTTCATCCTAGGATGCTGTTACTGCATCTAGAAATTAAAAATTATATTATCTCATACAGGTTTTATTTACATGTTAGACTTAACCATCCTACCACACACTGGCTCACACTTACACACACATGCGTGCGCATGCGTGCACTGAGATTAAATACATACTTGCCCACATAATGTACTTTTATTTACAAAGGCAACATATTAAAACACATAATATTTAAATTTTGTGTAGATTGGATGGTACCAGGAAACCATACTGCAAAACGAGCGGACAACACTTGAGTCTTTACTATGATTGGGCTGACGGATTGCCTCTGAACGCCCTTACCTTCAACGACTTAGAATTAATACTTTTATCCATTAAAAAACAAAACAGTTTTACTAAGCAAACATACACCCCACACCCCTCAAAAAATTGTTATTACACAGGGCATTATTTACATGGCAGGAGACCGCACATACGAAGTGCGCAGCTTCAGGTTAGAAATATTGATTAAAATAACTGCTAAAGATGATAATTTGTTTATGAAAAAACTGCACATGAAATACAGACACTTGGTTATTTACACACACATACATACATACATACATACATACATACATACATACATACATACATACACCCTGCATCGCTTCAGATGGAAGTACGATATTTTGAAAACCACTCAAGACTTACATCTGTTTATGAAAAGGAGCTAAAAATTAAAAATTTTCAAAGTTAATTTTAGAGATGAAACATCATGTGCAAGTCCTTGCATGCGAGAACATTTTATTACGCAATTATCTTCATTTTTCCCAAACCATAGGTCTGATGTCTGGATACCACACAAATCTCATACTTAACATATGCACTACGAGATGACTGCGCGCCAGTCCAAGCCCCCTGCGCTTAGAGACGAAACTGCACTAAAAGCGTTAGCAAGCATTGCAATTATCTCGCTTCAGTAATGCAGATTCACCTCTGACTAGGTGGACCTCCTGAAACACTAAACATAGGACAGTGAAACACATTAAAATAATGCATTTCAAAATAATTGAATAATATAAAACACTGCATATTTCTCTAGAATCACCACGCAACTGACAGCCCTTTCAATCACAATTCTGCGAATGCTATCACAGAATGCTATATTAAGAAAGAAAGGATCATTCATTCCTTCATTATGGAACACAGTAATACATCACATGAAGAGAAACAAAAAAGGAACACACTTCGTTCTTAGACTCGTGCCGCCTCCTTGACAGAGAGAAAAGTTTTTACACATAAAATAGTATATATTTCTTTTCCAGCGATGAAGCTGTACTAATATCACCTTGACAAGCTTAGATGATCTAGGGAGAGACAAAGTAAATTAATTAACAATAAAAAAGTCGACTAAAATCATTTACAAACAATATACTTAATATTTCTTCGATTACATATTTTTCTCAATTTAATAAATGTGTGAACACAAAAATTTCCTTAAATCACTATTTATCAATTTTAAACTCTCATGTACATCAGAAAAAAATATATAGTTTCAGGCATTATTAGTTGTAATGTAAAAAATTCAAAACAGTTTCTTTGTGGGATGTGGAATGCTCACTCACGATCGAAAAAAGGAGGTGCACCTCCTTTTTTCGATCGTGAGTGAGCATTCCACATCCCACAAAGAAACTGTACACTTATGTGTGGGTAACCAGGAATTGTTTAGCTTAAACTTTTAACAGTACTTTAAAATTCTAGCATTTTTGGGTTGTGCATTAGAGTAGTTTTGAGGTTATGTAATCAATCATTTTTAGTTAACATTGAATATTTTTCAGCTTTGACTTTTATCAGTACTTTAAATATTCTACCATTTTTAGGATTGTACATGAATGAAGGAGTAGCTTTGAGGTTATGTTTGTAACTTTTTTTTATTTAGTAACATTGCTAACAGTTTAGGTTAGTAAGCTTGAGGGCTAGAGTTTTGAGGTTATGTTTGCAACTTTTTTTATTTAGTAACATTGCTATCAAGTTAGGTTATTAAGCTTGATGGCTAGAGTTTTGAGGTTATGTTTGCAACTTTTTTATTTAGTAACATTGATAGTAGTTTAGGTTAGAAAGCTTGAGGCTAGAGTTTTGAGGATATGTTTGTTTTCATGTAACATCTAGCTACATTGTTTTCTTTATTCTTATGTTATAGTTCTCCGTACGTCGAGCTTCCTTCGCGTGTTCCGTACGTTGAGACCAGTCTACCGATTGTCGAGATGGCATTTACCGCGCAGAAATGCCGTTTCTGCTCTGCTACCTTCACGGCAGCTAAGAACCGCTACCGGCACGAGCGACAGTGTGCCGAGAACCAGCATCGTGACTACCAGCAGTGCCACCTATGTGGCAAGATGGTCGCACGCAGCGACAAGATGCAGCAGCACCTGTCAAAATGTACTGGTGCTGTCGCCACGACATCAGGCACCCGGTGTAGCTTCTGCTATAAGGCCTTCGCCCGTGCTGATGTCGCCAGACTACATGAGAAGTCGGCTTGCGGTCTTAACCCTAACCGCATAGCACATTCCTGCACGAACTGTGCTAAAGAGTTCGTCAGGGCTGACACTCTTCGCAACCACATTAAGGTGTGCAAGGGGCCTGCTCCGCCTCCAACAAAGAAGCAGAGAATGGCAGCAGTTAAGCCAGCAGTACTGCCTAAACCATCGACCAGCCGAACAAAGGTGGTGACCGGCGCGGGTTTGGCCAATACCCATGGCTTCATCACCGCCGAAGTGGGATTCAAGGGCAACTTGAAGACTTATGTTGCTGTAAATACGTCAAGTTCTGCCAAGGACATTTGTACGTACCTGGACTCCATCAAGGCAAAAATAATAAGCCAACTTGAGGAGGAGATTGAAGAGAATGGACCGCTGAAGTTTAATGTCGTTCTTGAGTGCGACTACGAAAAACCAGTAGATGCCTGTGAAGACAAGAGGGCCTTCAAAACCATGAATGTTCCCCTCTACGCAGTTCATGAGGTGGAGGAGGCAGTTACCGAGTCCATCTCCAAGATCTGCAAGGAGGAGGAAGATTACATGGGTAAGGGGTCCGGATGGACTTTGTCGGCCGTTAAGCGACTTCAACTCCGAATAAACAAGCTTGATCCACTCCGTGCCAGCTCCTACATTGAATTACCTACTTCCATCAAAGACAAATACGCTGTGATCAATCCGCAAAACCTCGAAGACCACATGTGCTTCAAGTGGTCAATTCTTGTTAAGTACGTGGAAGGTGAGCATCCTGAACGTGTCAACCAGCGCTACCATGACTTGGAGGGGAAGTTCAACTTCAACAACATTGACTCCCCTACTCCAATCAAGCAAATACCGCTGTTTGAAAAACAGAACCCCGGAGTCTCCATCAACATTTACAGTATCGACGAGAATCTGAATGTTGTTCCTGCACGAGTCGCTCCTGAAGAAAAAGAACATCATTTCGATCTTCTGCTCTTGGTCAATGACAATTCGTCCCATTTCGCCTACATCAATAATTTTTCTGCTCTGGTTCGGTCCCAAATCACTACACACACTGAGGCTATTCATGTTTGCAAAAGATGCTTCAAGCATTATAATGATCAGGATAGGGTTAGCGGGCTTACTGGTCTTCAGTGTTTGGAAAAACACAGTGAGCTCTGTAAACAGCATGCTGCTGTTAGGATGGAAATGCCCCAGGTTGATGAAAATGGTTTGCCTCCTGTTTTGAAGTTCAAAAACTTCCATCACAGTGATAAAATGCCCATCGTGGTATATTGCGACTTTGAAGCTATTCTGGAGAAAATCCATACATGTCACCCGAATCCTGATGAAGCATACACACTGCAGTATCAAAAGCATAAAGCGTACAGCTACTGCATTTACGTGAAAGCAGATAACTCCGTGATTCCAGTACACCTCACTTCTTCACTTCCTTCACAGCCTGAAGTGTATCGCGGTTGTGACGCAGAAGATAAATTCATATCCCGCATTGTGGAGATTGGACATGACGTGCAGAAAATATTTTCTATGTCTGTTCCTATGACTCCGCTCACACATGCACAAAACACTGCTTTTCTGCAAGCAAGGTGTTGTTGCTACTGTGGAGGAAAGTTTGGAGGGGTCGTAAAGAAAGTTCGTGATCATAATCACTTCACCGGCGAATTTATTGGACCTGCATGTAATGACTGCAACCTTCTCAGGCGCAGACCGAAAAAGATGATTGTGTTCTTCCACAACCTGGCGTACGACCAGAACTTCATTATCAGGAAGTTGGGGTACGACACTAAAGACATCTTCATCATTCCTAATTCGGAAGAGAAGTTGATAACTTTTTCCAAGAAGTTGCATGATAAGTTCAGCATTCAGTTTGTCGATACGTTCCGTTTCATGAGTCGGGGTCTTGCTTCGCTCGCAGAGTTCTTGCCTGCAGACAAGTTTGTCAGTACTGCTGAGTTTTTCGCTCCTGATGAGTTGGAGTTGGTTACTCGCAAGGGAGTCTTCCCCTACGACTTCGTTGATTCTTTTGCTCGACTAGACGATACTAGTCTTCCATCTATCGATGAGTTCTTTAATATTCTGACTGATTCTGGTATTTCCGAGGCGGATTACGCTCACGCACAAAATGTCTGGGACAAGTTTCAGTGTGCTACTTTGGGGGAGTACGCTGACTTGTACCTAAAGACGGATGTCCTGATTTTGGCGGACGTATTCGAGAATTTTCGCTGTCTTTGCTTGGAGACGTACAGTCTAGACCCGTCACACTACATTTCCTGTCCTGGGTTCGCTTTCGATGCGATGCTTCGCACCACAGGAGTACAACTCGAGCTTCTGACAGATTACGATATGTATATGTTTGTGGAAGCAGGTATTCGTGGGGGTGTAGCGCAAAGCATCAAACGTCATTGTGTGGGTAACAACAAATACGTTCCTGAGACACATGATGTGTCCAAGCCATCCACATATCTACAGTACATTGATGCAAATAATTTGTACGGGTGGGCGATGTCGCTGTCGCTTCCGATTCGACATTTCAAATGGTCAGACACATCTATTGATGTCATGACTATTCCAGAAAATTCTCCTATCGGGTACATTATCGAATGTGACGTGGAGTACCCTACTGAACTCCACGAAAGTCACAAAGACCTTCCGTTTCTCCCCATCAATCAATGTCCGCCCGGCTCCAAACAATCAAAGCTCATGACAACACTAGAAATTAAGGAACATTACATTGTACACTACAGAAACCTCCAGCAAGCAGTATCACATGGGTTGATAGTTACTAAGGTACACAGAGTCCTCCAGTTTGAGCAGTCGGCGTGGTTGGAGCCATACATTAAGCTCAACACCAATAAGCGCAAGGCTGCAGCCAACGAATTCGAGAAGGAGTTCTTTAAGCTCGCTGTAAACAGTACTTTCGGGAAACTGATGGAGAACAAGAGGCGGAGGCTCAAAATGGAGTTGGTATGTTCCGAGAAGCGGTTCAAGAAACTGGTGTGTCGTCCATCCTTCAAGGACCGCACAATGTATGAACCGAACTTGACTCTAGTCCACCTGAACCATGAGACCATAATTTTCGATAAGCCAATCTATGCCGGACTCGCAGTACTTGATCTCTCAAAAACACTCATGTACGACTTCCATTACAGCACAATGAAACCCAGATATGCAGAAAACATTCATCTGGCATACATGGACACCGATAGTTTCGTATACGAGATACAAACCGATGATTTCTACCATGACCTCAAAGCCGATCCTACACTCATGGAGAAGTTCGACACCAGCTGCTACCCTTCCGACCACCCTTGCTTCTCCCCCATCAACAAAAAGGTTGTCGGAAAGTTTAAGGATGAGTGTGGGGGGAAAGTGATGAGTGAGTTTGTCGGTCTGCGGGCCAAACTGTATGCATACAAGTGTGGTGACAAAGTTGAGAAGAAGGCCAAGGGTATCCAGCGGTGTGTGGTCAAAAACCGCATAACATTCAGTGACTACCTGGATGCCCTGCACGATCACCACACACGACGAGTAGCAGTTAGGGCCATACGCTCGAGGCAGCAGGTGCTCTATAGCGAGAGCACAAATAAGCTGGCCATAACATGGGAGGATGATAAGCGCCAAATATGTGAGGATGGCATCCATACGGTTCCCCACGGCTATGTTGGAGATGAATTATCTGTTGTATAGTTCCAGTCTTTTTGTTGTAAACAGTTTTCGTTTTTGTATATAGTTTCTGTTTTTTTTATAGCTTCGTTTGACAAGTATATTTTTCTCTCCTTGAGGGTTTTGTTTTGTACAATATATTTCTTTGATTCAGTAAATATAATTTTACCTACATATCGCTTATTATTTTTTTTAATTAATGCCCTATATTCCTCAAGGTACTTATACTTAATTTGATATCGTAAAATGATCATGTAATTAGACACAAACACCTAAAATATCTGCTTCCATGCAGCTTTTAAACACAGGAACGCAAACACGAACACTAAGAAATGATATTATACACAAACACCTAAATATCTGCTTCCATGCAGTTTTAAACACGAATACACAAACATTAATTTATTTAGTATGTTTACATGTATGATAGGACTATGAAAAATTTCTGGTCAGCTAAGATGGAGTAATAAATGTTTTTTAAATTATCATTACTTTAACTAACGCATCCACAACGACAGTATTGATAACATATATTTTAGTTAAAACCTATAAGTGATAAGACTTTAAGAAAAAATGTCGGTTACAACAACAAAGTGACTGTGGATTTTGTGGATCTTGTGGATTCTGTGGATTTTGGTCTATAAGGTTCATAACAATGTTGGTAGAGAATTGTAACTCGACCTTACATACACTAACATACTTAAGAAACCTACAACCGATGACGACACCCACCAGATGACATCAAGATGGTAGTCTCCACTAAATAAGATGGCTGCCTCCAGCAGACAACGATGGTATATTTTTTTTCCTGATTTTCTAAGTTAATAATTATGATTTTCCAAGATGGTGGATGTAACGAAAAATTGTAACAGGAATGAGTGGGGTGTTCGATGACGATGTCATTGTAACAGAGGGGTGGGGGTGCTAGATGATGTATTTGTAATTTAGAGGAGTGGGGTGTTCGATGCGTAGGTTTTTAATTAAAATTTTATTAAATAATATTTTTAATTTTATTTTAAAATTTTGATTATTTAATTTTTTTAAATTTAAATTTTTTTTCATTAAAATCGGATAATAAATAAAGATTTTCAAGATGGCGGACGAAACTCAAAATGGCGGAATGATCTAGAAAACAAAATGGAGGAAAGTTCTAGAAAAACAAAATGGCCTCCGGGTTCAAAGGTCAAGGTCAAATCCAAGATGGCTGCAGGAAGTGATGTAATCCAAGATGGCCGCCGGAAATGACGTAATCCAAGATGGTCGCCGGAAGTGACGTAAACCAAGATGGCCGCCGTGGCTCCCCGGCTCCCCCACCACCCACCGGTGTCCCCATACATACTATAATTACCTACTATTGCATTCTTCAGTAATTGCCTCATGTGTCTCGTATTCAGAGCTGAAATTTTTTTGTAAGAAACTTCTCTTTTGGGTAGAGTATTCAATTCGTTGAGGATTTTTAATGGTAGGTCAATTTAAAGCTGAACGCGTTGGAAATTGCCTAAGAGATTTCATTCTCCGTTACGTACTTGACCTACTGAAAACACGTAATTCTGAGTTAACCTGTCTTTAATGGATAGATCACACAGGTTTGCCAACTGAACCGCCAAGCCGGCCATAAAAAGCCCACGCTCTCGTGAGTTTCGTTTATTCATCTACGCTCGAGAGGCTCGCTCGGCAGGTGCCGAGCCCATAGTTCAATCCAAGAAATAAGTTCAAGAGAGAAGTTAGAAGAAAGGGAAACCCTTATTCCCCGAACTTCCTTCTCGCGAGGTCAAACCGGAGAAAGTAAGTGTTACGGTCCGCTCAAGGACACAGCAAAGTGAGACGCATTATCCTTTTGTTTCACGTTTTACCGGGAATTGATGTCCGACTGTGTGGTACAGAGACTAGTGCGACAAGAGTCCCGAACACAAATCTTATCCGGTTGGCGATTTTTCGCGTGTGGAAAAATTTCCTTTTTCTAGTTTAGAAATGGGTTTGAATACTCAGAATAATATGAAAAAAAGTATTTTATAAAAACCAAATCAACCATAGTCAAGGTAGTAGATCCCATGGGGCCAGGGCTGTGAAATTAAGAAGCCCCTAGCTTACGTTTGCCAAATTGTGACTGTGAAACGGGGTTGATAAAAAGTAAAGGTTTTGTGGTAAACTTTATATATTTTTTAAAGTTTTCTGCTTATTGCATGCATTTAGGCCAAGAAATGTCCTCGATGTGTACGAGACGGGGGACTGAACTGATCGTGTCTGATGCCCCAGATGTGTACGAAACGTGTAGCCCTACTCAATTATAGTTTGTAGATTTTCGTGGCCAGATTCACTAATTCTTGATTGAGGCCACGTTCATGAAAATTGTGGAGTGCCTTACAATATGTCTTGTTGGAGCCATCTTCAATGGAGATAGATGTAGCTAAATCCCAAAATCCAAAAAGTATATGGGAGGAGTGTTTATGAAGTAAGTACCGTTTTGATATTCGGCCGCTGCAGTGCTGCGGTCGGCGAGCGAAACTACATCTGCTAGCAAGTCACAGACGCCACTACGGAAACATTGAACCGTGTTTACGTTTGTTTGCGAGTAGTTAAAATGCATCCACCGATTGAGAATCACACCGCTTTCTTAGTGCTAAAATCATGAAAGCGGCTGAAATTAATCGTGAGAGCAGTGAAGTGTATGGAGAAAACTTTACGAGCGTTGGAATGGTACAAAAATGTGTTAGAGCTTTTAAAAAATGCCGCACGTATGTTCATAATGAGGAAATAAGTGGCTGATCTTCTGGGATTACTGAAGATTCGGTGCAGAAAGTTGACGAAACGGGGAAAGAGAACAGACTTTTTTCAATTTCGTCGTTATCTGTTTGCGTTTCCTCAAGTCTCAATGGTTTGTTAAATTAGGCGGCGTACTTCTATGAGGATGAAATACAACAGTTGGTAGTACGATACGATAAAGACCTTAATATTGATGGAAATGATTTTTTTAGAACAGTAGTTAAAGGCACAGGCTTTTATGCATGTAAAAAAAGGTTGTTAAGTTTACTTTTTTATTTCAAAACAATAGTGACACAAATCACGCTTGAGATTTGATTCATTTAGAAATTTCAAAACTCATTACTCTCTAGAAGTTTTGGGCCTGCTATGGTCACATGGTCAGAAAACTCGTCTACCACTAAGGCGACCCGGATTCGATTACCAGTGGTGTCACATCCGAAATTTTCGTGCGTGGAAAACTTAGTGGACGTTTTCTCGATGTACTCACGTTTCCCCCCACCTTTGCATTCCGTCAACGCTCGTGTGTAGTCTCCACTTACTCAGATGCCAACAAAACGACATGCCCTAATCAATCAATTAAGCAGTTTTTAACTCATGCACTGAAGATGTGGTGCCAAGATAAAACTCTGGATGATTGAACTGATGATGAGAAATCCTAAAATATTTAAGTAGAGTTTTCTTTTCTCTTGTTGCATTATTACATGTATTTTTATTTTTATTGTGATTTTAAATTTTACATGCTTTTGAATCCTTGAAATACTATCTTACCTAAATGTAATTTGCTCTGTTTACATCAAGCATTAAAATAGTTAATGGTTTTGGTTTTGTTTGGTATGTTTTTTCTATAATTTTTTAAATATTTATTTTTATTTTTCATTTTTTTCATTAGTATACTGAATACACCACACTTAGCATAAAGAGGCTAGTAGCACTCATGCGCAAGCTTGTTTTTGTAAGTGTTAATTTATCTATAAAAAATCTAGTGTAATTGTTTGTGATTGTGTAAATAAGTAAATAAATATTTATTATTATTATTTCTCGGGAGTTCAAATATCAGTCCAAATATCAGGTAAATGCAGGGTTCCTGCCTTGTAATGTGTTGGGTTTTCGTTTATGACCACGTTGATAATACGTAAATCCAAAATAAAGCACAATTTGTCAACTCAAGTAGCCAATTTAATTTTGAATGATAAATGAAGTTTGTACACAATTAAAATATGTGAGTCATGGTCTAACATGCTAGTGGGCATAATGTTAATGTACTTATAAGTAATATAACATTATTCTATATAGTAAATTCATTGTAATTATGTTATTATTTTTGACGTGATAGCGTCTTATAAATCGATGAACGCCGGCTGCACGCACAAAAAAGCATGACTCATTGTCACGTTCTGCCTGAGCCGAGCGTGTAAGAACCGGCCAACCACCATGCGAGAAAATCTTCTATAATATCAAACAGGTTGAGGTGGGCTTTTTAAAAGCAGCAATTTAAAAAATTTGATTTATTTGTCCAATTTCGTCATTTCAAATTAACAATTTATTGACATTGATTTGCTTTCAGTTTATTTCTATAACTAATGGATCGTGATTATATTTAAACAAATTATTAAAATTAAATTTGCAAAAACTGTAAAGAATGTTTTCTTATGACGTTATCACGTAAAATTATCGTCCGTAAACCGACTTTACAGGCAACAACACCCTTTTTATAATATGCAAACATTTCGATGAATAATTGCTTATTTAAATCACAAACTACAATGTTGTATTAAGGATTGATAAGGCGGGACTGGAGCGTGTCAGTGTTGTGGGGCGGAGGGGTGAAGGGGTGGAGGGGTGGAGGGGTGGAGGGGGAGGTTACGTTCGACCGGGCCGGTGTCCGTATCCCTGAACTTCCGCCCGGCCACTTCCCGCGGCGCGAAGAGGAGCGCCATTGTCGAGCGAGACACTTCCTGAGCTGTGGCAGGAAGTACCATCACGTGCACTTCGTGAAAGTTCAACCCCGCCAACTCTCCCGCCTCCTTCTGGTTCACCTTCTTTTTTTTTTTGCGCGGGAAAATGAACTTTTTTTTGAAGAAGCTGTACAGGTCACGTTTCTTTGACTTCATCTTTCACATCACGCTTTCTTTAAACTGCAAACAGCTCATCAGACGGTTGGGGTCGAAGAAAGTCTGTTTTTAGTAACGTATCTTTAAATAAGACTTTCCTCAAAAGTAGTAAAACTAACGGACATATCCTTCTGCCATCGTTGATCTGTCAACAGAGCTTGCACACAATTCCAAGTGGTTTTCAATGTTCGTAAACAATCATCATGTGATGCTTTGTTTGCAAGCGACAGTTGAAAATAGGTTTACCTCTTTATCATGGATATGCATTGCACTTATTCTGAAAAAATAAAAATAAAACTTAATATTAAAATCCTTTGTAATTAATAGTGTTAAAACTTCACATTATTCCAAAACATTTGCCAAAAAAAATTTTAACTGTAAAGTTTCTTTAGTTTGTACCGTTTCATATGCAATATTCTCCGCATTGAAAGTAACAATAAGATCATGCTGACGCAGTTAAAGGATGATAATGATGATAAGTATGAAGATGATAATGTTGTTTATGTTTATGTTGATAATGATGTTTATTTTTCAAATATAGAAAATTCTTTCCAAAATGTTTTACAACATAACATTTACTAAACAATTCAAACATATATTGTTCCTTGTTTTATCACTGATTATATCTTTTACAAAACACTTTACATATATTTTGGCACATTCTATACATTTAAAGATTTTTTTACGTGTTGAAATGTAAATTTATTTATATATGTTTTTTTTACTTAATTTCTTCTAAACATATTTTCTCCCTAACTAGGGCACCCATAATTGTTTTAAATTTCACGTGTATGTTTTCAATGTCATTCGAGAAGTACAATTTTTTTTTTTGTAAAAATTGGTCATTATTTATACTTTCTGTTTCGTTTTGGAAACATACGTCTTTTTTTTTTTTTTAGGTAATATGACAAATAAAATAAATTAGTTTCACTAACATTCTTAGGTTTTTATTGTGTGGATAGTTTCAAGTTTAATATTATGTAGGTACATACATTCTTAAACTTATAAATTTCTTCAAAATTTATTCATAGGTTGGTAGGGCCTTTTTTTTTTTATTTGTCAATATCACGGTCTAAGAAGGAGAGGTCTGGACACTCGCCAGATAAAAGTGACAACTTACTGTCTCCCTAGTTCGTTCGACGTCCGCTATTCAACTCTAGCGCTAGGTGTCTTGCGGTGGAAATATATCACTAGGCGTTATGATGAATTTGTCAATTCTCGTGAAAAACAAACAAGAGGTAAATAATATACGATACAACGATAGTTTAAAATCATCGCCGGAGGACGCACAGTAACGTGATAATCGGGCATAGGGCCACGTTTCCGCAACCTAATATGTTAATATCTATAAAACTTACAAAAATACACTCGTTTAAAAAGGCAATTTTATGCAAATTACTGGAAATATCGCAATGCCGTTTTGCAGAATGATCAGGAATCATGTAAGGAAGTAAAAAATTTTTTTACTTTTTTTATTTCCATGGTGTCCCTCTACTCCATAATTACAAACGTAGAGAGTTACGTCAGTATTTGATGCACTGCAATGCATTTTAATATAATTACACTATATTTTAACATTTAAAATTAAAGGCTGAATCAAATTACATAACTTGGCTGATTTACGTATTTGAATAACAATACCAAACCTGCATTTACAATATATTATTTGCTACAAAAATAAGTGCCATCGTCAATGTTTTGTGTCTCATGTCAAGGGTTGACGCTTCACATAGTAGGGACGTATTTTTTTTTAAATTTTTATTTACATTGCATTAAAATATCCAAATAAAAAATATATACGTTTTTATAAGTTGTCGAAAACAAACTAAACGCACATACACAGCAAGCAAAAATAATTGTGACGATCGCATGAATGCACAGGTATTGTAATGTAAATTACAAACGGCGATTACTCCTAAACGAGTTGGAATTCCGTATCTGCGCCTTTTTAAATAACAAAGGAAAGTTTAAAGCACTGAATAAAAGTATTTTGGGATTTTTATTATTTTTTTAAGGAAGAGACCGCACTCGATTTGCAAATTTTGTATTTTAATAAAAAAATGGTGTATTGTCAAACTACTTACAAACAGGTATTATCAGGGTTGTGCTGGTCATTAATAAAATTCGACATCATACATTCCATTTTTAAAAAAGTCGGGCCTATACAAAAATAAGTAATCTTTAGACTACATTCATACAAATAATAAAATTTAACCAGTGTTGTTAAAAGTACTCGGAAAAAGTAATTGGGCTCAATTACAATTACTGTGGTGACAATGTAACTAATTACAAGTAAAAATTACTTTACACAGAAGTAATCAGTAAAATTACAATTACTTTCCGCTACCATTTTAAAACTGACTTACGATTCAATTTTTTTTACACACTGTTACATTAATATACATACATATATGTTTTGTTAAAAAAATGATTACATGTAATGATTAAATTTATTATCTTTAATTAAATGAATAATATTTGAGGACAAACTTGCTTGAATAACATCAAAAGACTTCATACAAGTAGCTACCTGTAATAAAAGTAACGCTCTTTAAATTTTGGAATTGGCCTTACAAAACAATTACAATGGTGGAAATACAGTAGCTAATGCCAGTAAATGTTGTAAAAAAAATTGTTAATACATATAATTAATAAAATTCATTATCTAGTTTGCTTACCGTGATGTGTTTCCTTAAATTTGAAGCAGTGCTCCATGCTGATCTGAGTATTTTATTTCCCAAACATAACTTACACTTCACAGACATTATTCTCTTTGCTCTGCTTCCCAGATAATTCAAAATATTTATCAAGGTAACTAAACGGAAAAATTCTATCTCAATTATTAACGACTTCTTCAGCATTTGAATTTGTCGCAGTATCACTTTGGTTACCTAAACCATCCATGATAGCGATGCGTTTGCGAGTAGTGGACACAACACAAGTAAACAAAGTGAAGACAAGAAGTCAAATATATCTAGAACCTGACAAGCCACTTCTGTGCTATGTCATTTTTTATCATAGATGTTGTGCATACGGTCGTAGCACTACAAGCGTAAAATTATAAACTTATTAATACAAAAATGTATGTTCTTCTTATTCTTAATTGTATTAATTATACGTTCCGAGAGTAAAAGTAACGGCAAGTAAATATAAAGTATCGAATACCTTAAT
The DNA here is from genome assembly GCF_032445375.1 of Bacillus rossius redtenbacheri. NCBI lineage: Eukaryota > Metazoa > Arthropoda > Insecta > Phasmatodea > Bacillidae > Bacillus > Bacillus rossius. The sequence goes on from NC_086336.1 coordinate 19,988,821, forward strand.
GTACTTATCGATTACAATTAATGTTATGTATTCCGATTACAAGTACAAATTACATTTTTTAAATGTAACTCGTTACAAGTATAAATTACTTGAAAAGTAATCGTTACAAGTAATCCGATTACTTGTAATTCGTTACTTAACAACACTGAATTTAACTTACTATTCCAATGACGTTTCCGAAATGATCTTTGTGTTACTTTTTTTGTGAGAATGTTATCTTCCACAAAATGTTTTTCGCATACATAATGGGATCTTTTAAGTACAAACTTGTCTCGTGGAATTTCTTTCTGCCACAATTGCCTAACATTGTCATCATTGGGAACTCGAATATTGCAACTTTCTCGTCCGACTTTGTCTGATAATTTGTTTTGCACCCACGTGCAACACAATGGTTAGGCATTTTCACAATTAAAATAATATACGTTTATTCTCTTTACTAACAATCAATGCTCCTTGCTCACAATGAAGTTCCCGGCTTCCCGCCAATGCCAATGTGGAAACTATACTTCGTAACCTAATTTCCCTAATTTATGAAATAATTCCCAAAATTATAAAACATAAACACATCCAATTTAATACTGTATCGATATCTGGAGATTAATGCATTTTTAACATTTAAATGAAAATTTAAATGATTATTATGTTAAGTTGTTCATAACAACAAAGCTTAAAATACCACCGCAGAACAACCAGCGCTACAGGTCAGATGGTGGAGCAGAGCGGAACTACGGAGACATTAGGTGTGCCACTTTTGCATGCTGGCCTGGTTGGGGAGTGTCCAGACCTCCCCTTCTTAGACCGTGGTCAATATTGTTATTTTTTTACAGTACCTTATTATTTGCAAGGAGTTTTGTTTAGTGTTTATAATGTATCTGCTGAGCGTCAAGCGTCTTTTAGGGCTGCCGAGAACGAAGACCAGAAATATTTGTCAATTATGTAATATATTGTTGAAAAATTTGAATTTTACTATTTCAGGTAGGTTTATTTTTTTATTAATTAGAGTAGTTACGTGTAATTGCCTTCTTCCTTTATTTCATATTAAACATTATGTTTGGTAGAGTGTGAGATAATTTTATTTATGTATGTTTTAATTTCATTTAATTTCTTATATATATATATATTCTTACCTACCTAATTCTATTAAATTTCAGGTGGATGTTAACATTATTATACGAGTAGTACAATTTTTTTTTCGTCAAATTGGTCGTTATTTATACTTTTTGTTTCGTTTTGGACTTTTTTTTTTTTTTTACTTAATTCTAAGATTTGTGGTGTGTACAGGGAGTGAAATCTCTATTAATTTCTAGACTCCTTTGGATAAGCAGAATATGGCCACCACAGTTTTACATATAAACAAATCCTACAAATGTTTTAAACATTATGACTTAAATATAAAATAGTTTCACATACATCCTTAGTTCATTTTGATGTGTATATTTTGAAGTTTAATATTATGTATGAACGTAATTTCTTAAACATAGAGTGATTTATTAATTTATTTGGAAAATTTGTCATAGGTAGGTAATAAGTTTTCTATTTGTCAATATTGTTATTGTTATTATTATTGATATTCCTTTATATCTCTTTCAATTTAGAGTGTTTCCAAACCATTCGGGGTCCTCAAAATCACCCCCCCCCCCCCCCTCAGAGGTTAAAGCCCCGAAATTTCGAAAGTTTAAAAATTTTAAAAATCTTTCTCTTTCGATTTTAAGTGTTTTCGAGCCATTCAGGGTCCTCGAAACCCCGCCCCCCTCTGGGGCCAAAGCCCCAAAATTTCGACAATTTCAGGAATTTCAAATATCTATTCTTTCGAGATGGAGTGTTCCGAAACATTCGAGGTCCTGAACCTCCAACCCCCCCCCCTTTTTTCCCCTCAAAAATGAAAGCCCCAAAATTTCGAAAAATTGGAGGAAATTGTATTAAAATTAAGTCATTACGCACTAAAGTGTGCGGGGCATGGTGGAACTCTGACCCAAAGTCGATTTCCCCTGGGAAGGGGGGGGGGGAGGGAAATGCAAAACCTCAAAATTTCTTAAATTTATGTATACTTTTTTACTTTTTGGAGTGTTTCCGAGCCATTCGGGGTCCTCAAACTACCCTCCCTCCACAAGGAGTCAAAGACACAATAATTGAAAAATTTCCCAAAATTTCGAAAATCTATTCTCTTTCGATTTGGAGTGTTTACGAGCCATTCGGGGTCCTCAACAACCCCCCCCTCAGGGGTCAAAGCCCCAAAATTTAGAAAATTTCAAAAATCATTCTCTTTCGTATTTTAGTGTTTCCCAGCCATTCAGGGTACTCAATCACCCCTCCCATCTGGAGACAAAGCCCCAAAATTTCGAAAATTTCAGGAATTTCAAATATCTATTCTTTCGAGATGGAGTGTTCCGAACCATTCCCCCCTTCCACAAAAATAAAAGCCCCAAAATTTCGAAAAATTGGAGGAAATTGTATTAAAATTAAGTCATCATGAACTAAAGTGTCCGGGTCATGGTGGAAAATTTACCCAAAGACGTCTTCTCCATGAAAATTAGGCGAGGGGGGGAGGGGGGGGGGGGAGAAAAAGACAAAGACCCAAAATTTCAAAAAATTTCAAAAGTTTTTAAAATATATACTTTTTTTCCTAGCCATTTGGGCTCCTCAAACTAACCTCCCCCCACAAGGAGTCAAAGCTCCAAAATTTCGAAGTTTCAAAAATTTAAATATCTATTCTCTTTAGATTTTGAGTGTTTCCGAGCCATTCAGGGTCCTCAACATACCCCCTCCTCTAGGGACAAAGCCCCAAAATTTCGAAAATTTCAGAAATTTCGAATATCTGTTCTCTTTTGATATATATATATATATATATATATATATATATATATATATATATACGTAGATAGAGATAAATATATATATTTAGAGGGATGGATAGATGATTTGTATTTGTGTAACTACTTCAAACTTATTACAAAAAAAATCTGAATGAGGCATTGCAATGCATGCCGAGCATTAGATAGATAATGGAATCTTTTCAATATTAGTAATCTCTTATTTTTCAGCTTTTTTTTATAGTGCTTTATAAAGTATAGATTACATACAGACCATCAGTTTTTAGATATATACTGGTAAATAACTATACACTGGCAGAATGACGTCTGTCGGGATCTGAAAGTGATATAAATTATTTTGCACACTTGACATTCAAATTAAGTAGACAAATCCTTACTACATCTGATTTCGAAAAAGGTCCTCCTCACCCTGTGTTCAGCCCGGGCAACGCCGGATACTGCAGCTAGTTAACTATAATGCACTTATCAAAATATTTTCAAGTAATTTCTGCCATTAAGGAGTTCATGACATAGCGGCTATACTTTGGAACAAATTCTTAAGTCAGGAACTTATTCGTGAATCAATAATGACAAAACGAAATTTTAAACTATTAGAAACGACATCGTTTAAATACCGACTTTGGACATAATTTTAGACAAGAAATATATATTTTTTAATACTGGCCAGCTAGTTAAATTTTATTGAATATATAATTCTTTAAAGTTTCTGCACACATACGTCATACTAAAATATAAACACAATTTTTTTTAAAACACATATTATAACACAAAGTTTTTTTTTTGGTTCTTAAACGACTAAATAATAGTAAGAAATATGTCTGAAAATATTTCCTACAAACAAACATTAACTTACTGAGCTGATTAAGCACTATTATATTATTATTTTATAATGTTATTAAAATATTAATAAAATCCATTGATGATCTTTGAAATTCCCCCTTTTTTATACCAAATGCGGTCACTTACGCTCTACCGGAGAATATAGGTGTATTGTAATAATTGTAAGGATAATTTTATTAGGTATTATAAAACTTGTAATTAGTTTTATTATGACTATTTTAGTTTACCATATATATTCAACGGTAGTTTCATAATCATGAGGTTTCATTTGCCACACCAGTACGTTTGTTATATGCCCTAATGTTTACTAAAAGGACTATATACAAGTTTGTGTTGCAACACGTGTGTCCGCATTTATGTGACACATTTCCGCTCATCCACTTCCGTTCCATTTTCACGAAATTACTCCAATAAAATGCCGTATACCGAAAAATAAGATGTTTACACATCAATAATGCGATGAAAAATATCCATTAGTGAGTTAAGTAACACATATAAATAACATATTAACAAAAACAGCGGAACAGCATTAATAAAACAGCATAATAAATATCTCTGGAATTATTTCCATATGTGGACACACATTTCTCTGTTATACCACAAGGCGCACTAGAAAATCTTCTAGGACGCACATTTTAAAAACCACTGCCTCTATGGGCATGTATTTTTCTCGAAAAGAGGCCTAGCAAAACTGTTATTAAAATACAGAAAATTCTTTTTTTTTTGGGCCGTGTTCAGGCACATGTGTACTGTGGGCACACTAATCATAGCAATTATATGCGCCAAGAAATTTATTGGAAAACACAATTTGCGTGTATTATGCTATGCATTATTTAATAAAAATTATACAGTAAATTTTATGTTAGAGTTTCGTATTATTAATGTATTTGCTTTTTACCGAGGTTAGATGTTACACATCTCTGACGAGAGTAGTATGTTCCGTTTCCTGCGTCTACTGTGTGTACTGTGTGTACGGTGTGTTCATTCCGTTTTCTGCGTATACAGTGTGTAATGTGTGTTCATTCCGTTTCCTGTGTGCACTGTGTGTTCATTCCGTTCTCTGAGTGTAGTGTGTGTTCATTCCGTTTCCTGCGTGTTCTATGTGTGTACATTCCGTTGCCTGCCAGTACTGTGTGTACTGTGTATTCATTGCGTGTATTGTGCGTATATTGCTTGTATTGCGCGTACATTGCATGAACATTGCGTGTTGGCGCTGTGGAGCTTTGAAGCTGCTGGAGCATTTGGAGCTGTAGGAGCTTTGGAGCTGTAGGAGCTTTGGAACTCTTGGAGCCTAGCATATATTGGTGGATAGAATTCATGAGACGAGAATGTATCACACGTAAAAACAAACGGTCCTTTAAAATATAACTTGTGGCTGGACTATGTATTTGGCAAACCGTATCCGTTCGATGACAAAGTGAAGAAGAGTGCTTTCAAGACATCGGCTGCTGTAATTTACAGTTCTGACGAAGTGAAGCAAGCTGTTAATTATTGTGTACAGAAAATCTGTCAAGAAGAGGAAGACTATGTTAGTAAAGGATCTGGCTGGACTCTGTCTTGTATCAACCGATTGGAGCTAAGAATTAGTCATTTTACGCCGATGCGGGAATAAATGTGTTATTAATGTAGAATATAAATTATGTAATAAAATTAATTTCGTTAAAGAACTGGCGGAGTTTAATTTCTTGAACAATATGGTGGTCGTAACGAAAAGAAGTGTAACAATGACATCATACTTTCCAAGATGGTGAGCATAACGAAACAAGCATAATATCTAGAATCCAAGATGGTGGCCGTAACGATATGTGTAACGTTTTTAAGTAATATTTCATTAAAAAAAATTTAATTAAATTTTTATATATTTTAGAATTTTTTCAATAAAAACGGATGATAAATAAAAAATTTCAAGATGGCGACCGTTACGGAAATTACAACGGCAACGACATAATCCAAGATGACGTCATCGGCTTAGAACGGCTAGCTCTTAGGAATTTTAAGCCGCTTTTATGAATTTGTGTTCTTTCTATTTGAAGTTTTTCAAATTCCGAATTTTTTTAATTTTTCATTTATAAATAAAAAAAAAATTTTTAGGAACTTTGAGCCGTTTTGAGTCATTTTTGAGGAATTTTGAGGAATTTTTGAGTCAAAAACGGCTGCCGTAACGTCAGAGAGGTCGGTCATTGACTCCATCCACAATCCACAGCCTAGAAGCCTGTGCCAGTTCCGTCATTTACATACTACTGACGAGTACTGAAAGACTCGCTCACATTTTTGTTGTTGTTGTGGAAAGTACCTGCAACTACTTATCTCCCGTACGATTAGTAGTAAACTCGCCTAATCTATATGCGATCCTGGTAGGCAGAAAAGTTGGCCTAACTGCAGGCGCTGGTATCATGGTTGACGAACGTTGCGACGGACGGTGCAATGGTTGAGACACAGGACTCACAAACTAGAAGGACCTGGATTCGAACTCCTTCCCGGCTATCTTTATTTCTGTTTTCCATGGTGTCCAGAGCAGCCAAGGTTACTGTTCTAATCCTTTCTAGCTAAAAAAACTGACTGGTGTTTGGAATAGACAAATATGTTATCTATTGTTATTCTGCCCAAACATTCCACATGTCAGATCATAATCTTAAGTAAAATGCCAATTAAAATATACAAATATAAAAATTTATAATTGTATAGTTGTAAAACGGTGGTATGCTCGTCAATCTGACATACTCAGGATTAACATTTGAATTTATTCATAAGCATTTGAGTACTCTAAGAAAATACATATATTATATAAAGATAAGTTAGGCTCTATTTCTAGTTCATACAAATATTAAAAATGTTTTATTTCATTTTCTTTAGTTAAGTTTTGGTTTTCAGTTGTTTTGTATCATAGACTGGAGTAAATTTTTGAAGTTCATTATTTAGTGCAAATTTTGATGGATAAATTGCCGTTACATCATCAAATATGTAGTAGATATTACAAACTGTACGGAATTTTTGGTGAGATTCATATACTGGTAAAGGAATATTTTTTTAGTTATACAATTGCTTGGAAAATCCAAAAAACTATATGGTACATATCATATGACATTTTTATAAACAAATATACGAGAAAACATTCATACATGTTAAAGTTTCCATACAATCATATTTATTAAAATTTTATATGACATGTTTAGAGATGTTAGTAATAAATTCCTGGTGTAGTAAAGACTATTTGTAAGTTTATTCATACACTTTTAAAATGAGTCATTTTTGAAGTGAAATTCCATTACAGTTGGTAGGATAAGTCAAGGCCATGATGCATGGATTTTATTGAAAGTGCAAGACTCAATTTTGGAGAGGGAAGAACGAATAAAGTATAAAATCAGGTAACTTTGAAGGTTTTCTGTCAACATGCTTGTTAAAACTGTGAACCTTCTGTGTGAACCTCAATTGTGCACTTTATTGTTTAGTTTCATCGTTCTTAGTTTTAGTGAAGGAACTAGGCTTTCCTGCGCTCGGGGAATAAATTGTATTTATCACCTTCCCCATTCCACCCCTTCTAACCTCTTCCTCAAACCAAACAACGATAAACGTATCATGTATAAATTTTTTGCATCCGTTCACGATATATGCATATATTTTTAAGTTAAATTTGATCAAACCATGTATGATTATTTACAATGGGTAAACTCAAAACATTAGTAAATATCATATAATTATTTTTTTTCTATTGGCCTTCTATTTCACACATTTTGTCTACAAAAATAATGTCGACGAATCTGCCCGTAGGGCAGGCTGCCACCTTTCCCATTTCCTTCACTATTGTAAATCTAATTAAGTAATATGGAAATGTGAACAATCAAACAAATGACGTTAATAAGCAGTTAAAATCATACGCTTTCTATGCTTAACCCTCATACTTACACTAGATGTATACTGTACTTTAACTGTATAAGTTATAGGTACTTGAAATCGGTTAATTTAGTAATAGAAAAAAGGTTTTGCATTAAATAATAATTTTTAATGCATATTTTTTAAATCTACATGTCTAAGTTAGGTTCGGGAAAAATAATGTCCGCAAGATGACGTATTTCTTGCTGGATGCGGATCCTGAGCCTCTTCTGAAAGCCCTGCGCGGCTTCCTCCAGCATTTCATTAGACACGGATTTATTTTCTTGACGAATGGAAATATTTAGGTACTTTTATTGTGCGAGGCGTTTTCCCGTACACTTTTAATTTCAAGTATTTATAACTTATTCCTGTACTTACAACGCATTTTCCTGGACTCACAATCATCCGTCTCATCTGTCCGTACGTCAATCACGAGACCAGCACAGGCAATCATATGGACCGGGATATTCCATCCATTCGTCCGTCAAATTCTTAACAATTTTTAACTTTCGACGGTCGGATGAAATAACCTCCAGAATGTTAGTACTACATTATTTCTCGGCAAACTTTACTATCTTAAAGGTTTTTTTTAAGTATATTTATTTGTTTAACTGCTTCCATTAAATGTTATTAACTTACGTTTGAATATTTTTTAACAACTGTAAACATTTTAATAAATATCAAAGAGAAAAAAATATCTGAATTTAATGATTTATCAAGTGCTCAACTTTCATGATCGTCAGTATGAGTTATCTATATAAGATCTGTATTTAAGATTTCTAGTGTGTTCGAAGCTTTTGAAATGGAAAATTACTTGATGGACGTGCGGATGATTGTGAGTCGCTCGGCTTGTTCATGGACGGACGGATTGGTGACGGATGATTGTGAGATTGTGATGTGGCAGTCTCCAGCTAGAGCGTCGGCGTCCAGGACAGGTGTTATAAGGCTCACTGTCGCGCAACACGGAGGACCGGGAAGGCGACGTTGCGCCACGGCGGCGCGTGCCAGAAGGATGCTCTGGCAATCGCCGCGTCCATCTGCTGCCGGCTCCTCTTGTTCCCGGAGCTCCGCCATTGTGGCGCGGCCACTTTCTTTCGCATTGTTCGCCTCGTTTCCGGCCTGCAGCTGTCAAAAGGGCAATTAATACCATCCCCCCCCCCCCCCCCCCGTGCCACCTCGTGGTTGTGCAAACAGCATTTCCTCCCTCGTACTGTCGACCACCTCCTCTGTATGGAATTACCGCGTGTTTCACACACAACATCCCCCCTGCGCGACAGATATTTTTATTCCCCCCCCCCCCCCCCCCCCTGGCCTTTGAGTAGGTATCACTTACGGTGTTGAAACGGTAAGCTCCGGGAACAGAAGGAAGTGGAACACGAACACAAGTAAAAAATAAAAAAGTATGAATGCACGTACGACGCAAGACGGTCATTGCAAGTGTGTCGCAGCACTTGCGTCCGCCTGGAGTCTAGACCCACTTTGGTCACGTGGTACAATTTAAATTGAAAGAAAAATCCAGATATGTAAACAAAACACAAAATTATAAATATAAAGAGTAACTTTCATACTCCAAAATAAAATTACACGATACTATTTTTTGATACGCAAATATAAATTTTTATACGGAATACCAAAGCAATTTTCAAAAAATTTAAATTTTTTTTGTCTACGATTTTAATTCATGAATTAGGAAATGTTATTTTCTAACATAATCTTTTCGGTACACTTTATGATCGAATTCCCAAACGACACTCCTGAGATTTTTAAATAATTTAAATAGTTGACTGAGTTGTTTCCTTGTGTTAATATAGCATTACTTACTTTTGTAAAACGGTCAACAAAACATTTTAGGGAATTCAGGAACATTTCTGTTATGTAGAAATGTGAAGAAAAAATTTATGAAGGTTAAACTAATAAAATTTTTTTAATTGTACACGGCATTTGCTAGGAGTAATTTCGTAAATGTAACTGAAGTCATTAAGAACGGTGCTGCCATCTGTGGAATTCTCATAAATCTCGGAAATTTGGTGGATACACGTGATTCACGAAGATCGGGAGATATACTAGGCGTATTGGTGTACCAAACTAAACTTTATAATTGTAAAACTATCCTTAAATACTTTATGTGATAATTTATATTCATAAAAATAAATAATGACAACTCAAAAAATATGCATTACAATTTTTACAACACTCAGTTATCACTGAAATGTATAGGTTGCGCAACAATCGTTATACTGCAGTGACACAAGAAAGTGTTAGCCTACATATATTCGACACCATTTTGAATAAAATAATTTCACGTTGAAATTTTTACTGTAAAATCCTAAATGTTGAATCAGTTCAATTAGGTTAAGGTTTGTTTGTAGGACTATTTAAAGACTACTTTCTGTCGTTTAATCAAAAACAAGTGAACACGCATATATTTTATGGTTAATTTTGTTTCAATTTATATATTGAACTTCAACAATAATCTGTAAAATTCTTAAAAATAGCAATGCGTTGGTAATGCTTTAAAGAACCAAGATAAGACTTATCTTTGAAATTATGTTTGTTCAACCATCATTTTCTTGACTAATAAAATAAAGGTATTTTTAAAGTTATTGTATTTTATTATGACTATTCAATTTTACATATTGTATTCCAGGATAGTTTCGCTATCTTGAAGTTTACTTTGGCTCACTAATACCCTTAGTGCATCCCTTGATGATCACGAAACAGGATCGGGTGCATGTTGCCACACGTGAGTCCATCATCTTGAAGACCTCGGCTCTTGACTATAGCAGTTTCTGCATGCGCACGCGAATTGGACTTTCAAACTGTCAAATTTCTGTTCTGTAATGCGCGCTTATTTCATTACATTTCTGGTGCGTACTTAAATGTCACCGCCAACGCGCCTAAAGACGCATAACCTCAGAACCGCAGGCAATGATAGTTTCGGTCTAGGGGGAAATGTCACATGTTCAGCCGTTGAGGCATTCACAGGCGACGCGTTCGGGACTCCTGTTGTTAGCTGGCTCTGACAGATCATTAGTACCGTCTTGTTAAACAAAATTATATATAGGTTTAATTGGGGGGAAATGTTTTACCGTTTTCTCCTAAAATGAATAATTTTCTTATATTTATCACGTATTCAATATTTTAAAGAATTTTATGATAAATTTCGTTTCCGAGTTTTATTATTCATAAGTTTTATTTGCAATGTGAGAACAAATATTTATGCTAGTAACCGAAATTATATGTTACGCATCATTGGTTGACATATTTTAAATTTTATTTTATATTTTTGCAAAATTTAACTCAAATAAGCCATATACTGGTAGAAACATAGCAAAGTTATCTGAATTAAACTTTAATAAGCTGTCTTTGAAACTGAGTACAACTATAATAATTTTAACCATGATTAGTCTTTAACAGTCTAAAACAAGTGCTGATAACTTTCTTTTCTTTAACAGAGATATACCATTTTTTAATGGCATTAAGTTAAAAAAATTATCATTTCTATAACTTTCACAACAAAAAATATGACCGGTAATAAAAATAATGACAATTGAAAATACTGTCTTACAAAATGAGATCCCTCTAACCTCAAACAAGTTTTCTATTAAATACAGAAAAAAAAATTTACCTTCTTTGTCTGCAAGGGCAGACAATATAGCTATAATAATACTTTATCGTTGTATTTCACTATCAGGCTTGTTTCAAAACAGCTTTAGGTTCCTTTCTTATGTGTAATTAGGCCGTTTATATTAAATATGCTTCACACGAACTGAGTTAAGAGAAAAAAAAAATAGTTACGAGCTGCCAAAGCTCACGACACTGACTTGATCAGGGAAATAACTTACTAACATAAACATTTCGTTAGTAAAAAGTTCTCGAATACGCACAGGACAGCGGATAAAATATTAGGCTACAGCGAAATTATAAGGTCTGTAAAGATTCCTTGTGAGATAAATGTTATGCTCGCCTTCAGTTGTCCGCGAACGTGTTTGTTTGAAATAAGAGCTCTGTAGACAAGGCTCATAAAACATCGAGGCTTCGTGTTAATATACTGCAGTGCAAAGGTTAAAAGTATGAGCTAATATGAGGGAAATTGTTTTTCTTAATGAAAATACATTGCAAATGACGTTCGGTTTATTATTTTTTTTGTTACAACTAATGAAGTGTAAAAACTAATGGAGGTCTCACAACTAAAAATAAATAAAACTTTAAAATTTTAATTTTTAATATTGCAAGTATGTAAAGTCTTTTGAAGAAATATTTTAGTTCGATCGTTAGCATTCAGTAAATAGCATAAGTCAGCACGTTTAAATATGTTATTTGGAAATTTGGCAATTTTTGAACAGATTCATGCCAACAATATGTTTCAAACAATTGCCGTTTATGCTTTTTTTATTTCTTAAAAAATTTGGCATCAACACTCAGTACATAAGTAGCAGTGGTGAACGAAAATAAAATACATTAAATATATGGTTTACTCTCACTGTTTACGCAGAAGCTTAGTGCTCGATCTCGTAAGCTATGTTGGTTTTTTGATGTGTAACATATTAACTCTCGTATAAGGCATTTGGTAGCCGGAATTTCGTGAATGCAAAGGAAGCAATAATTGGGGTTGGCGGAAGCTAAATTTCATAGTGACAAATATTCTTTATAGTAGTATCTTTTTAATTAATTTTAACCAGTTGGGCAGTATTTTAATAAAATTCCTTGTTGAAAATCAGGTCCAAGGCCAGGGTTAATTTTGTTTCCAAGGGTTCTTCGCTTTTATCGGGGCCGTCTCATTATATAGTTTAAAATTTCGGACAGCAAATGGAATGATTTGATAATCGACGTAGTTGCTTCGGCAGCGAATTATAGTGGCGGGCGCGGAAAATTCGTGTGATTCGCGTTCAGAATAATGTAGTTAAAAACACCATTTTCATATATTTTTCACGCTCAGCAATATTTTAAGGAATATTACTTTAAATTTCGTGTCCGGGTTCCTTTATAAATAGTGCATTTGCAGCAAGAGAACACGCATGATGACATTATTTGCTATCTAAATTTTTCACGATACCACTATAATCTTTTGGGTCGATATTATTCTTAATTGTTATTTAAGAGAACTATAAATTCGTAAAAGCATTCACAATTATGATTAATTTGCACGACAGTTAACATACCACAGATAAGGTCGAGTAAATTGCTGGTGATAAAATTTGCGACTATAAAACAAATGCAAAAGTGACATCGCGGCAAACTAACACAAATATCCCGTAAGATGATCTGTGAGACAGTGTTGGGACGACAGCGCCTGCTCAGCGCGTCCCAGCTCTGTGCTCGCAGAGTCCAGTCATGCTGGAGTGCTGGGATGGCAGCATTCAACTGGACACACAATGGTCCGTTCCATCCATCCGTCACTCGTCCGTCCGTCTAACCCATGACAAGCTTTAGCTTGATGTAAGCTATTGGACATACGCCATTGCTAAAACACATGTATGTCTGTAGAAGAAAACTACAAAAAACACAAAAGACAAATACACAAATTAAGCAAAAAATTGTTGTTGTCAACAGGATATAAACACCAAATAATATTCCAAAACAGGAATATGGTCAACAAACAAAGAAAACAAAGAAAATGGACTAAAAGAACGAAAAAACCCCTACAAATGATTACAGCACAAAAATATTGAACCCAAAAAAAATTCAGCACAACAGTTGAAACGAGACAAAAACACAGCAAAACGTAAAGACAAAACAAACACAATGGTTTTCCAAAAAACAGAAGAGAACGAAAAAAAAAGCACAAATGATGACAGCACAAAAATATTGAACCCAAAAAATATTCAGCACAACAGTTGGAACGAGACCAAAACACGACAAAACAAAAAGACGAAACAAACACAATAGTTTTCTAAAACAGAAACAAGCGATGTTTCGGGAACTGCTATCTGCTCCCGTCCTCAGGCAGAGACGCACATGGTACGAAACACAGGTGCGACTGAGTAGGGGCTGGAATAATGAGGGTATATGTGCTTTAGCAATGGCGTATGGCCAAAAGTTTACATCAAGTCATGCACTCCCATTCCACAAATCTTTCAAAGATAAAGACAAGCTTTAGGTTTTAACGGGCGGGCGGTTGAAATTATAACTTTGAAAATGTCTGAAATGCATGGTTATTATTTAAAAGCTTTGTATGAGAGACAAAAGTAATTTTTAATATATAAGTAAAAATTATATTTAAATAAATATTTTAGAGTTGGTTTGGTGATTTATAAGTGCTTAGCGTAAATGATGGCAAACTAAAAAAAATTTACAAGAAAAATTTTCGCAAAATTTTAAGCCTTAATAGCAATTTGCCAGCATCCATGTAGAAAAAAATAACGACGGATGTGCGGATGATTGTGAATCATTTCGGCATTTTGACGGACGGACGGATGGCGGACGTATGGAAACATCTGGACGCGACGGATAATTGTGAGTCCAACTTTAGCTCGACAAGATATTGATCACGGCCATCGATGACCTATTACTTTTAAGGCTTTTATCCTTGCCTCATTGAGAAAAATGGTTCCTGAGGATTTCCCTTATACGGGAAATAGTTCATAGAGAGAGAGAAATTTTCAGTTATTTTGAGGAATTTTGAGTCTTTTGGGATAAAAATATATAAATATTGAAGTTGTTAGGTTATCAAAATCCAAGATGGCTACATACTGGCCACTCACACACACCAGGCACCCCCGCCTAGAACTTATGCCCTAGGAGATAAATTTAAGTAGGAAACTAGTGAACACCGTAGCCTCGTCAAATTGTCTTCTTGCTACAGTTAAAAGTTCCTGATACGGAATTTTATAGTTCGGTGCATTCTATAATCCGGCACCAACTGAGACGCTTGCACCCAGATTTTTTTCGGGTGAGATCCTTGGCCGCAAAGTGAAATTTCTTCGCTGATTGCGTTTTTAGTTCTCTCAAAGTTTGATATTATTATCGGTTTTTATTTCAGTACAGTGTCCCTGTTTTCACATTTCATATTTCATGGGTTAATTTCCGTAATTTTTTATAAAGGAGACCAAAACTCACACACTCACATGTGTATTTTTTCTATAGAACAGCTTATTAAAACGTTTTTTAAATATCACTGTACTGAATATAAATGTTATTTGACATTTCCGTTTAAATTAAATTGATGTTCGATAATCCGGTAAAATATGAATCCTGAATATCCGTGGTCCCGTGCGTATTCATCACCGTTCTTAACAGGAAACTTCAAGTGACCTGTGGATATAGTGTCCTTGGACCACTATAACTTGGTTTGCTAACGCTTTGAACAAAATTCGAGGTTATTGATAAAATAAATTTTTAATGAAACGTTGAAGAATTACTTAAATAGTATTTTAACCTGCACTGCTCTATTTTTTAAAACCTAAATGTTGAATAAGAATTTGTAAATTTATATTAATAGTACTGTTGAAATTATTAAAGCTATTTATTAATAAATTATTCTACAAATAATCTATTTATTTACTATGGAAATCCCTCTATACTTTTGTAACAATGTTTGCGGAGTAAATAATGATACTGTTTTTTTTCCGGCAAAATTTAATGGCAGTGTATTTAATGTAGGAAAAATCCATCTTTTTCGTAAATTAATCCCATTTAAAATATATAATTTGGTAATTGAACTCCTATTCATCAAATTGTTAAAATATCTTTTTTTTTTAATTTGATAGTGTAATAGGAATAACTTGTTTGTACACAATCAATTAGGCTAGGGATTACAATGAAGAAAAAAAACACACAGCTGTGTCCCTAAATTCTTATGATTATATTATTAAAAATAAAAAAAACGTGAAAATTAACTACTAAGCAATTGTGTTAATATGTATGGCGAAAATATTTAAATGCTTTAAAAAATAATCATTATTGTCTAGCTTCTTTGAAAATTTCTTCTTTTCTTCCCTTCCCATTACAAGACCACAAATCTCATCATATCTATGGTACATATGTCTTTATACTAGTATGATCAAAGATAGGAAATTAATTATTACTTATAATTATTTAATTTAAAAATGTATATGTGCTCCTATCTTATAGGTAAGTTACAGCAAAGATTGCATGCTTGTGTTTTTGAAAAAAAAGGAAGCTCTCTGAAGCATAACGAAGTACTCACCCAGAAGTTGTAGGAAATATTTTATTGTTTTCTGTTTCAATCACTTCTAGGACTTACGTCATTCTTAAAAGTTAATTGATAACGAAACAGCTCAGATAATATTATTTATTTCTAATGATGTACCCATCAATACAGTATTTGGAACTGGCATAAGGTAGATTAGAGTTTCTTCAAGCAACAAAATTTTATCTCGGTATGGTTTAATTGTGGACATTTAAATTAAAAAAAACTCATTTGTTAAAAATTAAAGTTTTGTTGCATTTTAAATTTCTATAAAAATGTTAAACATGTTTTTAATGATAAATATCCCATTTTGATGGAACTGTTCAGATTATACCAAAGACCTGTTTATGAAACTCTTAGTGCTATAATTATATTTAGTAAATAAACATTTTGAAAATACGTTTGGGGATAAAGGATCAGATTTCCAGAAACAGGAAAAAAGAACACATTTGTAGTAAATTATTTATTAAGACGAAACTAGTAGTCTAGAAGAATATAAAAAATACATACAAAGATAAAAAAACAATTATACAACAAGTATTGTTTAGTATTGCACATGACTCATTCACGAAGCAGAAACACATGAAGATGAAGATATGCAGTATGCTAATGAAACGACGATGAGATGATAGTTCTTGCTCTGTTTAATGAAACTGAAAACTTGCAGAGTTGAGTTTTCCTTCCATTGGAACCAGCAACGAGAGCGAAGAGCTAGATGCGGAGGGGCAGATGGAACTGGCGGGTGCTTGATGATTCTGGCGGGACGCGCGCGGGAGACTCACTGAGGGTGGGATTCAGTCCTGTTGGAGGCTCAGTACCCGCCGTGGCTGTAGCCGTACCCGCCGTACCCGTGCCCGCCGTACCCGTGCTCGTAGTGCGCCTTGACGGGCACGGCGTAGGGAACCTTGACGGGGACCGCCACGGGCTTCACCACGGGGTACGGCACCGGCTTCTCCACGGGAACTCCCACCGGGTAGGGCACGTGCTTCTCCACCGGGTAGGGCACGGGCCTCTCCACCGGCACGGCGTAGGGCTTGGGCACCGCCACAGGGTAGGGCCTGTCCACGAGGACCTTCACCGGGTAGGGCACGTGCTTCTCCACGGGGTAGGGCACGGGCCTCTCCACCGGGTACGGCACGTGCTTCTCCACGGTGACGGGGTAGGGCTTGGGCACGGCCACTGGATAGGGCCTGTCGACGGGTACCTTCACCGGGTAGGGCACGTGTTTCTCGACGGGGTAGGGCACGGGCCTCTCCACGGTGACGGGGTACGGCTTGGGAACGGCCACGGGGTAAGGACGGTCGACGGGCACCTTCACGTGCACGGGGTAGGGCCTGTCGACGGGCACTGCGTACGGTACCTTCACGTGGACCGGGTAAGGCTGGGGGACGTGAACCTTGACTTCCACGGGGTACGGCTGGGGCACGGCGACCTTCTTCTCGACGATGTAGGGGACGGGCTTGTCCACGTGCACCGGGTAGGGTTGAGGCACCGGGATCTTGACCTCCACTGGGTAGGGGATACGCTTCTCGACCGGCACGTGCACGGGGTAGGGGCGGTCGACTGGCACCTTGACCGGGTAGGGGACCGGCTTCTCTACAGGGTAGGGCACGGGCTTCTCAACGGGCACCGGGTACGGCCTGTCGACGGGCACCTTGACGTGCACCGGGTAGGGCCTGTCCACCGGGTAGGGCACCTTCTTCTCGACGGGCACCGCCACGGGGTAGGGGTGTGGCACGGCGATGGGCACCTTGTGCGTCAGGTGCACAGTTTTGATGGTCTCGTGGTGGCCGCCCAGCAGGCCGTAGCCGCCGTAGCCGCCGTAGCCGCCGCCGTAGCCGCCGTAGCCGCCGCCGCCGTAGCCGCCGCCGTAGTCGGAGAAGCCGCCGCCGTAGCCGGACAGCAGGCCGTGCCCGAAGCCGCCGATGCCCAAGTCCTCGAGCTGGTAACCGCCGCCGTAGCCGTAGCCCAGCCCGAAGATCCCCCGCTTCTCCGTCTTCTTGCCGTCGGCCGTCTTCTTGCCTTCTTCCTTCGGCTCCTCCTTGACCTTGGCGGCCTCCTCGGCCACCGCCAGCGCGGCGACCGCCAGGATCACCAAGCACCACTGCCAACACAACACCAACACTTCACCTTTCACACTCGCCTGGACGAGTCGCAACACTGCGTGGAGCTCTCGCTGCTCGTCGGAACAACAAAAACTATGTTTTATAGATATATTACACTCTTTTTCAAACACCACAGTGCGCCGTATAATGAAGCACTCTACATGTAAACGGAATAAAACTTTTCGTTGCCAAATTCTTAATATCACGACCATTAAAAACTACATGGAGTTTCTACAAACATAGTTATGAACATCAATCTGTAACACATGTTTACTGTTAAATTTGCAGTAATTTACAGACTTTTCGACGAAAATTTAACTCGGATAAATTAATTTAAAATAATTTAATTTCAAATAACCAAATGTTTGTTGAAACTACGTCGTATTTCGACGTTGTCGATATTGATAAATTTGAATGACAAAATAAAAGTGATCTTACTGTAAACCTAAAAAGGGTTTTAATATTATACTAATATACCAAGAATATTTTTTTTTGTTTTCATGCTAAAAATAAGTGAACTTAGTGTCCATAAATTTACAAATAAATCCGTAAATTTGCGAAGATCCGGGAATAACTTGTAACCATAGTTCTTCGTGAAATGGAAGATGAAAATTTCTAACATTGTGTTAGCACAATATTTTTTTTTTGCTCGTAATACTGGCTGATTATCTGAGATCAATAAAGTGGTGTTATTTCAACATCTTCGCCGGAGTTTTTGTGCAAGAACTAGGTGTGCGTCTGACTTGCCAGGAAGTGCGTGCACTTTCTGTGGGTCGAGTGCGGCAACGAGAGCACATCGCGCCATCGAGCATGACGCACGCGTGCCTGGTGTTTCCTGCGGTATCGTGTGCTGCCTGAAGGACCCTGGGGAACATATAGGCCCTACTGGTTGAACACTACTCAGGGACTCCCAGGGCCCCACGCCGGTGCTTTCAATTGTTGGTTATTTGTAGAGACCGGAAAATTCGCGAATTCATTTCGCGATAGCTAAAATACAAATAGTTATACCTCAGTGCTGCCTCTGCTATTGACTCACAACTCACCTGGATAACTCTAGGCCAATGAGAAACACCCAACCAAAGCTTTATCGAATCACAGGCTGCTACGTTGGGACGTCTCACAAGACAGCAGCCAACGAGTGGGTGACATTAGACCGAGTGTACGTAGAACTATGGAGTTCATCCTACAGGCCATTGAACCCGCGAATTTTTCCGGTCCCTAGTTATTTGTTTTCATCTATCTTATATGGACATTAATGGGAAAACAAAAATTACATTTTTACTATCTTGCTTAATGTGCCGGCCAATACCTGTTTCAATTAATGATTTTATATTAGAAAAAAAAAATTTTAAGATTTTATTGCCACGTATGTGACTATAGCGGAAATGTGATATCCTTCAGCATTTAGAAAACTCACTAGAGTATTGTTTATCACGGAAGAATATATAAACATTCTAAGATAAGTTACTAATACCAACGTCTAAAGTTTAAGTTCCATGTTTGGGTAAAAAAATGTTTGCAATAGTATATTTTTTTTTCAAATTTCTCTGTTGGCCTTGGCGCCTTGGACGCTCAAGTTTATCGGTACTGTCGGTTTTCATTCAATACTGTTTTTCCTCTTCTCTAGCAGATTACAGTTCTCATTTCAGGGATACGTCTCGGTAATGATTTGTTTGTAGAAGACCAATGCTCATTTAAATTTATTTATACACGGCTGCCTATTACATTTTGTTTTAAATACCACTGCACTGTATTTAATAAGGTTTTTGATATTCCCAGTAAAATTATACTGACTATTGATAGTCCGGAAAAAAAGCTTTTTCCGCCATGTACGTAGTCTAAAAACTGCTGGATTAACTTTGAAAAAACAAAGAATTATTTTGCATAATTATTTCATTTCAATTCCGTTAATATTATTACCATGGCGCGAACTAACAACAAATGCCATGTTTAAAGAGTGTACGATTACAACTTTTCAGAAACATTTAAACCAAAACGATTTGTTAAATTACGCTTAACTTTCATCAAAATTGTTAATGGTTGTAAAACCTCTTCCAAATCTCAAAAAAATATGGGCTGTGAATAAACTTTAATTGTGGAAGTTAACGTTGTAGCGATTAGACTATTAATGTATTATTTTATTCTTAACCCCAATTAAATTTTTGTAAAAAAAAGTAAGTTATTTTACTCATAGATGTTGGTTAAAAATAGTTCGTATTTTTTCCCGGTTTGTCTTATTGAATGAAGAGTAGTTTACTTTTTATAAATACCAGAATTAGGAATTAAAAAAGTGTTCCTCAAGTAAATAGTATGTATTCATGACGTCAGTTAAACTCCGCTTCTTAAAAGTGTTAGGCCCAATATAAGCCTAATAGCCACACGAGCATCGTTTCCTAAATTTCAGACAGTTAAGGCGTTACATGTAGTTAAATTTAGGAATCTGACCTATTCGTGGAACCTATAAAAGAGTCTTAAGACTTTAGAAATGTTGGCTAACGCTGGAGAAGCTGACTTTAATGTCAAGCTGTACTTTATTTCCTATCATTTAACGTGTTGTTCCATCGGCGCCAGAACGCGGCTCGGGAAACTGGTTCCACAAGTAGGTGAAGATGACAAGGCACTTAGCGGCGGAGACGACCGGGCCTTATGGGCGGCGGTGACACAACACAGGCAGGAGAAACCACCCCGTCTGACGCAACGGCGCGTATACGACAGATGCCGCAACATTGAGGCTCTTCCGACAACCAGCAGCTAGACCCGAGCAGATATCACTGTATCGAGACCAGATAATTTCGCGGGTTCATTTCTTGATAGGATGGAATCCAAACCCCTTCAACATCAAGCTGCATCAGTGATTGGACCACAGTTTACCTGAAGGAATATGATCCAATGAAAAAATAAACTCTTAACGAAATAAATATCGAATCACAAACATCCCAGTTAACAGGTGTCACAAATCATTGAGCAGTTGTAATTTGCCAAAGTGCAGAGAGAATTGTGTAATCTATCCTAGAGGTAATTGAAACAGCGAATTTTTCCAGTTTCTCTCTATGTATAAGAACTTCAGCGCGTTTACCCACCGTTTGCAATTGTTTTAAGCTTTTCGTTTTCAGTGAAGTAATTATTTAAGTTCAATTTCAGCAAACTATTATCGAGGAACTTTTTTTGTGTGCTATGTATGTCCTGTTTCCATTGATTTTATGGAAATATTTGTCGACAATTTTCGTTTTACTGTTGGCTTATTTTAAGCAGCGAGACCTTTAGGCGAAGAGCTTCTATCTGGGGAGAACAAAGATGTCGGTTTCGATTCCGGGCTGGATCGGGGATTTTTTTTTAAATTCCCCTTACCCGTATTCAGGACTGGTATTAGCTTTGCCCCTTCACATCCAAACTGAGGAAGGCAATATAATACCACCGAATAATTATCTCACCTGGTCTGCCCAAACCACACCATGGTCATTTTTTCGCCTGAAGTTGTTTGGTGTGCAAAATAATATCTGGCCTGATCACCCAATCATCACAATCATGTCAGGCAATCAAAACATCTAAAACTATAGAAAAATTCGATTTCCAATTAATTTTTAAAGAATCCTACGACACAATTAGGATTTTAGCTTGGTCTGCCACACTGAGTTGGGTGTTTTATTTACTATTATATAAATATTTATATATATATTAATATAAATATAAAAATATTAATATATATAAATGTTAATATATTGCAATAATTCTCTTCAGTTGGTTTATGGGCCACATCGCATATTTACGAAACTTATTTTCGTGGTGAAAAATGTCACAAGAATTAGACAAAACATTAAATGAAGTATACACTTAAACAGTAGTAACGACTATACACTCAAAAAGAAGTAACGACAATGAAATTTAGTAACCAAAATGTTTGAGACCGAGCAAATATCACTGTTTACGAATACTGCGAAACTCCTCATAACAAAGCTATTACAAACACTATCAACCACATGTTTATAATCACTTTTGACCAAAAAAAGTGTCGAATAGGTAATAAGACCATTGGTGAGTAGACCACTGTCAATTTTTAGTCAAGTTATTAGAAACAGACTTTATACATCCTCGCTTGATTGAATTTCTTCAGCACTGCACTCTAAAAGCGCTCAGCTAGAAAAAAACAACAGAGAGCTGTACTAAGAATGATTCAAGCAACCAATGGTTAGTTATTTGGAAATATAGCGTATCTGTTTTACGTCAAGTTACAACCCGATGAAAAATAACTGCAGGACAATTATTAGCTTATTTCACAAGTATAAAATTTGGCAGTCTATCACCAAATGAATTATCATTATTTATGGGTCCCTATGAATAGTACTCATAAACATGTATGGATTATATGGAATATTAGGTAAAATATAAAAATGGATAAATTTAAATTGCGGACCAATAAAAATTTTACTTCTGTCAAACTTTTGGATATCCTGACTGTCCCTTGAGGTCATGTTCTACAAACTCACCACTACTGCTAGCACACTGTCCCTAAATTCAATAAAAACTCCTCGCGTCAAGTGCATTTATATTTAAATTTGCTCTCATACTTGAAGTTTAGATCCTTTATAGAATAACATCGTGTGAATTTTTAAATTGTTCCTTAAACTATTACTTTTAGATTTTTCGTAATGTATCAGCCTTGAAAAATACGTACATACAGAACTACAAAATGAGAAATTAATATAATAATATGTTAATTACATAACAATCTTCGTATTTCAGTTACTAATAAGAGCCTGGGTGGACTAACGACTTAAGTAAGAATATGTGGTTTTGAGAGTTTAAAGTTTATGTTTTTGAAAACTAGAACAATAATTTATCAACGGCACACTTATATCCATATATAGTTTTCTGACGGGAAAAAAATATTTGGGAAGATAAATACAAATAATTGTTTCGGAATAAAATATATATAATGACTAAAAATTTTAATCAGCATAAGTTTTTTGTTCATCCTGTAGACATACTAAACTGCGTGATCATCCGGTGATTGCGGACTTCTCAAAGATCATACTTGCATTTACTCTGCATTCTGTCGTATGTTACTGCACTCTGATATCACTTCCAATGTTTAGTGCGCACGTCCGAATATTTGGCATTTTGTAAAATGGGCTATAAATGGTACGCAAATAAATAATCTCCGCGTAACTTAAAACGATATCACTAGGGACTGGAAAAATTCACGGGTTCAATGACCTAAAGGATAGAATCCACGATACTCTGAACATCTGGGCAAACGTCGCTTGTTCATTGGTTGCTATTTCATTTAAGTTTGTTTTACATAATGAAAAATGGATAAAGAGATATTAGTAATTGCGTAATTGTAAGTAGCATTCAATATAAATTTAACCTTCACCTATTTTAATGTATCTAATTAAAATTTAAAATATATAAATCATATTCTGGGGAAATAGTATTTACTAGAATAAACAGTATTTTAAAGGGATTATTAATCTCGTCTCATCGGACAATTTGTCTTCTATTCAGCTAGAACTTGAAGTACCAATTTCGTGCAGCATTAAATGTGCAATTAGTCCTAGGATGAAACATCGACGGAGATGAAACATCGACGGAGATGAAACAACGGGAAAACCCATTGTCAATGCCTACTCCGCTCCTCCCATATGGAAACCCCGCATCAAACCTTTATCCATTTTGACGTAGCAGCGAACTAATCACCCGGCCCATGAAGTCTCTTGCTTCAGCTACGGAGTACGAGCTTCGGCGGAAACTGGACCAATTAGCGGAGAAATGAGAACGTGGAAAAGGGGCCACTTTCTCTTCCACTTGTGTGGTTTTCCTCTTACGGGACGAGGAGCTCTAACTATCCGGCGCCGTAACCCGCTCGAGGAAAGAAAAGGCGGGAGTTCGATTCGCTGCGAGAGGGCATAACAGTTCCGTAAACTTATTTTCGACTGGCTCGGCTGTGATCAGCAAGTGAGCTGGATTGCGTCTTTTATTGGCCCAAGGGCCATGCTTCTAAAATCGTCATCCATTTTCATTTCCATGGCATTTACTCACTTGTACTAAAACATCAGCAATATTGATCTCAGGCTTTCGCGGATATTATATGAGATTTCTTGGCCGAGTAAAACTGTAATAGTTCACCAATTTTTTGGTTGACATTGTAGTTGCCATCATTGGTTTGCAATAAACTACAATAGCGAACTATACTCCAAAAGTCAAGAAACCTCAAATACATCAAACACCAGTTCTATATTTAAAATACACATCCAATTAAAGTGACATTGGCAAATAATACAAAATAATGGCTTGAAGAGTGATGGGCAGACAGTACATCTTTAAAAGCTTCCATTGGTATTATAACCCATGTCCCAAAATCTCATTTATTTATCACTCCTCCCCCATTCACATTGTTTTTGCATTGCCCTGAGCTAAGTGCGGCTTCGGGCCCCTACAGAAATTCCACCTAACATATGTAACTCCAACATACATTAATACACACTTAAATTCCTGTATTAATACCAAAATCAAACTATAATTTCTTTATTATTAAATGATAAATGATTAAATGATAAATCCGTCAACTGGGACCCTCCTCGGTTCGTTATCCGGATGTGACAGTCGAATTACGAGGCCAGCTACTGCTCTTACGACTAAACAGTTTGCGGCATAACCTACTGTGGTGTTGTCTGACTGAGCAACTGTTCCGAGCAAGTTAGATTGCAGGGATCGAGTTGGCGCAGTGCTAAGACACTTGGCTCGCGTTCCATGGGACCAGGCTTCTAATTCCTGTCATCTTGTATTCTGGTTTGGCATGGTTTCTCAAGATAACCTCTGTCAAATTCTGAGATCGTTCCGTAACACAGGCTACAGCCAGTTTATTTACTGACATCCTTGACCTTCGCCACAGCGAATTACCGTTTAAAATTACATCTCTGTCCATGTTTAGCACAACATTTAAGAAATTAGTTAGGTGTTTTTACCTACAGTCTTCTAAAAAGCCAGCTGAAATATAGTCTTAAAGACTCGGCCTCACTCCAAAAGTTGGCTGGTTCCTTTTCCAGGTCATTAATTAGTAGGGACCAAATATTTCGCGGTTTCCGTGACCTCTAGGATAAACTCAATCTTCCTATGCATACTCGAGCAAATGTCACTTTTTCATTGGCTGCTGACTTGTGAGACGTCTCAACTGGGTTTCTCATGAATCTATACTTCTTTGGATGAGCATCTCTCGTTGGCCCAGGGTCCTCCAGATAAACCATGAGCCAATAGCAGAAGGATCGCACAGGTATAAGTATTTGAATTTTAACCCATCACGAAATGAATCCACGAATTTTTCCTGTTTCTAGTCATTAGTTTCGATATAGGAATAGTTCTACAAAGGTTTCATAACATGCGTAATTTTTTGATGTTACAAATTACGTAGTCAAGTAATATGCTATATTCCATAGGCTATTCAGTCAAGTGTTCATTATTAATACCTACTGTTTGACTAATTACGTTATAGATATTCTTTACAGTTTCATAATCTTTGTTTCCATAGTTGGACAAAGCTTAAGAAATTTGCTTCTAAGTTCTATTTTTTTACAAAAAAAATATACAATAATACAAATAATCCAACATCGTGGTTGAAGCCATAACTTAAAAATCTCACACTTAGACGAAAGAGCTTCTGGTTGCAGTTTCTGCTATAAATATAAATAAAAACTTGTTGCTACTCGTAAAGAAATGTGTTTATTCAACTGAAATCCATTAATCGTTTCACCATGATACCACGTACCTCGTATCTGTAGCAACATGATCTCTAGGGTCCCTAAATACCCAGTTATAATCAGACCTACATTCGGAGTACTAACTATTCGACCGGCGTGTAGCCTATATATGTCATCTTGCTAGACACTAAGAGTCAAAGTAAAATGATTTTTGGGTAAAATATCGTGTTTGAAGTTATTATTTTAGAGCATATTTTTTGTGAGTTTTTTTTTTAAGTTTACAAGTAAATAGTTTGTTTTGAAGTGTCTTAAAATTAACACATATGGACGTCTATGTGTCACTTTTATACCTAGCTTTCCCATAGCACTGATCATTACGGACTTGTAGTTTTATCAGTCAACAAAATCGAGAGTTAAAAATACCGAATATATAAACATGATAGGTTAGATACATGTTCCGTGCATAAAATAACAATAGTATATTCTTAATACTGCAAATACTGTGGCATTTTCGTACATTACTTTAAAATATAACGACTTTATTGGAATATGAGAGCCTGTTTATCATCAAACTGCTAGTTTTATCATAATTTCCGTCACTCTAGACACTGACAGCCGTCATTCAGTCTTTCCTCATTCATTATGTATATACAAAGAATGATAATGTGACATATGTGTAGAGACCGGAAACATTCTCGTATTCAATTCGCGATATGCTAAAATTCAAACAATTTTACATATGTAATTCTTCTGCTATTGGCATATGGTTTATCTGGTAGATTCTGGAACAATCAGAGACTCTGGGCCAAAGAAGTGTCGAATCAAAGGCAACCCAGTCCATGCAACTCTCGAGTCAGCAGCCAATGAGCAGGGGATATTTGCTCACGCATGTTGAGGATTGTGGAGTCTGGCCTAGAGGTCACTGAAATCGCAAATTTTCCGGTCCCTACATATATGAATGTTGTTTAAAACTTAAAACTGAATTACATATAATCTTTCTTCATGAAAAATAAACATGAAATTATAATTTGTTACAGGTATGGTTGATTTTTAACAGTTATTATTTTATTTTAAATTTTTTTAAATAATGTAAAATATTGGAATTTAATCATAAAAATTTTAGGATGCCTCATAATAAGCAAACAAATAACTTAAATCCTGAAACATATATATATATATGAATTATTTAAATTTAGGAATAAAAATATATTTAAACGAAAAACCTACAAAACTAATTCTTATATATGGTGACTAATAAGGATAATTAAGGTAAACAAATTTCAAGAAAACTTCCTGTTAGAGAAATTAATTATCTACACATAATAAGTGGGAATGCTAATAGTTTCGCTGTGAAAATACTGGCGTCGTCATAGAAAGCGCGTGTTTTTTTTTTTAAGTTCATTTTTATCAGAATCAGTTCAATCGTTATCACCTCCCGTCAGTATGAAAGTAATAACTATTTGAAGAAAAAATTCCAGGAAAAAGTATAAGCAATATATTGACCAAGAATAATCTATCCGGGCGATGAAAAAAATTAATAAAGACAAGAGGATCAGATTGTTTATCAGAGGAAAAAGAGGCAATTTTTTTAGTTTCTAATTCCACCTAGCCTAAGAAAAGGATGAGTTAAAGCAGAGAGATAAAGGTTAACTGCAGTGCGAGAAGCGTAAACTGGTCATCTAGAGCGACGTCAGCAGAAGATGCGACAGCCGAAGAGCTCGCAGGGAGAGAAGCGAGAGGGCGCTGCGCCGCGGAAACTCACCGTTCCTCTCATGTCTGAAGGTGTGTCCAGGTGTCAGACACGACCAGTCCTAGGCGACTGAGTGAGGCGAACCAGGCGCCACTTGTAGTTTATATATTCGCCCCTACCTGGGCGGAACTCAACTTTCGCTGGCCGGCCGTCATCCCCTCCCCTCGTCCTTAGTGGCGGAGGCGCGGTCCGCCGGACAGAAACAACCAGGTGGACGGGGGGGGAGGGGGGGGGGGGGGTTCCGCGCGCTCCTGTCGGCAGAAGGACGAACGAGCGAGAGGAAAGCGGCGGGAGACTTTAATGAACGAGACGGCGGTGTCGCAGTTTCGCGGAGCCGGCGACCTTGACACGCGCGCGAGATGCTTCACCCGCCAAGTTGAGGTCGAGGTTTCCCAGAGAACTTTTGGGAATAAACATACTTGAGGGTGCATGTTCCGACCCAGGTCATTATTTTTTTTTTACGCTCCACACTTCCGACTTTTTTTAAGTGGCTGAACGTTTATAAAATGAAAAAAAAAAATTGGTTGTCTGTAAAGTCGGTTTACGGACGATAGTTTAACGTGACAACTTCATAACAAAACATTAATGAAATGTTTGCATACTTTTATGAATAAAATTGAATAATTTTTATTGAATATCACTATTTTGTATGTATACAAAGGAGTGAAATGAAATCTAGAATTTAATTGATGAATTTTTTTATTTGCACTCGTTAATTCAAATATGTCTATTACTTTAACGAAGAGATTATTTTAACTATAACTTTTATACTTTTTTGCTATTTAACTTCTTCCAATCTGTGTTATTCTGTTAAGGATAGGATGATGATAGGAAAATTAGGAAACGAATGGGAGTGTTTCAAGTTTAATGTGCCTCGAAAAAGTCAAATCGATGGTTGTTCCAATCGAGTGTAAGAGAGATAGATGCGGCGCAGGCGTACAATGAGCGTAACGGGACAGAGTGTTACGGGACAATGAGTCATCCTTTTTCGTGCGTGCAGCCGGCGTTCATCGATTTATTAGACGTTGTCACGTCAAAAAAATATATAAACTTCGCATACATTTTGCGTAATAAGCTGGCAATGCTGCATTTCAAAACTGTTTGTGTAGTATGGATAATGAGAATGAAATTGAATATAAAATTAGAAATTTTTAGGTTAAAAGTCAATTTCAGTGGTTACTATGTGATATGGTTTAATTTAATTCAGAAAAATAAACTTTACCTAGCCTTTTAAAATCCTCAGAATGTTAATAATTTTAAAGGGCTAAATAATGTTAAATAAAATTTTCTTTTAAAGAAATTTACACCATACAGTAGCCACTAGCATTACCTTTAGACTAATTTTTTAAATTTATTTTTTACATTTGGTTCTCCTTATCCATACTGCACAAATATGTATGTTAATGATCTGGAATGGATCATTCTCCATTAAGTACTATTTTCAATAAATTGACACCGAAACAACTTTTAGAGTCTCGATTAACGGAGCTTCGATTAACCACGATTTTAGAAATTACAGTAAATTTTCTGGACTTTTCAACGAAGAATGAAAGTAAAAAAAAAAATAGTTTTTCTTAATATTTGATAACTGTATCTTCGTAGATATATGTGTTCCGTCGTAAACAAGATAAACACGCACGTGGAGATAAAAAAAAGTTGTTTTTCGTATACTCAAGAAATTTCATAATGTTATCTTTATATAATAAGATTATTACTGTAAATTCATGTTCACGTAAAGTTACGAAGATAATCAATAATTTACGAAAGTCTCTGGATAATTTGTAATTAGCGTTATATGTAGGTACATTTAAGATGAGAAATTCAACAGTGCGAGATTCCGCATTATCCGAGTCGACCTGAAGTGTAATTATCGGCAAAAGATTTTTGAGACATTTGTTTTAGGACCTAGAGTGTTTTCTAACCACTGTAGAAAACCCAAAGGTGACATTAAGACCTAATCGTTGAACTAATCATGGAGTAACGTGGAAGAAAATCTAATAAAACATCACCCCGAATTCAAAGATAATTTTCCTATTCTATCCTTGTCATCCAAGATTTTACTTATCAGAAGTTGTCATGGTTCAAATTAACTCGATTAATCAAGACTCAGTTTACTTATTTGTCAAAATTAGTGTAACGCTTCATAAAGTAACGGTTTCTCAGGTTTGGCGTATTTATAGTTTTATAGTCGCAAAATAAGCCATGCTTGTATCCCAATATGTTTGTGAATGAATATTTTGAAGATGAAACTATCGGAGCAGATTTCCACGAGTTATCCAGCTGTTGGAAACCAGAAAAAAAACTTCTGTTGAGAGACCGTGAATCATGAATATTTACTTGACTTTTAACAAATATCAGAAAACAGCATAAAAATGGAGACAACATTCGCTACACACACTTACGTATTGGAATGCCTGTACAAAATGTTCCTAGATGAGAAATAACGGCATAAAAAACGCAATTATCTAAGCTGGCGGAAGGCATGCTGGTCAGCTGATTAGGGATACAGGTGTTGGCCATTTAAAGCAATAATATCGTGGCTACTATTGGCAGATCGTTTTTAATTCAACATTGAAAGCGCTAAAAACTTAATTTCTGAGCATAGTGCGAAAAACTATGGACAAATAAATTAATAGTTATCGTAATAGTAAATATAAGCATTACGTTACCTTACGCCTTAGCGCTAAAACTCGTGAAACATATCTGTGTCAAAGAGATTTAAAAAAAGGCACGTTCATCGTGACAAAGCACAGAAAAGTCATAGAGATTCTTGTAGTAAATTCTTGAGATTTCTTGAGCGAAATTCTGTTTAAGTCGAAGATACTCTGTGAGCAGTTTTTTTCGAAATAAAATTTTCTCATAAATTTAAGAAACAAAAATTGTTGACCCTCAGACTAAATTAGCTTTGTCTCTACTATAAATATGTTACTTAGATGTGGTACGGATACAGCTATGAATGTCGCTATTTTAACCTATCAGTGTGTACATTTATTCTTTGAACATATGTATTTTTATCGCTGAAGTTTACCACATGACTAGACATCAGAGCTCCCAGTAAAATTTATACAACTACACACACCTAAATTGTGGCCAAGCAGTAGTAACCTATAATTTAAAAAAGTAACCGTCTAATTTATAAATTGTGTTGAAGGAATGCAATGCAATAAACTTTACCCTCGTAGTGAAACTAATTGCGTAATGAGCTAGCGAATCTCGCATTACGGAAGCAGTACTTTCAGTAAACACAGGTTTCAGCGCAAGTAATTCATTCCTTGTGGTTTACTCGTCCCTTCCCAGATGGAGGTGCAATTACTTTTCATTGCGGCTGCCTTCTTACCTCCGCTTTGGTTACGATTCTTGTTGAGGATCATTCATGATAACAATAACGAGGCAGTTTTTTTCACGAAGAGGACTAGGCACATATGTTGGTTTGGAACAAACAGGAAGATTAATTATAAAAATACCTTACATCCCAATAACTTGAGTACTTATTCACCGATCAATAATCATGAATCATGTCCGAAGCTGAGTGCAAACCACTGAAAGCTGTATCGTCGCATGTGTGAACGCTTTAGGGGCCACTGTACGTATTCAATTAATTTTAATGTTTATTACATAAAACCAAAAACATATTTAATACATGGTGTAAAACACTTTAGTCAATGCAAGTAATAAAGTAAATTATCGCTTAGAAGCGATCGCAACAAATACCATGCGTAATTGAAATTTGAAAATAACGATTAGTCATCATGCCTACGCAAGTGATTAGTAGGCTTTCAGGTTTCATCCATCATATTCCAAATATTAAAAATATATTAATGTTTGCTTTAGATCCTCGTCTGACATTAGAAGGAAAAGTCACGCTTCATACATTGAACATCGAAATATTTATAGCCACTGAGATAAACAAAAATCTCAAATGCATCTCTTTCAAATAATCACAATAATAAGTTTGAATATGTGTGCATTTTCTGGATATAGGCTTAGGTTATTTAAGTCACATTAAATTTTTTTTCTAAACCCCTCAAGCATCCAAGCGTATAAATAAAACTCTCCGGTGCTAAAAAACCCAAATGAAAATACGTTTTATGTCAAGCAGTTTACCGCATGCACTAATATTCACCAGTCTCTCTAGTTATGTGAATGTTTCAGTTGCATTTGGATTATTATTTTTTGTTTAAACATGTTTGGCGCAGTTTTGCTAGTAAAATATGTCTGCTAGTTAATTATAAACATAACTTTTGGTAAAAAAAAAAGTATTATTTTTGGGCTGGTTTGTATTGAAGATGGTTATATTTAATAATCTAAAATTTATAAAAATATAAAATATAGGCTATTAAAAAATATAACGTATAAACAATAAAAACTTTTTTTAATATAGGTATTTCATCAATTTTCTAAGACCACTAAATACAATGGTGAGCAAATTTTATCGCTAAAGGTAGCGCTTAAATACCTTATAGAAAATTTGTCAATTTTCTGGACAGCATTAGTAAATTTTCGGGATATTTCGAAAAGGATCAATTTTTAGGAAGGTCAATTTTGTATACTGCTAGGTAAAACGGCCATATATAATCGTTTCCATGTTTAAATTCTCTTAGTTCAACCGCATATATCGAAAATAATCTTCAGGTGAACCAATTTATTTGTAATTTATCCAGTTATACTTGCGAAACAATGTTTAAAGGTTGCAAAGTTATCGGATCAGTACAAAAATCTAATAAAACATTTATGAACATAAAAATACGTACCAAAACAATTTACTCTTGAAAAATAAAACTTTCATAAGAGGCATCTATATAAATAATATAAATATCACCTTTTACTAATTTTTTTCTACTTACTTTCAGTAAGTTAAAAAAAAACACTGAAAGCTTCCTCTGTGAAATCATTCCAAACTAAGCTAAATATTTTTAAATCTGTCGTAAAACATGTGATTCGTCTACATTCATAAAAAAAACATGAAATATGTATCAGCGACTTTTTTCAAGATAAATATTATAAATAATACGGACAAAATGAGGCACTCACTATCTCTGCCTTAAATCAGCCTACACGTCAATCTTAATGCATTCTTGGGACAATGGTAGTCATGACAGCTAAGTCGTTTTGTCCATTAGGATTATGATTTTCGTACAGTCTCCGATAAAACTCGTATTAACATAAAGTTTCTTATATCAATAGTGGTACAACTACATTTTTTCCACATTTTATCCACAATTTCATGTTTTTATAACTCATTTTAAAGAAAGAAATGACAATCTCGAGCAACAAGCCATTGACTGCAATATTGCAGGTATCTCAACAACATAGTTTTCACTACCCAATTGAATTAAATATACTGTTTCTCAAAACGAACAAAATTTTGGGTATACCACTGTTGAAATATGGCCTTCAATTGATCAAAACAGATTTGGTTTCAGTACCGTAGGACCGGTTCGTAACTTTTATTCTCCATGTGTAATCAAAGGACGTGAAATATATTTTCACCTTTTAACTTGAGTACATTTTTGATAATCGGGCATACAGTTAATTTGTTGACTAATTTCTTCCTATTAAAACGAAATCAAAATAATTATCTTTTAAAGTATAAAAATCCGTATAAAACCTGTTTTGTCTACATAAAATCACTCTTCTTCCTTCCACCTGTCTGTTTACCCTGTTTACAAAGGAATACAGAATACGGAAGACAGATTCCGATGTAGTTCCTCACAAAGAAAAGTTTCATTTGAATATGGTGAAACAAATCATTACTCGATGCAACAAAATATTTAGTTCGCAATAACAATGTTTATGCATAGCATAACTGAATTCATACACTTAAAAAAATATGAAGTTGTCAAAACCATTTTGTGGGATCAATGGTCAACCAAATCTTTCCTACAAAAAAAAAATTGTTTGAATCCACTGTATTTATTTGGCCATATAAAAACAAATACTTCGTAGAGGAAGCAAACCTTTCTTTCAGTGGTACGAAGATTCCGTTGTCAGGAACTACGAAAAACGCTTTATTTGTAATACAGTTATGATTTAATTATGTAAGAAATGTTTTAGTATTTTTAAATTTTCTATCAAAAAATATTCATCCTAATATTTTTAAATTATTAATTGTGCCTAAATTGGCTTAATATTGAATTTTCTCGTTTTAAAAATACAAAATTCTTCCTTTATTTGATATGAATTCTTAGTTTAAGCGTCCATTTATTTAGTCATTTTTAATTATGCATAGCATTAATGTTTGATTTATAACAGTCACACGCAATCAATCTGAGCTATAATGTTATATATTTTCAGTTTTGGCGTGCATATTGGTGGCTTTTAAGTCATGTTCTTTTCACTACTTCTGAACTTCCGAGTAGTTTCCGAAAACGGTGAAAATCGATAATCATTCCACCTAAAATTTCTGGAAAGTAATCTGGTATACACTTTTTTTTTTTTTTAGCCCGACGTTTTCTCAAACACTTTGTACCGTCGCTTCATCCCATTAGACTTTTATCCTTCCCTACCCCTTCCTTCAAGAGAAACAGTGCCATCTGGCGTGAAGAACGAGCATATTAAATCGAGAAGCCTGTTTGGATGTTTCTCGCTCCGTCTCGCTCACACAGTGGGGCAGTGCTTGACTTTCCAGTTATTCCGGTTAAATAACTGTAGCCACACCCCCCCCCCCCCTCTTTTATTTCTCTGATGGAGCGCCTGACTGCTAATATCGATAATAAAATTGAATTGTGATTTCCGTACGAATTGGCTTTTAGATAAAATACGTTATGATCGATTTCTGTTTTCCAAATTATATTTTTAATTTAAAATGCCACGTATGTAAAAACCAACATTCATGAAATTTATTGGAGCCTATTGAAAATGACAATCGTTTTAAAATCATTATATACATAATTATTTACCGTGTCAGCAAATTACTTATATACCCAAAAAAATCTCAATTTTTCTTCTGATATTACCTACTGATTCTATACCTACTCTTTAAATACAAAAAATATGTTTGGAATTGCTCACCCAGAATTATTATTTTATTTTACTGAGAATTCTCAATCTGTTCCGAAGATAAGATCAAAATCATCTAAATTCTTTAATCTTTACATTTTTCATATTTAACCCGCGTTTGCTAGTAAATTAATCGTGAATTATTCTGTCGACATAAAGAAAGACAAGGGCATTGCTTGTTATACATAAAACGCAATAATTTCAGAAACTGAATCAATGAAATTGTCAAGAGGCCTGATAGGTAGAGAGAACGGAAAAATTCACGGATTCATTACACGGTAGACTAAAATTGAACACATTATAACTTTGCGAGCCATCTGCTTTTGGCTCACGGTTTACCTGGAGGACTCTGGGCCAATGATAGACTCTGGGCCAAAGAAACCCAGTTTAGACGTCTCTTAAGTTAGCATCCAATGAGCAGGGATATTTGCTCCAGTATGTAGAGGATTCTGGATTCTTTCCTAGAGGTCAATATAACCGCGAATTTTTCCGGTCTCTACTGATGGGTAATACAGGATGAGGACAACATTCAAACACCAAAAAACAGGCTCGTATAATATACCTCTTGGAGTACATGAGATAAACGTTGCCAGATATATTACTGGAGGAGAACAATGTGTCTGTTTCGTCAAGAACCTCCCTGTAACAAAAGGACAGGCAACAATGGAGACTGTTATCCAAGCCACTTCCTATCATCCTTACGTGCAAGTGGATTTCAGGGAAGCCTTGGTGTGCTCGTGAGAAAACGCACCCAATGGATACACGAGGAGTCTGCATTCGCCTTTAGTGTATACTTATCCGCACCTGTCACCTGTCTCCAGAAGTGACATCACGTGGGCAGTCCGAACTGCAAGTGAAGTGTGCAAGTAAGCGAGTGAACGAATCTGAGTAATTCTCGCGTACTTCCAGCTGAGCATTATTCAGGGGGGGGGGGGGGGGGGTTTGCAGAATAGGGCAGCTGCCTCCTTCAGAAGAAAAAAATATTTTAACAAAATATTTCTGAAAAAAAAAATTAAACAGGTTGATTGCAGGTATTTAAACACTTTGATAAATACTGATTTCGTAAAAGTGAAAATGTGTCATATGGAGGAGCTATAAGGCTCTCTTCCCTCATTTAACAGGTATAATTCTGGAAAATGCTTTCGCTTTAGTTTTCAGCTTGATACGTTCTGGCTTCCAGGTACATAATAAATCTTCACCATTTTCGACTGACCATTTTAGCAGTTATTGTATGACTCTTAAATTCGTTTTTACTTTATTGTTTACTTAGTAGGTTCCATATAAAATAAAAAATCATAGACACATTATTATTAGATTTATAAAGAAGTTTCAACTATTGCATGAAAAATTAACGAAACATATAAGTAGAATGTCACAAATTCATGCGTTTGGAAACTAGTGTAAATATTTCAGCTAAATATGTTAAAAAATTTAGATTAATTTATTGCGGGAAATAATTTTAATAGCATAATGGGTTATTTTATAAAATTTAAAGAGACAAAACATTATACAAGTGTGGACTTCTCTAGTATACTACACTACAGGAGCTAGTAAACTATGGGAGTCGCAAGTAAACTATGCGGAGTCGCAAGTAAACTATGCGGAGTCGCAAGTAAACTATGCGGAGTCGCAAGTTCTGTACTAGGTTAATGTATTTGGTATTGGCTTGTGTATCGTCCAATCCATGCTAAGATTGCTGCTATGCAATCAGTTTATTTACACATAATACTTTTTCAGCACGTACGGCGAAGGTACATATTTTTGCTGAAAAAGATTTTACTTAAAAACTTTTGAAAAATAATAAATAGTATTTTGTTTGTATTTATAATGATGGGAAAAAACAACAGTTTTTATCATGTAATGTAACAATAGAACCAAAATAATTTAAATGGATTACTCGACATACTAACCCGTTTAGAGGATAGTCGGCCCTGCTCTTTTTTTTCTGCGATACTAACTGGGTTCGTAACTTAGTAAAGAAAACATGGGTGCGTTTTAGCCATGCGCGTTAGATGTGAAACTTCACTAATAAAGAGATAGGAAATTTTTTAGTGTACACAAAAAATATTTGAATCACATTTACAAACGTACGAGCGTACAAGCGTACAGGCTAGGGTACAGTTATGGAAGTGTGTAAGAATGTGTGCAAGTATGTGATGTGAGTATGTAAGATTGCAAGTGTGCAAGTATACAATAGCGCAAGTATGGTAGTGCGCAAGTATGCAAACGTACTACCCAGGGCTCATTCCGCCATATGTGTTTTCAGCAAATAATTTGATAGCTAATAAAGAACTCAGTGAAGATCCACACTGGAGTATCACGATTGTAGCATACACAGTGATGGGAAAATCAGAAAATAGTCTTACTCTCTACACTATAAGTTTTTTTTGTAAATGGAACAGATGAATCTATGTAAAATTTACAGATATGTGTAAATTGGTAAATTTATAATAAAACAATTTTATCACTACAAAATAGTGTTCCCAGGAATACTGGGTTTGTATTCTTACGCAGGCAGTTTTGCTATTGTGTTTTCCCAGTACCCTTCAATAGTATAAAGTTATTTGTAAACCGTTAACTGAATAACTTTTCAGTATGAAATGCGCACATTAATAAACACAATAAAAAGTAAAATTATTGAGTATTAAATCATCTTTTACATTGTTTAAAAAATTATGCTTGAATGTAACATCAATTAAAATATAAATTGATGAGCCAATTTTCGTAAGAATTTTCAGTCTTATCTCGTAAAACGCACTTCATGTATGAAATTTTTTTTATCACAGCAATGTGATAAACAATGTTACAATATCTTTCTTGAAGTTTTACAAATAATTTCTTGGCAACTGTTTCCAAAGAAATCTTTTGTAAATTAACAGAATTTTTTTCTGTGTACTTTATTCGCTCTGAGCTTTACCCTTTAGGAACGCTTGTTGGTAGCGCTTTATGACGTCACTGCTTCGACTTACCCTACCGGCTCTTAAGAAACCTTCAGTTCAAAAAAGGAATTCTTAAAGGTTCGAATTTTTTCTTAAAGGGTCGTGAAAAATCTATGCTCTGATTCTTAACCAGCGAAGAATTATTGATGACTAGCTGCAATACCCGGCGTTGCCCAGCCTGAACACAGCTAATGCTCGGCCTGCATTGCAATGCCTCATTCAGTTTGGTTTTGTAATATGTTTGAAGTAGTTCCACATATAAATCATCTATCCATCTCTTTATATATATATACTTATCTCTTTCTACATCTATATACATCTATGTATCTCTCTATCTCTATTTATCTCTTTATATCTACATATATTCTTCCACTATCTCTATATCTTCTATATATAAGTCTCTATATAGCTCTATACATCTATAGGTATATCTCTTTATCTAACCCATTTCATTCTCTAATACTCGCTCTATCTCAACTTATCTCTCCGTCTCTATCTCACTCTATATATATCACTCTATCTCTGTCTCTCTTTTATATTTAAATAAATTGAGTCATGCGTGCGCACTTATACAACAAAAACAGACGAAGTGCCACTATATAAAATTAAATAAACACTTTTTTTGACATGATTCGTGCTACAACTATTGAAAAATAGTTATACCGTCTCAGTAACCTTCATGGGCATGCGCATAACAAATCACCAAAATTTCATCGCAATCGGATGAATGGTATAGGAACGCATACGGCACAAACAAACGAAAATTGAAGACATGACAAACGCATCAAACGATGGTTCGTTTAAAATTCAAGGCAACTCTATCTATTGACGAAGTTAAGAACAAAACTGTTATTAGCGACTTTATTTTGCTAGCCACTGCGAGCTCCACTAAGCGGACTGGTCTCACCAAGGAGAAAAATATTAATTTGCCAGACCTTAATATGCGTGTGATCGTGTGTCAGACATAGAGAAATGACACACACTCACTATTTGTATGTCTATGACCTATGATTTTTTTCTGTTATAAAATGAAATTATCACTTTTTCACTCCCTTAGGGATGGAATTTCATATTAATATGGGGTCTATGTGTTAATCCAGGTTATAAGCTAGCTGTAGGCCAAATTTCATTCAAATCCATTCAGTAGTTTTTACGTGAAAGAGTAACAAACATCCAACTATCCATACTTACAAACTTTCGCGTTTATAATATTAGTAGGATTACGTAAGTTACGACCGGAAATACCTATTTCTCCCCCCCCCCCCCCTGACCGGCGCGTTTTCTCCAAAACATCGCGTTCTTGGAACAGCCGATTAATTAAATTCCAGCTGTTAGTTGAAAAAAAAAATCTTCCGCCGACAACTGCGACACAGTTATTATTTGAAACGCAAGCTTTCTTCGTTATGAGAGGTTCTTGTTTGAACTCCGGTAATATTTGCGTGTAGCGTTTATAATATATTAATATACATTTTTATTTTATTTTAATAGTGTGTTATCCTACATTATCATACCGTTAATCAAGAAACAACTTAAACGTTATTTTCTTAAACATAAACAATATTCATTCACTTAATTATTATTATTGTTTTTCCTTGAATTTAGAATGAATTTACATGCTGATATAAAACTTTTGTTAGATAAAAATACATATATTTTTTTTTGGAATAACTGAATAATTTTCTTATCCGTATCGGGACAGCTAAATATGAGGGCTGTTTTTTTTCAATTATCGATGGGCTATAAATAAAGACAAATTGACATAACATAATAATTCTATCACTAAAATGACAGCAGGGACTTACTTATTTTTCTACATAATCGTCAAAATGAACGAGGCACTTGTCATATCGTAACAGAAGTTCTCGGTGTCTCTCTTTCAAAACATAACAGATCAGAGACTTATATAGCATATCATAATGCCTCTATAAAGATGTGGAAGGGTTTTGTTACCTTTTTCCTTGTGTGCTGCGGAGGAAGGCAAGGTGTTCGTTGGATGAACTGGGGTTTGAACTCAGTACTTCCCGCACCACTGAGATACACCCCCTATGTCTAAATAAAAATAATTACAAAGGTTAGCTGTATAATTAAATTATTGTCTTAGTGTCATATAAATACTTTTTTTTAAAGAAAAAAAATTATTTATAAGTTATAACACTTTCCTTTGTTTTAATTAAAATAATTTTACTGTGAAGTTCGTAGCTAACATGATGCTTGGTAAGTATATTAAAAAAAATATATTTTGGTACTGGGTTGAAAATAAATTAAGATTCCGTACCAAGGTAGCATAGCGCGGTCATACACGTAACTGATGTTTGTCGCAAAAGTCAATAGAACCAAGCAAACGAATTTTGGAGCTGAACAAAAAAAAATTTGCTGCCGCAAAAAAATGAAATTAACTTTCTTAGGTAGTTAACAAAACATTTGTTCGGTCCAATGAAGTAAAAATTTTCCATCCAAACAATGGTGAAAATATTTAACTGAACCCATTTGATGATTTGGCTACATCTATAAAATATTTGAACGTGCCATGATGTCAAAACCATCAAATATTTATTTGGATTAACAAATTAATGTTTGAACAATTTCTATAGTTTAAAAAACATATCAGTTTGTTTGGCTAGCAGCATGGTTATTCAAACAAAATAATTTTCAATCCAAACAAATACTTCCAAAATAATTTATCATGTTAATCGTGCGATAAATCATAAAATTACTAAAATTATGAGACGTATCATTTTAATGTAACGAAATGTAATACTATGATACTATAACCACTGAACGTACTTGTTATAATTGGCAGTGAGAATAATATAATATTTGACTTAATAATTTATTTCTGAAGCTCACTTAGCTTTAAAATTTAATTTTACCTTTTTCACATTTGTGTGTGGAGAGGGGGTTGTGTGAACTTTGAATATTTTTCACCTAAATGCTTCTGGGTACTTAATCTTTTGAGTGAAAATGTAACTATGTAGGGCTTTGAATATTTTCAGCTTAATGCTTTCTGTACTTAAACATTTATGTGGAGAGGGGGTTGTGTGGACTTTGAATATTTTTCAGCTGAATGCTTCTCTGTACTTAAAAATTTGTTAAAGTTACCAGTTACCAGGACTTTGAATATTTTTTGACTTCTTCTGTGTAACTTGTCAGTTACAGTACTTTAATATTTTAGTGATATTTTAGGTTATTTTCGGGGCAAGGTAGTACTAACTTATGTATTGGCCTGTTGAAGCTGTAGTTTGTAAGTTTGAAGTTATGTATGAAAACATTTTCATGTAATGGCTACCTAAATTGTTTTCATAAGTCTTCTGGTATAGTTCTCCGTAAGTCGGGCTTCATTCGCGTGCTCCGTGCATTGAGCACAGACTGCCGAGTGGTGTGATGACATCAACCAAGCAGAAATGGCGTTTTTGCCCTGCTACCTATACGGCAGCTAATTACTGCTACCGTTATGAACGTCAGTGTGCTGACAACCTTCAGCATGACCTCGAGCAGTGTCATCTGTGTGGAAAGATGGACACTAAGGTACTTTAGAATGATGATGGCGACATCGGATGAAATCAAGAGGGCGGTCTCCTGCAGACACAAATATGCGCAAACATTAACTTGTTTAGGAATGTAATTATACGCAGACATTAAAAATATCTGCTTCCATGCAGCTTTAAAACACGAGTACGCAAACA
The DNA here is from genome assembly GCF_032445375.1 of Bacillus rossius redtenbacheri. Classification (NCBI taxonomy): domain Eukaryota; kingdom Metazoa; phylum Arthropoda; class Insecta; order Phasmatodea; family Bacillidae; genus Bacillus; species Bacillus rossius. The sequence continues at coordinate 20,029,684 of NC_086336.1, forward strand.
TGAGAAGAGAATATAACTTGTGAGTTAGGATTCAGAAAAAAATTCTGGTCCGCTAAGATGGAGTAATAAATGTTTTTTTAAAATTATCATTACTTTAACTATCGCATCCACGATAGTATTGATAACATATATTCTAGTTAAAACCTATAAATGATAAGACTTTATGAAAAAATGGTGGTTACAACAACGAAATGACTGGATTTTGTGGATGTTATGGATTTTTGTGGATTTTGTGGTTTTTTGTGGATTTTTGTCTATAAGGGTCATAAAAATGTTGGTAGAGAATTGAAACTCGACCTTACATACACTAACGTACTTTAGAATCCTACACCCGATGATGACATCCATCAGATGAATTAAAGATGGCGGTCTCTACTAAATAAGATGGCTGCCTCCGACAGACAACGATGGTATATATATTTTTATTTTGATAATAAATTTATTTTAAAGATTGTGGTGTAACGAAAAATTGTAACAGGGATGAGTGGGGTGTTCGATGACGATGTCATTGTAACAGGGGAATGGGGTACTCGATGATGTAATCGTAATGTAGAGGAGTGGGGTGCTAGATAATTGTAAAATTAAATTATTGATTTTTTATAATTTAAATTTTTTTTTAAATTTAATCGGATAATAAATAAAGATTTACAAGATGGCGGACGAAATTCGAAATGTCGAAATGTTCTAGAAAACAAAATGGCCGCCGGGGTCAAAGGACAAGGTAAAATACAAGATGGCCGCCGGAAGTTACGTTATCCAAGATAACCGCCTCGAATCCCCGAATCCCCCTCCGCCCTCCGGTGCCCCCATATGAACTATATATACCTACTGACTCAGCATGTTAGTAAGGTTGCTTATTCGTTGAATAGCATTATATTTGTTTCAGTTTAATCTTTCTTTTATTGTGCAAATTAAAGTTTTATTCTATAATAGCTTTTGCCCGCGGCTTCGCTCGCGTTAAGAAGTATTATTATTAATTAGGTATAGTTTTTGCGGCTTTACTTTCGTTTAGCGTGTGTAAAAAATTAGGGCCTACAAAACTTCTTTGTACACAATATTCTTAACTAATCTGTCATTAGGCGCTAAAACTATCAAGCTATTGGGTGAACTTACTCGTGAGCAAGCAACATAAAACTGTCCATGAGAGAAGCAATGTTCTCTCAAGTCAATACCCGCAAATTTGAGAGTTTGCCCCTGAGACTTGTTTATTGTCATGGCAAAGCAGACTTTTAGGGGAAAGTGTATTCGTTTAAATTCGAACGGGATATCATTAGGTATTAATGGGATTCGTGGTACAAATACAGTTTCCCCTTTTATTTGATTTTTTCGTGTGTAATTACTAAACCTTGCCCTACGTTTGTTTTTCTTTTTTTTTTCTATTAATGTCACTGACTCAGATTGGGATAATAAACTTTTTATTAAATTTTCATCATAATTTATCGAAGATACCATAGATGAATGTTCACGCTCTAAAACAGGTTCCTCCTGACAACCCTTATCAACTTTAAGTTGCGAAGGTGTATCAATTCCAAAATCATGTTCTTCTACAGCTACCTCCATACGACGCCGAGTAATTTTCTGTGCTGCTATGGGAAGATAGGCATCAAAATGCCCACTGAAAAAATCTTGGCTGAGTCGTAATCGCCTTACCGGATAGTCGTTAGATCAAGATTCCGTATATATGAGACAGTTTCTATAAACTTCAAACTTAAATGGGAATATTAAACCTGCTGCTATTAACTCACAAAATCCGCCATAAGTAGCATTTTTCATCATATCAGCAAAATATTCGTCAGATGTTACGTAGTTATCACCATTCCTGTCGTGGGTCATAATTGAAAACTTGCTCCAGTCATTAATGACATATCTGACAATTTCTGAACGCACCTCCATCGCTCTATCTTGTGTTCCGTACATTAAATAAGAGAGAGCACGAAACAAACATGCATCGTCACCAACAATAGGGACGACAGTACATTCTTCACTTCTCCATTAACGTTCAGATTTTCTTTAGCCATTTTAAAAAAGTCTAACCGACAAAACCTATACTTAAACCAAACGAAAACAAAACAAATGCCAAATACAAAGCAGAGTCTATAACCAAAACTACTAAACCGAAACAAAACAAATGCAATCCAAAATCGTCAAATATAATCCGCTAGATATATTATCTATGCACTATGCACAAAAATGGTTAATTCAAAGTTCTCTCCAAAATAACTCAATGTAGATGGCGCTAGCATACAGAAATTCGTATATTTTAAACTGAAAAGTTACTAATCTTATATAGCCTGCATCTCAAAATCCTTTCTTAGGGGATGCCAACGTCATAGTAGCTTTATGCATGCAAAGTCTCAGCCCGATCGGTTTAAAATTGACAAAGTTTCATACAAACTTTCATCACCTATTTTATCCCCTTGGGGGTAGAATTAATCAATATCCTTTCTTAGCGGATGCCTACGTCATAACATCTACCTGCATGCCAAATTTCAGCCCGATCCGTCCAGTGGTTTGGGCTGTGCGTTGATAGATCACTATGTCAGTGAGTCAGCCACCTTTGAGTTATATATATTTAGATTGTATCACAAATTGTTTCTACTCAAGCGAAGAAAAAAACACAATTGTTTAATGATTTTAGAGTGTTTAAAATAACCATATAAAATTTTGCAAGTTTTTATGTACGATTGTTAACCGCACAAAGTTTTCTTGTGTACAACGTTACTCTCTGGTAAGTAGTAAAAGAAGATAAATAGTATTAACCAAAATGTTATATTGATTTCAATTTTTAAAAGACTTTTAAATGTAGAAATATATTTTGTTTGTCTGGGATAGGTATATTTTGTGTGCATTTACTGGCTCTAATTTACAGTAATTCCTATACTAAAATAAGTGATTGATAGACAATATTCCAATGCGAACGTTTTGTTTAGTTTTAAAATTTGCAACTCAATAATTATATGTAAAAATATTTACAAGGAATGTAAATAAATATTTTAAAAACTTGGTAAAAATACAATGCCAACAAAATTTCAACACATTAGAAAAATTTATTTTTCAAGACATGCGTGTATTTGGGAAACTCATTTTTGTACGCTTCGATGAAATGTAAATAATTAATATTTGTGTTTTATGTCATGCTTCTAATCGTGATAACACCGAACACAAAAAAGAACGTACAATAGTACGTTTCTTTCCTAACTAATGAGGAACAGGCTTGATGACGTACACAGAAAATATATAATAGACGCAATGAACAGAACATAAAAAAATGGAGATACTCAAAACTGGTAATTAATTAACTTTTTAAATATCACATCTCAAAAAAATCTCTGAACTCAGGAATTAAAGCATTCGAATTAAGTTTTTTTAAGAATTTGGAGTTTGTAGGTAAAAACATTTTTTGTTTTGCATGTCATTGTATTGTCCAGGACAAGGCGTCTGCACGTAATTACATTAGAATTCAAAGCCATGTATATATATATAATTTATTTGGGTGTGTGTTAATAATTTAAAAAAGTAATATTAAGACATATTAACACCACCACTTATATGAAAAAATGCTAATGTGGAAGTATAAAATAAAGTGTTTTAGTTCCAAACACCACACAACCGTGCTTAATCGATGTTTGGGCCCAGAAACCCTGTATTGTGCTTCAGGCTACAGCCTCTGCCTCGCGCGCAAAGCGTAAGAGGTTGACACAAGCCCATGCCCGTCTCCATTCCTCACAGCAGCAAGGAAGGAGTTGGCAACACTGCAGCCGACCTTCACATCCCAGCACGTCATCCTCCGCCCTAAACCAATGTTTCGATGGCAAAAAAAAATTGTTCCGTCTTTGTTTTCATAGATAATCAGCAACGCTAACTTTTTTTTTAAGAATTAAAATCGTTCAAAAGTGTAGTTTAGATGCTAAGGTGATTTAATGAATAGCCTGAAATTTATGCTACTTCGAATAATTATTGTACCATATTATATCGCCATCTTTAAGTAAAAAATAATTAAATATTTTAAAGCTATTGCACTAAAAGGCTCTTTAAAATCCAGATATATATTTTTTATGAAATCACTATTTCAAAGTTGTGTAAATCACGTGAGCATTTATTTTCCATGTAGCCTAAATACCGATACCGCGGGCGGACTGAATTCGTACGAACCCCGGCCTTAAGGCCACCGCCTACCCGGGCACACACACGGTGCGCAGAGCTTCAGGGAAAACAACGCGATTTAAAAACCACTCGAGATATCCGAGTGGGGTCTGTTTACGAAAAACATTTAAGAGTTCGCTGAGGGCCGAAAAGTACTTTTGATTACGGATTAAGTTTTTAAACCGTATTTTTAGAAGAGTTAAATGGCTAAAACGCATGTTTTCAAAGTAAGTTTTAGGCGTAAAACAACCAGTACAGATTCATGAAAGCACTTAAGGGACTTTCATTACACCTTTATATTAATTTCTCGGCCATATAACGTTACGGTCACCGCTCAAATTTCACAGTTATCCTGTGACGACGAGAAGACTACGCGCCATTTCAGAGCCTCGCGCTTAGAGGCTACACCGCGCTAGAAATACCAGCAAGTGTCACGCTTATCATAACGCCTCACTAACACATACACAAACCTGAAGAGGCGGGGCCCTTAAGGTAGCCGAGTATCTAAACATTTCGGGAACTCCTGCGTTAGGAGTTTTCAGGAGAATTTGTAATGCCCATTACTAAGTAATAAAGGGAAAGATCCGATGAATCTAAATTAGTTTCAAATACGTGCATCCCATTTTTATTAAGTAAGCGTACGCAACGAGGAACCAGGATGAAAAAATACACTTTACATTATAAACATTGGCTGGAGTCTGTGACCGAAAGTGATCATAAACTCTAGTGCTTTGCATATCCTGACTGGCGAATCGGTGAACTGAACTTATGGTCAGTGACTTTCCTGAAAGTCGAATTAGCTGTTTATCAGTGGAAACCGGATGATAGCCTGAGAAAGTGGACCACTTAAGTTAATCCTCGGGCTTTCACTTTTTTCAGCGACTAAGTCAGTTTCACTGATTTCAATTTTTAATTGATTTTACAGTAATATAAATTGGCAGAGGTTTAAATACTAGCACCTGCATCTTTTATTTCCAGAATGATGTATTGCTGGACTTTTGTTTTAAGAAATTTCAAAAGAATTTTCTCAAATTCATCATAGAAAACAGGCTCTTTATAAGGTCACTTTGACACATTTTGTTCAGGCTTATTGTCTTATAAGAGTTCTTATAAGAGCAGGGAAAACACGCCACAACAGGCAACAATATAAATTCCAAATTAAGACGTCGGGTCGGTATTCGAACCCGAGTAGTCCGTAACAAAAGTCCGGAATCTCACGACTACGCCTCAGCTCCAAAGACCGCTTAAGCATGCAGGAACACCACTAAAACGGATGGTGAAGGCGTGTTCTTGTAAAGTCAACACAACTGAATCAGCAACGGTCATTACTTGTTTGCATTTTATTCTATTTGTGAAATTCAGTGCACCCTTATTTGAAGGTGAGTACATAGTTTGTAACAACACGGTTGTTTTTAAAATTGTAGTTGTGAATGTGTTGTGTGTGATCAGCTTCTAGCTCATCATATCTTTTACCAAGTTCTTGGATTTTAGACCTTAATTACATTTGAAGCACACATAAAAACACAAAGAAAGATGAAAAGGTATATTTTCACAGGTGCAGATTCAGCATAGATAATTATTTTTTTTATTGTCTGGATGGAGTGCCTGCCATTTAAATGGGAAGTCCCAGAAAGTTTTAAAAGTAATTGATATTTGAAAACTATTTTAAAATATTTATGACGTCATGATAAGTGATTATCAAAACTGAAGTGAATATTTTTTATCTCTTTATTTCTTTATAGGTCAATGGGGCATGTGTCATTTTGCCTAAAGGCGTTTTGCCTAATTTTAGGCAAAACGCCGTTTAGGCAAAACGCCGTTAGGCAATTCGCCATTAGGCAAAACGCCGTTAGGCAAAACGCCGTTAGGCAAAACGCCATTAGGCAATTCGCCGTTAGGCAAAACGCCGTTAGGCAATTCGCCGTTGGGCAAAACGCTTTTCCCTCTTTTAGGCAAAACGCCATTAGGCAATTCGCCGTTAGGCAAAACGCCGTTAGGCAATTCGCCGTTAGGCAAAACGCCGTTAGGCATATCGCGGTTAGGCAAATCGCCGTTAGGCAAATCGCCGTTAGGCAAATCGCCGTTAGGCAAACCGCCGATAGGCAAACCGCCGACAGGCAAAACGCCGTTAGGCAATTCGCCGTTAGGCAAAACGCCGTTAGGCAAAACGCCGTTAGGCAAAACGCCGTTAGGCAAAACGCCGTCAGGAGAATCACCATTCTTGGCCAAATTTATCAAGCAATCAATTTGTCTCAAGGTTTATTATTTCAAATCTAGTTTTGATTAAATAAACCGTATTGCAAAATACAAACCAATTCGCTGTGGAATAATCAATGTTTCCATTCGCCCCAAATTAAATTAATTTTTTGTTACTAGATGGCACCAAGTTTCAATAGCAAGACTTAGTTCGTGCATACTCCGCAAGATGTCGCCACCGTCAGATAGAAACTGCTCAAAAGCAGTACTAGTTGCGGCGGAAATCGCACGGTGTCGCAAGGGTTGTTGAAATTACCGCCAATATTACGGCACTGACAACGCCGGAGATTATCTGAACCTTGTACACAAGTAAATAGGTACACTTAAATGTAATGAAGAAATGCAACAATAGCGTAGGTATATATAGTACGGTATAGTCGGCGTAGGTATGTTTTGAGCAGCCTGCTGTAAGTTTTATATCAATACACACTGAAACTTCACATATCCCAAGATTCTCGCAATCAGTACGCCAAAGAGTTTTAATCATCAGTAACATCCTTTACAAATGGAGGTTGCAATCTCCGTCCTTTTTTGATTTTCACACTGGTTACAATATGCAATTTTTCTATTTTATTTTGTTATCCAGGAAACAACACAGTCATAATATTTATCTATTTCCGTTAAGAATAACATTTGTATTTTTAATACCAGGCATTTTTTATGTGTATATACCTTGCGCAGTCATTTCCTGGCGTATTTCAATAAAATCTTTGTTACTGACTTTTATCAATAGGAAAAACATGTCTAATTTTGTCGATAGATGTTCCCAACAACCTCAACACTGAAAATCAATTTTTGTTTAATAAAAGTAAAATGTAATATTTATACTTTATTAATTCTCATGAATAATATTATCTAAAAATGTATCGGGAAACAGAGGTTGGTAAGTTGGTTGGGTATCACAGAATCGCTGAAATTTCAATTGGTATATTTGGTAAAAGTAAATCAATCATTTAAATGCATGTCTTTGTAAAAAAAACTATGACAAGGGCACTTGCACTTCGGTGAACCAATAGCCAATTAACCATTTAAATGATGGATATAATTCCATTTAAACATTCTTAATACTGGTGAAATCTTTGAAACGGTAGTCTACACAAACAATAAAAGTTTATTAGAAACATAATATTTTCAGGCGTTTAGGAAAATACGAAAGAAATACTTATTTATTGCGTTTGAATCATCAAAGTGTTTCGCAAATGTGTTTTAAAACGTGCACTAAATATACAGGCCTATACTATGCAATGGTTGCTGCAAAATATTTGTGTTAATCTTCATTTATTTCCTCATTCTGGTTAAAAAAAATTTTTCACTTATCTTTGACTTCAGTGTCTTTTACATTGACTAATTTCAGTTTTCCACATTGATGTATTGCCAGACTTTCTAAATATGGGCATGACGCGAGTACTTGCAATGTTTACTTCCTATCATAACACAGTGATTCAAGTATAGTGTAAGATATATTTGGTCGTTTTATTTATTGGATTCGAGGATTTCTAGTATGGTGTGCAAGTGTGTGTATGTGTGAGTGAGGGAGGGGGGAGAGAGAGATGGAATGTCTTTACTACAAGGTAATGCGCCCTTTGAGTTTATTGGCTGTCTTTTAGATAGCTACCCGACTATAAATTAATTACAGCCGTTGTTATTCAACAATTCAACACATTTGTAGGATAAATCGCAGAGGCAAGTTGCTGTGACGCGAAATAAAGTAAAACCAAAATCATTGCGCCCGGGCTGGGAATCATACCAGGGTCCAGTGTTTTACAACTGTACCACGTAATTTGGTTTTGTGGGAGGTGTATATCAGTGTTTATTGGAGATATTTATATTCGGTGTCAATTCAACGTATCAGAGTGGTGAGGAGAGCAAATGTAAAACAAATAACATATTATATGATATCTCAAGAAATATATTTTTAACATTGATTTATAATAAACACAATTACGCAATATATTCGTTTGATTTAATTCCACATTACAGCGGCAATAAGTTGAACGTTCTAGCGATAAAAAAAACTTTGTGGGATCATTTGAGGCAAGATCTGTAGTGGTGATCTTGTAGTTTGTTGTGTGGGCTACCACTGCTACCAGGATTCCCACTCTCGTGACGTGTCCTCCCGCCCATTCTTCTTTCTCTTGCGTCCCTCGCGACGTTGCCAAGTATATCAGACACGTAATATGTAGGTAGCCTATCTTGTACAGTAGGCCCATTCTAGCGCTCATCTGGCGTTAAACGTGTCCGTACCTACGGCGGACAATTTGCTAGTAACTTTGGCCACATCTTCAGGTACCCTGAGGCGCCTAGGAGACTTGTGGAATATATATTGTCTCAAAATATTGTAATGAATCCAGACGGGTAATTTATGTAATGGTTGTAAGTCCATGGCACCACAATAAAATAGTTTTAATGCTTACATAAAAACGCATTAAAAAAACTTTAGAAAAAATTAAATGGTGCTTTAAATGCTGTCAACTATCAGGCAAACGAACGGCGTTGCAACGTGTTTGAAAAATGCTTTTATTTTACGAAAGTATTAAATATGAGTGAAAATTTTTTAAGTTAGTACGAAATGAAGATACTTATCAGTCTAGGTCGAAGTGGTACTTTAAATGAGTCAGGCATCTCTTAAACGATATTTTCACACCCACAACTATATCTAAAAATTTACGAACCGCATTCATGGAAAACTTGGACAGAGGCGTGCAAAGGACTTTATTTAGGCTATACACTCGTGTCCAATACAATGATAAAGTCACCACTTCTTCACATTCAGGCGAGTCTGACGAAATATTTAATTTTGAATCTTCTTTTCATAATTATAAAAATTTCGACCTTGCTGGCCAACGGTTAGCGGATACCCAACATGACCAAACAATTTACAATTGACAATCAACAGTCTGCAAACCAATAATAATATGTTCACACTGTATTTAAAGTGTATTACACAGTCTTAAATTCATGTATTACCACTTTTTTAGAGGGCATGATAAATAATTTGACATTATAAAAAAATTGATGTAATAAGAGAAAAAATCTCAGAACTTTTGTTCAATGCAAATTTTGAAGCTATTTGGATATATTACAAAAACATTGTAAATTAATAATTTAAAGTCTTTACGCTTGAGTGTTAGACACAAAAAAAAAACAGAAAATATAATAGACGAGAAAAAATATCATCAGGTCATCGACCTATCGGTTAGTTGACTGCAGCTCTCAAAATATGTATTATCAGTGACATTTCCTTTAGTTCCACACTTCCACATATTCACAACATCTGCACTCATGTCTCATATAGTACATTTTTTTAAAGTTTGCTCAAATAAAACTTACATTGTTTCAAGATAACAACATCGCCAGCATTGTCTGCAGCACTTCAAATTTTGAACTATGACCAAATATTGACTGCGGGCTACCGAATGCGCAATATAAATCACCTATTACCGTACTTGGTTTATTAAACCATCACAGCAAGAGCTTCTATATGTTGTATCCATTATGTCTACTATAAATTGAAACATTAAATCTTCACATTGTTATATACAGCTAGCATAGAGAAAAACACAGCTAGGTCAATAATTTTTTATATGAATGCAAATTAAAATAAAATAGTTTCAGCCTACACATACGTCTTGTACAGCTTTGCTATGTCCGAACATAACAGTTGTAAATAGTTCGCTGTTCGGTTGAAACTGACACGTGTAAATAGTATATGTATTACACGTGAGATAAATTTTCATTTGCTGTGTAAAACTGCTAATCTTATTTACATGCAGTGAATAGCAGTATTACCCAAAAAGACTGCTTAGAAATTTAGTACACAAACACTCTTACCATTACATAAATTAATCAATAAAACAAACAACTACTGACCAACATTTAACTAGGCTAGGCAAAAGTAATTGAACACCGTGATAATTAGATGAAAATAAATAAAACAAAAATTAAATTATTTATCAGGTTTACTGGATTCTATAAGGTTTTAAGAGCATCACAATTAAATGAATAAAAAGCAATCAGGGTTCTTGTAACGTTTAATAAATTCTGTGGCAATGATTAAAATTTCATTAAATTGTGAATTATTTATAATGCAAAATGACATCAAATCTCATCCTCAGACACAAAGTGGGAAAACATGAAAAATATTGAAAACATTGTTTGTCAAAATTGGTTACTGAAATTAATACAATTATGGCAAAAGCAATCAAGGTTATTACAGTATTAATATGGAATGCAAATTAATAATGCGAAAAACTAATGGGAAAAACCAATCCAGTCCGAAGCCTATTGAAAAAAAAATAGTGTTAAAAAAACCTGGACGTGGCCAGTAGGATGGACATATATATTGCAAATGTTTTTAATCTCAGGGTAAATAGTAATATCCTCGGCTCACTCAAGTCAGTAGGGTTCAACTCCAATCCCTAGGACTACTGGGGCGGTCGCCTATCAAATGTTTTATGCCAAAATTACATACACGAAAACAGCCCAAATTATGTTCTAAAGATTTTTTTTTTAATTTTAAGTAGTTAGTAAGGGTTTTGGTCACGTGCGGGCAATATCTGAGACACTATGTACACGACGTCAATAGCCTCGGTACCGTGACACATGCACGATAGGGCCTACCTCTTAGCTGCGAAGCGTCACTGGGAATTAAACTGAGGAAATCTTACTGCGGCCGAAAACGTGCGAAAATAATATGCACAGACTGCAGCACCAATATAGGGTGACAGTGTGCAGTCGTCCCGTCACACGCACTCGCCCTAAATCACTATTTAAATGCCTGGTGCAGAGAGGCCTGCTCCAAGCCTACACCAGTCAATCCGACACAATGGCGTACCTTTTTCAACAATCTCTTCCAAACAGTTCAGCAAACGACGCTATTCAAGTTGAAAGGCCCCGCAGCTAATCAGCGCTCAGATAACACAGCTTGGTTGGGCTAAAATTCTTAAACTGTCCAGAAAAATGCAAATAAAAGCGAAAAACGTCGTTAGAGTTCACAAAAATTAAAATTTAGTAGGTTTAAGCTCCAAAATAATAGGTATTTAAAATTACCGTCAAAAAATGTAAATAAACAAACAACGGTTGCAATGGCAACGACGGCTGTGGAGTTAGCGGCGTAAGCATAGAATAATGAACTCTTTAATCGTGTTCAATTACAGCTGATAAGTTACATTACCAAATAAATTACGTGCAATATTTCTAAAATATACAATTATAGTTGGTTATTAGAATATATAACTATATATTAAGACCGATTTATATAGGTGTGCCTATTTAAATGCAAGGAATCGAGCTTCTTTTTTTAATGCCATTTCATTTATTATTATTTTTATGTGTTACAGCCCCGTCATAACAATGTCTGTATTCTCATTGCAAGATTTCTACGAGTTCCCGCTTGCACTGTAATACTGTTTTCGTAACTAATGCAGAGTATATTATAGTTTGTACATTTTCAGTAGACTCTACTTTCGCTTTAATTTTGAACACTTGGTGCATTATTTATTAAAATTTGATGTCATCTCGTTTTACAGAAGCTGGCAGTAGAAAAAAAAATTCTTCTTACTGGAATTTTTTTTTACTACATAGATGTAAGTCAATAAAAGTAAATGGAATACAAAAACTAATTGATGGTAATGTATTGCGTAACAATTAACTATTTAATTTGTTATGAAATGGTTTCTCTTACTCGGTTATACTTATAGTGGTTTCTCTTACTCGGTTATACTTATAGTTTGAAATAATTCCGTGGATAGTAATTGAATGTTAGTTATATTTGAGCAGTTATAAATAAATTAAGAACATTTTATAAATTCATTTTCTTTACGTCATGGCCTTTCTCGTAGCACGCAGCGCTAAGTATTAAGGTTAAATATTTGAGCTGTGCAGTTGCCCCACCTAGGCAATGCATTCAATGCTGCGACACGCACCACGCCTATACGAATTACTAGCAAACAAGATCTGTAACACTGTAGTGTTATTAGAAGCTATGAAACTCAAAGGATTAATCTACTAATTTAATGCGGTATATTTTGAATTTTATTTAAGAAAACTGAGTAACCAGGCTCTTAATATGTGCTTTACCGCTATTTTCGCCATTTTCTCTCTCTGTAAATGAATGCGATACGAAAAAAGTAGAACATGACAATGGTAGATAATGCATTTTTTCTTTCGTGGGAAAAAATCGTATACACACAGATTTTAGAGAATGCTAAGGAAGGTCCTTAACCCAAGAACCCTACCCGGTGTACTGGAGTACCCCGCACAATAATTTTTGCCTTGTATCTTCAAGCAAGTTGGCAGCACTGACTTGTCCTTCCACGTACCTTCCTACCTGGCCTCGAAGTTGTTATTGGTAGTTGTAGAGAAAGAGCAGCTCCATGCAGAGGTGCTGTGCCATAGTGTTGGGGTACACCAGCACCCCAGGGTAGTATTAGCGAGAGTATACATTTTGAGAGGTTTTGGTGAGTAAGTAATGATATGTCGTGGACTTTATGGATAACACATAACAGTAACACAAGTACATTTATTATAAGTAAATGTTATTTTTTTGTTGCAGGTATTGTTTATCCGGCTACAGTTGTCTAGACTCTGACTACAAAATGAACGGTTCTACAGCGACTGAAACAACTGCTTCAGGTTGTCGTAAAAGAAAATACATACGGCCCCTGACTGAAAGTGAAATAATGGAACTATTGATGAAATCTGACGACTCTAGTGCAAGTGACATATCTTCAGACAGTGAACCAGATGGAATAGTTGAAGATTGTAGACCAGAAGAAAGTAGTAGTGATGACGAGTGTTTTCAGGGAAATGGTTCTTCACATAGTGACCCGTGTGTTCTGGCAAGCAATTCTTCACCTACTGGACATGACTCAAATGTTGAATCTGAAGATCTTCTCTCGGTGATCGATGTGCCTGACAGACTTTTTGGAAAGAATAAGTATAAATGGTGTGGCAAAAAGCCAAATAATGTAAGGTGCCCAGCAAGGAATAAAGTGCTTCATCTTCCTGGGAATAAAGGTGCAGCAAGAAATATCACATCTGGAATAGAAGCATGGAATTTATTTTTCACAGAGGAAATACTAGCTGATATAGTAAAACACACAAATTCAGAAATTGGTGTGCAGCGATCAAAATATTCAAATGACCGATATCAGAACACCGATGATGCAGATGGAGATGTTACTGAAGCACATGTAAGACCATCATTTACTCGTAATACAAACGTTATAGAATTAAAAGCTCTTTTTGGATTATATTATCTGGCTGGTGTTTTGAAAATGAAGTCTCTAACTACTCGTGAGCTGTTTGATAAGCGTAGAGGTGTGATATATTTCCATAGTACCATGTCACAAGCAAGATTTGAATTTTTGACTAATACCTTACGCTTTGATGATCGCGAAAGTAGGAGTGAACGTCGAAAGAATGATAGACTTGCTGCGATAAGGGAGATTTTCGGTTATGTTGTTTCAACCCCTTGAATCAATGGTTCGTCTATTCAAAAATATCTTTAGACAAAAGTTTTAAGATAAAAATTATAAAAAAATACATAATTTGTACAAATTCGATGTTATGCCTACGAATAGAGTTATGATAATTTTTTGTCCACCAACCCTTGTTTTTTCAACCCCTTGCAGTTATAGTTGGTTATATCAAAAACGTTTTAAGACGAAAGATTTTAACATTACTCCTACGAGTTTTATTACGTTCAAACGGATGTAATATTTTCAATATTACGGTAGTTAGAACCATTTATCGGTTTTTTGAAAAACCTTCCACATTTCTACCCCTTTGGTCGGATATTGCCCATTAACGAACTCGACCGAGATTTTTCACAGTTAGATTTTATGTATCAGTTTGGAATTGATTTGAGAAAAATTACGACAGTTATCGTGCCCACAAGAAAGTTATATATATATATATATAAACTTTTGAGTTGACTGTGGTTTTGGGGTCTATGAACCATGAAACGAAAAACTATATAAAAAATTTCCGGAGGTCGCACCATGGTAACGGCTACAATAGGTAGCATTTATTTTAAATCTACCTAAAAGTGAGTGTGTATCATTTCTCTAAGTCTGCCATGGAGCGCGTGGCGGGTAGCGAACTGAATGCGCTAATAACAGTTTATCGTTTGATTCGTTTGTCACGTCTAACTTATGTTTCTTAGTTCTTCACATACTATTAATACAAAAGTTATTTTTACTAATGAATTTGAACTCACGCAGATGAAGTTAAGTTTTTTATTCGAGCGATGGTATGTCCTTTATTAATTTTGTATAGGGTAACAAGGTCTGAATCGGGTCAAAAAATGCAAAACACTCAATTAAGAACACCGAAATACAAAGTACTAATATATTATGCTATCAGAAGAAAGATTGGTTAATTTAATACAGATTACACTAATAAAACAAATTTTGCTTCAAATATTTTCCAAGCAACGAGGTCATATATCAAACCCTGCAATTGACCCTATTCGCCCAAGGTTAATGGCGAATAGGGTCACTAAATAGGGCGAATCGGGTCAGCAACAAACACTAGAAAATAAATACAAAAAATTGAAAAAAATTTATATAAAATAATATTTGTCTAATTTTCCTTAAACATATTACTTTGGTTTGTGTTGAACTTGAGTTTTGACATAAAATTCTCAACATGACCATATTCCAAAAACCTGCTCTAGTTACCATTTTAAAAATTAAGCTAATTTATATGGTTTTATCTTTAAAAGATTTGTGCAATGGGAGTGCATGACTTGATGTAAGTTTTTGGACATACGCCATTGCTAAGAACTTTTTCTGTTGAAGAAAAACTAATAAATAAAATAAATAAATAAAAATACTCAAAAAAAGACAAAAAACACACAAAACTAAGCAAACAATTGCTGTTTATACAAGGATATGAACACCACAAAATATTCCGAAACAGGAATATGGTCAGCAAACAAAGAAAAACAAAGAAAAATGTACTAAGAGAACGAAAAAATCCCCACAAATGATGACAACACAAAAATATTGAAACCCAAAATAATTCAGCACAACAGTTGAAGCGAGACAAAAAACATGACAAAACGAAAAGACAAACAAATACAATAGTTTTACCTAAACAGAAACAAGCGACGTTTCGGGAACTGCTATCTGCTCCCGTCCTCAGGCAGAGACGCACATGGTACGGAAACACAGGTGAGTCGCACCTGTGTTTCCGTACCATGTGCGTCTCTGCCTGAGGACGGGAGCAGATAGCAGTTCCCGAAACGTCGCTTGTTTCTGTTTAGGTAAAACTATTGTATTTGTTTGTCTTTTCGTTTTGTCATGTTTTTTGTCTCGCTTCAACTGTTGTGCTGAATTATTTTGGGTTTCAATATTTTTGTGTTGTCATCATTTGTGGGGATTTTTTCGTTCTCTTAGTACATTTTTCTTTGTTTTTCTTTGTTTGCTGACCATATTCCTGTTTCGGAATATTTTGTGGTGTTCATATCCTTGTTTAAACAGCAATTGTTTGCTTAGTTTTGTGTGTTTTTTGTCTTTTTTTGAGTATTTTTATTTATTTATTTTATTTATTAGTTTTTCTTCAACAGAAAAAGTTCTTAGCAATGGCGTATGTCCAAAAACTTACATCAAGTTAATTTATATGGTATTAACACTATTAACCTACAACACTAAAAAAAAAGACACAAAGAAACTGCATTGAAAATAAAAATTACATCATAAACAAATTTTTTCAAGTAAATATAAAATGTAATAAAAATGCAAATTGCTACATTGTTGCAATGTTACTATGAAGAAAAATAGCCTATTGCAGATAAACAACCTAATTTACAAATAAAAATACACTTGTAAATTAATATTGGTTATATTAAGAGTAACATGTTTATAAAAAGTTATAGTAAATAAATTCTTACTAGTTTAACTTTGTTAGTTTATGTAAAACATCTGCCACAAACAAATGACTTTTTCCCTTCTGCTCCGACACAAAGTTCGTGATACCATTCTTTGCCTTTTTGACACTGTATCCAGTCTCCTTTGGCGATGGATCGTGGATCTGAATACTTTAGGTTACAGAAACAGCATGCAGTATCGTTTTCTTCATCTGCGGATTTACAGCTGCTGGGATGATAGTCATCGTCACTACGCCTGCCAATTTTTCTCTTAGTGCAAGTGTTCTTCCATTGTTGTTTATTTTGGCCTGGTTCATTGTGTTCCACAGTCTCATTTCTGTTCTTACCTAACTTTCTAGACTTTGTTTCAACAATGAAGTCTGGGGAAGTAAGTAATTTAGCTGTTTGTTTTCTTGCTGTTCGTTTTCTTTTTTGCACTTGTTTCACTGGAGTAAGCAAGAGATCGTGAAAACTTGTTTTAGGTCTGCAAGGGCTAGGAAAGCAAACAGTACCAGGACTGTTTAAGGGTTCCAGGACTGCTCCAGAAGTACCTTGAACTAGACCCTCAGATCTAGGTACATGTGCAGGCACAGTTTCTGTTTGGGTTTTGTCAGCTATTTCTTCAGGCATTGAAACTTGCTCGCAGGCAGAAGATGGAAGATATTAATGGTTTTGAACTGCATCTTTATTTAAAGGATAAATCCCTGTAGACGCGAAACCACTCTCAGCATTTCTAGACGTGGCTGCCTGTGACCATGCAATCCTGAAGATTCCTCCAAAGTTAAATTTGGTTATTTTCCTTTCCCCGCCATGCTGCTGAACAAATTTGTTGCACGTTTCATTGTAAAATGTTTTTAAAGGTTTAAAAAAAGACCTGTCCAAAGGCTGGAGTCTGTGAGTCGTGTGACTGGGCAGACAAATGATGCTGATCAAATTTTTTTCACAGAACTCCAAAGCTTGGATGGATTTGTGAGAAGAATGACCATCTAGAACTAACAAACATCGACCAGCAACCCTAAATTTCTGAAAATGATGCAACCATTTCACAAAAGCCTCCTCATTAATCCAACCACTTTCAGTCATGATTACTTCCGTGCCATTTGGGAAACCATCTTTATATTCCTTATGATATCGCTTTACTTTAAAAATTACAAATGGGGGAATATAATTCCCCACTGCATTGGTACAAGCAACAACAGTAACGTTCTCGCCTCTTTCAACACATGTTTGGCTGACAACTGTTGGTGAACCCTTCTGTGCCAAAATTTTGCTGGCTGGTTTATTATTCAGGGGGAAACCAGATTCATCGCAATTATAAATTGCTGCCGGACTTGTCATTAGTTGTAATTTGTTAAGCTCATTTTCCAACAATTCAAAATATTCCTTAACTTCGACTTTGTTTAGGCCTTCACAGCGAGAGAAAGAAAGAGCTTCTGGTTTACGCAGGCTAATGTCAGGGTGCCTTTCTAGAAATCCCGTCATAAAGTCTGGTCCTGCCATTTCACATTTTTTTGAAAATTTGTTTGGTATGTTATTTGCTTGAGAAAAAGAAAACGCGACTTTTCTTACATCTTTTCTTGTAACACCGAAACCACATTTAGAGAGTCGAACAATTCTGTCTTTTAATGCTAATTCCTGTTCGTGTGTAAAAGTTGTTTGTCCTCCTTTTTTTCTTAACTGCACTTTTACACCACGAGCATAACGCCGCTGAAGACACGAAAATGGCACGCCAAATGTCTTAGCTGCTGCGCGTTTACTAAGGTACCTGTTATTTACGGCTTCCATTGCTTCTCTCATATTTTCCTCACTCCACGTTTGCGTCGTTTTCCGCTTGTACTTGCCCATCTGTTAAAGAAAAAAAATACCGCGTAAGTAAATCGCTCAATAAAAACCTTTTAAACAGATGACCCTTTTCGCCCTATGAACTCTGACCCGATTCACCCTAGTGACGCGAAAAATTCTAAATGTTAAGTTGGCTAAACTGACTGAAGCTAAAAACTAAACGGAAACATACAATTAATCGTTACTTTGTGTATTTGTTGCATGCATGACCCGCTGTGCTTAAATACTGATATTGGTTTTTCTTTTCTGTGAAATAAAACTCACGAAAATAAGAAAACAGTTAAAAAGAGACACTCGTGAATTCTTACCTTTACAAAACTGCAGAAAATGGAAGAGCGAACGCACGGTAACGTTGCATACTTATTCACAGCAGCGTTTTAGTTACGCTCTTCAATACTAGATAGCAGCAGCGACCTCTCTCCGTTTCGTTTACGAGAAATGACGCCGAGAACAAGAATGACCCGATTCGGCCCCTGACCCGATTCAAACCATGTTACCCTATTAGTTAAATTACTTTATTATTATTAAATTAAATTCATTAAATACAGCCCAAAAACTTGGATGATGCTAAGTTCACCTGGGTAGACGTAGATTTACTTCTTCTAACGCATATATAGTACAGACTTGAAACTTATATTGCGTAGTCATCAAATAAGATTCCACTTGGCGCAATCTGAATTTCGTGGAACGGCGAAAGACTACTATTATATAAATACGCTTGGTGAGTCAAAGACATTTGTAATTTTCTTGATGATATAAGGCAGGACATAATCAATCAGCTTACTGATGACGTAGTAACGAACGGACCATTAAAATATAACTTATGGCTCGACTGTATCTATAGTAAGCCTTATCCGTTCGAGGATAAAGAGAAGAAATGTGCCTTCAAGACATCTGCTGCAACTATTTACAGTTCTAATGAAGTGAAGCAAGCTGTTAAACACGGTATTGAAAAACTATGCCAAGAGGAAGAAGACTATGTCACTAAAGGATCTGGCTGGTCTCTGTCTAGAATAAACCATTTGGAGCTGAGAATTACACATTTCACCCCAATGCAGAACGAAATGTTTATTAGAATGTTAACTTTCGAAAGTGTTCTTGTAGTAGAGTAGAAATTATGTAATGAAAATTATTTATTTGAAAATTTAGGGTGTTTTATTTCTTGAACCTGTCATTATTTATTTAAATTAATTGATCAAGGATCGAAACTACGAGATCGAATAAATCAGTATATTAATTGCAGATTTTTTTTATAAATTTTAGAATTTTTCCCGAATTTCTAGCTCAATAATTAGAGAATTACAAAATGGCACCCAAATTTCATGATGGCGTCCAAGATGGAGACCTGACAATAAATTAATTCTGCACTCTAGCAGGTACTAAATAAACTTACAAGATGACGACCTCCAGCAGACGAAAACAAGATGACCGCCTCCAGCATCTGGAAACAAGATGGCGGATATGACATCATACCAACTTACGTAATATTTAATTTGGCATAAGTGGCGGGAGGTTAGTATGGTGGTGGCTTCCATGAAGGAAGGATCGTGATTTTTTTTTTATTTCAGTGAGCTTGTTTTGGTTAAACGCCCGATTATGTCAGAACACTATAGAGTTTCGGCCGAGTGGTATAAATATGTACCTGTTCGTTCGACTGATGTGTCATTGTTGTTGATGCAGTTAAGTGACCTCAGGCAAAGTGATGGCGAAGTGAATTGCGAGTGTACCTGCTCGAACGTTGTGAGCGCAAGTCGGAGCTTAGGGAGTCTGTATACGAAACAGTGGAAAGACGGTACTACCTGTGGACTGTAAGTTGCGGCGTGTTTTGTAAACACACACTTAATTTGCATATAGACTTCGTTGACATAAATCTTTGTGCTCGCCATCTGAGACTTTGTGAATACTAGCAAATACATTATTTTCCTTCCTCGTTTTATCTATAGAACAATAATTATGTAATTAATATTGTACATTTGTATAAGGTTGTAGTTTTAAAGGAAGGTATTGGAGTTAAATTTTAAGGTTGATAATTTAAAATGTGTATGTTTATCAAATAGTTGTACTGGTAATAATTATTAAATCAATACACATTTATTTAATTCTTTTATTACCTCTTGATTGAGACCTCAATCCTTCTTGAACAGCCAGTATAATACTGCTCTAATACTTTTCTCCGGTACAGTCGTGCTACCTCACGTCCATTGACATTTTCCTGTTCGTACGTAATTCAATTTCGGCCTGATCCTGGCTGGTATACCGGGCAATCGTCTCTCAGCACTGCACTGCACTACACGACACGACACACTTTCACAGCAGGGTAAGTCGGCAACACCAGTGAAGTGGACGCCATATTGTACCGATGTATGAGCGCACCACCGTCATGTACATCATCACTGCCGTCTTGGGGTTGGAGCTAAAACACTAGTACAGACAGAATATAGCTTATAACATTTTTTTCCCTGATTGGTCCCTTGAAAAAATTATAACATGTTGAGACATACATTCAAAGGCATCACTCTCTCCCACATCCTTACCCAAGACCCGCTCCCATACTGGGTGCGTCCCTCGGGTACGTAAATAATACAGTTGTACGGATAACGTTTTCTTTTACTAATGATCATCCTTTTTATCGTTGTAACATGTGATATTGACAACTCTCTCCCAATTATTGTGTCATAAAAATATTATTTGCGACGTAGCTATCTCTTGGGTTTTGAAAGTGTTTTTGAGACATTGATTTCGTTAGCTTTTTTAAGCAATGAGTATGAGAAAATATAGCATTTCATATCTACTGAGAAAATTTTTTTAAACTCCTTTCCACTCTTCTTAGCTATGAAATCCTACCGGCAGCTCAAAAAATTAGTGCCATGCTGAAGCAAGGTGATACAGGACATCAAGATCTATCCAACACACTCACGTATTTTGAGCGATTGGTGATTTTTTGGGAGTTATGGATTTTTTCAAAAATTTTGGCTAACACACAGTTTGGCGGGAATTTCATTAATGGTCTTATGAATAACCACGATAAACACTGGAATGTTTTTATCATACGAGCTCAATAACCAAATTTACTGCTATGATGTATTACGGTGCCGAAAATAAATTGAAAAAATATATATAATTTTAAACACCGTTTATTAATTATTATATTTGATGAAAGTTGATACCAACAATTTTATTGACCATTTTATTATCTAATTATACTGTGAAATAAAAATGCTACCCTTACTGTTTCACCCGAAAAATCAGGGGCTACTCGTTGTAATGAGTGTGATATTCCAGGTGCTGGGAGTAAATGAAAAGTGATAGAAATGCCTATGAAAACAAATCGAGCAAGGGTTTATTATTACATTAGACTTAAAAAATCTTTTTAAATAACGTAAAACATCTTTTAAACATCTATAATTACATTTAAAAAAAAACTGATTGATCTGAGCATCATACCTATAATTTTTTATCTGCCCGGACTACTAGAAGATTTCGCTTTGCAGACGTGCACAAAGATTATTGGCCTAAACTTCTAATCAAATAGCATTACAATTAAAAGCAAAAGTGAGCATACGTATTGTATTTATTTGGTAGGTACTTACTATCTCACACATTAGCACAAAACAGAGGGTTAACGAAATAAATAAATTTAGGAGATTATTTGATTTGGATGTTAAAAGCATTTTCAAATCATATTGGTCTCTTCCAAATTGGGTTTATACATATGTGCCTGCTGATACTTGAAAATTAAAATATGCACAACTTGTACAAATATGTTTGTATAAAAATAGAAATTAAATTTGTAAACCCCTTTGGAAGTTATTTATAAGTAATATAAAACTATTAAGATAATAATTGATACAAATTCAATAATTAAATTTTACTGTATTTAAAGTGTGATAGTAAGAAAAATTATTCACTGCAAGGACACTTGAATAAAATATGTAGAAACATATTTGCAGTGTCATAATATAATAATAAATTGCATGAAGACACCTGCCTTTTCACCACTAGCTGCTAGCTGCTAATGTTTTCGTATCGATTATTCAGAAATTCTGCCAAAATTCTCTTTACGTAACATAAAATAATCTATTTGGCAAATGCATTTGATATGAGATTTCCCACCGTAATGTTTGCCCTACATAACACATTAAATTAACAATCATTACGCATCAAACGAGTTAAACAATCGCTTTGACTTCAGAGATTAGGTAGCTTTACTGTTTTACGCAGCTTTTTTCAAGGAGGGGGCTTATTCTAAGTTTATAGTTTCGATGGAATTTGACGTTACCTATCGATTATCGTTCGTTCTCGATAAGTTCGTATTCTAAGTTTTTCTGTGACGTCATTCTCGATGTACAAAATCGTTACAAGCTATCGTTTCGTAATGAGAGGGTATGAAGCTATCGAAACAAATAAATACATCGTTACTGTCATAATCGGCGATGCGTGGAGGCGGTATTTGTTACATGTAGCTGTCGAATTATACGAAGGCGTAGATATTCTCAAAGAAAGGAAACTTCTTCGGGAAAAAACTAATCCCTTTGAAATGAAAGAAAATAATTTTTTGTGTTATATTTCGCTTGAGTCGTGATTTAGTGCGACAGTTGTGTGTGAACTTACAAGGACTATGATTTGTCTAAAAGAAAACAGATTTTACTAGCTTACTAATTACATAATAAATTATTGATTACATATTGTAATACGGTTTCAACTTCTATGGCCACACATTTTATTAAGTTTTATTATGCTTTTACCAAATTGTAATGTTCAAATAAATTGTTTTATAGTATGTTAGTTTTTTTTTTTCATGTGTGTGGGGGTTGGGAGCCCTAAATTACATTTTCATTTATCTGTATGAATCTTTTGTATGTTAAGTTAAGAAGATAAGGTTTGTACATTATAGCATATAGTGAGCAATTCGCACTATTTTATAATTTTATGTAGCTAAAGAACCTAACCAATTTCTCACAAAATTTTACCGTAATTTTAATGAAGCAAAGTTAATCCATTCTCCAGATTTTACCTTATTTTTGTGCACCAATATTAGCAAATTGTTAAAACTGAAAAATACCAGAAATATATTTAACAATTAGTAATTAGCACTTTTTTAAATAATTACAAAAATTTCATTAAGTAAGATAATACATTTCTGGAGATATTTGTGTCTCTTTTTCCCCCTAATGCACCTCTCTCATCTATAACTACCACAAAGTTCTTAAACGTAGTTGAACAACATAACCACACTTTGTACATCGGTGGCTCTGTTACCACTTTATTAGGCTATCACTAGACTTTCATTTCAATAAAATACCAACCACAACACATATAAATTGTACTGCAACATGTTATTTGTTTTGACAGATTAATTATTATTTATTACGATTTATTTATTTTGTTTGCTCTATGTCTAATGTTATTTATTTTCAGAAACGGTAATTTATTTTTATGTGTATCTATGAGAAAGTGACTCTATGGATTTTTCTGAACTATTTGAAATGTGTATTGTTGGGACCCCTCTAAGGACTAATTGAACTTTAAAACGGTAAACGGTAAAGTTAACGCTGTTATTTTATAATGTTAATTATTATTTTAATAATTTTTTATTTAAATTGTACGTGAAATTTTGTAATCCGCGCTATTGTTGCGTGCTGATTTCACGTTTTATTAAGGAAATTATGTAACTGATTTTGGTTTTCGGCCAATCACAGGCCGCCATTTGAAAGTTAAGTTTTACTGGCTTAATTTAAGAAGCTAGTAGGAAAGAGAGTTCTATAATGGCCAGCTAAGAGAGCTGTAACTTCGTGACGTCGGCGATAATAAATCCTACGAATTAGCTATTTAGCAGTAGGCATCCCGAATAGAGGACGGAAACTATGTATCTTTAGAGAGTCCAGATACTAAATTAGTATTTTCTAAAAAGATAAATAACTTAGGAGTGTAAAACGTGAGTAAACAAAAGTGCCAAAAATTTGCTTCCTCAACTTATGCACTCGTCACGTAACTCCCGTTTTTTTGTCACATCGCCGTCAGAAACATATGTAAACATTGATATTTGGAAGTAATTTGACATTACCTACGATTTTAATAATATTTTGATACCAATTTAACCGTTTTACACACTATTTCATCGACTCAGAGGTCCTATAGTTTGAGAGGCTCTGAGATCTACCGACGACATTTCGAACCTTACTAGCAGAGGTAAATTTAATTAAGATCCCTAAAAACATATATTAAAACTGTGGAATTCCGACGAACCCGAATAAAGACTTTTGTTAAAACTTAAATGTGCGCACCATAACTCCTGGTAATTGAAATTTATTTGTGATATATGATGCCAAGTACCAGTTAGGTTGTTTGAAGATAATTAGTAATTAAACAAATATAATTAATAACAGTAAACTTTGAATCCATTTTTCATTTGTAATAAATAATTATATATTTTATTTGAGAGTGTTGTGTTCTGTTATTGATAATTTCATTTACCCTAGTGTATATCTATGTATGTTTGCACCTCTATTTAATTAACACCTAACTGTGGCCTACTTAATATCAGCATTTACCATCGGAGAGCCACATAAGTAATATTGATTTTTTTTTTCTACACAGTTTAACACAGCCCAACGTGTTACATGTATGTTTATCTCCATAGAAGTGGGGCGTATAAATACACCAACATTTTAAGTGTGTGTGCGGGAAGCAGCCGCACATAAAGTATTGGCTACCCAAGTGGAGCCTAAGTATTTAGTTTCCCCACAAAATATATTTCAAAACTAAGCCTAACTAATTATTTAAATAGACATTTCATAAATACCTTTATCCACTTGTCTTTTTCTCAGGTCCCAAACCATTCGAATTCAGTAAACCACTAAGCTCGCCCCAGAGTTGGATTTTCTTGGCTGTGGTGAAAATAGGCGAACATTTATTTCGTAGCAGCTCTGGATGATATTCATAAACTCCATCATGATTTTTTGCTGTCTTTCAGAAATGCGTCCTTTACGTGAACTTACTTTATTTTTGGAATCCATTTCGCGTAAGTCGTGTAGCCGTGTAGTTTATAACACAAACAACATATAAACACCTCCGCGCCTGAATTGTCACCACATTTTCTAACTTAAATTCTTTATCGCGATAGTTTTTTAACTACTGTGTTTATTACTACAATTTATCTTTTAACTAGCAAAAATTACACTCAACATAAAATATATCACTTCCGACGTAAATATTACGTACTTTGTGAATCCCATATATAATTTTATTAAAATTACTTAAATAAAATATGTATTTTTCATTCGCTTTGTTGCCACTTTGACGCCATGCCCACTCTCGTGTCAGTAAAGAAGGTGAGGGTATCGAAAACTCCGAACTTACCCGAGCGTCTGTGTCGTCGTAACGATAGCATACTTAGAATACATTTTTCTTGCTCTCGATATTTTTTGTCGTTAGAAACCCTATCGAGTGAACTCGATGTCGAGATGACTCGATGTATGTAACGATATACTTAGAATAAGCCCCCAGTTGCAGCTTAGTGCGGAAACAGCCAAACTTACTACGATAATCAATAAATTGTTGCACTTCTTAATAGGAACAACTGAAGTTTTAAAAGAGGAGAGACAAGAAGAAATTATCATAAAATTTACTGTTCGGAATTAACGCAACCTGTGTTATGAAGTTTACAAGATTGTATTTTAATACCACGAAAATATAGAATGGTCTTGCAACTTCGCGAATATTTTTTTACGCGTAATGAAACTCGCTGCGCTTCTAGTGTTGTACACGATTACATTCATACAGTTATACTTGCTAGTTTTATACCTCATTTTTTTTAAATAGGCTATATGACGCATCATAATATACCAACATGAGCATAAAAAAGCACCAATAGCGCTCTTAGTTAACAAACTACTGCTAAGTTGTATCATTTAAATAGCTTGGGTCAACGTACTACTAGCGTTCTTAATTTTCCAGCTGGTGCGAGCTACACCAAGTATACGAGAGACATGAGTGCCTAAAACATGATGTTAAGCCCGACTCACATGTACGCTGATCGCGCCAATCAGACAGAGTGGACATATATGGTCGTTTACATGAAGCAGATTAGTTTTAATGTTTAGATTCAAGATGTCTGCTTACGGCCACTTTTTTCTTCGTACATTAACTTTCGAGGTGTTAGCTATACAAAAAAAAAAGACGTAGGCCTAAATTATATTTTTCTGTATAGTATTTAGTCGAATACCTCAAAAAAATTAAACGAAATGGTGGGAAAACTATTATATTCTTATTTTGTGTATTTCAATAATTTGAAAAGTTAGTGCTACTGATCAGACGCTTTCAATACGAATTATTTTTTATTGATTTTTGAGTGAAACGAGTATTATAACTTGCCAATTTCATATAGTTACAATAATTTATTCATTGTAAGGTACTTTTACTACACTATATTTCACTGATCACAAAACATAGGTTTCAGAACGTGTGAAACGATGAAGTTCTGGTAACTATCAATGAAGTCTGCTTTTTCGGTGCGCAAATAACATCGGCGTGAGTCACCTTTAAATGGGGGCTCGAGCGGAAAACGCAGACGCGCTCTGACTGGGCTTGCCATCTTCCCGCTCGGTCTGGTCGGCGCGATCTGCTTATATGTATGTGAACCAGGCTTTACAAGACGTGTCTGTACAGCCATTGTTTACATGTAATCAGAAGAAATTGAAATGAACAAACGCGACATATATTTCGTATTTTTTTCCCCATGTAAATATAAGCACAATAACTTATTAGTTACTCGTCACAAAAAAAGGTTTTCAAAACAGAGTAAATTTTAAAATAATTATGTTTCTAACTAAAAAGAAAATTTATTGAGAACTCATAGTATGTCACCAGGAGTGGGTATAAATTGTGAATTGAGTCCCCCCAACCCACAATTACCATTTTCCTTTCCAACGCCACGTATCAAGCCCTTTTCCGGAATCTTACCAACCGACCAGCAATAAACATACACAATTTAATTTTAAACAAATAAACCATTCTAACACCAATTTATAGTGTACGTTTGATTTTACGCACTGTGTAGCTATATATACTCCTATAGGCGTTCAAGTTTATAAGAACCACGAAAACGAAAGCTAAAATAACATATTTTTATTTTACTTGTTATAAACTTTTAAATTATAAAATTAAAAAAAAAATTGTTCCACACCACGGGCACACCTTTCAAACCTGGCACCGGGGTCAGGCTGTCTCCCTTGACAGAACTTCCTAGATCCGTCCTTGAACTTACCATTTCAGACGAAAGAAAAGTTCCAAAACAGATGTTTATGCCATCACGTGGAAGATTTTGTAACCATCAATGAGAACGGCAGAAAATGCTGCTAGCTTGTTTGCATCTACGAACTCTAGTATAACATTTTAGAACTACAAAACACAAAGATGCTCTCTTGTGAGCAAAAGTGAAACCTTCGAACAGTTTTTTTTATTAAAGCAAGAGTATGCGCTTATTTAGGATAACACAAAAATTATTAAAAAGGAATTTAATAGTATTTTATAACGAATGATTTAATTGATGAGAAATACCGGAAAAACCGCCCTTAGTCAAAACGCCATTAGGCAAAACGCCGTTAGGCAATTCGCCGTTAGGCAAAACGAGGTTTTGTCATCACAGTAACATTTTAGGCAAAACGCCGTTAGGCAAATCGCCGTTAGGCAAATCGCCA
Source organism: Bacillus rossius redtenbacheri (assembly GCF_032445375.1). Classification (NCBI taxonomy): domain Eukaryota; kingdom Metazoa; phylum Arthropoda; class Insecta; order Phasmatodea; family Bacillidae; genus Bacillus; species Bacillus rossius. The sequence continues at coordinate 20,057,497 of NC_086336.1, forward strand.
TTAGGCAAAACGCTGTTAGGCAAATCGCCTTTAGGCAAATCGCCGTTAGGCAATTCGCTGTTAGGCAAAACGCCTTTAGGCAAAATGACTTTAGGCAAATCGCCGTAATGAATTCATGTTTAGGCAAAACGCCTTTAGGCAAATCGCCTGTTACTCGCTCAATGGGGTATGGGGAGAAGAGGTTTGCCCCCCTGGCATTTAGAGTGCCATCATAAAGACACTGGAAAGAGAAAAGTCCGACAGGGCCATGCACACACTATTATTGTTCTTGAAACGCATACACGTGGTTGTTGAACAGCCATTTTTTTAATGACGAAGCGAAACTCACCGTAAAAAATAATTGCCAGTATGAGTAGAGATACAGCAGCCATAGAAATGAGGCCAGCTAGTTGAAACATGCTCCCACTCTATCGTCCAATCGTTCCACAGAGCATGATGATGAGACATGTTTCCCATAAATGCGATTACTCCCCCTGCCTCTCCGCCGAACTAAGGGTAATGCTACGTTCAAGTAGCATCCACGATTCTGTACCCATGAATCTGACTTTTACTACCCTACAGTAGTGTTAGTTTCATGAGACCAGTTTCTAATATACACAGTTTAGAATATTAATAATTTAAAAACATTTCATAGGGAAATTCCTTTCCACGTATTGTAGGCTTTTATTAACAGTACAATGCTTTGTGCTTTGTGGTAATAATTATAATAGGCCTAGTGCCTCACATATTCGGGCAAGTACTTGAGTCAAAATTATTATTATAGCTTTAATGATACCAGAGGGGCCACGAGGAGGTGCACAAGATAAAATTTACACTCTCTGCACACTAGTCACTTGGGGAGTTCGTGGATCTAGAAAATGAAGAAGGTATTTGATAAATAAATACACTATATCGGTAGCTTGGTCTATAGGTTTTCCTGGTTTATTATTAAGAGATTTTGTTTTCGCATTCTTTCAACATGACAATAAAGATGTTAGTAAGTAACAAATTTAATGGGGCGCCCCGGTATTATTTAAAACAATACATATTACAGCTTAACAAATAAATGATTACATAACAAAAATTTAAAAAAAAATTGCACCAAATTTGAATGTCCCAACGATTACATATACATGAGTTTCCTTGACTTTACATGTCCCTGAAGATTACTTTCTTAAAGCCCTGCTCGCTGGTATCTTGTAAGTGAATTTTGTTGATTCGATTCAAGTGGAATATATAGCTTATGTCACCCGCGTCTTCCCAGGGTGACGTCGGTCCGAGAGGAAAACTCTTCTAAAGGGGGAAATCAGCAGCAGGTCCCGAAGATCACGCTGGGAGCAATTTCTCTCCCTGGAAACTTTGACCCTGTCTGAAACACATGTCAAATTCAAAACGAATTAGACCTGCTTCCAGACAGTCATACACCGTCGACACAAAAGGCCAACAAATGGGAATGTGGGGGAAAAGGCCGGATTACTCATCAAACAGGGTGTAGAGTTCGGAGCTCACTAGGTGTCTCGCAAGGACATCAGGATGCCGCGGACCGAGAAGTCGCGGATGGGCGAACGAAACCAAAAAATTAGGGGAAAAAAAATTCTTAAACTTTCAATAGAAACATAACTTTAACTAATTTCTACTACTGACCGGCTAATGTACAAATGGGATCACATCCCTTAGAGAAACTGACTACATCTCTTCTGCACACGAATTCGCAGTTCCCGCGAAATGTCTCCTAGCGCAGAGGACGCCGAGAAGACATGGTCAGTAGCCAAGGTCAGAGGACCGAGTGCCACAATGGAGGACAAGGCTTCTAATTAAAAACTGGCGCTAACGCCCTAGGGCGGAGGGGGAAGATTCGGTTCTAAGCCGAAAATTTCCGAAGGAGTCCGAGGCTGGCGTGACAAGAACACGACATGCGCGCTCTCTACCGGCCAGAATAGAAGGCAACAAACAATCGACTTCTACAGGCCGCGAAAAAGAAGCATGGGGCTTAAGGGCGCCGCGGTGCTGCTCTCTAGCGGCGTAAAGGGGAACTAACTGAGGCGGTGAGCTGACTTGCCACCAGGTGTCATGAGGGTGAGCTCTGCACGCTGGCGACCAGGCCCGCGGTTACTTTTTCCTCTGCTAGATGTCAGGGACGTCTCTGTTGGACCAGGGAGAAGGTCATTGAATTAGGCCATCGTCCCGTCAGGTCACTGCTCCTAGCCTGATTTCTCAGAACTTAAGTGAGGTGAAGAGAGAGGAAGTGGGGGCAGTAATAGCCACTAAGGTGGGAACGCAACTCCACTGGAGACTGCTTCGTGATGAGACATGCTATTCTCAGCAGGCCTCTACAAGGTAGCATCTTGCAGCCCAGGAGCTGCTCTATGCAATTTTGGTCATGCAGGGAATTAAAATTACAAACTCGGGACGTGACTGCAGGCGAGAGAAATTTCAACCGGGCTGACCATGTCCACATTAGACAGCAAAATATCAGATTGGCCACCTGGGAAGTGGCTTCGGTCCACTGGCACAAAGTTTAAATACGTGGCGTACACTGGCCTAACAAAAAGTAAATCACCCCCATAACAACCAGATTAATAAAAAATAAGAAAACCAAAAAAAATTTTAAAATTATAGAAAAATTAAAAAAAGGTGACGAAATGCCTAATTTCCGGCACATACTCCCCCGCTTGAATGCGGAGCATATACGGAAAATAAAAAAAACAACACTTACACTGCTCAGTAAAACTAGTACTAGGTTCGCCTGTATCCTACTACTTATATTCTAACACCTTTGAGATGCGTCCGCCTCTCAGGCACAACATATCGATAACCCTTAAAAAAACTTATTTACTAAGTGCTTATTAACTAATACAACTTAAAGCTAGCATTTTTATTTATAGTACCATGGATTTATAAGACCTCGAGGATTTCTGGCATGCCTAATATTAGAGAGTCCCCTATGTTAGGGGAAAGAAATTAAACACATCTACTTTAAGTCAGCCTGTGTTTTCTTTAGATGGGAAATGTGCGCTCTGGTCACGAATTCTCCCGAACTGGGGTCAGCCAGGCTAACCGTAACTGGCGTTAAAAATCGCTGTATTTGAAAGGGACCTCTCCAGCGGTACGCCAGCTTGGCGGAAAATTTATCCACTGCCTTGCTGAGTGGGTGTGCCTTACAAAGCACAAAATCGCCTACCCTGTAAGGGTTAGGAGATCGATTTTCGTTGTATTTTCTTTTTCTGCTCTCATGAGCCAGATTGAGATTTTTACGAGCTCTTCTCCAAATCTCCCTGATGTCTCTCGGATCATCGGGCAATAGGTAATTCAAAGACCAAAGATTTGAAAGAGGAGTATTAGGTCGGTAAGTGAACATGAGTTCGAAAGGAGTTATTTTGTGTCCTTCATGATGTGCATAATTAAAGGCCATTTGCAGCCACACCAAATTCGAATCCCATTTATCCTGCTCCTGCGTATGGTAAGCTATTAGAGCAGACCGGAGATTGCGGTTGAATCTCTCAGCATGCGAGGGCTGTGGATAATAAGGCGAGGTTGTGACGTGCAGAATTCCATGTGAGAAGCACATGTTCTTAAAAATCCTAGCCGTGAACTGGGTTGCATTGTCTGAAACTACTATAGACGGGACTCCCGACGTCTTGAAGATCTGATTACGTAGCGCAGATACAGTGTTTTCTGCGGTGGCTTTTCGCATGGGGATGAGCCAGACAAATTTTGTGAAGGCGTCGATACACACCAGCAGCATAGTGTTTCCTGTTCTTGAGCGCGGGAAAGGCCCGACATAGTCTATAAACATCTTTTGCATGGGGCGCTCGGCCACATCTGAAGATAAATAAACGAAATGAGTGTTCTGCGCTGGCTTACTCAGTGCACAGATTTTGCATAGTTTCACCTGCTCGGTGATGTCCTTGTGCATGCCGTCCCACACGAAATGAGGTCGGATAGCCTGAATGGTCTTATATATACCGAGGTGTGCGCCCACCGGCGAGGTGTGATAATAATGGAAAATCATATTACGCAGATTTGGTGGGAGCACAATTTTGTATGTTTTTGATTGGGGGGTGCGTTTTTGTAACAGCCCCTTAGACATCCTAAAGTATTTTGGCGCAGTTCCTGAACTAAAAAGGTTAATAATACTGGAAATTTGGGGATCAGCTTCCTGCTGGCTCTGTAAATCCTGAAATGCCAACGGAAAATCTGTCAATAGGGCTTGACATAAGAGTGGTGTTCCTTCGGGCGGAATCTGAGTTGGGTTTTCGAACATGCGAGACAGTGTGTCCGATACTAAATTCTGTGTGCCACGAATGTGTTTGATTTTGAACTTTAAAGAGGAAATTTTTGCAATCCATCGCCCGAGTTTTCCTAATTGTTTCGGGTGTGCCAAAAGCCAGGCTAATGCCTGATTATCTGTCTCTAACAGGAATTCCCTGTGTTCTATAAATTGGCGGAATTTGTCAATGCCAAATACCACGGCGAGGCATTCTAATTCGTAGATCGAGGAGGCTTTCCTCTCGGCGTGGGTAATGGTCCGTTATGCAAACGCAATAGACTGTCTGCAGCCTTCGACTTCCTGTGACAGTACTGTGCCAATAGTCACACTGGACGCATCAGTTTGTAAAATGAAAGGTTTGGTGGAGTCTGCCATGCGGAGTACAGGCGGGGAAGAAATCGCCTGTTTCAGGAGATTAAAAGCTTTTTCTTGTTCCGGACCCCATGTGAAAGGTGTATTTTCCTTACGGAATGTATTTAGTGGTGTTGCGTGCTCAGCGAAATTAGGAATATACTTTGAGTAAAAATTTGCCATACCAATAAAATGTGAAATACCCTTAGGGTTTGTGGTAGGCGGAAAATCACGAATAGCTTGTGTACGTGAGGGGTCAATGGTGACTCCCTTGCTAGAAACCAGATGTCCTAGAAAAGACAGTTCTTGGACTGCAAACTTAACCTTTTTTGTATTGACTGTTAACCCCGCTTTACGAAATCTACTTAGGACTTCCTCTAAATGTTTGATGTGTTCTTAAAATGTTTCTGAATATACGACGACATCGTCCAGATAGTTTTACACTGTTTTGAATTTTAGATCTCCTAGTATCTGATCTAGGAGTCGAGTTAGTACTTGGGCTCCCGTGGCCAGTCCGAAAGGTACTACTGTGTATTGATACAAGTTCCAAGGGACACAGAAGGCTGTGATGGGTTTAGAATCCGCAGTAAGGGGAATCTGGTGATAAGCAGAATTTAGATCAAACACACTAAAATATTTTGCCTTACTAAACCAATGAAAAGCAGTGTTTAGGTCTGGCAAAGGTATGTTTTGTATGACTATTTTCTCATTAACTTTTCTGTAATCAATTACACATCGTTGTTGATCCTTGCCCTTAGGCACCAGAAAAGCTGGGGAACTGTAGGCGGAGGTCGAGGGTTCGATTACCCCTTTGTCCAAAAGCTCCTGAACATGACTGCGCATCGTCTGCATCTTAGGGCCTAAAAATTGATAAGGGTGAGATCTCACTGGTATCTTATCCGCTAACTCAATTTGGTACTCGACTAAATTCGTGCGACCTAGTTTACTAGTCAAGACATCTGGAAAACTGCTGCATAATTTATCAATGGCGGCCCGCTGCGGTGTATTAAGGTGCTCGTGTGAAGTGGTGTTACCCTGATCCAAGATGGCTGCCGTTGGCTCGGCCGGAACCGAAACTATTTGCTCAGGGGTCCCACAAGGAATAGGATTACCCATATTGAATTTAAAAACAAAACAAAATTCTTAGCCTGAAGATTAATGATTAGCCCTGTCTTGGCAATGAAATCAGACCCGTAGATTAGGTCTGTGGCAATTTGATCAGACACCGAAAATGGGAAATTCCATGAATATAAATCAATTTTCACCTTGATCACAACTGCTAACTTAATATTTAATGGCTGCTCTGAAGCTGTGAAACACTGTAACTTAGTGGTCTCAGTTCTTAGAATTAATTTGCTCTGTTTTAACTTGTTAAACAGCTGCCCAGAAATCAGGCTGCGCGCTGATCCCGTATCAATTAGTCCCGGTACAGTGTGTTCGCCAATCGTTGTTACTGCATACGGAATTACTGTAGGAATATTGCCAAAAATTTGGTGACACTTTCTCTTGCCCTTATTTGTAGGATCAACACACGTTTTACATGAGTACGTGTGCGTTGAATTACCATTTCCCTTATTTTTGCTATTTCTCCTGCTATTGTACTTTCTTTGTTTATGTTTGTGACCTCCTTTGTTACTTTTATTCCTGGGCTCCTTGTTCTTATGATTATTGTTTTTGTGTAATAATGTTTCTTGTGTTCTGTCATTATTTTGCGCAAGTTGAACTTCCCAATTATAAGAAAAATATTTAACACTTGAAATTTTTGGTGGCCCTGAATAAGGTTGTTCGGGCCACCGCGTTACGCGTTTTTTGGAGTGTCGCCATTTTGTTTGTTGTTTTTGTGGTAACACTGGGACAGGGAATGTCCGTCTCTTTTACAGAAATTACAATGTGCTGATATGATGTGTTGATATCTCCCTTGTGGCCTTGAAGAGAAAAATGTATTGCCCTGATGTTTCTGTGCTGCATTCTTATATTGCGAATTACTGCGCTCCGTTCCCGCGCTGCTACCTTGTTGACTAGCGAATGTGGCTTGTTTATTTTGCTGAAAATCAGCGTATTCTATGTTTGTGGCGTGTACGCAAAGTTTATCTAGCTCAGCATAATTTTGGGGGCGTGCCTGGAACACTGAGCGCGAGCGCTCCGCTGGGTTCAAACCATTTAAAATCGTACTCACGACCTCTCTCTCTGGAACCTTTAGCCTGAGTACCTGGTTGGCTTCCCGTATGTCAGCAACGTAGTTCGGCAAGGCTTCATTACGCTGCTGCAGGCGGTTAAACCACTCCAACCGGATGTTTGTGAGTAGCCTACTCGGTATACAAAACTTTAACACATCTTCATGAAACTCGTCGAAAGTGAGGTCATTCTCAATGGCTGCCATGATCCGCTTGGGTGTATGGGTAAACAATTTCAAAAATTTGTTTGTCGGGAATCCCTCCCTTTTGCCGTAGCTTTAAAAAGACTCGAAGGAAATCAATCAAATTGTGTGCGTCCAGACCCGACGCCTCTGGAAAATCCTTGAGTAGCCTTTCAACAGGATGGGTGATTTTTCCGTAGAAACTGTAGCCAGTTTCTGGGGCTGTCGTGCTCATCAATACTGAGTCGTGGGGCTGAGCCACGGGTCCTGCCGGCTGAGGTGAAGGCTGATTTTGTGGCACCGGGTGCGACTGAGTCTGTTCCCGAGTCGCACCCGAGGGGCTGGTTTGTGGTGGAGTGAGCTGGGGCGTTGTGAGTGGCGGCTGCAAAATACCAGCACTCGGGAGTGGGGTGGTTTGCCATGAAGGAAATTGTGGCTGAAATTGAGCATAAGGATTAAAATAGCCCTGAGCGGTCGGATACGGGAAAAACATGTTTGGTGGGTATGGTTGCTTCATTTGGTGTGCCAAGGTTGGTAATCCCTGTGAAAATGTCACGCTAGTGACAGGGTGGGTTGTCACGTGACCCGTTGTAATGTTTGTCGCCGCTGTGGTCAAATGCACAAGCGGCTCTGAATGAGTGGTAGATACGGATATCGGTTGATTTGGAAGCGACGTTAGTGGCTGAGAGTCAGGGGCTGCGTCTGGCGATCTGCTTTTTTCCCTCTCCTGTCTGTTTACCGTCGCCCGTACTCCTGATGGTCGCGTGTCGGGTTGCTCTACCCCCAGGGGCAAGTTAGTAGAGTCCCCTTCCGGGAAGGCGGGACAATCGATGCCTCAAGCCTGTGCCTCAGCCACATAATGCTGACTGCGTCGTGTGTCTTCCAAAAAGGCTGCTCTCGCCACCAATTTTGTGTGGAAACCTGCCGTCTGTTGTAAACATCGTTCTGTCTCTTTTATATAAATTCCATGGAGAATGTCTGCCAAAAACTGTTTCAGATTTTGTAAGCGTCGGGTGACATGTTTTAGCCTGACAGTATGTCGCTCGACATTGGGTAAATTTTCCTCCACATCTAGATAGCTTACGAAGGCCGATATGTCATAAAACTTGGCGCAAGCAAAGTTGAATTCTTCAGTTACATCTAAATCCAAATTCGATACACTAGTGGGCACGCCATCATGAAGGGCGGCCCTGAGTCTCTTCCTGAGGACTTGGACATTGCCACTGGAGGGCAAATTGCGTAGCTGTAACTCATAGGTCAGCTCATCAAACCGCAATAACTCCGGCTTAAACATACTGCTCGGACGTAATTTACGACTAATTAAAACAAAAATTTAACACACATGTACGATTCAAACGTACACCACAAATACTTCTCTTTTAACACTTATATTAATTTTAAACACCTCATAAGGCTTCCTATATTAATATAAAATACCAACTAGCCCCAATGCGCGGGGAGTAAGTTAAACTTTCAAGGTGGGGGGGTATGTGCCCAAACTTATTTGCGTATAAAGTCGCCGTACTACTCAAACAACTGCGCGAACTTCACCTGTCAGCTAACTTGCACCACCTGTATCCACAAGGGGATTGACCTCCCGCTCGCAAGGTCGTCTGCCACGACGGACAAAAGAAAGAAGTGTGCGGGAGGAACAGGGCCGTGTCGTCGCCCTCAAATTATGGGCGTGTCCCTGGCTCAAGCGGATGATGAGGGGGGGGGGGGGGGGGGGTGGGAACGCCAGCTCAGGCGAGAGATATGACGCGTCACGCTGCCGGCCCGCTAGCGGACCGGACGCCGCGACTTCTTGCGCCGCGCGCAAACTAAGTCCGCACGGGACTTTAAAACTCAATCGTAATTTTAAAATAGAAAAGCAATATAACTACAGGGTGAACCAGCGATCAGTTTTCAATGTTAAAAATACAAAATTGGTTTTCATAAAAAAAAAAATTTTTTTTTTTTAAATATTTTATTTTAGGTATGCCTATTTTATTTAGGTATGCATATAGACCAAACCACGCTCTGCTACCAATTGTTACGACCCTCGTGCCTCAAAAATAAAATTATTTTATTTTAATAAAAGGTCCTTGGAAACTGCTGGGCAAAATACAAAGAAAATTAAAATTCATTACCAGAGGAGGCATGAGGCGGTGCACAAGATAAAATTTACACTCTCTGCACACTAGTCACTTGGGGAGTTCGTGGATCTAGAAAATGAAGAAGGTATTTGATAAATAAATACACTATATCGGTAGCTTGGTCTATAGGTTTTCCTGGTTTATTATTAAGAGATTTTGTTTTCGCATTCTTTCAACATAACAATAAAGATGTTAGTAAGTAACAAATTTAAGGGGGCGCCCCGGTAATATTTAAAACAATACATATTACAGCTTAACAAATAAATGATTACATAACAAAAATTTAAAAAAAATTGCACCAAATTTGAATGTCCCAACGATTACATATACATGAGTTTCCTTGACTTTACATGTCCCTGAAGATTACTTTCTTAAAGCCCTGCTCGCTGGTATCTTGTAGGTGAATTAAGTTGATTCGTTTCAAGTGGAATATATAGCTTATGTCACCCGCGTCTTCCCAGGGTGACGTCGGTCCGAGAGGAAAACTCTTCTAAAGGGGGAAATCAGCAGCAGGTCCCGAAGATCACGCTGGGAGCAATTTCTCTCCCCGGAAACTTTGACCCTGTCTAAAACACATGTCAAATTCAAAACGAATTAGACCTGCTTCCAGACAGTCATACACCGTCGACACAAAAGGCCAACAAATGGGAATGTGGGGGAAAAGGCCGGATTACTCACCAAACAGGGTGTAGAGTTCGGAGCTCACTAGGTGTCTCGCGCCGACATCAGGATGCCGTGGACCGAGAAGTCGCGGATGGGCGAACGAAACCAAAAAATTAGGGGAAAAAAAATTCTTAAACTTTCAATAGAAACATAACTTGAACTAATTTCTACTACTGACCGGCCACTGTACAAATGGGATCACATCCCTTAGAGAAACTGACTACATCTCTTCTGCACACGAATTCGCAGTTCCCGCGAAATGTCTCCTAGCGCAGAGGACGCCGAGAAGACATGGTCAGTAGCCAAGGTCAGAGGACCGAGTGCCACAATGGAGGACAAGGCTTCTAATTAAAAACTGGCGCTAACGCCCTAGGGCGGAGGGGGAAGATTCGGTTCTAAGCCGAAAATTTCCGAAGGAGTCCGAGGCTGGCGTGACAAGAACACGACATGCGCGCTCTCTACCGGCCAGAATAGAAGGCAACAAACAATCGACTTCTACAGGCCGCGAGAAAGAAGCATGGGGCTTAAGGGCGCCGCGGTGCTGCTCTCTAGCGGCGTAAAGGGGAACTAACTGAGGCGGTGAGCTGACTTGCCAACAGGTGTCATGAGGGTGAGTCTCGTCACGAATGGGTCTCCAGTGGACCTGCGTTCCCAGCGGAGTGGCGTTTCTGTCCCGCCTCCCCTCCCCCCCCCTCCTCAGTGTTCTGAGAAATCAAGCCAGGAGCAGTGACCTGACGTGAACTTAGCCAAAATGATGGCCTACTTCAAGGACCTTCTCCCTGGTCCAATAGAGATGTCCACGACATCTAGCAGCAGAAAAAGTAACCGTGGGCCCGGTCGCCAGCGTGCAGAGCTCACCCTCGTGACACCTGGTGACAAGTCAGCTCACCGCCTCAGTTAGTTCCCCTTTACGCTGCTAGAGAGCAATGCCGTGGTGCCATCAGGCCCTATGCTTCCTTCTAGCGTCCTGTAGAAGTCGATTATTTGTAGTTTCCTGTTACCGCCGGTTGAGAGCGCGCATGTCGTTTGTTGTCACGCCCGCCTCGGGCACCTCCGCATGTTTTCGGCTTAGAACCGAACCTTCCCTCTCCTTCTCCATAGGGGCTTTAGCGCCCGATTTAATTAGGAGCTGTGTCCGCCATCGCCGGACTCAGTACTCTAACCTCGGCTACTGACCACGTCTTCTCGGCGTCCTCTGCGCTAAGAGGCTTTTCGCGGGAACGGCGATTTTCGGTTGCATAAAGGATGCAGTCAGTTGCGTAAGGGATGTGATCCCATTTGTACAGTAGCCAGTCAGATGTAGTTTTTAGAAAAAGTCATGTGTAGTTAAATTTTTTATTTTTTTTAATTCTTAAAAAAATTTGGTTTCCTTCACGCATCCGCGATTTCTCGGTGCGCGACATCCTGATGTCGGCGCGAGACACCTCGGAAGCCCTGTTTATACACCCTGTTTGGTGAGTAATATGGCCTTTTTTTTCTTCCCCAAATTCCCGTTTGTTGGCCTTTCGCGCCGACTGTGTATGACTGTCTGGATGCAGGTCTAATTCGTTTTGAATTTGACTTGTGTTTCAGACAGGGTATAAGATTCTGGGGAGAGAAATTGCTCCCCGCATGATCTTCGGCACCTCCAGCTGATTTCCCCCTTTAGTAGAGTTTTCCTCTCGGTCCGACGTCAACCTGGGAAAACCCGGGTGATATGAGCTATATATATATATATATATATATATATATATATATATATTTCACTTGCATAGAAGGAACTAAATTCATTAAAAAGATACCAGTGAGCAGTGCTTTAAGAACATAATCCTCAAGAACATGTAAAATCAAGGAAACTAATAATATATGTAACCATTGGGAGAATCAAATTTTTGTGCAATACTTTAAAGTTTTGTTAATGTAATTATTTGTTTGTTAAGGTGTAATATGTATTGTTTTATATAATGTAGGGGTGCCCCCTTAACTATGTTAATTACTAAGATCTTTATTATCATGTCGAAATAATGCTAAAACCAAACCTCTTAATAATAAACCAGGAAAATCTATAGACAAAATTATTTATATAGTATATTTATTTATCATATACCTTCTTCTACATAACGATCCACGAACTCCCAAGTTACTAGTGTGCAGGGAGTGTAAATTTTGTCTTGTTCACCGCCTCGTGTCCCCTCTGGTAATTAACTTTAATTTTCTTAATATTTTGCCCAGCAGTTTCCAATGTGTTTTTAATTAATTAAAAATAATATAATCTTAGGGCACGAGGGGCGTTACAGCGCCGCTGCGGTCGCCCCGACTGCTGCCCTCGCTACCTCGCAGGCGGGGCCCTCGTACACCCGCGCAGGCCGGGCGTGTGTGACGTCGCGCATCCCACGGAACTCTCCAGACCTCTCATGGTCCAGGCCTCCAGACTGACTCGGCTGTGACTGGCCAGGCGACACTCACACCTCCCTCGCTGGAGGCGGGGGGTCCCTGGTCTCCCGGACTCCGCGGCAGTCGGCGGCCACAGCAACAATGTATAGCATAATTTTGGACGTTTTATAATTTAGTTCGTAGGTTATTTGGAAGTTATAAACACGAATGTGCGTTTTTGATATTTGTGTTTACAATGCTGCTGGCATCTTTTATGCTTTATTTTTATTACATTCTTAAAGTGCAATGTCTATAAGTATTTTAGTGCTTTCTTTATTTAAGAACGTAATTTTTGTATATTGAAAACATCTAACATATGCTATGTGGCTCTTTTTGTCCGAATGTTGCGCGACTCATTTCCGGATTGGCAGAATCTATTATGTTCTAGTAAAAACTGAAATGAATAAAACATTAGATATAAATGCCTTCAGATTCCACAGTTTGGTTGTATTGTTTACAATAAAGTGCTTTATGTTTAATAGAGCCTTGTAACCTTTTCCCAGGCTAGGATAAATGTGTAATTATATTTTGAACATAAGTTGATGAATTTACATGTTAAATAATGATTGTTCAGCAGCAAATATTTAATTTTTTATACAATAGAAATTTTATTCCGAGCAAATTCTTGGTTAATTCTAAAGGAGAGCCTTGTTTTCACTTCAAATAGTTTACCAGTTTCTTTCAATTTTAACGAACGCCTATATTAGGCTCATTAAAATAAATGGATAATATCGTGAGAATATTTATTTACATAGGTTAGCTACTTAAAAATATTTTAAAACTATTTAGATGGTTGGTTGTATAAGGTTAGTTCCATTAAAAATATTCTAAAAGTAATTGAATGATTGTTTAGGAATACCAATTTTAAATGTAGGTATCTATATTTCCCTAAATAACTTCTTCATTATTTATTATTATTTTTAACGCAGCTAACAAAACCTAACCATTTGTTCACTCAGTTACGAAGTACTTTTAATGATGCTAACTATATCTAAGAAATTTTCATGATTCCAAAGTATTATTTTGAAGCTAACCCAACCCTACTTAACAACTGTGGTAAGGTTTTAGTTAACCTACACTCATTAACCAATCTTTTAAACAGTTAACTACTGGTACCGTACTCGAAATAGGTATCACAACGCCCTCTTAAGAAAATGATTGAAATACATGCCGGAAAATAGGAACAAATGAATTAGATTATTTTTTTATTAAAGAGTTTCTCCTATACAATTACATTTCATTACTTGTATGAACTGCTAATAATTAAGGAGAGCTAATTGGGGAATTAAATATACGTGTTCTTGTTTACTTATTGCTTTATAAAGGCAAAGTACTCACTACAAATAATTAAATTTTTAGCTGAGGACATCATTCTAAACAAAATTTATATCTTAGCTTACAGATAACATAATTTTTCATATTGGCTTATAACCACATTGTTTTCGTGACGTCACTGAGGTTCGTGTACGTTCGTGTAATGTTCAGCTTTTCTCGTTATTTCGGACGAGGCTAGCCTTTTATTTGTGAAGTAAAAGAGCGAGCAGATGGCCTTTCAGCGAATCTGCACGGTACTTTAAGGAAAAGAACGGTGCCTTCCTTCTATAAAGTAGCTTAAATGGAAAAGAAAAGGAAGAGCTGTGCATACTGATTTAAGTGTATTTTGTAGGAGAGGTAGGGGTAAGGGACCTAGGTGCATCTTAGGCCGAAGCCTATACGCCTAGTCATGCTGGGGATAAGCCATAAAGGAAAGGTCACATGCATCGTGTGCTTGCTAGGGGCTTAGCCAGCCATTGAAGCCATGAATTACTCTCTGAACTCTTGACTATAATTATATAAGTTGGACCCAGGTAAAAATTGCGTATACACAGGGAAAGCCTTGGTCACAGTCATGGAAGTAGTATATACATGTATTTCCGAGGGCAGGAGTTGGAATGATGTGCCTGGGTGCCGGTCCGCCATCTTGTACTGTGACCTCATGGCGGCCATCTTGGATGACCTTGACCTTCAACGTTTGCCAAAAATTGCAAAAGAAAGACTCAACAATTGCCCAAAATTCACCGTAATCCACTAAACTTTCCAATGTTCTAGGGGGAAAAATCACGCAAAAAATTAAAAAAATCGGAAAATTTTAGGAAAAATTCCCGTTTTTAAGAGAAAATTCCTCGTTTTATTCCTCAAAATGCCAGTGGCTTGAATAGTACACAAAGCAGCTTAAAGTCCGCATCTAAAAGCCACTCTAAGCTGCCAAGGTCATGATCTCAACAGTTAGGATTTCATGGCCGCCATTTTGAATTGTGTCGTCACTGTTTCATGTATCGTTATGGCTGCCATCTTGAAAATACATAATTATTACCTGATTTAATGTAAGTTTTTAAATATAATTAAAAATTAATAAATATTTAATGAATACTTCCGCCATCTTGAAAATCCGCAATTATTATCAACAATTCGAAAAAAAAAATTCATTAAAACACGAAGGAAGGAGTCCTCGGCTCGAATCCAATGACGTTATTCGATTTAAAATTACGTTAGATCCTTCTTCCTCAGAATCCACCAAAAGACTGTTCTCCCACCACTAATACTAAGGAATGACATCACTTTCGCCATATTGTTTTCGTCTGCTGGAGCCCATCTTGTATTATGTCATCATTTCCACCATCTTGTTTTTGTCTGCCGCCATCTTAGATAAGACATCACAGCTGCCAATTTGTTTTCGTCTGCTGGAGGTTGCTACATTTTATTTTGCGATACTCGCTACCAGGAGCGATCGTGGCACATAGTACATACATACATAGTCTGCTAGAGAGTTTTACCACCATTTTGTTTTCAATATTTGTTACTAGGAGCATTAGTGACACAGTACATACGTCGGCTGCTAGAGGGTGCTGCCACCATATTAGTTTAAATTTTACCTGCTATAGTACCAACCACCAGACCTAAGTGGCATCCACGATCTTGTGGACCATCTTGGTCACCATCATGAAAATCTGTAATTATAAAGCTACAAATACAGAAAAAATCCCAAAAGTTCTTTAAAAATTACTCATTAATTTATTGACTGAATCGATCGATTACCGTCATTGATTCGATACTAGACTGATGCAAAAGAGAAAACAAATATTTACAGGTTTCAGAAATAACACAAACTTTTTACAAATATAATTTATTTCATAAATTCGAAACTTCTAGAACCCTTAAGAAAGTTAGCAATTAAATAAAAATTTATTTCTGCATCTGCTTGAAATGACAGATTCTTGGCTCCAATAGGTTTAATGAAGACAGAGACCAGGCAGATATTTTTCCTGCATATTCTTTTTCTTCCCCACAGAGTTTATCGGTACTATGTTTAAGAGACTGCTTCATACCGTTGGAATTGTAAATCACTGTCTTGAATGCACACTACTTCACTAATTTCTCAAACGGAAATGGTTTGCCATATACACAGTCCAGCCAAAAATTATTTTTTAAATATCTGTGCGCTGATTCTTTCTCTGTAAGCTGATTAATTATGTTCTGCTTGATATCGTCAAGAAAAGTACAAATGACTCTTGACTCACGAAATGTATTGTGATAATAGTAGTCTTTCAACATTCCACGTAATGCTGTGGAATACATTATTATTTACCTGTACTTCACCATGCATGGTCTTAGGCTAAGATTCATGTCCAGGCGTCAGTAGTTGGAAATGGGGGGTTCAAGAACAGGCGCAGGAGCCAGGAGCCGGCCGCCATCTTGGATGACATCATCGGCGGCAAAAATTCCTCAAAATTCCTCAAAAATGACTCAAAATTCCTCAAAAATAACTCAAAATGACACAAAAATTCCCGTTTTAAGAAAAAATTTCCCGTTTTCGAGGGAAAAATTCCCGTTTCGAGGGAAAATTTCCCGTTTTAGTCCGTAAAAATCCCAGAGGATAGAAATGTCCTTAAAGAGGCTTAAGCATCCTTAACTCAAGCCTCAGTTAAGCCTCTATCAGGATGTGACCTTGACCTTTGACCTTAACCTTGACCCCGACGGCCATTTTGAATCCGCCATCTTGAAAATCCATATTTATTTAGCTAGAAATTCGGGAAACACTCCAAAATTTATTAAATAAATTCGCAATCAATATACTGATTGGCCCAGTCAGTTCCTATCCTTGGTTCGATACTCGATCGATGCAATATATTTTTATTTTATGTAAAAAATAATAATTTCAATAAATCATGTTCAAAATTCTTAAAGAGACTTTAAATCCTCTACTACCATCATCCTATCAGACATCAAGACTACCATATTGGAAATTCGTAATTTTAATGCTAGAGATTCGGGAAAAAGTTCAAAATTCATTAAATAAATTTGCAATCTATATACTGATTAGTTAGATCGACTAAGATCCTTGGTTCGATTCGGAATGAAGATGAAAAAAAAATAAACATAATATAATAGTGGCAGGTCCGAGAAATAAAACAACACAAGTTCTTTCACAAAATAAAATTTATTACATAATTTCTACTTTACTACACGAACACTTGCGAAAGCCAGCAATCTTATAATCATTTAGGTCCGCAGCGGCATGAAATGACTAATTCTTAGCTCCAATCGGATTATACTAGAAAGAGTCCAGCCAGAACCTTTACAGACATAGTCCTCCTCTTCTTGACAGAGTTTCTGGATACCGTTTTTAACAGTATGCTTCACATCGTTAGAACTGTAAATTACTGCAGCCGATGTCTTGAATGCACACTTCTTCACTTCGTCTTCGAATGGATACGGCTTTCCATATATACAGTCCAACCACAAGTTGTATTTTAATGGACCGTTTGTTGCTACATCATCAGTAAGCTGATTGATTATGTTCTCTTTGATATCATTAAGAAAATTACAAATGTCTTTCGACTCACCTAACGTATTTAGATAATAGTAGTCTTTCAATGTCCCACGAAATGCAGACTGCGCCAAGTAGAATCCATTATCATTCACTTGTAATGCGCCGAACACAGTCTTAGGTTTATTTTCATGTTCAGACGTCATACCAATCGGTTGCTGCACATCGGTTTTCTTGCTTGTTCTCTTACGAGTCTCCAATCTAAAGCGAGGAGTCGAAGTTTCTACAGGTAGTTCTTCAGTAGACACACGGACTTTACCGTTGCATTTTTTCGCATGTCGTCGCAAACTGTCAATACGTGTAAACCATTCATGACACCCATCACAGCGAAACTTTATACGAGATGGATTCTTCTTGCATTTACTCCGCTCATGTCTTCGTGCATCATGAGAAAATGCGAACGACATATCACAGTAGCTGCAAGGATACCGTGGTGATGAAGACGATCCTTTCAGACCCGAACCAGATGATGTTGTTGCAGCAGTTACACCATCTCCAGGCATACTCTTATGAACATCAATACATCGTTGCTGCACCGAAACCTTTACTTTCTGCCGCACAGCAGGACCTTTGCATGTCTTAATGTGCGTTTTCATATTATCTTGTCTTGCAAATTGCTTGTGACATTTCTCACAAACAATCATTTTACGATAAAGGTTCTTGACACATTCTCTCTTTTCGTGTCGTAGAGCATTGCTGTTGTTTGTGAAAATCTTGTCACAGTAACAACACCGATGTCCGTTAGTTGTTGAATCACCAGCCATTGAAGTCTCCATCGAGGCTGAAACGAAGTTCGTCGTGTTTTCCTGTGTAGCCAGCACCACCGGCATTAAATTCTCTTCTGCTGGTGGTACCACGACTGTTGAAGTCTTCCCCAATGTTGACATCCTCGTTACCGTCGGGATCTGCTCCTTCCTCGCCGCCGTTGACGTTAGGGTTCCTGTAGACGATGGTACAACATCCATCAAGTTCATCGTTTTAGATGGTAAAGATGCCATCGAGTTCACAAGAACAGGTAATTAACGCGACTTATGCACCAGAAGAAACAAACTAGGTGATCCTTACACCGATAACATCAGTAACAAACTGAGCATCCTGCTGTCAAGGACTCGCTTATATACATGCACAGGATGGAATAATACGCTAGTCAAATCAAGAACCATCAACAATAATACTCGAGTCAAAACTACTTTAAAAATAGAAGCCCACTCAACGAAAAAGGCAGCATATTTGGAAGCAAATTCGACATATGAAATGGACACACAATGCACGCACCTGCAGATTTCATCATAAAGTTAACATTTAAATTTCATTCAAGCGAAATAGCAAGCCAATGTCACATCATTATATTAACATCCTATTGGTCATACTATCCTCAAAATTTCACAGTATTATAAATCACACCAGTTATAGACGGACTTATGGTTTCTAACACACAACAAATCAGTCATTTTTCTTTAATAAATTCATATTTTAAAATGCAAAATATACATGGTAAACGAAGAACCAGGTACGTAAATATTTTATATACTTTATGCACACTGTAGATGCCAAGAGCTTGAATGTACATATGTAAGAAATATATTTAATAAAACTCATATTAAATTGTATATTTATTCCCATTAATACACATCAGATCAAAAAAAGTAGGTTTTATTATATAAACCTCGCATTTCTTAGTTCATGTTTCATTGAGGACGTATAAATTTTCAGCATTTCGCGAACCAAGTAGAAGTTTTAACCTATTCTTCAATCATTTGGATTGTCTCTCGATGAACAATTGGTCTCATGTGCTACGGCTTCCATCTTCTTTACATATTTGTTATTATTAGTCTTAAAATCCACGCATCCGTGTCACTATCACAGACGCAAAGTTATCATCATCATCATCATCGTAGCTGTCATCAATATTATCATGAGCTGCATCAATATCACTCATTTTATGATGTCGTTTCCGCATTTCAGTTGTCAGAGATTTACCACAATCTATGATCTTGTGAGCTTCACATTAGTCTCTATTGTTTTGTAGACATGGTTAGTTACATTCTCGTTTTCTTCAAAAGCCTGTGTGTCCAGATTTATTATTTAATCCTTCATCCCATCATCCCAAACACAATTAAATCATCGTAGTATACTGAAAAAAAAATCAACAAAGTTCTTTTCATTTAATCTTAGGAACCACATCATCCTTTCCACCTATAGTATAGTTTCTTGAGCCCAAGAGTCTTTCAATATATACCATGCAGTGTTCTTCAAGAGATGTGGTATACTTCTAGTTCTACATACAAATCCATCCTATCATTGATTTGTTGACACATTAGAAAAAAAAAACCTTAAAGTTAATTTTTACGTATTTTATTAAATTATCACTTCGGCTAAAAATAATTACCACACATAGTGTGTTATTAAATTTCCTTCTTCATCTGCAATGCTAAGTTCCTTGATAATAAATCCATACTAACTAGAGAAGCCTTGGAGGTTTACACATTTCGTCATGGTGGTCGAGACGAGACTAAGCCGGTAATGTACTGTCAGGTCTTAGATAATAGACGACACAATCTACCTTTTTGCAGGATGTCTTGATTATGTCCGGAGCCTCCTCGTCACAATCACTGGTCCAGTGATGACCGAAGTTGCAGACCTCTAGTTGGAAGTAACCATCCTCGGTGACGTAGTGCACACGGCGGAATCCGGGCGTTACTTCCGCGTACTTTACAGACGAATCGAACGGCATTTGCTTGAATTTGTAGCAGCAGCACTATACCCACACGACTATGTGTTGACTGCTGTGTCTAGGGTGTTGACCTCAATTTATTCCGCTAGGACCACCCTCCAGTCCAGTCACATGTACCGTTGCTTCCGTTGTTGTCCCCCGCCTTGCTGGCGACCTCCAACATTCCAACACGGTGATCAACCATCCAAGCCCTAAGCATGCTAGCATTGTGTCTTGAGATCGGACCTGGACATCCAAGTTACATAGAGTACAATATACTCTGAAATACATAATAAAGAGAAAATTGATATAAATAACATTATACTTTGCTTAATAGTTCCAGAAATAATGAACGCACTGCTTGACCAGTGACCGGTGTAACTAAATATTAAATATATTTAATATTTTATTTTTCATTACCTTTCGTGGAATTTATTAATCATTCACTCTACGAAAAACGACTCAAGACAATAAACCTATCCAACGAATTAAATACAGTACCGCTATGCCTTACATGAAAGTATAATTATTCGATAATCTGAATAACCTATAAATCGTTCATGTACAAAGCCACACATACAGGACAATTGTCTATGGACCATGAGACCGAGTCATGACAATATCAGACGTATAGGCTAGTCATTTCAGGACCGCAGGACCTTCTTCATCTTTAGATAATAACAGTCATTTAGACCATCATGAAATTTTAATACACACTAAAGGACCAAGTGACCTTGAAAAATATTTTAGTAACACCAAGAGGTTTTGAACTAGTAAATATTCAGTCATTACATATTTTACTACGAGCAATCAACAAAAAGGAAGCACCATCAACGAAAAGGCAGCACAATCCAAAAAGGCAGCACATTTGAAAACACCATCAACAAAATGGAAGCACATTTTGGAAGCACCATCAACGTAAAGGCAGCACATTTTGGAAGCACAATCAATAAAGGCATCACATTTGGAAGCACCATCAACAAAAAGGAAGCACATTTGGAAACACCATCAACAAAAAGGAAGCACATTTTGGAAGCACCATCAACGTAAAGGCAGCACATTTTGGAAGCACAATCAATAAAGGCAGCACATTTGGAAGCACCATCAACAAAAAGGAAGCACATTTTGGAAGCACCATCAAACAGGCAGCACATTTGGAAACACAAGTTACGAGAACTAAGTCTTAGTTAGAAATCAGAATGCAAGAAATAAAAATATTAAATTTTTACTTTTAATATTTAATGTATTTCTTAACATTATACAAATAGAAGTAAAATAAGTCATTATTGTATGTAGCCAGCTTTCCTCAGTTCTTCGAGTATGAAGGATATTTCTTATATGCACGAATAGTTTCCTGCACAAAGCGAGCCATGTAGAAGTCTTAGCCGGTCAACCAATAAGTTTGGATCTTTCCACGATGTGTAATCAATCTCTTCTACCACCATCTCACTTGCTTGTTTATTATAAATACTTTTAATATCACAATCGTCCCAGTGATCATAATAAGCGTTACCAGATTTATTTATTATAACACGTCGTTTCCATCGTTTCGGTCTCAGGACACCGTAACATTCTTCGATCTTGTCAGCTTTAGGTGCTTCATCACAGTCTATGCTTTTGTCAACAGCCTCAGAGTCACTGTAACAATCACTGTAGAAGACATCCTCTTCACCCAGATTACCATATGAATTCGATATCGATGATGTCGAAGTGCCATTATCATCTTCATGCTTCCTTTTTAGGAGTCCATCATTTTTACAAAGTAAGAAAGATCTACTTGAATTCTGCTGGAATGTATTCTCACTTTTCACGTTAAGGTTTCTTCCATTGTCTTCATTCTCCCATAAATCATCATCGTCCTTCAATTTAAGTTCTTCGTCGAGATCGGAAGAGCCACGTACATAATCTCTCTCAAGACAAGGATAATTATTGTCGTAATGCAGATCACTAATCCTTAGTCTAGTAGATCCATCGTTGTCCTCTAGCTTGTACGCAGGCTTAACGTTACAAGTTCTATCATGTATTTTTAAGCTCTCTCTCTGCGTAAACGACTTGCTACATCGAACGCAACTTATCAAATTGCGTAGTGGATTTTTAACACAGTCATTCTTCTGGTGTTGTCTTCCATTCTTTCTCAAGATAAATTCTTTGCTGCAAAACTTACACCTGTGTCCTTTCGATACAGCAACAGACACCGAATCAGGATTCATATTAGTTACTGTGACTAATATTAGATACAAAGAGACAGTTTTCCAATTGGAACCATTACTTAAATATAATTTTTTAAATATTTCGTAAGCGAGAGTTAAGTTATCTCATGCAAAGGTACTTGTTGTAAGTAGTTTTGCTTTTCAACAACAGATGACACAACGTATTGCTTGCAGGTAAATATTATTTCTTTCTTTCATGCGGGATGCAGGATTCTCACTAACGATCGCAATAGAGGGATGACATCGCTAGACTCCAAGTAGAAGGTAGTTTGTTCTCCCAGTTAGTGTTTCTCAGATTTCTCAGGGTATATATTATTATTTGACTGAATAATGATTTTTTTTTAAATTCCACCTAATAAAAATAAAATAGAAGCACTCAGAGAAAACCATCAGGGATGATGTCGTTTATAAACATCATAAACTACCAATTTTTTTTTAAAAAGTCAAAAATTTAATCCTGCTTAAGCAAAGAGTTCACAAGCGGGCTTGTGCTAGAACTCTCATGTTGCTTAAGCAAAGAGTTCACAAGCGGGCTTGTGCTAGAACTCTCCTGTTGCTTAAGCAAAGAGTTCACAAGCGGGCTTGTGCTAGAACTCTCATGTTGCTTAAGCAAAGAGTTCACAAGCGGGCTTGTGCTAGAACTCTCATGTTGCTTAAGCAAAGAGTTCACAAGCGGGCTTGTGCTAGAACTCTCCTGTTGTTTAAGCAAAGAGTTCACATGCGGGCTTGTGCTAGAACTCTCATGTTGCTTAAGCAAAGTGTTCACAAGCGGGCTTGTGCTAGAACTCTTTGCTTAAGCAGGATTAAATTTGGACTTTTTTAAAAAAAATTGGTAATTTATGATGTTTATAAACGACATCATCCCTGATGGTTTTCTCTGAGTGCTTCTATTTTATTTTTATTAGGTGGAATTTAAAAAAAATCATTATTCAGTCAAATAATAATTTATACCCTGAGAAATCTGAGAAACACTAACTGGGAGAACAAACCACCTTCTCCTTGGAGTCTAGCGATGTCATCCCTCTATTGCGATCGTTAGTGAGAATCCTGCATCCCGCATGAAAGAAAGAAATAATATTAGTAGTATAGGATAGCCGGAACTGGCACACGGCTTCTGGCTGAGGATTGAAGATTGTTTACATTGTGACGTCACGGCGGCCATCTTGGAGGAGTGTAACGGGACATAGCGTAACGGGACAAGTTTGACCTTGACCTTTGACCCTCAAAATTCGCCAAAATTGGGCAAAAATTGCCCAAAATTCCTCAAAATTCGTCAAAATTTATATTTCTGTGAAAAAAATTCCGCCAAAAGTTCTCAAAACATTCCATAATCCAAAAATTAGAATTTAGAAAAATCCTCAAAAGTCGTTTTGCCCTAGAAAGAACCCAAATTCCTAAAAGAGGCTTAAGCATCCTTGTCTACAGCCCCCGATAAGCCTCTGACGTCATCTAGGATTATGACCGCCATCTTGGATGTTTGTGACCTTGACCTTTGAACTTGACCTTGACCCCGGCGGCCATTTTGGATCCGCCATCTTGGATCCGCCATTTTGGATTACGTCATTGTGTTCTCGTAAATTCCGGTGATGTGTTATCCGCCATTTTGAATGATGACGTCACTGTTGCCTTTTCCATTACGGTAGCCATCTTTAACTTATTTATTTATTATCCGATTTTAATGAAATTTTTTTTAAAAATTTTAAAATAAATTCAAATAATAAAATTTTAATAAAAAATATTTAAAAAATAAACTTTTACGACACGGAGTTCGGAGTCCTCGGTTCGAACCCGGTGAGGGCAAAAAAAATGGCGACCGATCCTTCCCTCACAGTGACTGCTGTCATACTGACTCCCACCACTTTTTTCATAGCATATATATCATCCGGCAGTATGACGTCATGTACGCCATCTTGAAATTTGGACGCCATCTTGAAAATCTTTATTTACTATCCGATTTTAATGAAAAAAATTCCAAAATTCATCAAAAAATTAATGTATTTGAATTCTGTTTGATTATATCGATGTACGTCCTTGGTTCGATTCCCGGCGAGAGTAAACGGTCGATCCTTCCTCCATGAAAGCTACCTAGACTGATCTACCACCACCAGTACCAAGGTATATATCATCAACTGGTATGACATCATGTCCGCCATCTTGTCTTCATCCGCTGGAGACCACCATCTTGTTTTCGTCAGCTAGAGTGTGCCGATACCATGTAGTATAATTATCTGGTCACTATACTTGTGTTCTCAACTGTTGACATTGAACATTGACCTTGAACTTTGACCTTGACCTTGAACTTTGACCTTGACCTTGAAATTTGACCTTGAACTTGAAATTTGACCTTGACCTTAAACTTTGACCTTGACCTTGAAATTTGGCCTTGACCTTGAAATTTGACTTTGTCCTGGAAATTTGACTTTGTCCTTGTCGACCATCATGGATCCGACATTTTATGTTCAGTACATGCTACCAGAGGATACCACCTGCTGGAGTACGCCATCTTGTGTGTGTACTTGTATTATAGAGTACATTTCCATCTGGATAATTTTATTCTAACCCGCTACAGTGCAGTAATCATTTATTACCGAGGTGCCCCCGCCATCATGAAATTCGACCGCCATCTTGAAATCATGTAATAATGTAGCTAGAAAAGCGGGAAAAAATCCAAAATTCATTAAAAAAATCACTCATTAACTTACATATCGATTCGATCCGCTCCAGTCCTTGGTTCGATCCTCGATCGATGCAAAACATTTAATTTTATGAAAAAAAAAATTATTCCAATAAACCATGTTCAACATTCTTAAAGAGACTTTAAATCATCTACTACCATCATCCTATCAGACATCAAGACCACCATATTGGAAATTCGTAATTGTAATGCTAGAGATTCGGGAAAAAGTTCAAAACTCATTAAATAAATTTGTAATCTATATACTGATTGATTAGATCGACTAAGGTCCTTGACATGATCCTGGACGAAGCTAAAATAAATTTAATTAAAATACCAGAAGAGTGTAAGGTTCGAGGAATAAAACACCTAAGAGTCTTTTACAAACATAATGTTTATTACACAATTTCTATCCTACTACAGAATCACTTGCGAAAGCCAGCAAACTTATAAAAATTTAGCCCTGCATAGACGTACAACGACTACTTCTTAGCTCCAAATGGCTCCAAATGATCCAAACGGCCTCCAAATGGCTCCAAAAGCTCCAACAGCCTCCAAATGCTTAACACATTTCCAAATGGCTCCAAATGCTCCAAACGGCCTCCAAATGCTTGACAGCTCCAAATGTTTCCAGCAGCTCCAAATAGCTCCAAATGCTTGACAGCTCCAAATGCTTCAAAAGGCTCCAAATGCTCCAAATGCTCCAAACGGCCTCCAAATGGCTCCAACAGCTCCAACAGCCTCCAAATGCTTGACAGCTCCAAATGTTTCCAGCAGCTCCATATGCTCCAAATTCTTGACAGCTCCAAATGCTTTAAAAGGCTCCAAATGCTCCAAATGACTCCAAATGCTTAACACAGCTCCAAATGGCTCCAAATGCTTGGCAGCTCCAAATGATTCAAAAGGCTCCAAATGCTCCAAATGGCTCCAACAGCTCCAAAAGACTCCAAAAGCTTCAAAAGGCTCCAATTGCTCCAAGAGCTCCATCTTCAATTGGTTCCAACTGATTCCTATTACTTTTATCGAACTTGGCATGATTAATAACATGTCTTTATCAGTATACATTTTGACTGGCAGTGGTAACGTTTTTTACACCTTTAAGTTATAAGTTTTATTTAGAAATCAGATTTCGATAAATGATAGCTTCCATCAGGAAAGAAAATATATTAATTTATCTTCAAGTTTATACACATACATTTAATTTAATCCATTATTGTATGTAGCCAGCTTCCCTCAGTTCTTTGAGTATGAAGGATATTTCTTTAATGTTCGAATAGTTTCCTGCACAAAGCGATCCATGTAGTAGTCGTAGCCTGTTAACCAATATGTTAGGATCTTCCCATGAGGTATAATCAATCTCTTCTGCTGCCTTCATCATCCTTGCATGTTTATAATAAATATTATCTCTGGTGTCTATCGTTTTAACACCAACCACAAGGTCACTTTCGTCATCTTGCCAGTGATTATCACAAGCTTGATCAGGATAATTTATTTTATTACGTCGTTTCCATCGTTTTGGTCTCAAACCACCATCACAGTCTTCGCTCTTGCATGCTTTTGGTGCTTCAGTACAGTACTCAATCATGTCAGCCTCAGATGTGTCACCACAATCTTCAATCATGCCAGCTTCTGATGTGTCAACACAGTCTTCAATCATGTCAGCACCACAAACTTGATCAGGATAATTTATTTTATTACGTCGTTTCCATCGTTTTGGTCTCAGACTGCCATCACAGTCTTCGATCTTGCCTGCTTTAGGTGTTTCAGTACAGTACTCAATCATGTCAGCCTCAGATGTGTCACCACAATCATCAATCATGCCAGCCTCAGATGATTCATCAAAGTCTTCGACCTTGTAAGCTTCAGGTGGTTCTCCATCTTTCACATTTTCATGGAGACGACTAGATATTGGAGTAAATATATTTTCATTTCTAATGTGGTTACAACTTCCTTCGTTTGTTTTAAATTTTAAATTATTATCTTGATCTAGATCACTAATTTTAGCATTAGCTTTTTCGCCTTCGTTCCTCTTCCGCGATGTTGTAGCCCAGTCTTCGTTATCTTTATTCATCTTAATTGTACAGGTCTTGTGATGTCTATCCAAGTAATATCTTCTACCAAAGGATTTCTGACACTGACTGCAATGAAATGGTTTTTGACAAGGACCCAAATTAAACTCGCTTCTCTCATGTCGTTTAGCATTCTTTCTCAAGGTAAACACCTTGCTACAGTATCTACAGTGATGACGTTTTGATACAGCAACAAATCCCGTTTCAGGATTCATATTAGTTATTGAGACTAATGCAAGATGCAAACTAAGAGTTTTAAATTAGATATATTACTTAAATATAATTTTTTAATTATTTCATCAGCGAGAATTAATTTATCTCATTCAAAGGTACTTGTTGCAAGTAGTTCTGCTTTTCAACAACAGATGTCGCCACATGTTACTTGCAGGTAAATAATATTTAGTTCTTTTATGCGGGATGCGGGATGCTCACTAACGATCGCAAAAGAAGGATGGCTTCGCTAGACTCCAAGGAGAAGGAAGTTCGTCCATCCTGTTAGTGCTTCTTAGATTTCTCAGAGATTATTTGACTGAGTAATGATATTTTTTTTTTTAAATTTCCACCTGATAAAAATATTACAAGTGCTGATTTATTGGCAGAATTTCAATAATTAAATGCAACCTTGAATAAAAAATGACATGACTCATTAAGTAAAAAATTCTTCATGCAGAGATCAATTCCTCATCAGTAACCAGAAGCACTCGGAGAAAACCATCAGATGTCTAGTCAGGAATAATCAGAAGCACCCAGAGAAAACCATCAAAATATTGTCAAGAATAATCAGGAGCACACGGCGAAAACCACCGCAAGTTTTCTTTGATATCATAAAATTTCAGGAAAAAAATAATAAAAAAAATTAAATAAAAAATTAAAAAAAAAATAAAATAAAAAAATACATAAAATTCTGGCTTGTACTAGAACTCTATCTTTGTTCAACAATGAGAAGTTCACAAGCTAGCAGAATATATTTATGTATTTTTTTATTTTATTTTTTTTTAAATTTTTTATTAATTTTTTTTAATTATTTTTTTCCTGAAATTTTATGATATCAAAGAAAACTTGCGGTGGTTTTCGCCGTGTGCTCCTGATTATTCTTGACAATATTTTGATGGTTTTCTCTGGGTGCTTCTGATTATTCCTGACTAGACATCTGATGGTTTTCTCCGAGTGCTTCTGGTTACTGATGAGGAATTGATCTCTGCATGAAGAATTTTTTTACTTAATGAGTCATGTCATTTTTTTTATTCAAGGTTGCATTTAATTATTGAAATTCTGCCAATAAATCAGCACTTGTAATATTTTTATCAGGTGGAAATTTAAAAAAAAAAAATATCATTACTCAGTTAAATAATCTCTGAGAAATCTAAGAAGCACTAACAGGATGGACGAACTTCCTTCTCCTTGGAGTCTAGCGAAGCCATCCTTCTTTTGCGATCGTTAGTGAGCATCCCGCATCCCGCATAAAAGAACTAAATATTATTTACCTGCAAGTAACATGTGGCGACATCTGTTGTTGAAAAGCAGAACTACTTGCAACAAGTACCTTTGAATGAGATAAATTAATTCTCGCTGATGAAATAATTAAAAAATTATATTTAAGTAATATATCTAATTTAAAACTCTTAGTTTGCATCTTGCATTAGTCTCAATAACTAATATGAATCCTGAAACGGGATTTGTTGCTGTATCAAAACGTCATCACTGTAGATACTGTAGCAAGGTGTTTACCTTGAGAAAGAATGCTAAACGACATAAGAGAAGCGAGTGTAATTTGGGTCCTTGTCAAAAACCATTTCATTGCAGTCAGTGTCAGAAATCCTTTTGTAGAAGATATTACTTGGATAGACATTACAAGACCTGTACAATTAAGATGAATAAAGATAACGAAGACTGGGCTACAACATCGCGGAAGAGGAACGAAGGCGAAAAAGCTAATGCTAAAATTAGTGATCTAGATCAAGATAATAATTTAAAATTTAAAACAAACGAAGGAAGTTGTAACCACATTAGAAATGAAAATATATTTACTCCAATATCTAGTCGTCTCCATGAAAATGTGAAAGATGGAGAACCACCTGAAGCTTACAAGGTCGAAGACTTTGATGAATCATCTGAGGCTGGCATGATTGATGATTGTGGTGACACATCTGAGGCTGACATGATTGAGTACTGTACTGAAACACCTAAAGCAGGCAAGATCGAAGACTGTGATGGCAGTCTGAGACCAAAACGATGGAAACGACGTAATAAAATAAATTATCCTGATCAAGTTTGTGGTGCTGACATGATTGAAGACTGTGGTGACACATCAGAAGCTGGCATGATTGAAGATTGTGGTGACACATCTGAGGCTGACATGATTGAGTACTGTACTGAAGCACCAAAAGCATGCAAGAGCGAAGACTGTGATGGTGGTTTGAGACCAAAACGATGGAAACGACGTAATAAAATAAATTATCCTGATCAAGCTTGTGATAATCACTGGCAAGATGACGAAAGTGACCTTGTGGTTGGTGTTAAAACGATAGACACCAGAGATAATATTTATTATAAACATGCAAGGATGATGAAGGCAGCAGAAGAGATTGATTATACCTCATGGGAAGATCCTAACATATTGGTTAACAGGCTACGACTACTACATGGATCGCTTTGTGCAGGAAACTATTCGAACATTAAAGAAATATCCTTCATACTCAAAGAACTGAGGGAAGCTGGCTACATACAATAATGGATTAAATTAAATGTATGTGTATAAACTTGAAGATAAATTAATATATTTTCTTTCCTGATGGAAGCTATCATTTATCGAAATCTGATTTCTAAATAAAACTTATAACTTAAAGGTGTAAAAAACGTTACCACTGCCAGTCAAAATGTATACTGATAAAGACATGTTAGTAATCATGCCAAGTTCGATAAAAGTAATAGGAATCAGTTGGAACCAATTGAAGATGGAGCTCTTGGAGCAATTGGAGCCTTTTGAAGCATTTGGAGTCTTTTGGAGCTGTTGGAGCCATTTGGAGCATTTGGAGCCTTTTGAAGCATTTGGAGCTGCCAAGCATTTGGAGCCATTTGGAGCTGTGTTAAGCATTTGGAGGCTGTTGGAGCATTTGGAGCCTTTTTTTGGAGCTGTTGGAGCATTTGGAGCTGCTGGAGACATTTGGAGCTGTCAAGCATTTGGAGGCCGTTTGGAGCTGTGTTATGCATTTGGAGCTGTCAAGCATTTGGAGCCATTTGGAGCTGTGTTAAGCATTTGGAGTCATTTGGAGCGTTTGGAGCCTTTTGAAGCATTTGGAGCTGTCAAGAATTTGGAGCATTTGGAGCTGCTGGAAACATTTGGAGCTGTCAAGCATTTGGAGGCTGTTGGAGCTGTTGGAGCCATTTGGAGGCCGTTTGGAGCATTTGGAGCCTTTTGAAGCATTTGGAGCTCTCAAGCATTTGGAGCCATTTGGAGCTGCTGGAAACATTTGGAGCTGTCAAGCATTTGGAGGCCGTTTGGAGCATTTGGAGCCATTTGGAACTGTGTTAAGCATTTGGAGGCTGTTGGAGCTTTTGGAGCCATTTGGAGGCCGTTTGGAGCATTTGGAGCCATTTGGAGCTAAGAAGTAGTCGTTGTACGTCTATGCAGGGCTAAATTTTTATAAGTTTGCTGGCTTTCGCAAGTGATTCTGTAGTAGGATAGAAATTGTGTAATAAACATTATGTTTGTAAAAGACTCTTAGGTGTTTTATTCCTCGAACCTTACACTCTTCTGGTATTTTAATTAAATTTATTTTAGCTTCGTCCAGGATCATGTCAAGGACCTTAGTCGATCTAATCAATCAGTATATAGATTACAAATTTATTTAATGAGTTTTGAACTTTTTCCCGAATCTCTAGCATTACAATTACGAATTTCCAATATGGTGGTCTTGATGTCTGATAGGATGATGGTAGTAGATGAATTAAAGTCTTTTTAAGAATGTTGAACATGGTTTATTGGAATTATTTTTTTTTTTCATAAAATTAAATGTTTTGCATCGATCGAAGATCGAACCAAGGACTGGAGCGGATCGAATCGATATGTAAGTTAATGAGTGATTTATTTAATGAATTTTGGATTTTTTCCCGCTTTTCTAGCTACATTATTACATGATTTCAAGATGGCGGTCGAATTTTATGATGGTGGGGGCACCTCGGTAATAAATGATTACTGCACTGTAGCGGGTTAGAATAAAATTATCCAGATGGAAATGTACTCTATAATACAAGTACACACACAAGATGGCGTACTCCAGCAGGTGGTATCCTCTGGTAGCATGTACTGAACATAAAATGTCGGATCCATGATGGTCGACAAGGACAAAGTCAAATTTCCAGGACAAAGTCAAATTTCAAGGTCAAGGCCAAATTTCAAGGTCAAGGTCAAAGTTTAAGGTCAAGGTCAAATTTCAAGGTCAAGGTCAAATTTCAAGGTCAAGGTCAAAGTTCAAGGTCAATGTTCAATGTCAACAGTTGAGAACACAAGTATAGTGACCAGATAATTATACTACATGGTATCGGCACACTCTATCTGACGAAAACAAGATGGTGGTCTCCAGCGGATGAAGACAAGATGGCGGACATGATGTCATACCAGTTGATGATATATACCTTGGTACTGGTGGTGGTAGATCAGTCTAGGTAGCTTTCATGGAGGAAGGATCGTCCGTTTACTCTCGCCGGGAATCGAACCAAGGACGTACATCGATATAATCAAACAGAATTCAAATACGTTAATTTTTTGATGAATTTTGGAATTTTTTTCATTAAAATCGGATAGTAAATAAAGATTTTCAAGATGACGTCCAAATTTCAAGATGGCGTACATGACGTCATACTGCCGGATGATATATATGCTATGAAAAAAGTGGTGGGAGTCAGTATGACAGCAGTCACTGTGAGGGAAGGATCGGTCGCCATTTTTTTTTGCCCTCACCGGGTTCGAACCGAGGACTCCGAACTCCGTGTCGTAAAAGTTTATTTTTTAAATATTTTTTATTAAAATTTTATTATTTGAATATTTTTTTAAATTTTTAAAAAAAATTTCATTAAAATCGGATAATAAATAAATAAGTTAAAGATGGCTACCGTAACGGAAAAGGCAACAGTGACGTCATCATTCAAAATGGCGGATAACACATCACCAGAATTTACGAGAACACAATGACGTCATCCAAAATGGCGGATCCAAGATGGCGGATCCAAAATGGCCGCCGGGGTCAAGGTCAAGTTCAAAGGTCAAGGTCACAAACATCCAAGATGGCGGTCATAATCCTAGATGACGTCAGAGGCTTATCGGAGGCTGTAGACAAGGATGCTTAAGCCTCTTTTAGGAATTTGGGTTCTTTCTAGGGCAAAACGACTTTTGAGGATTTTTCGAAATTCTAATTTTTGGATTTTGGAATTTTTTGAGAATTTTTGGCGGAATTTTTTTCACATAAATGTAAATTTTGACGAATTTTGAGGAATTTTGGGCAATTTTTGCCCAATTTTGGCGAATATTGAGGGTCAAAGGTCAAGGTCAAACTTTTCCCGTTACGCTATGTCCCGTTACACTCCTCCAAGATGGCCGCCGTGACGTCACAATGTAAACAATCTTCAATCCTCAGCCAGAAGCCGTGTGCCAGTTCCGGCTATCCTATACTACTACTAATATTTACCTGCAAGCAATACGTGGTGTCATCTGTTGTTGAAAAGCAAAACTACTTACAATAAGTACCTTTGCTAGAAATAACTTAACTCTCGCTTACGAAATATTTAAAAAATTATATTTAAGTAATGGTTCCAATTGGAAAACTGTCTCTTTGTATCTAATATTAGTCACAGTAACTAATATGAATCCAGATTCGGTGTCTGTTGCTGTATCGAAAGGACACAGGTGTAAGTTTTGCAGCAAATAATTTATCTTGAGAAAGAATGAAAGACAACACCAGAAGAATGACTGTGTTAAAAATCCACTACGCAATTTGATAAGTTGCGTTCGATGTAGCAAGTCGTTTACGCAGAGAGAGAGCTTAAAAATACATGATAGAACTTGTAACGTTAAGCCTGCGTACAATCTAGAGGACAACGATGGATCTACTAGACTAAGGATTAGTGATCTGCATTACGTCAATAATTATCCTTGTCTTGAGAGAGATTATGTACGTGGCTCTTCCGATCTCGACGAAGAACTTAAATTGAAGGACGATGATGATTTATGGGAGAATGAAGACAATGGAAGAATCCTTAACGTCAAAAGTGAGAATACATTCCAGCCGAATTCAAGTAGATCTTTCTTACTTTGTAAAAATGATGGACTCCTAAAAAGGAAGCATGAAGACGATAATGGCACTTCGACATCATCGATATCGAATTCATATGGTAATCTGGGTGAAGAGGATGTCTTCTACAGTGATTGTTACAGTGACTCTGAGGCTGTTGACAAAAGCATAGACTGTGATGAAGCACCTAAAGCTGACAAGATCGAAGAATGTTACGGTGTCCTGAGACCGAAACGATGGAAACGACGTGTTATAATAAATAAATCTGGTAACGCTTATTATGATCACTGGGACGATTGTGATATTAAAAGTATTTATAATAAACAAGCAAGTGAGATGGTGGTAGAAGAGATTGATTACACATCGTGGAAAGATCCAAACTTATTGGTTGACCGGCTAAGACTTCTACATGGCTCGCTTTGTGCAGGAAACTATTCGTGCATATAAGAAATATCCTTCATACTCGAAGAACTGAGGAAAGCTGGCTACATACAATAATGACTTATTTTACTTCTATTTGTATAATGTTAAGAAATACATTAAATATTAAAAGTAAAAATTTAATGTTTTTATTTGTTGCATTCTGATTTCTAACTAAGACTTAGTTCTCGTAACTTGTGTTTCCAAATGTGCTGCCTGTTTGATGGTGCTTCCAAAATGTGCTTCCTTTTTGTTGATGGTGCTTCCAAATGTGCTGCCTTTATTGATTGTGCTTCCAAAATGTGCTGCCTTTACGTTGATGGTGCTTCCAAAATGTGCTTCCTTTTTGTTGATGGTGTTTCCAAATGTGCTTCCTTTTTGTTGATGGTGCTTCCAAATGTGATGCCTTTATTGATTGTGCTTCCAAAATGTGCTGCCTTTACGTTGATGGTGCTTCCAAAATGTGCTTCCATTTTGTTGATGGTGTTTTCAAATGTGCTGCCTTTTTTGATTGTGCTGCCTTTTCGTTGATGGTGCTTCCTTTTTGTTGATTGCTCGTAGTAAAATATGTAATGACTGAATATTTACTAGTTCAAAACCTCTTGGTGTTACTAAAATATTTTTCAAGGTCACTTGGTCCTTTAGTATGTATTAAAATTTCATGATGGTCTAAATGACTGTTATTATCTAAAGATGAAGAAGGTCCTGCGGTCCTGAAATGACTAGCCTATACGTCTGATATTGTCATGACTCGGTCTCATGGTCCATAGACAATTGTCCTGTATGTGTGGCTTTGTACATAAACGATTTATAGGTTATTCAGATTATCGAATAATTATACTTTCATGTAAGGCATAGCGGTACTGTATTTAATTCGTTGGATAGGTTTATTGTCTTGAGTTGTTTTTCGTAGAGTGAATGATTAATAAATTCCACGAAAGGTAATGGAAAATAAAATATTAAATATATTTAATATTTAGTTACACCGGTCACTGGTCAAGCAGTGCGTTCATTACTTCTGGAACTATTAAGCAAAGTATAATGTTATTTATATCATTTTCTCTTTATTATGTATTTCAGAGTATATTGTACTCTATGTAACTTGGATGTCCAGGTCCGATCTCAAGACACAATGCTAGCATGCTTAGGGCTTGGATGGTTGATCACCGTGTTGGAATGTTGGAGGTCGCCAGCAAGGCGGGGGACAACAACGGAAGCAACGGTACATGTGACTGGACTGGAGGGTGGTCCTAGCGGAATAAATTGAGGTCAACACCCTAGACACAGCAGTCAACACATAGTCGTGTGGGTATAGTGCTGCTGCTACAAATTCAAGCAAATGCCGTTCGATTCGTCTGCAAAGTACGCGGAAGTAACGCCCGGATTCCGCCGTGTGCACTACGTCACCGAGGATGGTTACTTCCAACTAGAGGTCTGCAACTTCGGTCATCACTGGACCAGTGATTGTGACGAGGAGGCTCCGGACATAATCGAGACATCCTGCAAAAAGGTAGATTGTGTCGTCTATTATCTAAGACCTGACAGTACATTACCGGCTTAGTCTCGTCTCGACCACCATGACGAAATGTGTAAACCTCCAAGGCTTCTCTAGTTAGTATGGATTTATTATCATGGAACTAAGCATTGCAGATGAAGAAGGAAATGTAATAACACACTATGTGTGGTAATTATTTTAAGCCGAAGTGTTAATTTAATACAATACGTAAAAATTAACTTTAAGGTTTTTTTTTCTAATGTGTCAACAAATCAATGATAGGATGGATTTGTATGTAGAACTAGAAGTATACCACATCTCTTGAAGAACACTGCATGGTATATATTGAAAGACTCTTGGGCTCAAGAAACTATACTATAGGTGGAAAGGATGATGTGGTTCCTAAGATTAAATGAAAAGAACTTTGTTGATTTTTTTTTCAGTATACTACGATGATTTAATTGTGTTTGGGATGATGGGATGAAGGATTAAATAATAAATCTGGACACACAGGCTTTTGAAGAAAACGAGAATGTAACTAACCATGTCTACAAAACAATAGAGAATAATGTGAAGCTCACAAGATCATAGATTGTGGTAAATCTCTGACAACTGAAATGCGGAAACGACATCATAAAATGAGTGATATTGATGCAGCTCATGATAATATTGATGACAGCTACGATGATGATGATGATGATAACTTTGCGTCTGTGATAGTGACACGGATGCGTGGATTTTAAGACTAATAATAACAAATATGTAAAGAAGATGGAAGCCGTAGCACATGAGACCAATTGTTCATCGAGAGACAATCCAAATGATTGAAGAATAGGTTAAAACTTCTACTTGGTTCGCGAAATGCTGAAAATTTATACGTCCTCAATGAAACATGAACTAAGAAATGCGAGGTTTATATAATAAAACCTACTTTTTTTGATCTGATGTGTATTAATGGGAATAAATATACAATTTAATATGAGTTTTATTAAATATATTTCTTACATATGTACTTTCAAGCTCTTGGCGTCTACAGTGTGCATAAAGTATATAAAATATTTACGTACCTGGTTCTTCGTTTACCATGTATATTTTGCATTTTAAAATATGAATTTATTAAAGAAAAATGACTGATTTGTTGTGTGTTAGAAACCATAAGTCCGTCTATAACTGGTGTGATTTATAATACTGTGAAATTTTGAGGATAGTATGACCAATAGGATGTTAATATAATGATGTGACATTGGCTTGCTATTTCGCTTGAATGAAATTTAAATGTTAACTTTGTGATAAAATCTGCAGGTGCGTGCATTGCGTGTCCATTTCATATGTCGAATTTGCTTCCAAATATGCTGCCTTTTTCGTTGAGTGGGCTTCTATTTTTAAGGTAGTTTTGACTCGAGTATTATTGTTGATGGTTCTTGATTTGACTAGCGTATTATTCCATCCTGTGCATGTATATAAGCGAGTCCTTGACAGCAGGATGCTCAGTTTGTTACTGATGTTATCGGTGTAAGGATCACCTAGTTTGTTTCTTCTGGTGCATAAGTCGCGTTTATTACCTGTTCTTGTGAACTCGATGGCATCTTTACCATCTAAAACGATGAACTTGATGGATGTTGTACCATCGTCTACAGGAACCCTAACGTCAACGGCGGCGAGGAAGGAGCAGATCCCGACGGTAACGAGGATGTCAACATTGGGGAAGACTTCAACAGTCGTGGTACCACCAGCAGAAGAGAATTTAATGCCGGTGGTGCTGGCTACACAGGAAAACACGACGAACTTCGTTTCAGCCTCGATGGAGACTTCAATGGCTGGTGATTCAACAACTAACGGACATCGGTGTTGTTACTGTGACAAGATTTTCACAAACAACAGCAATGCTCTACGACACGAAAAGAGAGAATGTGTCAAGAACCTTTATCATAAAATGATTGTTTGTGAGAAATGTCACAAGCAATTTGCAAGACAAGATAATATGAAAACGCACATTAAGACATGCAAAGGTCCTGCTGTGCGGCAGAAAGTAAAGGTTTCGGTGCAGCAACGATGTATTGATGTTCATAAGAGTATGCCTGGAGATGGTGTAACTGCTGCAACAACATCATCTGGTTCGGGTCTGAAATGATCGTCTTCATCACCACGGTATCCTTGCAGCTACTGTGATATGTCGTTCGCATTTTCTCATGATGCACGAAGACATGAGCGGAGTAAATGCAAGAAGAATCCATCTCGTATAAAGTTTCGCTGTGATGGGTGTCATGAATGGTTTACACATATTGACAGTTTGCGACGACATGCGAAAAAATGCAACGGTAAAGTCCGTGTGTCTACTGAAGAACTACCTGTAGAAACTTCGACTCCTCGCTTTAGATTGGAGACTCGTAAGAGAACAAGCAAGAAAACCGATGTGCAGCAACCGATTGGTATGACGTCTGAACATGAAAATAAACCTAAGACTGTGTTCGGCGCATTACAAGTGAATGATAATGGATTCTACTTGGCGCAGTCTGCATTTCGTGGGACATTGAAAGACTACTATTATCTAAATACGTTAGGTGAGTCGAAAGA
This sequence comes from Bacillus rossius redtenbacheri, assembly GCF_032445375.1. NCBI lineage: Eukaryota > Metazoa > Arthropoda > Insecta > Phasmatodea > Bacillidae > Bacillus > Bacillus rossius. Next base: position 20,094,972 of record NC_086336.1, read on the forward strand.
CATTTGTAATTTTCTTGATGATATCAAAGAGAACATAATCAATCAGCTTACTGATGATGTAGCTTGTGGTTGGACTGTATATATGGAAAGCCGTATCCATTCGAAGACGAAGTGAAGAAGTGTGCATTCAAGACATCGGCTGCAGTAATTTACAGTTCTAACGATGTGAAGCATACTGTTAAAAACGGTATCCAGAAACTCTGTCAAGAAGAGGAGGACTATGTCTGTAAAGGTTCTGGCTGGACTCTTTCTAGTATAATCCGATTGGAGCTAAGAATTAGTCATTTCATGCCGCTGCGGACCTAAATGATTATAAGATTGCTGGCTTTCGCAAGTGTTCGTGTAGTAAAGTAGAAATTATGTAATAAATTTTATTTTGTGAAAGAACTTGTGTTGTTTTATTTCTCGGACCTGCCACTATTATATTATGTTTATTTTTTTTTTCATCTTCATTCCGAATCGAACCAAGGATCTTAGTCGATCTAACTAATCAGTATATAGATTGCAAATTTATTTAATGAATTTTGAACTTTTTCCCGAATCTCTAGCATTAAAATTACGAATTTCCAATATGGTAGTCTTGATGTCTGATAGGATGATGGTAGTAGAGGATTTAAAGTCTCTTTAAGAATTTTGAACATGATTTATTGAAATTATTATATTTTACATAAAATAAAAATATATTGCATCGATCGAGTATCGAACCAAGGATAGGAACTGACTGGGCCAATCAGTATATTGATTGCGAATTTATTTAATAAATTTTGGAGTTTTTCCCGAATTTCTAGCTAAATAAATATGGATTTTCAAGATGGCGGATTCAAAATGGCCGTCGGGGTCAAGGTTAAGGTCAAAGGTCAAGGTCACATCCTGATAGAGGCTTAACTGAGGCTTGAGTTAAGGATGCTTAAGCCTCTTTAAGGACATTTCTATCCTCTGGGATTTTTACGGACTAAAACGGGAAATTTTCCCTCGAAACGGGAATTTTTCCCTCGAAAACGGGAAATTTTTTCTTAAAACGGGAATTTTTGTGTCATTTTGAGTCATTTTTGAGGAATTTTGAGGAATTTTTGCCGCCGATGACGTCATCCAAGATGGCGGCCGGCTCCTGGCTCCTGCGCCTGTTCTTGAACCCCCCATTTTCAACTACTGGCGTCATTGCAAACGGTTGCCAAACATCTTTTTTTTTTGTGCTTGTACGCGTAAGAGTTTCCAACCTTAACCAAGGATTAGAAATTTCTCACGTAGTTTCACAGTTTTTAAACGGACTTCGCCTACACAATTTTTCAAATGTCATCTCAAGTTTTCAATTTGCGTAAACCAAACATGGCACTTATCACAGCAAAACTTCATACGAGAAGGATTAATCATATATTTGCTTCTCGTGTCTTTGTCCATCATGGGAAAATGCGAACGACATATCGCAGTAGCTGCAAATATGCCAGTTAATGAGGACAAAACTTTCAGGCCCGAACCAGAGGCTGATGTAGCACCAATTCCCAATGTACTCTTGAACAAATCAATCAATTACTTTTGGAAAAAAGCCTTTACTTTCTGCCACACAGCAGGACTTTTGCATAACCTTCGTGTGTCTTTTAAGCGTATCATTTCTTGTAAATTGCTTGCGACACATATACAACTTAACATTTTGCTAAAAGATTCTTAGCACATTCTATCTTCTCGTGTCGTCGAGCATTAATGTTGTTCGAGAATATCTTGTCACAATAAAGACATCTATGGTTGATAGTTGTTGACGAATAATCAATCACTGAAGTATCCATCGAGAGCAAAACGTGGAACCACAGCAGTTTAAGTATACTCTATTGTTGTTGGTAACGACTGTACACATTCCATCGGGATCTGCGTCGTCACTAACGAGATCTCTGTAGCCGATGGTTCAACTTCTATCAAGGTCTTCGTGGTTGTCGTCGACGATGCCAACAGGATCCGCACTGCCGTCGTCGTTGCTGACGTCAGAGTTTCCGTGGACGATATTACAATTATCTTTGAAAGATTTGTGCAATGGGAGTGCATGACTTGATGTAAGTTTTTGGACATACGCCATTGCTAAGCACTTTTTCTGTAGACGAAAAATAAAAAATAAAATAAATAAATAAAAATACCCAAAAGACAAAAAAACACAAATTAAGCAAAAAATTGCTTTTGTCAACAGGATATAAACACCAAAAAATATTCCGTATCAGGAATATGGTCAACAAACATAGAAAAACAAAGAAAAATGTACTAAGAGAACGAAAACCCCACAAATGATGACGACACAAAAATATTGAACCCAAAAATATTCAGCACAACTGTTGAAACGAGACTAAAAACACGACAAAACGAAAAGACAAAACAAACACAATAGTTTTCCAAAACAGAAATAGGTTTTTATTTGTATTTTTGTTGTTTTATTTTTTGAACCTGTCACTTTTTGTTAGCAATTGTAATTAAATTATTATTTTTTTGCATCAAGTAAGGTTAAAAAAAGACGGATAACAAACGTTTCAATCATTATTTTAACAAACTATTTTTTTTATTATTTTTGGAAATATTTCTCGAATTTCTAGGTTAATAATTACGAATTTCTGAGATGGCGATTGAGATGGTACCGGTAGCTTACTGACAGCTGGGGGATGAAGAATTTAAGCAGATTTTAGAATTTGGTACCAAACTTTATTGAATAAATATTTTTTTTACCTAAAAATCAAACTTTTTTTGCATCAGTCAAACATCGAACCGACAGAAATAAAAAAATTATTATTTTAATAAAAAAGTTTTTCCGGAGTTTTGAATTTTTTTTCCGAATTTATACCTAATAATTACAGATTTTCAAAGTAGTGGATTCCAAGATGGCGGATGTGGACTCATCTAAAAAGGCCGCCGACCTCCTGATTATAGTTAACGAGTGTCGGACACGCTCGAACATTCCCGATTCATCACGATTGGTAAGCCACAACTAAGTGAGCCACCAAGCCATAGTCCCATAAGAATAACATTGTGACAGAAGAACCTGTTTTCCTTCTACTACTTGCACTGTTCAACAAAAATTCACTTTGGAATTCTTTCCTTGATCAAAATAACTAAACCACCATAATTTTGGGTAAAAAAAACGAATACATCAGTCTTTGTTTTTAGTTATAGTTTGTAAGATAGAGGCAGTGGCGTAGCGTGCCATCTCGGCGCCTGGGGCGGGAGACCCATTTTGCCGCCCCCATTCTATAGGTGCTTAGTTAAAATTAAATTTCACATGCAATGAGGTACCTTTTATTGAAGTTAAAATAGGATGAGTGGTTTTACAAGCGGATTCTACGGGCCTTATGAGCAGCGAAGTCAGAAATAACTTTGTCAAAATCAATATTAGCAGCCAATTCTTGTTCAATCGACAATATAGCCAAGTTTATAGTCTAGCGGAGCTCATAGTAGATCTGAGGTAATTGTGCCACTGCCCCGTTGACCCTTTAGACCCCTGGTGCGAAACTATAATTTGTGGATTTTTGGGATTTAAATTAACGGACTAATAAAACTGAAACTGGGATTTTACGTTCAGCGTGTTTCATCCAATCCCTGCCAGACCTAGAAGAAAAAAGGCGTCGACCGTTAGAAAATGATTTAACTGAGAAGGGCTTGTAAACCCATAATTTGTAATTTGCTAAATTTTTGATATATTTATTTGCATGTTAAGGTGTGTCAATTTTTTGCTAGATTTCGCCTATGTTAATTAGTATTTACAGCGGTGATACGCCCGGTGCGTATCTATATTTGTATTTGTATTTGTATTAATATGTTATTATATATTTTTAATGCCTTTTTGGTAATTATATTTAATTTTTGGAGCTCCGAAGTATATGATCAAATTATAATTTTTTCGGGGAATTGTTAAAGTATTTTTTTAGTATTATTATATAGCTATTTTTTTATAAGTAGTAATAGGGTAGGTATTTTATGATGGATGCGCCGATTTGTGATGAAACGATTTTATGATATATATATATTTATTAAATGTTGTCATATAAATTTTGCGTCTTTTTAACTTGCTGCCTCCTCTCACTGTTCGCAACCTTATTAGTATTTTTTAAGCCTGCTATTAGTTTGGGTTTTAATATTTTTTTGGGTTTACCTGCGCTCGCGGTACGGGGCAATATAGGAGTTTTACTGTGTCCCGGTTCGCGGAAGTTGTTTGGTTTGCCCTGGGTTAAGGTCAAACTTTACAGTACAATGCGTAGTACTAAATTCAATGAGTGCGAAAGAGAGGCATCGACACGGGCCGACGCGTGAAACAAAAGATTTTGTATGAGTAATTAACATAATAAGGAGTGCCGCTCAACTCGGCTCGCGCGCGCCGGGCGGCGCGGCGTGATGCGATGTTGCCGTTCGTATGTAAACAAACAAACGTTATAAAGAGCTCTGTCAGTGATTTCGCAGTTTTTCTTTTAAATAAACATTAAAAAATAGTTGGTGCGCAAAATGTTAGATAAAAATGGAACATTATAGTGTGTCTGACACATGTAATGAATGAATCATAGATCAGATCTCAACCCGCTTCACCGGCGACCCGCCCCCGCGGGCTGCCGCCCGGGGCGGGCCGCCCCCTCCGCCCCACCCACGCTACGCCACTGGATAGAGGTACTAATTTCAACTAGAAATACTAAACATACACTTCGAATTTCTTTCCTTTCTAAAAAAAGATAAACTACTATAAGTTTGGATCCAAAAGTGAAATTAAATATTGATTGGTTTATTTGACATTAGATTCTGGTTTTATATATTCACTAACCTCAAATAAAAGGACATATTCACGTGAATGTCTTCTCTTTTCTAGTCTCTTTTAATCATTTTATGGGGCGTATCTTGTCCCTGTCCAACAGTTATCTGCAAGCAAAGTAGTAATAATTATTACTTAATGATATTCAATGAGTTATTTGCTCATGTGGCGAGCAGGCTGTATGGAGACGATGGATCAAGACCAAATATAGGCACGCTCACAATAAATGAGCCCAAAGAAAAATTGCAGGCTTTCATACAAAACCGCCCAATCAACATTTATTCCTTGCATGTAGCGTCGTGCGGAGATTCGCTTGCGCTATTTCCACAAACAAAGCTCTCCGCCCTTCTCCTCCTCAAATCTGACACTCATCTTCGTATTGTTCAAGTGATGAATGACAAATTGTTCATATACGTGCCACGTGTTGCAGACCCTTAGAGAGCGCGGTAATTGGTGTCTTGATACAATCCAAGGTTTGCATGAAGGCGCCTAGCACAAGCATTGGAAATATGACTACAGGCCTCCAAAAACCAACTCAAATTCATTGCAAACTTATTTCCAAGTTTTTTTTTTGTTCTTGGAAATCATATAGGTCATTAAATGCGTTTTAACTACAAAATATAATGTGTAAATATCCTGCCATAATAGCAATCAGAACAACCAAATTGCTTCCCCTTCTCCCAAAAGTTCAGGATGGGTAAATTAGTTATTATAGCTACTGGTTTGTCAATTATGTACATTTACGTTTTCTTTACAACAGAAAGATATTATAGCATAACTTGATGGGAATGGAGACTGGTTAACATATATTTTATTTTATAAATAGTAATTTTGTCGAAAGAAATGCTATTTTCACCAAACAAACGACAGCTCTCAAAGGTATTGTATCATTCTGTGACTGTTGTTTTTTAACTGCGTTTGTTAACAACTAATTGTGGTTGTCAGTATTTGTAAGCAAACATTGCGTAATGTTTTAAAAGTGACACTCGGAAAATATTTTTAAAACTGTCAAATTTGAGACTAATTACATGAGACAGTCAAGTCTAAAGCGTACTTGCACTACCGTATCAACCAGTTACATGGTGTTGATACCCGATATTTAATAAAAAAATATTTGGATCTGTAAAATTTCAAGAGTGTCATCCTAATCATTAGAAACTACGTGAATTTTCACCGCTATTACACTGTTAGAAATTACAGTTAATTTTCTTAATTGTCAACGAAGAATTTTCAGTCAAATAAACGAAGAATGTTTGTAATTTAAAATAACTGAATGTTCTTAGGAACTACGCCGTATTTTAACTTCCAAATTTATGTTTCGTTTTAAACAAAGGTAAACACACACATGGACAAAATAAGAGTGACTTAACAAGTTTTTTAAATGATTTGTTTATGTGCCAAGAATGTTATTTTTTATTCATATTCTAAGTGAAATTTATGTCCGTTAATATATGAGTAATTTGTAGTCAGTGTAAATTGAAAATTTTTAACGGTGTGTATATCACTGAAAAAATTTAGTTAGGCGAAACATTAAATGCAGCATAGCTAACGTAACTATCGTGAAAAATTTGCATTACTAGCCATTAAATATTTTTAACTACACGAAAATGAAATAATTAACTTGAAGATTAATTTCAAACCATAATTCCAAAATTATTGAACGCTATCTTGGTAACATTGTTCACAATAATCGTTCGTGGCATATTACGTCAGCGCATAAACTGCCTCTGCAGTGAGGATCAAGCACGGAGAAATAGAATGACTTGGCAACTCTACTCCGATGCTTGCAATTTTGTTTACGGAACTCGACCGCTCTTAGCACTGAGTGTACGAATGTAGTAACGGATATTGTGACCCGGGTTCGAGTTTATATTTTTTTTTGTCCCGCCCGCGCCCGGCCCTGTGGAGAAAGTGACCGTACCGCTCTGCACCCCCCCCCCCCCTTCCCCTCTTGACAAACACCAGTGAACACGTGACATCCCCGGCGACTGGTCTGGTTCCGCTGCGGCCACACTGCGAGGAACAACAAACATAATATATACTCACCCGATTCAGACATCCTGCTTATCAACGTTCCCGATTTTTATTTAGTTATTTATTTATTTACTGCCTATTTAAAAGTATAATGAACACTCTGAATGGTCTGATACATAAATATATCGCATAAAATTTAGCAAAAATTTGTTCTTTATTATTTTTTCCCCCAGGAAAATAAGTTTCCGTACATCTAGATAATCATAAATTTGGTAGGGTTGGATTTCCAAAATTTAAAAACAGCTTTATAATTTTAAAAATGTATAGATTTTCCAAAAAATCTTTTTTTTATTATTAATACCGCGAAGTTACACGAGTGGATTTCGGATACGTTCGGGAAAGATCGGGGTCGCTATGTGCGGAATTGGTCACTTGGCAAGCCTTATCTCAGTGAAACTTCATACGAGAAAGACTTTTCATGCATTTGCGTCTCTCGTGTCTTCGTGCATAATAGTAAAATGCTAACGACTTATCGCCGTAGCTGAAATGATCCCTAGTTAAGGAAGACAATTTTTTCAGGCTCGAACCAGATGCTGATATAACTGATGTAGTACTAATTTCCGATGTACTCTTAAACAAATCAACCAATCGCTGTTCGAGCGAAAACTTTACTTTATGCTTCGCAGCAGGACCTTTACATATCTTCATGTGTCCATTTAGATTATCATTTCTTGTAAATTGCTTGCAACACATATACAGCTTAACATTTTGCTTGAAAGATTCTTAGCACATCCTATATTCTAGTGTCGTCCAGCATTAAAATGTTGTTCGAGAATATCTTGTAACAATAACGACATCGATGCTCCATAGTTGTTGACAATTCACCAGCCACTGAAGTCTCCATCGAGAGAAAACCGTCGTTCTTCGTGGTTTCCTCTGCATACAGCACTGCAAGCATTAAAGTCTCTTCCACTGGTGGAACCACGACAGTTTAAGTATCCTCTATTGTTGTTGGTAACGACTGTACACATTCCATCAGGATCTCGTCGTCACTAACGAGATCTCTGCAGTCGATGGTTCATCTTCCATCAAGGTCTCCGAGGTGGTCATCGACGATGCCAACAGTATCCGCACTGCGGTCGTCGTTGCTGACGTCAGAGTTCCCGTAGACGATATTACAACTTCTATCGATTTTGACGTTAAAGATGGTAAATATGCCATCGAGTTCACAAGAACAGGTAATTACGCTACTTATGCACCAAATTAAACAAACTAGGTGATCCTTACTTCCCAGTAGCCAGTAACAAACTGAATGTAGCTACTGTCGTCTGGGACGCGCTTACATGCCCGCAAACATTCGAATAATATGCTAGTCAAAACAAGAACCATCTACTGTAATACACAAGTAAAAACAACATTCATAAATGGAAGCATACTAATAAAAAGAAGCACATGTGGTAACATATTCGACAAATGAAATGTACTCACAATACACACACTAGAAACATACATAATGTGCACGTAATAAACACATTGTACATGGAATGAACACACAATACACTCACTGGACATGCACTGTACACACAATGCACACACTTGACTCGCAATGAATACAGAACACACACTGGACCCGCAATGGACACACAGTACACACACTGGACATCCAATGTACACGCAATACACACAGGACATGCAATGAACATGCACTGCACACACAGTACACACAACTAACATGCCATACACACACACAGGACACAATTTTGACAAAAAGGAAGAACATTCGAATGAAAATTCGATGTTGTGTGATACGATCTTAACGCAGTGATACGATCTCGTCACAGGAATACGATCTTACCAAAATATCAGGCTTCAACTAATCCAACTGTCTCTGGCTCAAACTGACTTTAGCTCCAACAGTTTCAGTGACATTTGACAATTTCTATTCAATGGCATGTCTTTTCATTAGTCAGGCACATAATCGGCGGCCAGGTACATTCAGCTTGTGGCCGACATGTCCAGTTATCAGCTAAGCATGTCCAGTCAGCGACCAGTCATGTTCAGGTGTTGGCTGAACACTTCAAGTTGGTGGAAAAGTACGTCCAGTCGGTGTTAAGACACGTCTATTCATTGGCCAGGAACGCACGTCCAGTAGGTGGTAAGACGTATCAAGCTGGTAGCTAGACATTTCTATTCAGTAGCCAGGCACGTAATCGGCGGCCAGGTACATTTTGTTTGTTGGTTAGACATGTCCAGTTAGTGGTTAACTACTTCCAGTCTGTGGTCTGTTAGTGACCAGGTACATCTATTCAGTGGCTAGGCACATCCAGTAGCTGTTGGCTACACACATCCAGTCTGTAGCAAGGCACTTCAGATTGGTTAGACAGACACATAAGTCTTTTGGATCAGGCTAACAAGATCAGTTGTGGCCAGGTGAATCCAGTTTTTGCTAGACACCTGCACTCTACGGTCAGGCACGTCAGATAGGTTTGACAGACACATCAGTCGGTTGATCAGACTAACAAGACTATTTGGTTGTCAGACACATACAGTCCGTGGCCAGGAACATCCAGTGGTTGGTCAAACACATGCAGTCAGTAGCCAAGAGGTATTTTTCGTAGATACTCAGCGAACATGTACGTCTCCGAATCAAGAGTTACTGTTCACCGATATGCAACCAACATTTTAAAAAGTTTATGCCTAGTGTCAGGCATATGCACCAGTGGTCTCCAAACCACGAGGTAAATCTTGTCCTGAGTACAGACTTATCGATGCTCGTTCGTCTTCAAAAAGGATGCACATTCTAAACAAGAAAGCACATTGTAAAAAAAATACATTTTTAAAAAGGAAACATTAAATAAAAGATACACATTTAACGAAAAGGATTCACATTTGTACGAAAATTCAATATGGTAGGATACGATCTCATCAGAAATAACCAGGAGCACACGTAAATATCCAAAAAAAAAAATATTGACACGAATAATCAAGAGTACACAAAGAAAACCAACAGAAGTCTCTTCAGGAATGACCTAAAGCACTTGGAGAAACTAACATAATATTAAGAGCAATAATCAGAAGCAAACAGAGAAAACCAACAAAATATTGCAGAAATAATCAGGAGCGCGCGGAGAAAACAAACGTACGTTTTACTAAATCAAGATCAGTGAATAACAAAAATATATATATATAATTTTTTTTAAACATAATAAAAAATGAAAAATTACAAAAAAAAATTCTTGCTTGTGCTAGAACGCTATCCTTGCTGAACAAAGGAGAAGTTCACAAGCTGACGGAAATTACAGATTGTATTTCCAGATGGAAGATGTGGAGTCATCTTAAATGGCCGCCGACCTCCTGATAATAGTCAACTAGCGTTGGATACGCACGAACATACCCAATTCCTCGCGATTGATAAGCCATGACTCAGGAAGCCATAGCCCCATAAGAAAAACTTTGTTCCAGAAGCTTCTTTTATCTTCTACTGTAAGTGGTTCAGTATCGAGCTCTAAACATATTCGTGTAGTGCTTTCATCACTGGGCTCTTAAAAAATCCTGTACAGATTTCTCCATGTAATTAGTACATAGGAAAGTAAATCATGTGTCTAACAATAGAAACTATTTTTTTTAATAGTTTCTAAACGATGTTTCGTAACGACACAGGTAAAACAGTGACATGAAAACGCTGCCAGAAATATAAAACTAATTACTTCATTAAGTCAAAAGGCGTAAATCAAACCTTAAAAAAATATTGGAATAGATAAATTAAAGTGTGTTTTTGGGAAATGTAATGAAAAATTCAAAATATTTCATAAATACTGTTACAAACAAAATTGTACAATTATTTCCCGTAGAATCCTTTAGCAGAACGTGCCAAAATTTGACAATTTTTTTAAGAAGAGCCTAAAAGCAATATATGTTTTTTCTTATAGAATGCGTTTTGATTCAAAGTTAAGCTTATCCACCTTATAGACATGAAACTGTTAGCTATGTTTACCACCCTGGAAAATTGATGCGTTGAATAAATAAATATATTTAATAATAAAAATTATATATTCATGTTTGTACTTAATAAGTAGGCATACTTCGTAACTGATAAAATGTACACGTATATAACAGTTTTGTGTTCTCCACAAAATGTTTTGTCAATATAGAATTCAAAATAATTTTGTACTCTCAGAAAAATTTCTCTCTCACTTATAACTGGTTTTCCAGGGCAGGTTTGATAAAGTTGCCGCATTACACATTCAAAGAAATGGAAGTTTTTATTTATTTGTTGGTAGCAGTAACATTCTCCAAGCATGACATCGGTTGTACCGCTACTCTTTCAAGGCCCCGCGAAAAGAACAGAATAAAAACAGTTTGGATGCCAGCGACCCAAGGCACCACGCAGTCGATAAAAACGGTGAACGGTCGTCGATAATCTCGTTGCGAGACTATCGACGGCGATGAAGACAGATGGGCTCACGTCGATGAGGGCAGAGAGAGGGCATGTCCCGAACCGCACGACGACTCCGCAACTGGGTGATTGATCAGAGCCCCCCTCCCCCCCCCCCCAACCATATCCCCCACCCAACCCTGGGCGAATCAGCTATAAACGGAACAAACGATAAACCGCGCTTTGTCGACTTTCTTGCCGTTCGCTCGTTCGTCCTTGACGTTTCGTGACCAAGTCGGAGGAACGTCCCGCGTGTCCTGGCGAAACCTTTGGCTCGCCTGGGGGCTTATTCTGAGATCTTCGTTGCACTAATCGAGTCATCACGACATCGATGTAACTCAATTATGATGAGACTCGATAGATGTTAAGATGAACGTTGAATATCGTTTAAGTCATCGAGTCATCGCGATATCGATACAACTCCATTACGCGATGACTCGATGGATTTCAAAATGAACTTAAATTATTCGTCCTTAAGGCTCGGGCTCATGCGCCAACATGGTTTTTGTTTCATCTTCTCATAATTACTATTATTTAAGGGCTCATTATGAAATTATTACACGATAGCTTACTTTCATTTTTTTTATTCGGTTAACAATGTTTTAAACAGATATTTACTAATGTTAAATGTCACTTGTAAAATGTACTCAAATGTTTTTAATTGTTACCACTTAAGCGAATTTTAAACACTTTATATTACACTTACTAAACATTCGTTTGAAATATTAGTGACAGAACAAAAATTGAAATAAGTTATCGTGTTAAAATGTGCAAACTAGCCTTTAAATAATAGTAACGACGAGAAAACTAAAAATAAACAAAATCAAAATGTGTGCTACTGAGCCTTAATAGATAGGCTACGCTCGCTTAGACATTTACGGATAGTTTGCTTTTCCTCAATTCTCTTGTAACTTAAAGAGTGAACTCAACTTTACAATTGTTACGTAAAAATAATCTTATGTATAACTTATTTATAAAAAGAAATTGAATTCTTTAGTCGTCGGAAAGGATAGTTTTGTAAGTGATTTTGGACTAAGTGAGGTCGTGGAAAAACTGAGAACCTGAAACGGTAGAGAATAAACGATGATCGGTAAGTAGCAACCCATTTTATAGCAACTATAAACATAGTGTAAGCCGAACGCGTTTGAGCCCTGGGACGACATGCAGTGTCTTGTTCCGCTGGAGCATCATCTTTCTCCCGCGTCTTTCATGCTCGTTCTTAACTGCATGTCGTGAGCAGATCATAAGCTAAAGTACGCTCCTTTTTATTGAGTTTCGTGTACTAAAAGAACCATTAAAATAAATGTAACTACTTAAAGCTTGGTCTCACTCATCATTTATTTTTTTCTTTTTATTGTCTGTACTAAAATTATTTCAAGGCTTTATCTGAAAGAAAGAAAAATTATAATAGCTCTCTTTAAATTTATTTTTGTCTGAAATTTTTTAAAGGAAGAATTTTACTAAGTATTATTTAGTAGCGGTAAAAAGGAACACAGGTGTTCATAATTTGGGTCCGGTTTAACTCGCGGATTCATTTCGTGATAGTGTGCCGGAAATTAGGCATTTCGACACCTTTTTTTAAATTTTGATTATAATTTTAAATTATTTTTGTAAATTTTATTTTTCAAGTTGACTGGTTACTTAAGGGGGATTTACTCTTTGTTAGGCCGGTGTACGCCACGTAGTTAAACTTTGTGCCAGTGGACTGAAGCACCTTTCTCAGGGACCTATCTGATATTTTGCTGGTCTAATGTGGACGTGGGCAGCCCGGTTGAAATTTCTCTCGACTGCAGTCACGTCCCGGGTTTGTAATATTAATTCCCTGCATGACCAAAATTGCATAGAGCAGCTTCTGGCCTGCTAAGCTGCTACTTCTTAGAGGCCTGCTGAGAGTAGCGAGTCTCGTCACGAACGGGTCTCCAGTGAACCTCCGTTCCCAGCCTAGTGGCGTTTTCTGTCCACCCTCCCCTCTCTCTCCACCCCCCTTAGTTCTGAGAAATTATGCTAGGAGCAGTGACCTGACGTGAACCTCGCCAAGACGATGACCTGCTCCAAGGACATTCTCCCTTGTCCTAGAGAGACCTCCACGACATCTAGTGGCAGAAAAAGCAACTTCGGCCCCGGTGGCAAGCGAGCAGAGACCACGCCAGTGACACCTGGCCGCGGTTCAATTCACCGCCTCCGTTAGTTCCCCTTTAGGCCGCCAGAGCGCACCACCAGCTACGCCTTAAGGCCCTATGCTTCCTCCCCGCGGCCTGTAATAGTCGATTGTATGTTGTTTTCTGTACCTACCGGTAGAGACCGCAGCAGTCGCCCTTTGGCGCAAAAAAAATGAAGTCGTGGCGACGACCACGTCGGGCACTTCCGGATAGGTTCGGTCCAAAGCCGAACCTTCCCCTTCCTTCTCCCTAGGGCCCTAGCGGTCGTTTTAATTATGAGCTTTGTCCGCAATCGTGGCACTCAGTACTCTGACTTCGGCTACTTACCGCGTCATCTCGGTGTCCTCTGGGTTAAGAGGCTTTTCGTGGGAACGGCGAATTCGTGTGCATAAGAGATGTAGTCAGTTGACTTAAGGGATGTGATCCCAGTTGTACAGTAGCCAGTCAGGAGTAGTAATTAGAAAAAGTCATGTTTAGTTAAATTTTAATTTTTTTTATTTTTCTAAAAATTTGGTTTCTTTCGCGTCATCCACGATTTCTCGGTGCGCGCCATCCTGATGTCGGCGCGAGACATCTCGTGAGCCCTTAGTCTACACCCTGTTTGGTGAGTAATCTGGCCTTTTTGTTTCTCCTCCCCAAATTCCCGTTTGTTGGCCTTTCGCGCCGACTGTGTATGACTGTCTGGAAGCAGGTATAATTCGTTTTGAATTTGACTTGTGTTTCAGACAGGGTCGAAGTGCTGGGGAGACAAATTGCTCCCAGCTTGTTGTCCTGGACCTCGAGCTCCGAGTCCCATTAGAAGAGATCTTTCCCGGCCCGACGTCTTACCGTGAAGACCCGGGTGATAATGTAAAATAAATATCTCCCCCCTTTCTATCTACAATCTACATTAAAAGAATGAGTAGCCTACCAGCGAGCAGTGACTTAAGAAATTAATCCTCAAGAACATGTAGAATCAAGGAAACTTATTATATATGTAATCACTGAACGAATCAAATTTTGGTGTGATACTTCAAATTTTTTGTTTATGTAATCGTCGTTTGTTAAAGTTGAATATGTGTTGTTTTAATAATATCAGGCCGGCCCATTTTCAAGTAAGTTAAATATATTGTTAATACCCTTCAATGGGAAACTTACAAATGTCATAACAAATGGAAAACCGAATTATTTATTTACATTTTTAAATAAAACCAGGAACCTATAGACCAAGCTTCTTGTGTAGTGTTTATTTATTTATCATATATCTTATTCTCTTTAACGATCCACTAGCTCCCAAGTTGCTTGTGTGCAGGGAGTTCCAAATTGTCTTGTTCTCCACCTCGTGGCACCTCTGGTCAATAACTTTAATTTCCTCAATATTTTTGAACCCAGCAGTTTCCAAGGTTTTTTAAATTAATTATAAATAATAATTTAATTTAGAAGCACGAGGGGAGTTACAATAGGATAAAATTCTAATCTGTATACTACTAAACTGTTTCTGCTACAGGCACAATGTTTTTTAGGGAATACTCTTGGTCGGTAAAATATCGTCAGCTAAATAATTACCGAATCACAGGCCCCCAAGCTAGGACGTCTCACCAGTCGGCAGCCAATGAAGAGGTGACATTTGTCCCAGTGTACAGAGGACTGTGGAGTGAGTGTATCCTAGAGTTCAATGAAAACGCAAGTTTTTCATGTACCTATTCATAATTACTTACATGATCTTTCACCGCTCGAAAATAAGTTAAGTATATATCTGCTGACGAAATTTCAGAATAAAATAATAATACAAAGGAGATATCATGATAGCCGCAGAATAAAATTACTTTTAAATATAAGAAATGACAAAAGTATGAAATAACAAACTCGGCATGTGATAACGATACTTAAAAACTTAGTATTACAAACTGCAATTGTTGGAGAGTCTTGAGCTAGAGAATGAGAGACGTTTAAGTTCATGACGTCTTATTATATGAGTCATATTAGGGCCTCCAAACGATACACAGTGCTTTAAAATAAAATGTTTTATACATAAAAAAACATACTGCAACATTTTTGACAAACGTCTGAATACAAACAGCTTTTGAACTCACTTGTTTCAGTTTCAGTTTATTCGTTTTAGTTCTCTGTGAAAACTTTTATTTTCGAACAGTGAAAATGGTTGCTCTAGATGTTTTCTTTAAATATTTCTTCGGTATGAATCCTTCTCGGCTGGTGCAGGAAACTTCCATGTGTTTTATTCCACAGTACGGATACAGGATCACCACTCAAGAGTCCCATCCCATTCAGGGTCGTTAAATTATTAAAGACGGCATCCGAGTTCATTGTCTTGAAGCGTAGCGACGGAAATGTGTGCGATGCACAAGCCAAATAAACCCTTAACGTTCCTATGCTTTTTACCTAATTCACTCATCCAAGCAGCCAAATTTTTAATTATTAAATAATTAAATTCATCAGTCCATAAACAGACTATCAAAATTACCTGCTATCACTTGGAATTGAAACCAAGTCCTTGGAAATGTTCTCTCTGAACAGTAGAACCCAAGTGGAAATTATGTATAAATTATCACTTACAAGTAAACAAATCCAATTAAAAATATTTTCTGTATTTGGTACAAGCCACAAATAATTTGTTAGTTATATCAATACACACAGTTTATTCAATTTTCTATGGTACGTTGGAGCATATTCTCAATATTTCTTTTGGTCTCTAAAATCTTATCCAAAGAAAGGTGGTTAATGAATATTTAGGACCTCCAAAATAAAAATGGGCTTCAGCTACAATTTATGAAATTGGTGTCTAACATTTAGACACCAATGCTGTCTTACTCAATCATTTTTATGCTGACGATGAACATCGGTGTTGTAACTTCCAGCCAAAAGAAAGAAATATTTCTTCTTGGGGGTGGGTTTAACCTGCTTAATTATTGATTATAGATTATCAATAAATATTGTTTCTGTTAACGGAAATTTTTTTTATGTATAGATCAACAAAGTATTGAAGAATAAACATAACTAACAATCTGATTTTAATCAAATGCATTAATTTAAAACAAGTTATCGGTATCTCATAACCAAACGACCATAAGACGAAATTTGGTTATTAATGTTTTAGTACAAATGATGTCTTGAAAGCTAATTTTCTTCCAAAACTTTGCATTAAAAAATCACATTCACAAATTTGTTTAAAGCATTTAGTAAGATAAGGCCCAGAGTCCAAAGATTTAGTTGAACCATGCAAACGCAAGTCCTGTCACAGTGTTATGTACCTGTGGATGTTGAATAAAACACCCCATTTAGAATAATTTAATCAGTAACTACTTCTGGCTGTCCATAGCACATGGAGTTTGATAGAAAACACAGAAACATTTAGAAATCAGTATTTTTATTACTCTCGTGTAACAACTGCTCAATTGTGATTTAGTTTCTTTTGGTTCTGAGGTACAGAAATATAAGGTTACTATATCGACGCTTCTGACCACTATAGAAACATGTCTCTCTCACTCGCCAGGGCTGTTACCGCATAACTTTCCGGCGATAGTGCTAGTGGTGCCCTGAATATTTGCCACTTATGCCCGCGAGAAAGACAGAATGACCATGGAGGGTGGGTGAAGGAGGATTTTGAAGAGGGGGGTAGGAGGGGAGAGTGACAACACAAAACGAAGGAAACAGAGAAAGGCGCAGTTTTGCCCTGTCACGCCTCGCTGTCGCTAAATTATCAAACCGTGGAAGTGGTTCAAGAACGAGGGAGCATTACGTAAGCCGGCGAGGGGGGAGACAGACGCGCGCGTAACACTTCACTTGCACTCTAACAGGATCACAGTTCTGTGAAAGGAATCTTTGAGGCCGAGCGAAAGTGGCGCTAGTTCTCCAGCGGCGGTCAGTTTCGACGTCGACGCGTGCGTGCATGCGCGTGGCTACCACCGCGGCTCAGGCATGCCTCCCCCCCCCCCCCTTTAGCAACACTTCGACCGTTTCTTCGCCGAAGATGATTGTTGCATCACCCTGTCAGCGGTGGCGCGAGAGGCGCCCAGTCCTGACGTCCATGCCCGCAAGACATGTCGACCAGTCGCTTCGCTTGAACGGTTCTCAAAAGAACTCTTTCGCCTTTCCTTTCTATCCGAGTTGAGTCTGCCTCAACGGCGAACCAGAGGTCACGCGTTATATTCCCCTTTCCTCCTCCGTTTGCTCCGCCACCATTCTGAAAACCCCTGCAGAATACACTTCTTTGAACTGTCATGAACGGTCACTTTTGTCTATTGTCTAATTTTCCAACTGCCATTTGCAAAGCTTTATGCGATGTATGTTTACCAACACCTACAAACATAGGAAGTTGTTTACAAACTGCTATTGGCGGTACAACAAAGGCACACGGATACATACACGCTATTTTAGGACAAAGCCCATGACAAATACTGCAGGAGGCAATCACATTGCTGGTAAGGTCTATGGACTCTCCTCCCCACAAACCACTGGCGTTTTCAAGCTCGTGCGAAGAGGGTCGCGGGTTCAATGCCACGCCTACGAAATTCTTCACCTACTGACAGCAAATGAGTTTAAAAGCATCGATACACACCTACTGGCGAAAATCGAACTCGTAAGCATCAATCCCCACCTACTGAAATGAGTTGAATATGTAAGTACCAATCCCCACTTTCTGTTATGGCTTGAGTTCGTAAGCATTAATCCCCAACTACTTCAACGAGTTGATTTTGTAAGCATCGATTCCCTCCTGTCACGGCTTGATATAGTAAGCATTAATCCCCAACCCCCAACTACTGGCACAAGTTGAGTTTGTAAGCACCAACCCCTTTCTTCTGTCACATATTGAGTTCGTAAACTTCAATCCCCACCTACTGGCACGAGTTGAGTTTGTAAGAAGCTATCCGTTCCTTCTGGCACGGCTTTAGTTCGTAAGCACTGAGTTAAATCCCAATAGGTTCGGGACTCCGTCTAATTTGGCTATATCGTCGTTTCAAGCCTGTGAGCGACTGGATGACGTAAAACTCTTCCACTGACTCGCTTTGTTCCTACACGTGGAGACAAGTTCTCAAGTGGCACTGTGTTTAATAAATGGTATAGCGTTTCGTATGTCCCGTGTTTTTATCTGTGTCAGGCCTCTTGTTTCAGCCGTCTATGGTTTACAAAAATAATTCTAGCCAAATGCTGGTATTTTTATTGGCCGTAGCCAGAGTTTGTGAGAGCGTGGCGCCAAATGATGCTATAACAAGAATAAATTGGTTATACATCCGTTTTTTAGGGTCTGAAGGGAATAATATGAAATATTTCCCCTCTTCTCCACAACCCCGGTTTACAGAAAAGTGGCTAGTCCAGTGTTTCTCCCTCACAAAAGTTTTCAAAAGTTGATATTTTAATAGATACGTATTTTTTTAGGTGACAACCTTTAATTGATTTTTCAAAACGTTATATTTCTAAATAAATCGTGACATTTATGAATATGTTCTTACTGTATGTTCTACTGATTATGATTATTTTCTAATACGTTTTAAAATAGAAGGCTACTTACTATATAATATTCCATGTTCAGTGGCCATAAATTGAGCCATATATTCGTTATTTTAAGCTTTTTAATGCATTTATTAAGACTGAGGCAATGACCCTTCCTGACTTTGCCCTTGATTGTTCCTTGCCATAAGTCAGGTAGAGTTGTCCCCTATTTTCTCTTTACTGTGGTAATTTCATGTGACTGTCTCTAGTGATGTTGCTGTAAACGAAGTGTGAAGCAGAATTCAATAATAAAAATAAAACAATTGACAACCTGAGAAATGAATTAGTTGCTGAACGCTTCTTTGACATCCGGTCATTAGTTTAGGTTAGGGGAGATGAGATTATAATGGAACATTGTCGAAATAGACGATTGGCACGTCTGGCACGTTTTACAATCGTAGAAAACAGTTACCTTATTAAAACCCGTTAGAGGTAGGTCTGAGTCACCATCGTGTTGCTGACATCAGTAACACACTTGGTGTACGCCGCCTTTCGGTGCGAGGATTTTCTGGGGTCGGAGTCCCGGTTGAGTCATGGTGTGGATATTGACCTACTGACATCGCCATAAAACAATTATGGACATCAATAAAACTTTCGAATTGAAGAAACGTATGTCAATCGTGGTTGGCTCATTGGTAGAGACCTGAAAAATTCGCGGGTTCATTTCATGTTATGCTAAAATTCAAATAGTTATACCTTAGTGCTGCTTCTGTCATTGGTTCACTGTTAATCTGGAGGACTGAGGGAAAATTAGAGACCCTGACTCATAGAAGTGTCGAATCACAGGCCACCCAGTCGAGACGACTCACAAGTCAGCAGCCAATGAACAGTTGGAATTTGCCGAGTGTGTAGAGGATATTGGAGTTTATCCTGGAGGTCATTAAACCCGCGAATTTTTCGGGTCTCTACTCATTGGTTACAAAAAATTACCACCTAGTCAATCATATAAAAATATTCGAGTCTTTTAGTAATCGCCAGTGATGTGTATAATATAACCTCGGTAAAAAGTGAATTCGTGTGTTCTCGTGTTGCAAACATGAACTGAGACACATGTAACATAGAAGTCTTTATATTAACAGCGGGCGTAATAAAGATGCGCAAAATGTGTTTTCAATTACATTTCTGGACGCGAATCACACGTACTTTCCGCAACCGCTATTAGAATTCGCTGCCGAAGCAGCAGAAATTTTTAGGACAGAAATTTCAAACTTTTAGGAAACGTCTCCGATCAAAGCGAACAATACCTACTCGAAATAATCCTAAACCCAGTCTTTGGACTTGAATTTTTGAACAATATATTTATTAAAATACTGCCCATCTTGTTAAAATTTATCAAACAGTTAATGCTATAAAGTTTCCCTTTGTCTCTGTGAACTTTGGTTAGCGTCACTCGTCACAGATAGCAGCACCGTGGTTTCTACTCATTCCCGTTCCTTGACCACCGTTCCATTCATGAAATCACTCCCACTAAATGCCGTATACCGAGATCTAACATGTCACACATAAAAAAAAAGATGTTGGGAGCTTAATCAAAAACATCCCCCAAACGATTGATTGTTAAAATAAGTAGAATTGTAAGAAAAGAAAATGCCACCATGATTTGTCGTAAAAATAAATGTTTTGATCGTCTGGATATAAATTATTTTTTTGAAAAGGGGGTTGTCTGTAGAGTCGGTTTACGGACGATAATTTTACGTCATAACGTCATATGAAAACATTGATGAAAAATTGCATACTTTTTAATTTTCAAATATTATTTACAGTTTTTGCAAATTTAATTTAAATAATTTGTTTAAATTTAATCACGATCAATTAGTTATAGAAATAAACTGAAATCAAATCAATGTCAATAAATTGTTAATTTTAAATGACCAAATTGGACAAATAAATCAAAACTTTTAAATAATTGCTTTTAAAAATCCCGCCTTAACCTGTTTGATATTATAGAAGATTTTCTCGCACGGTGGTTGGCCGGTTCATGCACGCTCGGCTCAGGTGGAACGTGACAAGGAGTCATGCTTTTTCGTGCGTGCAGCCGGCGTTCATCGATTTATAAGACGTTATCACATTAAAAGAAGGTAAGGGAGTGTTTCTAAAAAAAGGTTCTCCAGATCCATCGTCGGGAATGAATGCGCCCACCTCCTTTGTTTGATCGGTTCGTTCGCCCCCCGTTGGTCCCCGCCCTTCCCCGGGGGCCGTCGACGGACGCGCCCCGGGGAACAATGGCGCGTCCGTCCGCGAGCTTTCTCCGCGAGAGCGCTCTGCCCTCGCCTCTGAGCGGGGCCGCCGCTCTTGAACTTGGGTCGGCGGCCTTCCCTACTCTCACAAACAATTCCTTTGACAACAATTCCAGTTGCCAAGACCACATTATTGTATCTTAACTTTGTACAACACACGTCCATGGTTCTTTTTGTAAGTATGACATACGTTTTTCGAGTTAAAACTGAGTATTTCTCACGGAAATTGACGTATAATATAATGTTTCAATTGATATTTTATTCATGAATATTTTTTTTTAAACAATGGTAAAGATAATTCAATATTCAACCACGTGGCTTCTTTTAGTATAATGAAAATTATGTGCGCAGTTAATACTGAAAAGCTATTCAGGGAAATGTTTACAAATGATTTTAACTATTGGAGGTACTGGGACGACACAATTCATAAATTCCCGTGTAAGAATCTGAACCCAGTATTACTGCGAATACTATTTTGTAGTGATACAGTACTATTAATTTAAATGTACAGTTTTTAAAATACCTGTTCCTTTTACCAAAAAAAAAAATACATTGCAGAGTTGGACAAATTTCCCGGCATTTGTCCAGACAAATGCAGGAATGGTTCATTTCTATAGTTTCCTTGTACTGCGCTCTAGAGTTAATAGGACACTAATAACTACGCTCTTGCATTTTTCGTCAAACAATCCGAGTACTCGTTAAACTGCTATAAAGTACGCCCGCGCAGACAGTTCTGCGATGTTGTTAAGGCCGTCTGTAAGAGAAGCCACTGCCACATTTGACCAGGCCAATCAGGACGAGTGTGCTGCCGCACAAAATGTCTGCAATTCGTGTGTTGATAGTCGACATGAACTTGACAGAAATTCAACCAATTACGAAACACAGACTGAGTACTTGAGTATTACTAAAACAAACACACATCAGGCCTCAAAATATTTCCTTATTGGTTACTTCATTTTCTTGTCATTTCTATTAATCAACGTATTCTGCTGTTTATTTATTCCGACAGATCCCTTGCATTTGTCATCGGGTCATAAAACGTTTCATTAGTTTTTTACTTACAATATTTTCGAGCAATAGAAGGTCGTGCAAATTAATAATATTTTGTAATGCGCGTAGTAGTCACGCATCCATTTTGTTTTTGTTTTACTTTAGGAGCGTACGTGCTTTATTAAACCCGATAACACACTGTTGGAAATTGCAGTAAACTTACTGACATTCAAACTAAGAAGTCGCTTCAAATAAACTAATCCTTAATCGTGGTTTCAGATAACCAGTTTATCGTAGAAACTGCGCTGTATTCCGACTTCCCAGTTCTGTGTTCCGTTGTTAGATGATAAATTTATGCGTCGAAGGATGAACAGTGTTTTCTAATGGATTTAATGCATTTTCAAAGTTAAAGTTTACACTCCAAGATGATTGTTGAAAGTTCGTGTTCCAGTTCAATAAAATTAGCATCAATGAGTGCACAAAAAAATCCGTGAAAACCCGAATAAAAGCTGGACTCACAATGATCCGTAACGTCAGTCCGGCTATCGCCCATCCGCCATCCGTCAGAATGTCAACACGCCGAGCGATTCACAACCATCCGCACGCACGTTATTATATTTTTATACTCGGATGCTGCCAACAACTGTTAAGCCTTAAATTATTGAGAAAACGTATCCCCTGGAGGTTTACCAGTTTGCCGATTAGGTACACCAAGCACTTCTTAATTATTAAACCCACTCTACAATGTTTATTTAAATATAATTTAGAGTTACCGTGCATTATTAGTTACTTCTGTGTCTCTGACATGTTTTGCGTCCAATATCAAGCTTTAAAAGTGCTCATAGGCAAGTTAAAAACATAATACGGGAACAGCTAAACAAAAACCTAGATTATAAAACCCTTTGAAATTAAAACCATGCCTTTTAAACATTTTTGAAGTTATGATTTCATCCGTCCGTCCGTTGGAAATTAAAGCTTATCAAGGTTCATACGGTGGACAGGTGGATGCAATTTTTCCTGTAATCTGATTCACATGATTGATTGACGGACGAGTGAAGGACGGGTGGGACAGATCATTGTGAGTCCAGCCTAGCTTTCGATGTTGTTACCAGCTTTGGTTGTGCATTAAAGGTGTAAATTTTCAACTCTGTAATTGCCAATAGCGAAACTTCCGTTGAAAGCTGAGTTCAGTTACAAAAATGATTTGACGTACACCGAAAATCTAATCACCTAGTTTGTTGCCAAGAGTTTAGAAAAATCCGTCTTCTACAACCAGAAACTAGCATCATTTTCAGCATTTTGAGCATAGGCATGCGACGTGACAGAAAACGGGGTACGACTAAACGCTCAATCTTACATCGGGATGTAACCCGGTAACGTATATCCAAATCAAAACGAGAAAGATTATTTAACCCTGCGGTTGTGGGTTAATGCGTGCGAGCCACCGTTCACTTGCGTGCTAGGCGTTGCTAGATCCCGGGAGCAATCAACCTAACAGCTATGGAGCAACTGGAGTGATGGTGAGTGAAAGAATGGTAGCCGCAGAGGGAGGCAAAAAAAGTTTACTGTCGGTATTTTTCACCTCTTATGTATACGTAAGATTGCAAGACGTGACATAACATGAAATAAGTCGTAATGCATTCTAGCTGAGCTGAACATTTCTCAGATCAATCTC
This sequence comes from Bacillus rossius redtenbacheri, assembly GCF_032445375.1. Lineage (NCBI taxonomy): Eukaryota > Metazoa > Arthropoda > Insecta > Phasmatodea > Bacillidae > Bacillus > Bacillus rossius. The sequence continues at coordinate 20,118,694 of NC_086336.1, forward strand.
TGAATTTATCTTTAAATAATTTGCCCTAAATTTGTCAAAATATTCCAGAATTAAAGCTGCGAAGATTTAAAATATAAATATATTTTTTTTTAATAAAAGTAGTAGTTTCTTGTTAGTCACCGTCTAGCACTCTGTTAAAATTATAGATAACATAATTAGTTTTATCACAATACATGCAATTCATCTAATAATATTTTATTATGTTGACTTATAAGCAACATCGCGCTAATGGAGTGAGGGTATTGGGTTATATTACAACACTCTGGGGTAGGCCTACTCATATTTATGTGCACGAAGTCGTTACCCAATTATATAAACTTGGAGCTTCCGTGCTGCGTGAAGCTATATTTGACATTTTTACCAGTTTGTCACATATATTTTTGCAACTACCCAATAAATACAGTACACTGAAAAATGCCACTATTATCGAAAAAACACATCTCGGTTCCTACAAATGAAAGTCTCTCAAAAAGTACCTCTCACTTCCACATTTCAATAAACTTCAAAGTGACCTCCTTTCCCTAGAGACTCACTAACTAATATATCTGAGTAAACTTACCTACTTGCGAAAGCAGTTAGAACGTTCCTTGCTCCTACGCACACGTTTGCCATCTGTAAACAAACTACATGAAAGTTTATTTTCAAGAAAACAGCTTAGAATATGATAAATACACAATCGGTTATTTTGGCTGCTTATCAACAATATTTCGTTATTTTTAACGTTGCTTAAAAAGGCTTTCTCTTAATGCATACACGATTACCAGCAGTAAAAAATCACTCTAAATATACGAATAATTAACATCTTAAAAATTACACACATTTATTAATTTACCTAAAGGCCAAAAATATCGTTTTAAAAACCACGTTTCAAACAACTGCCCTACTGTAGTTGGGTTAGGTTAAATGTAATTGTTGAATATGTTATAACCATTTTAATTCAGATAAACAGAATGTTGGTAAAGTGTTCTGCACGTTTTGTAAAGTTAACGGTGTTTTATTTACTGATTTGGCTGAAGCAAAACGTTTGTTTAAAATGCAACCAATAACGTGTCTGACTCGCATTTGGAAGGTTGCGGGTTTGATTCCTACCACCGCCATAGGGGTGATTTTCAATTAAAATGTACTTGAATTGTTAAACCTAGCAAATAATGGTGCAGCTCCCGCTCAATGACTTAAAAATGCTGGCCAGATACTGAAATCAAGCTGATCGCCAGATACTGACCCGAAACTACTCGCTAGGTACTTACATCAAGTTTTCGCCAGATACTGGCCCCAAACTGTTCGCTAGGTACTGACATCAAGTTGTTCGCCAGATACTGAAATCAAGCTGTTCGCCAGATACTGACCCCAAACTGCTCGCTAGGTACTGACATCAAGTTTTCCGCCAGATACTGACCCCAAACTACTCGCCCGGTACTGACATCAAGCTGTTTGCCAGATACTGACATCCAGCTGTTTGCCAATATTGACGTGAAGTTTTTGACTGTTATATACATCTAGCTGTTGGCCAAACCATAAGGTGAAAAATAGTAAAATAAAAGTAAACTTGAACTTAAAATGTCATAAAACTTCACATAATTTCAAATTAACTGTCACTCCGACAAAAAAAAGCAATAATTCCGAATCACATTTTAAATTATTACTTTCAAGAAATTTTTTAATTTAAAAATATCAAAGTGTAATTCACCTAACCAGCGTTAATATAAAGCTATTAATCATAACAATTACAAGCAAAAAAAAATTTAATGCTTATTTTCATACCTTCAGTTTACTCATCCAGCACCATAAAAGTGTCTTTATTATCAAAGTTTACCATCTGTAAAAGAGGTAAAGTTTTAATTATCTTTTAAAACCAAGTAGTTCAATTTTAACAAACTTTGTCGGTAGCTTAGGAAAGATGTGAAGTAACAGCAATACTTGCCATAATATTGACAAGTATTGATTGTTAACGGAACTAACTTGGCGTGTGGTTTTCATAGTAATATCATATGCATTCGTTTCCCCTGATTCAAAAATTATTTTTGTAATTTAACGAATTCTGCTTGGATATTCTGAAATTATGGCGTTGACTAAGATTGATGTATGTGTATGTAGCTGTGTGTGTGTGTGTGTGTGTGTGTGTGTGGTATACTTGAGGAAACTCTGAAGAAGAAAAAATTGTTGTTATATATTTTGTGAATACTAAAAACCCACAAAATAAATAATTTTAAGTCTATACACTGCAGAATATTTTGCTTCAGTTAGTAACACCTACAAACGGAGAGTAGTTGGTTCTTTCAAATGTTATTAATATATCTGACTTTAAAGAGAAATATGTTTCTTAAGTAAAACTCATTCAGGATTAAGTACTGTACAATGTTAAATCTTCTTTAATAGCTTAAAGAAAATTGTAGAACTTAACATATATTTCTTTGTTGTATTTACCAATATTGTGAAAATTAATTTTTTTTCACATTGTTTTATAAACGAGTCACAAACGTATTTCCTCAAGAAGAAAATTCATTCTTTAATATTTCTTCTTACATGTTTGATCATATTTTTTATTTTAAAGGTCATTTCTTAGAGGTAATCAATTAGTTTATTATTTTGACTTAGTGTTTATGGGGTTAATGACTTGTCTTGAAAAGGTTAGCGAAGATACAGCAAGAACAAGACACGGAAAAAAAAGTAAGCTGAGATAATGAGTTCCAACGTATCAAGCTTTTTTTATTGTGTTGTTCATCAGAAAGATAATTTACTTTCTTAACGAGCGTGGTGAAGTGCCGGCTCTAATTATAAAATTTCTAGACTGTAACTGTTGGCAGGTCTTTGTCTTTATTAGAGCCAATTATTTACAATCCAACTACTATTTAACAATTATCGTATTTTACATAGAGCATAATTATTATGAAACCACACAAAGGAAACGAATTAATTGCAACTTAAATTTTTCACAAAACAATATTGATTTGAATTATTTATATTAATAGGCTCTTGTTACACGCAGCAGGTGAATTATTAAGTAAGGTAACATGAAATCTGTATTTATTTTTGAAAATTCAACTTACAAAAATGTAAGTTTTCAATTTTCTTGACCCAGTAAAGACATTATTAGGGGTTTATTTGATTAAACCAATAAGCAGGGCAAAGCATCAATGAATAAAATTCAATTAATGGTTACATTGATACAGGTTTTTTTTTTTGTGTGTTAATGCTTCTAGCCGTTATTATAACATGTTTTGTAACTTCAACAAAAATTTAAAACAATGGCTTCGAGGAAATAAGGAGAGTTTATTTTTTAAGGTTCTTACACGACACTACTTTCTGCAATCGCTACTTTACCGTTTGATTGTAATTTCCAAAATATTTGTTTTTTAACACTAATGGGGAATCATAGGCAATGGAAACGATTTAGAATAACTGCACGTCCGGTAAGAGTGGTAAGAGGCATTGGTTGGGTAATTCGACCTTCGGTAGCTCCAGTACCTGTTTGATTTCACAACATAGGAAGTGGTTTTTTTTTTGTCGTCAGTACAACGACTGAAAAGAAAACATGGTAAAAACTTCAGGTGACTCATCACATTCCATCTTGACATTTCAAGACAGAAAAAAAATCTAACCACGTGTTGACCATTTATTTAAAGGAAATAATTTATAGTTTTTTGTTATACTTTGGTGTAAATTTTTACAACTATTTAAAATAAATTTTAGAGCCAATATATTTTTAATATTTTTCAATAACGCATTCAATAAATTTAAAAACCAATAGATAACGTTCCCAAATAAAGTCATAGTAAAGGCAAGAATAATATTGGCGTATCTACTATGCAAACAACTTTTTTTAATTTTTCCACATACTCGGATAAAATAATCCAAATAAAAATGGATTTTTAAAATTATATTTGTATCAATTTCAATATTTTCCCACGTATCGTTAAAAAAAATTGTGATGAGTTTAAAAGAAGTACCTAAAAATGTTAAACAGTAAGTTTTCATGCATGTTTACAAGGCTTCTTTAAATTTATTCTTTAAAATATATCATGTATAGGGACAGGAATTTTAAGAAAAATCTTACTCGAAATTAAAACATGCCTCACACGTACGGCAAAAAAAAAACTTACGTACTGTTACGAGGACTCTAGCTGGTCAGCCAACCCGCGCGCTTGCCTGCGCGAAGCGCAGTGAGCACCATACCTCCATTACTGCTACACACCTAATCAGTTTAGCAGCGGTGCATAGCTACCCCTCTTCACCTTCTCCAGTGCCTGGAGAATACTCTGCAGCTCTTGAGGATTCGGCAGGTTCCCGGAGCCCCTTCTACGCGAAGTGGAGTAACGAGGACGCCATTGTTCTCGAAACTTCGAATTTTAGGACAGGGATTCTGATGACGCGACCTGGCAGGCGTGTAAAAGGGGAGCCTGACCTGCGAGAACAGTGAAGTGAAGAGAGACAGTGACCACTTGGCGAGCGAAAGTGGACGACGAGCGATGGGCTTCGTGTGCGATGGTTGGTGTGTCGGAGACCGAAGCAACTGGGACAAAATGAGTAGTGCGAGGTAGTGTGTTGGGACGTGAGGAGTGTGGTAAGAGACGGACAGTGGAGACACTGTCAAGCAAAAACTCCAGTGGGCAGAGGGAGAATACGACCTATTAAAAGTGTGATTATTTTTTTTTGGCATGAACATGTGCGTCGATCCCGGCGTGACTGTGAAACGTGATTGATAAACATAAACGTCAAATCTATTTTTCATGTAAAACCTTCTGTATATTTTTAAGTTTTCTGCTTATTGTATGAATTTAGGCCAAAATATGGGCAGTATACAACATACAAGCACTCTATCCAGAGATGACTCGTGTCGGTTAAGAATCACACGTAAAACTTTCCTCCGTTCCCCCAAGCCAATTTCCGCGGGCCACCCTTGCGAATCCTACAAATTTGCGTCCCTGCTTGTGGACCAACAATTTAATGATTATACTCTAATTAATACTGTAAATATTTAAAAAAATAAAAAATAAAACTGAAATCAATTAATTGAGCAATACTTTTTGTACTTGTGTTTTCCCACTTTTCCCACTAGTAGAAGTATAACCTCTCGCACCGCGTAGTCAGCAGGCGCGTCAACTGTAGAAACGTTTCAACAAATAATATAATTCTGGCTGCAAATCAACATTTACCCTACTATTTATTCAGAAAAATAATATTGCTGTATTATCTTTTATTTTCTTTGATCTCTCAGTTGTTTATTCAGATTCTGCAGTGGATTTTAAAATCCCAGCAACTGATCCACAACGACGTCCACTGATGTATCACAGTCAGCAAGAACTTAGTGATTGAAGTTTTAGTGAAAACAATAACACCGATTAAAATTAACATATTCAGATTCATAAATTACTGATATTGGCAGTAAATATATCAAAAAGGAACTTGAATAAACGAAAACCAACAAACTGTTAAAAAAAATTCAAAGAGAGCTCCTAATATTTTGACTTTCCTTTGCTAAGCCATATCACCGCTAACTTGCGTGTGCCATAATATAATCTGGTTACAAACCTTTGTGACAAAGACACACCCTCTTCCTTTCATCATAATATTAAATAATGGGTTGAATGTAAATTTTAAATTTTACAGTGGTATACATAATAGTATTCATCCTTTGAGAAACTAAACCTTTTGTAGAGACCGGTAATAAAAATTCCCTTCCTATAGTTTAACACGCTTATATTTTTTTTAGAAAACAATGAACGAAAGCCTTCTGTTGTAAACCAATGATTATGTCGCCGAGTGGTCTTGACTCTTAGTACTGTGGAAACTGGTGAAGCATGAATTGCAAGCTTAGAATGGTCATGGCGTCATACTGTCAACAAAAGGTAAATGTGATCACTCAAGTAAACGTCAACCTTTCCTTTTCTTTACGGTGAAAGGATAATTATTAAGAACGTTTACTGACTATAAATGACCTTCGAAATACAGACACGGTCTGCTGAAAATCGCATTATGTTTGTGTAGAAATTAAAAGATATGAACTAATTATTTTTATTTTCTAAATACCTGTGGGAACATTCTGAACATAGTTAATTCACACAGTTTATGTGTTTGATTGTAAAAATGTACAGGTGTTTGTGACGTTATCCGACTCCTGCGCTTAAGCTACGCTGCGTCGTAGTCTTAACAGGCATTTCAGTTCACATTTAATTTTTTTCTTTTAATGCATTTATTTATCTATTTTATTTGTGTTTAAATAGACCAACTACTATTTAAATTTTATATTTCTATATAGTAATTTATTCTTGAAATTAACTCTATTCATAGACATAGTTTTCAAATTAAATTAACAAATGCATTTAATTTTCTTCTTTGTCAAGGACAATTTTTATCAGATCTCAAAATGACATTTAAAAAAAAAATGTGACTACACTTTTTAACAACGTGTGCACTGCTAAGGGGTTACATGTAATATATTAATATGAATCGCCTGAAAAAAGTGTAAAAGTATTGAACATATCTCGTCAAAGCAATTTTTTTAATTTTATTACTTCAATTTTATCTTACAACATCAGGGTGGGTTTTAATTGAACCAAATTTTTAAAAATTAACGAATAACAAATGGTAATAAATTATTCAAGTTATTCGTAACAATGCGGGTATCTTTGTTAGTTTACTGGTTCTGAGCTCTCATTTTGAACAGGATGCCACGGATATTTACATAGATTATTAACAAGACTTTCAAACTCTTATAAAATCAGCAGCAAAAATACTTTTATTCCTTTCATATAATTGTTTACTGTTTTTGCAACCAAACACAGAACTTGGAAGTTGAAATCCGTTGAAGTTTCAACGATGATCAAGAATTTAAAACATTATTTTGGACATAAAACAGTCCTGGTTTAGAGTGTATGCCATACAGGACACCTGTTTTTTTTGTGACATACAGTGTAAGCCAGCAAATGCGCATGTCCAAAATAATATTTATTTATCAGTCTTCACCATTACAAGGTTCAATCAAAGCTGTAAAACAAATTTTTTTTTACTCAAGATATGTTCTTCGTTGAAAAGCCGACACATTATTATTTTTTCTTTGTAAATGGAACATATATATTCACGTTAAATCACAGATACCTGTACATTCGTACATTTACATAAAAACAACTGTATCACTTACGAAAAAAGTCTTCGCAGTAACATATAATTCGGATACTTACCCTGGGATGAATGCTTTGTGTTTTCTCAGTACCTCAAATAGCTAAAGGTATTTGTAAACCGTTCCCTGAATAGATTTACAGCATTAACTGCACACATAATAAGCATAAAAAAACAAAATAATGTCAAATAGTTGAATATTCGATTATCTTTTCCATGGTTAAAAAAATTATGCTTGAAGGAAATATTAACTAAAATATAAAAAATATGTGCTAAATTTCGTAAAAAAATGCTCAGTATCATATCGATAAACGAGTTTCATAAATGCAAAAACTAACCATAGACATGTGTTGTACAAAGTTACAATATCTTTCTCGTACTTCCCATTTATCTCTTCCTCTCTGTAAACAAAATTAAACTAAAAGCAAAATCAATACCAAAATACATAATTCAAAACGTTTTAAGATAAGCGTACAACCAACACCACTAAAAAATTTTGTGTGTGTGTTTTCTTTGTGTGCGTTATCTTCTGAATCTCTTTACACTTATAGAAATACCCGAAATTGGAGACAGAACAAAATTTGCTTAGGATATACTTCCATCATATACTTATTTTGATTACTAAGAAACAACTTTCAGTACTACAGATCAGATAAAAAGTTTAAATTCATTAAAAAATTTTAAGTAATAATATTTGGCTCTAAATTTCTGGCATAAATTGTTTCTTTACCGCAATAAATCTTTTAAAAACTACTATTTAATGTTTTTTATGTTTAGTTACACAAATTTATAAAATAATAAGCAATAAAAATTATTATTTTCTGAACTGCTATTGGTTTACTAACGTTCTTTACTAATTACAATGGCATCATATTCTTGTGACGGGTATTATTTGTTACTAGTTACAGTTTTGTTCATATATACATACATTTATACAAAATATGCAGTATCAAAAACCTTTTAAAGTTAACATAACTACTAATGTAGTAAATATTTCATAAAAATCTAATTTTAGTTTGTTGAACAAATAGTTACTATAATCTAGGAATCAATTTTTTTTATATAATGATATATACAATGACAATTTTACGTTTTATATAAATTAATAAGTTTTTCTACGATAGCTTTGTATTCAAAATATTATGGATATAAATCCACTGATGATATTGTACATTTGGTGGTACCTGCAGTTTCGAAATGTGATCCACAACTGTAATTGTTGCATAGTAATGCTTAAGTTTAGTAATGCTTTATTTTGTACGAAATATCTAGTCATAAAACACATGTAAATTAAAAGATACTTTGCTTTAGGTAACAACACAGTCCACAAAATTCAGCATCTTAAGTGTGCCGAATTCATTTCAATTTTGGGAGTCACCACGCCACAAGAGACAGCCGCTGGGAACAGGGTGTCTTATCTATCGCCGGAACACCTACATGTATCATAGCACTGACGGACTCTTAGTAGTAGTGTTTATGTTGATGTGATTATGGTGATGTGAAGTGCGTTTCAGTTGACTGACCGCCGGAGAGTCGATGCGTAACGCCATGCTGAACGTAAGCATGGGCGGTCGTAATCCTGACTTCGTGCCATGTGCTTCTTGCGCTCACAGGCGTGACCACGGAGTGGCTCCTGTCCTGCCGTTTACGATAACCTTAAGACTGAATATGAAGGCAGAGCGTGGGCGAAGCTGCGCAGTGACGGATTTTCGTGTGGCCAACATCTACCGAGACACAACTATTAGCTAACCAACACGAACGATACACTGTATACATTTTTTTATAAATGAATCAACATATTCATTCAAAATGACATATATTTGTAAATATGTATACCTTTGCATGAAAACAACTGTATCACAAGATAAAAGTGTTCGCAGTAATACCAGGTTCATATTCTTAACCGGGCATTTATGCTTTGTGTTGTCCCAGTAACTTTAAAAGTAAAAGTTATTTGTAAACCGTTCCCTGAATAGCTTTCCAGTATTAACTGCTCACATAAAAGCGTGATACAACAAAGTCAAAGTATATATTGTTTTATATTATCTATGGTTTAATAAGAATGGTCTGAATGAAACTTCTATTATGGTTAAAAATCGTGCGCATATTTTCGTAAGAAATACTCAGTATTATCCCGAAAAATGTATTTCATAAATGTAAAATAACCGTTTACATGTGTTGTACGAAGGTAAAACGTATTTCTATTAACAGACTATTTTTTGCCAACTGGTTTACGAAGCAATCTTTAGTGAAAGTACAGAAACGGATTTTTCTGTGTGGCGCTTGAAGCCAAGTGTTTGTCCACCGCCTGTTCGGGCGCCCAGTGTGATCTGTGACCCGTGACGTACCAGCTTTCTTCCCTCCGGGAGCTGGTGCGCGGCCGGAACTCTGCCGATGTCCTCTCACTCCGCCGCGCGCACTACTTCCTCCTGCCGCGGCCACATCGTCGCCCTTCTCCGCTGAAACATGAACCGATCCTCCATGTGGCCTTCTCGTGTTCTCTTCTCCAGGCACACACTTTCCAGAATAACGGTTTGGGCTAAGCATGTTTTTTGAAGTGTAATTTTTAGCCCTCGGTATATATGATATCATGAAAGATACGAAGTCGTGCGGAACGGAAATGTGTAACCACGGTGCTGCTATTAGTGGCAAATGACGCAAACTTCAGTTCGAGAAAAACTTTATATTAATAACTGTTTGGTGAATTTAAACAACATGGCCAGTATTTTAATAAAAATTCCTTGTAGGAAATCAGGTTCAAATTCGGGGTTTAGAACTTTTTCAAGACTTTTTTCGCTTTTATCGGAGCCGTTTATTAAAGTAGTTTAACATTTCAATCTGAAAATCGAATAATTCAATGTAGCCTACGTCTTAACTGCTCTGGCAACCATTATAGCAGTGGGTGCAGAAGCTACATGTGATTCGCTTCAAGAAATGTAGTTGAAAACACAATTTGCGTATATGTATCACGCAAGGCATTTTTTTTTAAATTGCACGTTAAACTTTGTATCCGAGTTTCGTATTATAGGTGTATTTGCCACATGAGAACACGCCTAGTTACCGAGGTTAGATATTACACATCTATGGCGAGTCCTGAAAGACTCGGTCGCGTTTTTTTTTGTGCATATAGTTTTATAAACGTACGTCCCAAGTCCGGTCGTCATTTTTATTAATTAAGTTAACACTTTCAGTTACACGTTGTCAATTCCTAACATATACCTATAACTGAGGTATTTTTTGCATTTTAAACAGTAAATATAATATTATAGAATAATTATTTTATAACATTGATAAAAGTAAATAAAATTTAATTATTTCATAGTCATAAAGTATGACAATGCTGCAGGTAAACCTTGACCCACGCATTCAAGGTTTGAAAAAGTCCATGTATCATTGAGATATATTCTGTCCACTTCAGTGGACAAATAAACAGAAAAGGTTAAACACTGGCATTCACTCGTGTTTCAAATTGACTAATCGGCGTGCTGAATGAATGTTCGTGTGTTTTTGATGCACGCTTAAAGTGAAAGATGATAAACTTACTTTTGCGGGAAATAGTCTTGTGGCTTAAAAAGTACTCAAAATTTGTAGTCAATATTATCGACCCCTGTCATGATGACCTTATATTTTGTTCACGGGTCTTTCAGCTCCGAAGAAAACCTTTTTAAATTTTTCTAATTTTTAGTTATTCTTAGGCTTTTTTGCTTATATGTGTAGGCAAAATTTATACATGAATTTTCAATGACTTTCATTGCATTGGTTTATCTTTACCTTTTATCGTAATTTTTTTTTGTATTTACCTTTTTTGGGCGTTCTAGCTTTGATAGTAAATTTAAAATTTTATATTTACTAGTATGCACCTAACGTTTTATATCATAACATTTACGGCTTTAACCAATCTAGCATACCAGGTTTTTTCTGTAATTTTTATGGTATACATATATATGAGCACTTAGTAATTTTTATTTTAGTGGCCCAAATTTAATACATGCTGGTGATGTTATTTGTGAATCAATCTGCCTGACATTAATTAAATGTTAGTCTATCGCATTTTAAGTCTTTCTTTTCGGATGCCCTAAATAGATTACTTTTTTTTCATTCTGCGCATATTTTGGTTTTGGCAACTGCGACTGCCACATCTGACTTGGGTCGACATTAGAGACTCCTTTAACACCTCAGCAATGGAAACTATATATCTAAGCAGCCTATAATACATAGATTTTTACCAGCCGTTGTGGGAAATATATCTCCATACTGACAATGTTTTCAACGGGCTAGAAGCTACATAAATGACTGCACCTCCAAGGAAGCAATCATATCCTCGGCTAGAGTTGTGTGCTGCAAGAAGTGAATTATAACACTTCACTTGAACATCCAAGCTTATTTTCGTTGCATATATTGACTCGATGGCCACATTCTCTTGACACCTCACTTTAAAACACGTAACAAATTCTGTTGTCATTTGCTCTAGTTAAATTCAGTAATTTTAGGAGTTTTCGTTGCTGAAACTCCAAATCGATATCGATAAATATGACCATACAAGTTTCCCGTAAGAATTCGAGACTAGCTGAAAGTTAAAACACTGTGTTTGTGATGGGGTGAGTTTCTTTCTGGTACATGTCTACAGTTAGAATGCCAATCACAGTAAATCAGTGCGGAAGAAAACGTGTCCTGAGTGGCCTAGTCAAGATGGCCGCCAATTGCAAGGAAGAAACAGCTGGTGTGGGTATGCCTTGTCGCAGTTTCAAGGGCGTTTAGGTTTTTTTTTCGTGAAAAATGCCCGCCTCTATCGATAACGACCGGAAAAATTTTGGATTAACTTCTTGATAGGATAGAATCCAAACCCCTTCAACTTCAATTCGCTTCAGTGATTGGACCACACTTTACCCGAAGGACTCCGATCCAATGGAAAACTCTTAAAAAAAGAATCTAATTACAAGCATCCCAGTTAACAGGTGTCACGAGTTAGTAGCCAATGGGCAGTTGTAGTTTGCCCATTTACAAGTACTGACATGATTGAGTAGTATATCCTAAAGGTCATTGAAACCAAGAATTTTTCCAGGCCCTACTTATCGATAACGTTGCTACGTGGACGAAGGAATCTCCGCTCTCTCAAGGGCATGCGCTCGGGACGAATACGAACATCGTGGTTGTTTACCGACAGGTTTTCTCCTGCATCGCCTGCTCGTCCCGCGGAAAATGTGAAAGGTTTCCAGATTACACGTTGCGCAACGCCGTATCGAGGCATGCCCTCCTCCCCCGGGGCCTGGGCGGCGGTGTGAAGTCGGCGGCGGCGGCGCTCCGCCATTGTCCTCACTTCCTGCCCGGCCCACGTCGTGGACTGGTTCCCCGCGCGGAGGGGAGTCATGGGATAACGAGAAAGGAGTCTGCCGATCCCAACTAGAAGAACATCTTTCCCCGGTCCGTTCAGAGGTGTGGCGTCTCACAAGATACTCACTCCATTCTCTCTCTCTCTCTCTCTCTCTCTCCCTCTGGAGGTGTTGAGTGTACTGACTCGTCGTTTGAAAATAAAATTCTCACCGCAAAATTTGCGGATAGTTATGGATAAACTGTTAATAATCTTAACCTTAAACTTACGATGAATGGTGATCAAAACTTATATAGAGATATCCGAAAATTTGTGGCTACTCTGTTCTTTTTCTTTAAACATACACCCAAAATAAGCATTTTGGAGTGTTTGAAAAATTATTAGAAAAAAAAATTGAGTCTTCAGCTTAAAACGTGCTCTTTCTTCTGAGTGTCTGTTTAACAATTTTTACGACGGAACGTAGTATCTAGTGAAGTTCCTAAGAAGAAACAAGGCATATGGATTAACAAAACCGCTTCATTTAATTTAGGTGCAATTTGCTGTAATTTAAACCATCATACACACTTATTCAGAAAACTTTGTGAGTTTAAAGGGTGTCTCTGTTATTTTTCAGGTCCTGAATTTTTTCTTTAAGCTCATAAGAAAAATGTCGGCATGTTCAAAAAATATTTACAACTTAAAAATATTCTGACAACACAAAGGCGACTTCAAAGTAGGCTTCTAAAGACACAACTGTTTTCTTAAGAATTCTACTTTGTCCGTATGTGTTGTTGTAGCTGTGTGTTTTGAATAATCGTTGGGTTCCTCTGTTTTTTGCTGTGTTGTCCAAGGTTGTCGATTTTTGCAAATGTCTAGTATATGTCAGCCCATAGGGTTCGTCTGTGTTGTAATATTGTTCCGAATCATTCCTTCCACCGAATTCTCCGAGCGGTCGATGCTTTCAACATTTCACATTGCCTGATTTATTTTAATCTTTTTGGTGTGTGTTTAAGTATTTACCTTTTGTTTGTCCATTCTTCGGGTTTTCTCTATGACACAGTGTAAACAGACAGTGGTGTATGCCCAACATAATTTTTCAAATTAATTTAATAATGGTTTACCCTTACAGCTTTCCTCACTTACCAACAGCTAATCTTCAGGCTCCTGACAGTAAATTTAATGTATCTCTTTTGGATATTGCGGCGAGTTCCTTCAAACGACGACCGCTTTCAATATTGATATTCTAGCCCCAGGCATGAGTGAAGTGCAAACTATTATTTTTACGTGATTTACATGAGATTTGAGAGAACCCGCTCTTATTTCTTCGGCCTGTGTAGCTCGGCTCAACAGTCAGATAAGAAAAATGCTAGGCGATATCGATACCTCTTCTCATTAAACGGCAATAAACTGGTTTTCAAAGTGATGAAAAATGAGGTTCAATTCAGTAGAGGATGTTTAAAAAGAAAGCCCTCCAATTTGATGCTCGTGTTACGTGACAAGCTGAACATGAAAAATAACGCTCGTTTGAATTACATCCAGGAACACAAACTCAACCTAACAGATTAACCACATGCTGTTAGAGTGCTTAATGTATGCTGAAGTAGCCTATATTTTTAATATTTGATTTCACGGATTGTAAATGATTACAACTAGAACGGAAACATCAAATGACTTTTGTACTCAAACCAATTTTTCAAAAACATTGCAGGAAATTTAAGGCCCAACTTCCCTATCAAAACGACACATATTGAATAAAACATTTTTATCGACAAATATGCTATCTTAAACAGCTCACATGTCGCTTGCGGTATTACACCCAAAGAAGGAAAAATACATGTTTTACCTTGCACTGTTCTGCTCATTAAAGTTTTAATAACGGGACCTCCGCGTATTTTATCGAATTCAAAAATAAATTGAATATTTACTTGTTGCTCGTGATCAAGTCATTCAGGGTTTGACACCAAAACATCGATACTAACTTGGCCAAAAGCTCGAATATAACAATCACAAAACCATACATTCAAATAAAAACATACAATTATTTGTGAAAGTCATGAGAATAAGTAATTAAAACCAAATAAATATTAAAACTTAAGTTCATCTGGTTAAACACAGTGTATTTCTAATATAAAATAGGCTTAGTTATACAAAATATATAATATTATAATATGTATTATTTTTTTCAGCATTAAGTTTTAAAAATAAAAATGTTTACAACGAAACATTATGATTAGTAGAAATGTTTTAAAACAATTTTATTTTAATATTTTAATTAAATTGAATATGTTATTTGTAATGTGGGCATAGATTATCATGTTATAAATGATTAAAAATATTGAAACAAATTTTATGAAGTAAGTGTATATAATGATAACGAAATGTGTTGATTGTGACGGTCTTTTACTTGAGCGCGTACACGAAATAAAATTCATCATCTGCGTTTAGTTCCTAAACGTCGATTAACATATTCGTAGACGTAAGAAATGAAAATACCTACTCACCCACTTCATAAATAAGATAGTGACTAAACTGTTTATCTTTTTGACTAGAACCAACGCTCTAGTCATCATTCAAGTGTACTTTAATGAAACACTAGTGAAAAAATTTAAATATTTAAATTTTCAGGATATGAATTTTTTACCCATAAATTTTTGGGCCATAGTTCTTTGGGCATGATGATTTATCAACCTCCCACATGACTCAAGAGAAAACGTTCTGGAATATAAAGCTAAGGTTAAACGGTTTGGTTCCATTTCGTAAGATCCCTTATTTCATAATATTGCAATTTAATTACTCCATTAGCGCTCCAGTACAGAACAATGTACATTCGTTCCGAGAAGTCACCATTTGCATCCATGTCAAATGAAATAGTTTTCAAATTATGATTTATAGTATGTAATATTTATGCATTTTGATTCCTCTTGATGACACTCTGCCTTGAAATAAATCTTCATTACACAACACTTAAATGTTGTCATCGCAGAGGCTGGTATTGACAATTAAAGTACTCTCATCATATAAAACAATCGATAGTTACTGTATCTCTTTTGTAGCACAACTGTCCCGAAATAAGACCGTGCTAGACCGAGAGTTTTCCATTTGATCTTCCCATGACTTATTATTTTTAAACAAGACTTTGAAATTTATGTAATTATAATAATAAATATAAATTACCACTACGTGAGTTTAAGTTAAACATTATTTATCTGGCTCATTTAGAAATGATTTTAAACTCAGAGAACGTTTATTTTTGCAAACCAATTGTGAACACCAATACACCCTTCCTTTTTCATTAAGTTTTGCATTTAATTGAAACAGTTTCCGATACAAGGACATTTACTGTTTCTTAAATGAAGTAAAAGGCCAATAACCCTCATGTTTTTGTATACTTTTTAAAATTTTGTTTCAATGTACAATGTGGTATCTGTCGTTCACAAACTTAAAGAATATAACTGCCACGATAAAAAAAACTTCGTACCTATATCGCTTAACGTTATGAACATGTAAATAAAATATGTGTAAGTATATTCATTTGACAATTTTGTCATATATATTTCTCCCAAAATGAGTCAATATTCCTTTATTTTCATAACTAACTTGTCTTCTGGCCTGCCTCGTTTTGTCTGCCGGAAAAAAAAATCAAATTTTCCCTGCAATATTTTGATCTATCATTTGTCGATGCAAATGTAGCTCAACTCTTCGCCAATGCCATTGCACGTAATAATACTGTGGAACCAACTCATAAATCTGAACTTTTTTGTAACCGAAGCGTCCGACATCACGACAGACAAACGACCCAAGAAGTATATCTTCGTTAATGGAACCACCTGATGATGAAACTTAAGCCATTCGTCGAAATGGTCTCAAGTAGGCCAACGGATAGGATCTGAAGCAATAACAACGTTGCAAAAAATATAGTTAAAACGAGCGTTCTGTACGCCATTCAGTACGAATGAATTATCACCTGTCTTTATCGTCGGTTAGGAGCCAATTATAACACACAAGCTGGAAAAACTGTACTTCGCCACGGCAGTAAATATGCAAAACACTTTTACACTACTCATTATATATGCCCCTCTTCGTTGGTACAATACTGCCAATCCTTGAATTTAAAAAATTACGATCAATGCTTGTTTGCCATAGGGCATCAACATTGCAATAGCCTTTGCCATGGATACGAAGAAAGCATCAACAATGCAATAGCCAAATTTCTATGAACAAAATTCTTCTACGAATGTTTTGTTTGTGTGTGTGTTATTACCATTCAGTTTCTTAACAGCTGAACGGATTTTAATAAATTTTGGCATATAGTTATCAGCTTAAAAAATATTTCAAACAATAAACATTATCTGATATACTGACTTCTTTGTTCGCATTCTTGTAGAATAAGTTGTTAGTTGGCACTCTAAGGAAGCCATAATATCCTCACCAAAATAATCAACATATGGATGTTAATTCTATTAGTAATCAAAACATTTTTCAACAACGATAATTATTTTACTATATTAAATTTGTTTAAAAAAAATATTTTTCGTTACTTTATCACATTGCTACATATTTTATTTATTAGTCAGTGAACATTATATATATATATCACATAAATTGTTAATATAAAAATGCAGTAAGAATTAATGTGTGTCTTGCCGACCTTTTGGATTAGATTAAGGTATATCAGACCTTCAAGAAGAGTGTAGCTGGCCATCTCTGCTGTAGACCATGGTGGATTACTTCCTTGGTTTCCTTAGACAGTGTTTTTGAGTTCATCCCTTTCCAATTACAACTATAACTTCGAGGCGTCAAGCCCAAGTTAAAAGAAAACACGTCAGCGAGTCTTTCAGTACTCACCAGAGATGTGTAACATCTAACCTCGGTAAGGAGCAAATTCATGTGTTCTCATGTAGCAAATACACTTATAATATGAAACTTGAACACGAAATTAAACGTAAAATAATTAAAAATATTACCAAGCGTGATAAAAATACAATACAATACAATACTATTATTGACGCGAATCACAATTTTCCGCACCTGCCGCTAAAATTCGCTGCCGGAAAAACTACATCTACTATTGAATTAATTGTTTAGCAGACTGAAATTTTAAACTATATAAAAAACTCCAATAAAAGCGAAAATACTTGAAAAATATTACTAAACCTCAGCTTTGTATCTGATTTTTTACAAGTAATTTTATTAAAATATAGCTCATTATTTTAAAGTTCATCAAAAAGTTAAATGTATACTATAACGTTTCCCTTTGGCTTTAGGAACTTTGGTTGGTACCATCCGCCAAATATGACAACACTATCGTAACACATTTTCGTTCCACGTGAATTCCGTTTCATTCTCGAAATGACTCTCACCAAATTCTGTATATCGAAACCTAAGATGTTTACACATCAAAAATAATCCTGTGCTGCCCAAAACTGTAGCGGTTTTGGTAAAATGCTACCAGCTGTACCAATGCATTAGGTAGAAAATCGCTAAGCAGTGTCCTGACTCTTAAAAAGGCCAAAATGATTGAAACCCTAAATTTTCTGCTTAGCTGTTGACCAGGACCCACAGCTAGGTCCACTCCCTCCCCAAAATATAAAAATTGTTACAGGGGTGTGTCTACAACAAAAAGTCGTAGTATATGACCTATATTATTTTATAAGAACTGTGCTCCAAAAATGCCAAAGTTACTAAATTTTAAATTTTCAAACACAAAAGTCGTTAATGCAATTTTGTGATTGCCTAAGCACCTTCGTTGTGCTTCTGTTGTCAATCGAAATATATTTGATATATTACATACATATTTCTTCTGAAATAAAGCAGTACATGGCTCTCAAAATACTTAGGTCCAAGAGTTAATTTTTCACGCATTCAAAGTTCTGGAAGTAAGTATTAAGAATCCATGGATAACCAAAACTATTCAAACAAATGTATGACCAAAGTCGGCGATTAAATAAAAGCAAAATAAATATTGGAAAAAATGAAACAAAATATGAAATGTATGTATGAAACCAATCATTAGTTAAAATCGGGCTTTGTTCTATCAAAAACAATTTTAAGGTGATTCACTGTCAATATTTTTTTCTTATTAGATTTAACTGGTTTTGTAATAAACTTTTAGATATCAATTTTTGCCGATTTAATTTTTTTTTAATTTTTATAAATTTATAATTTTTTTCTTTGTGGATATTTTTGTGGTCGCTGACTTTAAGAGACAGACAACTAACAATGTTTCTGGGGCACAATTTGCTCAACTTCTTGAGAGCTAACAACCTCTGGATATGTGTAGAAACACTGCCCTGCCACGGTATCGTGTATTTCACACACAATACAAACAATAGATGCGATAACGAACATTGTAAGATCCCACGAGTTTGTGGAAAAGAGCACGTATCTCACGTTTGTAGTACAATCTATATCTCTGTAGTTCCACATGGGCCTCTGACGTAACAATTCCACTTCAATAGCTGCGTTACAGGGAGGCCGATTGTATGGTTATGGGAATGCAAATACAGACAGAGAATAAATCCTGGTACCAGAAAATAACCGAAATTTGCTGGTCTATATTAATACGCCTTATGTGTTCCTTTTCTACTCCAATAATGAAGTTTTTTGAACCGTTATGTGTATGCGTATTTTCCCAAATTTCTTTATTATGTTTGAAGGATCTCATGTGTCTTGACATTAAAACTGTGTTATTTTTGAGTTAAGACATCACCGCCGCTTGCTTATGACCCAAAAGCGTGGTGCATTTCAGCAATCACACACTTGAGGATCCTTAGTATCATCAACTACACTGTAACTTTTTTTTCTGTAAATGAAAAAAAAAAATATTTACGTAAAGCTACGTATATATGTAAATTTTTACATTTACATGAAAACAACTGTATCACTACAAAATAGTGTTCGTATAAAACAGGGTTCGAATTATTACCCGGGCAATAATGCTTTGTTTTGACCCGGTGCCTCTAACAGTTAAAGCTGTTTGTAAACCTTTCCCCGGATAGCTTTCCAGTATTAACTGCGCACATAATAAGCACTATACAACCAAATAAAGTTACATTGTTGAATGTTCGATTATCTTTTCCATAATTTAAAAAAAAAAAGTTTGAATGAACTATCAACTAGAATATAAAAGTTGCGCCAATTATCGTAATAAATACTCAGTATCAACTAAAAAAAAGTATTTAATATATGAAAAAATAACGATAGCAATATGTTGTACATGTTAAATTATCTTTCTTGAAGTATTAGAAACTCTTTTTGGCACCTGGTTTCCAATAGACTCTTTTGTAAAAGTACAGAAAAAATATTTATCTGGGTAGTGGCGCTCATGTGCCGAGGTGTGCGAGCTCGATGCCAATAATTCGCCATGATTTAATTACGATCTTTCTCTTCCCGAATCCGCTATAACCTTGGAGATCCCTATGCCTTGAGTCTTGGTCTCCTAGGCCATGTTGTTTCTTATCATTACGTTTGTGTTTTATGTTACGTCTCAAACATTCTTAACATATATTTCATCAATATTATCTAATAGCGGTAAAACCTTACTGAAGTGCTCATGAGCATGATGATATGCGGGGCATTTTTAGCTAAAAAAAAAAATAACGTTTAACAAATATCTGGTGCGAAAAATTTTTGACCCAACGACAAATTCAAGAGGCTATGTATCAAATTGAATTTGCAGACCTTAATTGAAATCTGTAAGCAAGTTATTCTAGAATTACTTGAAGCAAATTTGATAGGTTACCTAAGTTGCTGAGACGTATTGATCGGGCACAGTTCCCAGTTTTATCGCAAGTGGCTCTGATAGCAACGTTACCAATTTTAACAATTTTACTAAAAAAAAATTATAATTGCCAAATTCTAATCCGGATTGAGAAAGAATTTCTAGCGTAGAAGCCTGAGAAGTGGTTAACTGTCAAAAATCTCAGGTATCTATATTTACCTACTACTCAACGAAGTCACATCTAATATAAACGAATGGTTTTTCATTAGTTCCAAATAACTGGATCTTCACATAAATGAGTAACGCCAGATTCCGACTCCAGGGTTCTGAAATTTATTTTAAGCGAAGTAAATACAAACTGGAAGTAATGTTATTTTGATTACTGTTGACTTAAATGTTTTTAAAGGTTTTACTACTGCTCTATAATTAATCTTGTGGGTTCATTTTTAAAATGTGTAAATACATTACCGATTAATTAGATCAATAGATAATTTCTAACTACTATTATTTAGTAAATTTTACGTACAAATTTTTGAACAGAGTAGTTGAATCTCGTCAAGTTAAACGATTGGCTGCGATGATAGTTTTTAATCTTGGTAAAGGGATATAGGGAAGGAAAAAGAAAACAATTTTAGTAATGATAGACGCGGAATCCACGCGCTGCTATAAAAATAGGACCCGTCGAATTTGAAAGCTATGAGGAGAGGCAATCGCAGCGACTGGACAAATTAATTTAGCCTGGAAGAACCCCTCCGGCCATAGGTTCCGCTGGTTCCAAAACCAGTCCATCGGATTTCGTAACGGGTTCCCCGTCCGCACGCGCGCGACCGTTTTAATGACGGAACCACGCATGGCGGAAGTGAAACCCTGACGGTCATCAGTCACGGGTGGAACGTTCGGCTGATGTTCCCGAGACGCTCGCGGTCCGCGCCGTTTCACCTGCCCCGGGTTTTCCGCGCGATCCGGAACGTCGTTCGCTATTGCGAAACACTTCCGTATGGTGTCATGGTAGCATTGGTAAGGCTATTTAATTTAATCAATAGGTGCCAAATAGCTTATTTCACACTTAAGTCTAAGCCTCCCCCCCCCCCCCCACACACGATCAGTCCAGCTCCTATAATTGACTTATCAGCCCGAACTGACGGTTTGGACTGAATGGATGTCCTCTGCACACACGATCGGACCAGGTGCACAATTCGGCCCGAATAGTCTGAACTGAATTTTTGGACTGAACAGAAGCCTTCTACACACACAATCAGTCTTGTGGTTGCTGTTGCTGTTGCTGTTGGATGTATCGTTTCATCGTAGTATTTGGAAGAATCTTCAGAATTTATAACTGCAGTTGTAATTTTAGATAAGAAAAGGGAAAAAAATGTTAATATCAAAGTAGCCAAAGAATATAAACAAACGTATCTGCCACGTAATTCAGCTGATGGACTAATGGACTGATTGTTTACACTGACAGTTTGGATGGCGAAATGCTGTTTCCACACACAACAGTTCAGACTGAGTGGTCTCGAGACCTTAGTCCGATTTGATGGAAAGCCACCAGTTCGTCAGTCCATCCGTTCCGACTGATCAGTCCACCGTCCTTGTACACAAACGACCGTTCCGACTGTTAAGTTCCAACCGATAAGTCCGAACTGGCAGTGCGGAATGAGCGTTGTGAGGGCCTTAGGGCTGACTGGTAGCCGTGTTAGAAACGACAGCAATCGCCCTACAAACATTAAACAACTCCCAAAACCCAATGCGGACAGCAATTTCCAAGTTCTTGCACCTTGCATGGTAGTCCTTTTCTTCCCAGGCCAGTTCTTCTCCTTGGGCCGTCCATATTTGTCATGTGTTCGATATTCTTGGTTAATGTACGTGTATTGCACCGCGCATGACTGAGCCCAGGTTTTTTTAAACATCAAGTCCTATGGATTACGAGTTCAGTATGTTACCACTGTGCCAAATTGCTCCTTATGATACCTTATAAATATACCTTAGTTGTTCCGGGGTAGGAGGGAGGATAACAAGACGAGTGGTATAACACATTCTCGACGTTGTCAACCACCAGTTAATACAATCGATCAGAAGAGGAATGTGGCTCTCAATAAACGCCTTCTCTTTGATTGAACCAGGCCTAAAACCGTAAATGGATAACCGTTGACATGACAACCAATTACGCTGACGTCTTGACGTCCCTTTGGGCGGATGTGTTCTGCTGGCGTGAAAGTCGTCAGCCCTCACTCGCCCGATTGCCAGGTCCTTGTTAACCGGTTGCAGGGAGCTCTCATCGAGGCGCACACGCACCCATCCAACACTGCATGCCATCAATTACCTGTTGGAGGAGGAAACCTTATATAAACTACTTTCTTCTGATCTATCGTGTTTGAATATACTTCTGACGCCCATCAAGCTGTATGAAATCTTAGGGTGGTATTCCAAAACTTTCAGGTAAAGTAGTGAATAAGCACTGCCTTGTTGGGATACAACTGGAACCTAA
The DNA here is from genome assembly GCF_032445375.1 of Bacillus rossius redtenbacheri. Taxonomy (NCBI): domain Eukaryota; kingdom Metazoa; phylum Arthropoda; class Insecta; order Phasmatodea; family Bacillidae; genus Bacillus; species Bacillus rossius. The sequence goes on from NC_086336.1 coordinate 20,141,326, forward strand.
CTCACGAGTCGTATTCCAAAACGTGTCCAAACAGAATACCAGTAAGGAAACAAATTGGCAATCGTTTTAATAAATGTTGCTCTGAGCGAGGCTAGAAACTGTTTACAAAGGGATTCAATGATAGGTGGAAAATCGAGGATTCAATATATTAATTAGAAAAGGGAATCAATCTAAATGGCCTTCCGAAACGGCTGATCATCAACTCAAAAGGAGAAAATATGTAAAGAGTCCTTTTTGAATGAAGTTCCAATGTGATAAGTTTAATATAAGGTTAACTCATTCGTATTGATAGTTTATGAAGACATGCATAAAACTGCAAATGTGACGTTTGTTTGCCTACTGCGGAACTACCTGTGAACATTTCAACTTCTCAGTTTAGAGCTGGAGACTCGCATGCACACAAGCAAACACACAGATGTGCATAATTCGTTTGTATCATCATGTGAACATAAATCTAAACCCAAGAGTGTGAGGAAAGAGGAGGCGAAAAAGGTAACACCCCGAGAGAACTCACCGGCACTCGGAAACATCAACAGAAGTATGTAATAGGGCATACTGGCACTGGCTTCTGGCTGTGGTTGTGGTGTCGGCGTCCACCATCTTGGATTGTGACGTCACGGCGGCCATTTTTTACTCAAAATTCCTCAAAATCGACTCAAAATGACTCAAAATTTCCCGTTTTTGAGGGAAAATTTCCCATTTCGAGGGAAAATTTCCTGTTTCGAGGGAAAATTAGGATTTCGAAAAACCACAAAAGTCGTTTTGTCTTAAAAACCATGAAACTCCTGATATAGGCTTAAGCATCCATGTCTACAGCCTCCGATAAGCTCCTTTTAGGATTATGACGTCACCGTTGCAATTTTCGTTACGCCCACCATCTTGAAAATCCACAATTTTTGTTAGAAAATCGGGAAAATTTTTAAAAATCATTAAAAAATTTAAATAATCGAATTAAATAAAAATCTTAAAAACCACTGTTGCAGTAAACGTTACGGTCGCCATCTTAGATTATATAAATGTTGCATATTTCGTTACACCCATCATCTAGGTTGAGTACCATGTCATTCTTACACTTTACGTTACGACCACCATATTGGATCCTATTAATGTTGCCATTATCGTTATGGTCGCCATCTTGAAATTTAGACGCCATCTTGGAAATCCGTATTTTTTATGTTAGAAAATCGGGAAAAATTCCAAAATTCATCAAAAAATTAACTTAATAGAATTCTGATTAATTATATCGATTCCCGTCCTTGGTTCGAAACCGGTCAGGGCAATAAACAAACATTTTAACAAAAAAAAACCGACTTCAAAATAAACAATTCCAACACAAAATAATATGCACTAAAAAGTAAAAAAATTATAGTGTATTCTCCTACAACTTAATAATCAAATTACTTTTTCTACTCATCAATATGTATGTACGATCTATGTGTTTACCACGCAAGAAGGTAGGTAGGTACCAACCCACTTCAAATATAACTCAACACATACCTATGAATAACAAACAATGATCAAAATGTTTTATAGAGTTCTCCTAAGTAAAATGAAATGAAAAATATTAGACTACTTAAAAGTCAATCAAATTATTACGATAATATAATGTAGTTACAATTATTGTTATTTTTGGAGTCGGTGTCAGCCAAGTATGTTATTGTTAGGTATATTGTAGTGTTTCCTTGGCTGACACCGACTCCAAAAATAACAATAATTGTAACTACATTATATTATCGTAATAATTTGATTGACTTTTAAGTAGTCTAATATTTTTCATTTCATTTTACTTAGGAGAACTCTATAAAACATTTTGATCATTGTTTGTTATTCATAGGTATGTATTGAGTTATATTTGAAGTGGGTTGGTACGTACCTACCTTCTTGCGTGGTAAACACATAGATCGTACATACATATTGATGAGTAGAAAAAGTAATTTGATTATTAAGTTGTAGAAGAATACACAATTATTTTTTTACTTTTTAGTGCATATTATTTTGTGTTGTAATTGTTTATTTTGAAGTCGGGTTTTTTTGTGAAAATATTTGTTTATTTTTTTTCATTTTTAGGGACTCTGAAGTACACGAACTAATTTGTCTGAATATATGTTAATGTGCTTCTTCATTATACAGATCATTATAGATTCATGTACCAGTATCGGCCCGTGTTAGTCGTGTCTTATCTGTGTCTTGAAGAACTACCTCTTGAAGTCACGTTTAACCAAATTAAATGAAATTAAAATAACAAACTTAAAAAAAATGTTGCTATTGCTAATAAGCGCCATGGCAGGCTCCTAAGAATTGAAGGAGTTCCGTTACTTTGTCATGGATCCCATGATCAGAACCTAACCAAACTCTCATTAAAATACCCTTGAAGTACGTCTTTTCCAATAAAAAAAATTATCGAAATCGGTTGGCGTGATATTGAGTTATTCGTCCTTTTGTCGCGCACACATTTAATGAAAATTTAAGACTTATATGGTTTTCTCATGGATGCCATTGTCAGAACTGGACCAAATTTAAATGGGACCACAAGGTAAACACCAGCTTTCAAATGAAAAAAGAATCATCAAAATCGGTTCACCAGTCGAACGTACTGAGGTAAAAAACATAAAAAAAAACATACAGTCGAATTGATATCCTCCTCTTTTTTTTTGAAGTCGGTTAAAAAATAAAAAAAAACAGATCCTTCCTCCACAGAAGCCACCTACAGACTGACCTACTACCACCAATAACAAGGTATTTACCATCAGCTGGTATGACGTCATGTCCGCCATCTTGTCTTCGTCCGCTGGAGGCCGCCATCTTGTTTTTTACTGCTAGAGTGTGCTGGCGACATGTTAGTATAATGTTCAGTTCACCATAACTTTAACCTTGTCAATTTACATTGAACTTTGACCTTGAACTTTGACCTTGACCTTTGACCTTGTACTTGACTTTGACCTTGAACTTTGACCTTGACCTTGAACTTTGACCTTGACCTTGAACTTTGACCTTCACCTTTAACTTTGACCTTGACCTTGAACTTTGACCTTAACCTTGAAATTTTACCTTGACCTTGAACTTTGATCTTGACCTTGAACCTTGACCTTGAACTTTGACCTTGGCCTTGAAATTTGACCTTGACCTTGCTCTTTGACTTTGATCTTGACGTCCATCATAGATCCGTCATTGTATGTTCAGTACATGCTACCAGGAGCTACCACATGCTAGCGGTCATTGCCACCATCATGTTTTCGTCTGCTGGAGGACACCATCTTGTGTGTACTCGTCTTACCATCGTGCTAGTTTTATTATAACCTGCTACAGTGCAGTAATCATTTATTATTACTAAGGTGCCCACCATCTTGAAATTTGGCCGCCATCTTGAAATCATGTAATTATTTAGCTAGCAATGCGGGGAAAATTCCAAAAGTCTCCGAAAAAATCAATTATTAATTTTCAAATTGAATCGATGGATTCCTGTCCACGGTTCGATTCCTGACCAGTGACAGTTGTAACTAATTATTAAATAAATTTTAGATTCTGTTTTCCATTACCTTTCGCGGAGTTTATTAATCATTCGCTCTACGAAAAACAACTCAAGTCAATATATCTGCTAGCTTGTGAACTTCTCATTGTGTAACAAAGATAGAGTTCTAGTACAAGCCAGAATTTTATGTATTTTTGTAATTTTTTTCATTTTAATTTTTTTAATTTTTTTATTAAATATTTTTTTCCCTGTAATTTTATGATATCAAAGAAAACGTGTGGTGGTTTTCTCCGAGTGCATCTGATTATCCATGTGAATATTATGATGGTTTTCTCCGTGTGCTCCTGATTATTCCTAGCTTTCAATTTAAATTTTTTCAATTTAAATTTTTTCATTAATTATTTTTTTTTAAATATTTTTTCTGTATATTTATGATATGAAAGAAACGTGAGATGGTTTTCTCCGTGTGCTCCCTATTATTTTTGTCAATATTATGATGGATTTCTCCGTGTACTCCTGATTATTCCTGTGGTTTCTTCAAGTGCTTCTGTCTATTATGAGAAACCGCTCTCTGCATGACGGATTTTTTACCTAATGAGCCATGACATGTTATTTAGAGTTACATTTAATTCGAGAATATCTGTTACTAAATCAGCACTTGCAATTTTTTTTTACCAGGTGGAAATAAAAATTAAGCATCCATTACTCAGTCAAATAATATGTCATGAGACATCCGTGGAGCACTAACATGTAAGACGAACTTCCTTCTCCTTGATGTCCAGCGAAGCCATCCTTGTTTTGCGATCGTTAGTGAGCTTCCCGCATACCACATAAAACAACTAAATAAATTATGACTGAACACAACACGTGGCGACATCTCATGCTAATAATCGAGACCACATGTAACAATTTATTTTGTATGAGGTAACTTAATTCTTGCTGATGAAATATTAAAAATTATATTTAAGTAATGTATCTAATTTAATTAATTCAGTTTGCATCTGACAATAGTCTCAGTAACTAATATGAATCCTGATTCGGTGTCTGTTGCTGTATCGAAAGGACACAGGTGTAAGTTTTGCAGCAAAGAATTTATCTTGAGAAAGAATGGAAGAAAACACGAGAAGAATGAATGTGATAAAAATCCACTACGTAATATGATAAGTTGTGTTCGATGTAGCAAATCGTTTACGCGGAGAGAGAGCTTAAAAAGACATGACAGAACTTGTAACGCCAAGCCTGCGTACAAGCTAGAGGACAACGATGGCTCTACTAGACTAAGGAAGAGTGATCTGCATTACGACAATAATTTTCCATGTCTTGGGAGAGATTATGTTCGCGGCTCTTCCGATCTCGACATAGAACTTAAATTGAAGGACGATTATGATTTATGGAAGAATGAAGACAATGGAAGAATCTTTAACGTGAAAAGTGAGAATACATACCAGCCCCATTCAAGTAGATCTTTCCTACTTTGTAAAAATGATGGACTCCTAAAAAGGAAGCATGAAAACGATGAAGACGCTTCGACAACATCGACATCGAATTCTTACGGTAATCTGGGTGAAGATGATGCCTTCTACGGTGATTTCTACAGCGACTCTGAGGCTGTTGACAAAGGTATAGACTGTGATGAAGCAACTAAAGCAGGCAAGATCGAAGACTGTGTTGGTGTCCTGAGACCGAAACGATGGAAACATCGTGATATATATAATAAATCGGATCTAGCTTGTGATGATCATTGTCTCGATAATGAAAGTTACCCTGAGGATGGTGTTAAAACGGAAGACACCAGAGAAAATAATATTTATAATAAACAAACAAGTAAGATGGTGGTAGAAGAGACTAATTACACATCATGGAAAGATCCAAACATATTGGTTGACCGGCTAAGACTTCTACATGGTTCGCTTTGTGCAGGAAACTATTCGTGCATCAAAGAAATATCATTCATACTCAAAGAACTGAGGAAAGCTGGCTACATACAATAATGGCTTGTTTTACTTGCATTTGTATAATGTAAAGAAATAAATACATGCAATTATAAAAATTTAATGTTTTTTTTTCTTGTATTCAGATTTCTAACTAAGACTAAGTTCTCGTAACTTGTGCTTCCAAATGTGCTGCCTTATCGTTAATGGTGCGGCCTTTTTGTTGATGGTGCTGCCTTTTCGTTGTCGGTGCTTCCAAATGAGCTGCCTTTTCGTTGGCGGTGCTTCCAAATGTGCTGTCTTTTCGTTGACGGTTCTGCCTTTTCGTTGTCGGTGCTTCCAAATGTGCAGCCTTTTTGTTGGCGGTGCCACCTTTTCGATGGCTGTGCTTCCAAATGTGCTGCCTTTTCGTTGGCGGTGCTGCCTTTTCGTTCTCGGTGCTTCCAAATGAGCTGCCTTTTCGTTGGTGGTGCTGTCTTTTCGTTGTCAGTGCTTCCCTTTTGTTGATTGCGCGTAGTACAAAATGTGATTGAATATTTACTCATTTAAAACACTCTTGGTATTACTAAAATATTTTTTAAGAACACTTGGTCCTTTAGTATGTATAAAAAATGTCACGATGGATTAATAGAATATAATTAGATAACGACGAAGTTAATGAGGTCCTGAAATGACTAGCCTATACGTCTGATTATGTCATGACTCGGTCTCATGGACTGAAGACAATTGATCTATATGTGTGGCTTTGTACATGAACGTCTTAAAGGTTATTCAGATTATTGAAAAATTAGACTTTCATAATAGGCTAATCGGCACTGTATTAATTCGTTGGTCAGGTATATTGACTTGAGTTGTTTTTCGTAGAGCGAATGATTAATAAACTCCGCGAAAGGTAATGGAAAACAGAATCTAAAATTTATTTAATAATTAGTTACAACTGTCACTGGTCAGGATTCTAACCGTGGACAGGAATCCATCGATTCAATTTGAAAATTAATAATTGATTTTTTCGGAGACTTTTGGAATTTTCCCCGCATTGCTAGCTAAATAATTACATGATTTCAAGATGGCGGCCAAATTTCAAGATGGTGGGCACCTTAGTAATAATAAATGATTACTTCACTGTAGCAGGTTATAATAAAACTAGCATGATGGTAAGACGAGTACACACAAGATGGTGTCCTCCAGCAGACGAAAACATGATGGTGGCAATGACCGCTAGCATGTGGTAGCTCCTATTAGCATGTACTGAACATACAATGACGGATCCATGATGGACGTCAAGATCAAAGTCAAAGAGCAAGGTCAAGGTCAAATTTCAAGGCCAAGGTCAAAGTTCAAGGTCAAGGTTCAAGGTCAAAATCAAAGTTCAAGGTCAAGGTCAAAGTTCAAGGTTAAGGTCAAAGTTCAAGGTGAAGGTCAAAGTTCAAGGTGAAGGTCAAAGTTCAAGGTCAAGGTCAAAGTTCAAGGTGAAGGTCAAAGTTCAAGGTGAAGGTCAAAGTTCAAGCTGAATGTCAAAGTTCAAGGTCAAGGTCAAAGTTCAAGGTCAAGGTCAAAGTACAAGGTCAAGGTCCAAGTTCAAGGTAAAAGTTCAAGGTCAAGGTCAAAGTTCAAGGTCAAGGTCAAAGTTCAATGTAAAGTGACAAGGTTAATGTTATGGTGAACTGAACATTATACTAACATGTCGCCAGCACACTCTAGCAGTAAAAAACAAGATGGCGACCTCCAGTGGACGAAGACAAGATGGCGGACATGACGTCATTCCAGCTGATGGTAAATACCTTGTTATTGGTGGTGGTAGGTCAGTCTGTAGGTGGCTTCTGTGGAGGAAGGATCTGTTTTTTTTTTGCCCTGACCGGTTTCGAACCAAGGACGGGAATCGATATAATTAATCAGAATTCTATTAAGTTAATTTTTTGATGAATTTTGGAATTTTTCCCGATTTTCTAACATAAAAAATACGGATTTCCAAGATGGCGTCTAAATTTCAAGATGGCGACCATAACGATAATGGCAACATTAATAGGATCCAATATGGTGGCCGTAACGTAAAGTGTAAGAATGACATGGTACTCAACCTAGATGATGGGTGTAACGAAATATGCAACATTTATATAATCTAAGATGGCGACCGTAACGTTTACTGCAACAGTGGTTTTTAAGATTTTTATTTAATTCGATTATTTAAATTTTTTAATGATTTTTAAAAATTTTCCCGATTTTATAACACAAAAATTGTGGATTTTCAAGATGGCGGGCGTAACGAAAATTGCAACGGTGAAGTCATAATCCTATAAGAGGCTTATCGGAGGCTGTATACATGGATACTTATGCCTATATCACGAGTTTCGTGGTTTTTAAGACCAAACGACTTTTGTGGTTTATCGAAATCCTTATTTTCCCTCGAAAATGGGAATTTTTGAGTCATTTTGAGTCAATTTTGAGGAATTTTGAGTCAAAAATGGCCGCCGTGACGTCACAATCCAAGATGGCGGACACCGACACCACAACCACAGCCAGAAGCCAGTGCCAGTATGCCCTATTACATACTACTATCCACCACGGGTTGGATCCTGCGGGGAACTAAACCCGGATCGCTTTGGCGGGAGGCGAGTGATCTGGACCTTCAAACGAAGAGGCTCAACTGGTTCGAACCCGGTTTCCCTTGGTAACTTGAAATCACTGCTGGCAAATGATGGGATGGTTTCTTACTACACGCAACGGCTGATTCAATGCCAAATTTACGAGAGTTGTGTCGTGTGGGTATATATCTGTAACGACTAAGTGGCTACAAAATTAGAGTTCTTTGGAGACATGATGTAATGTATAATAAATTATGGTTGTGTAGGACATTTTCGTTGGATCGAGAATAGTTTAACACGCCCTATATGAAGAGACCGCAAAATTTCCAAAGACTTATTTTTAGAGACCGACAAAATTCGCGGATTCATTTCGCGACACGCTAAAATTACAATTTTTTTCGGTCCTTACTTATGACACAAGATTTCAGTTTCAAAAACCATACAACCCACATTATATGAAATATGGAAAGAAGGTCATGTTCTGCGGTTGCAGGAAAGTCACCTAATTGTTTATCTTACATGTGTGTGAAGTTCAGACCGGTGCTAGATAATAAACGCAAAATTTGCATCTCTACTAATGAAAAGGGACTGGAAAAAATTTGCGGAATCGACGACCTTCAGTGAAGACTACACATTAATCTGTATACTCGGGCAGATAACGCCTGTTCTTTGGCTGCTGACTCGTGAGTCGTCTCAGCTGGTTTGACTGTAATTCGATACTTCTTTGGTTGAGGATTTCTTATTGGTTCCGAGTCGTCCAGTTTACAGGGAGATCAGATTAAAGGTACGCGTAATTTTATTCCAGCCTATAGCGAAATGAGTCCGCGAATTTTTTCGGTCCCTATTAAAGAATAGGGGCAGGCATTTTTCGCGTAAAATCTGAATGCCTATTAGACTGTAACATTGTATACCAACACCAGCGGTTTATTCCTTGTAATTGGCGACCTTCTGCGAGAGAAGTCTTTGCTTTATTTGACGAGCCACTCAAGACGAGTTTACTTCCACACTGAGTTCCTGTGATTAGTGTTGGAACAATTGATATTACCTGAGAGAAACTCACTCATTCACGAAGCACAGGTGATGCTGCAATGCTTTAAGACACATCCGGTCTCAAAATCTTTTCGTGGAAAATACATGCCTCTTCTAATGAACTCTTTGTCGACTAGACGCGAAACGAAGCTAAGTAAATTGGACTTGGTGAGAACTCTATGGGTATCCAGGTTAGCTAGAATACACTCGTATTTGTAAGTATAACTACACGTTCTATGAAAGATTCTTTCAACGGGGATGATGTATTTAATATAGTATAATGGATATACGCCTTTACTGGTTTTCGCTGGTTGTCACAGAAATATATGTGAGCAAGTCTTTCAGTACTTACCAAAGATGTGTAATATCTTAACTCAGTAACGAGTTAATTCTAGTGTTTTCATGTTGCAAGTACACTTATAATACGAAACTCATAAACCAATATTTATTATAATAAAATATCGACATGAATCATTTTAAAACAAATAATATGTCACTAAGTTAGTGTTTATACATTTGTTTTTGCTAAAACGACTGAAATCAATCTGTAAACATTTTATACAAAACGAACCTTAACCATATTGAGCTGATTTAACATTAAAGGTTTAGGTGTCAAAATTTCACCACGAAATTATTTTATTTTTTGAAATGTCGAATATATGTAGGCTAATAAAAAGATGTGTATCTAAAGTATTATGAACGCTGCGTTATCTGTACAGTTCAATGTCAGTTGAGTGTTGTCAAATTTGTAATTTTAATTTTTTAAGTTGTCATTATTTATTTTTATGGCTATAAACTAACCATAAAATAAAGTATTAAATAATAGTTTTACTGTTAAAAATTTCAGTGACATTTCAGTGAGGCTAGACCAACCAAACTCAAACATATAATGGCCATACCTCCTTGCTTGGCCTGGTCTCCCTCTTCAAGGTCCTCTGCGCTCGACCGGACTTTCTAATGCAGCTGGTAAAAGTTGCCGCCGAAGTAGTCGCTACCACCACTTCCTAAACACTGGAATACTTAGCCGAGTATGGCGAGGGGGGAGGGTCAAGGAAATAGGAAGTGCGAACGAGATCATTTGGAAATCGCTGCCCCGTGGCTGACACGCACGCTAGTTATGTTTCCCTCTACACATCTCTCTCTTTCTCCTTCTCCTCTCTCTCACTTTCTTACGGGAACTGCGGTGGTCCAGAGTGGTCGGATTACTGGTTGGGATACTCCCTTTCCGTCGTACCTTAAGACTGTATGTCCCATTCAAGGTCATTGTTTTATATTTCGTTCTACATGGTTAAACTTGCTGACATTTTCAGTAGCTAAACTTTCACAAAAGAAAAATATGTATCGTATACTTTTTTTTTTTGCATAATTATCTGACAAAGTTGAATTTTTAACGCTTTGTGCAGTATGGATACGGAGAATGAAATGGAATATAAAACTGGAACTTTTTAAATTTTAATTCAATTTTACTGACTGCTATGTGATATGGATTAATTTATTTCAGAAAATAATTATTTAATTTTACCTTTTTTTTAGATCATGACAATTTTTATAATTCTTATAAGCTAAATAAAATTTAATACATTTATATAAAATAATATTAAACAATACTACACAGTAGTCACCAGCATTGCCTATAAACACAATTTTAAGTTATTTATTCTATTTTGTTTTCCACATAAATATGGACAAAATGGTAACATTTCCTTTTTGCCAGCTAATTATGCAAAAAGTATTCACTACACATATTTTTAATTTTGTTGAAGTTCGGCCACTCACGATGTCTACAAGTTTCAGGGTGTTGAACGTAAAATTTAAATAATTACATATAACGGGACATGCACTCTTAAGGGCCTGCTAACTTCGCGCATTTGCGTCTGTTTGATGTGGCGGAGCGGATGTTGCAGATGTGGATGTGGTATTTGATTGGTTCATGAGTCCTTCGACGTAATGTGCGGATGGTACAGTCGCTTGGAGCGGATCTGACTACAGCTGGCGAACTGGAACTTGGCAAGTCAGACAGGTCAGACAGCACCATCGATATCCGCCAATTAGAAGTATGATGAGTACAAACTAACTAAAATCCCTTGAAAATAATTATTTATAAATAAAGGTTTAATTTAATGGTGTTTAACTCTTCATCTTGGGCACCATTTTGTTATATTTGTTTGCCGTTTAGTTACTTTCATTCAGAGACTAAACTAAATAAAAATTATGAAAGTTTTCAGGCTTTAAAATAACAAGTTTGATACATATGTATATACTAGCTGCCCGACCCGGCTTCGCACGGCTATACTAATGGAGAAAAAAAAATTAAGCCACATCTCCCATTTACAGTAATGGTAAATAAAAAAAATCAGTGAAAATTTATTACAATGCTGTATAATGTACCGGAGAGAAAATTAATAGCACCGATGGTTTCCCGACTCGAGCACGCAACGTACAACTGATGTACCCGTACTTCGCTACGGCAATCTACAGGCAGACCACTCTTGCGCCGCTCATTATACATGCCCCTCCTTGTGAGTACGCCACTGCCGCGCGATGCCCGTTGCCATGGAGACGCAGAAGGCATGAACAATGCAAAATCCTGTTCTCATGCAGACAGAGTACCCACTGTTGCCTGGTTTTAACAACCCATGGGATCTAATTTTCGGAAAATGTCATCCTGCGTAACATAAGGTGAAGTTTCAAGTCTGTAAAATATATATACTTGAAAAAAAAGGGCAATTTTTGATATTTAAAGTACCCACCAAAATTTTAACGGTGATGAGGACTGCACTAACAATGAAATAGTTGTTGCCATAGAGACGAATGAAGTATCAACAAAGCAACAGCCGTTGCCATGGTGATTTCCTACCAAAAACTGGAAATTTTGATATATTACGCCCCCGAAACTCCCCTTGGGATCGGATTTCCGCAGAATCCTTTCTTAGAGGATGCCTACGTCATAACATCTACCTGCATGCCAAATTTCATCCCGATCCGTCCGGTGGTTTGGGCTGTGCGTTGATAGATCACTATGTCAGTCAGTCACCTTTGAGTTATATATATTTAGATAACGTTTAGTTAAATTTTCAAAAAGTACATTAACATTTCTTAGTACATATTTTAATTCATATCTCTTTCGTACAAATTTTTCTAATAAAATCGATAGCATGCATAGGAGTAAGCACATGTGACACGCCGCTAGGGAAACCTATCAGTCAGCATGTTCGGACAACACGGTCAGATAGTTTAGACCGACGCAACTGCGCGAATGTGGCAGGGCCTTTAGTCTCACGGTTTCACCCCTCGAACGTCTTTAATGACCTCTAGTGAACTCTAATTCATTCATTAATTCATTCCTTCAACTCTTTCACAATGGTGGAGTTTTTCGTTTCTGCATCATTTATACTCTGTGGTGTTGTTCAATTTCTGTGTCAGCATTCTTAGCTGTTCCTTCTGCACTGTAATTGTTTTTTGGTAAATGGTACAGAAATATTAATGTAAAATTACCTATATTTGTTAATTAGTACATTCACATGAAAACAAATGTATCACTACAAAATAGTGTTTTCAGTAATACTGAGTTCGGATTATTACCCCGGAATTTATGCTTTGCGTTGTCCCGGTATCTCCCGTAGCTTTCCATTACTAACGGCGCACATTAATAAGCATTATGAAACAAAATAGAGTAAAATTAAAGAATATCTTTTCTATGGTTTAAAAGAATTATACCTCATCAATTATTAATTAAAATATAAAATTATGTGCCAAGAAATACTCAGTATTATCTAGAAAAGTAGCGCTTTGAAATTAATAAATTATAATCACGGAAATGTTAATAGTTAGAATTTTATTTAATTCTCCCATGTTCACTTAACAAAAGTCAATTTTCTCTATTTGCGTACACTACTTCTATAACTGTACGGTACATAATATAGAACACGAGGTAGTGCAAGTACTTAAGTAGTAACACAATTAACTCGTTTTCCGGAAGACATGGCTTGGAAAACCAAGCCCACAATCCCGATTTCGGTTTTCCACCGTTTCTAGATAAATACTTACTGCAAGGCCATAAAAGACTTTGCCTCTATTGACTCTAATGTGTTTTTATTCTACGTTTTCATCCCTGACCATCTAGCAGTCGACGAGGCGTGACCCTAATTCAAATAAAATAAATATAATTTTGTAAATGTTTTTCCAAACCGAAATCTAGCAAGGAGTGTCAAGCCGAGCTTTGGAACTCACCAGGAGAATTTTTCATTTTGTTAAAATTGTTAAGTCCCTTTATGTTTTTTATACTCGTCAATAATATTGGATGCACCTTTCCATTAGAGCATTCTGTTGAGGTGCTTTACCAAGTGCGTAATCATGCTTCATAACAAGCAAATTGTAGTTGCGATTCTTCGCGGGGACACGTTTTGTAACTTACTCCTGGAATATATGTGTTTAGTCAAGCAGGTAAGCTAGTTCAGCAACCTTCTACTGACACATAGGTTAAATGCGTTAATAATCCCTATTAACAATCATAAATAAGGTTTGTTTTTTATTATTGTAACGTTCAATACAAATGGACGTATCTTATTCATCACAGTCATGCTATATTTGAGTGCTTTATTTTAACACAACAATAACTCTTCGTAAGTGTAGGTTTTTTGTTGTTTTTGTTGTTGTTTTTTTGCTGGTCCTTGCATTGTGTCTTTGGTTTGTATCGTGAGACATCAGTTTTCTTTTTGAAAGGTTCAATCAGGGACAGCCAAATAAAAAAAAAATATTAAGGACATCAAATTTTCTGCCAAAATACATTATTGGTAAGCCGTTGTTAATTGTTTCTATGGTTACATAACCTGTTAAGTGGGAAGTAACTTTTGTGTGAAATTGTTTTAATATTTGGGTTAATATAGAATTATTCTTATTTACGACGCTATTCTATAACTTATCTACCAGAAAAAAACAAAGTTGTGTTTATAAACAATAGAAAATGGCCAGTTTGATGAAAAGCACAAATTATGGGAGCGTTATTGAGGACTCGTTCATGTAGAAGTATACTGTCAGTTTGTGATTATGAACCACGGGCCGAAAACACTTTCAAAATGGACGCTGTCACGCAGACTGCTAATTCTCGTTCTGTGTTACGGTTGCGGTGAAACGAACTTTGTAAAACCGGTTCTCTCCTTATTGGTCTCGCCTGATAAAAGCTCTGGTCGAAGACTTATTTGATGTTAGATTTTCACTTCCCCCTACTCTTTACTCCGCAGGTAATGTATGATGACACGAGACCACGCAGAACTCCTCGATAAGAACCGCCTGCCTTCTGATCTTCGTTAATGAATAATCAGGAGCACATGGAGTAAACTAATGCACATTTTTCTAAATCAAGATTAGTTAACCACAAAAAATAGTAAAACATTTACCAAAAATAATAAATTAATAAAAATAAAAATTAAAAATAAAATAATGATAAAAAAATAAAATATTTGCGAAAAACATCAGGCTTGTACTACAACAACTTTATTTTTGGTGAACAAATAAGACGTTTATAAGATGACTGAAGTTGTTTTGCAATTTTGTATGGTTTATAATTACTATGTAATTATTATATAATTAATTGTAATGTGGTCAGTTTCACCTAGTTAATTAATCTATGTTTTTTTGCTTATAAGTTGGGGGCCCCTTTCTTTTTGAAAGAGAGATCACGCGCGTTATCATTTTGCACTTTGTCTTAGCAAAAAGTTTTTTTTTTAAGTTTGTCATATTTTAGATGTAATTGGTTTTTGATTATTCATGCGCCTTGTACATTTCCATGTTCGTGTATTTGTTAGTAATTTGCTTGTTTGGAATTACTTTTCACATCTCACTGCTAATAGCGCAGCCTTAAATTTCGATTACTCTGCTATTTACTTTTTCCCCCTCCCAGTATTTGGTCGGAAACATTTTTTATGGAGAAACGGCCTTGTCGGGGATTGTGGACGGGGGTAGCTAACTGTGTGGAACAGTGGTGTTTTTTTTTTTACCCTCAGCGGGTACCAACATGGTGGCAGCGCACTCTTGCAGACGACGTGTTTACTACGTGACAATAGCGCTTCTGGTATCAAGTATTGAAAAATAAAAGATAGCGGACCTGTCTCGAACAGGTGACGCTATTATTCCTTCGAATTCAAAAATATTACAATTCCGAATATTTGCTTGTTATTTATTATATATGTACCTATTTTAATTAAGAGTCTGGTAACTGTCTCGGTGGCAGTGCGGTTTAAGGCGTATGTTTTCCAACCCGAGGGCCAGAGCTGTGATGCCTCGGATCTCAGTGCTTCCAATGTATTTAGTATAAAAACTTTATCTTAGTATGTCGATAAGGACCACAACAGCATTTGTAGGTAATATACCATAAACCTTATGTGCACGAGATAGAGAAATGCATCCACTTTCTAGGAACAAACACCAGAAACAATGATGGAGGAATCCAACATGGCGGTCTCCCGTAGACGATGTTAAGATGGCACACATAGTGTCAGAATCGAAAAAAAGTGACTGTGATGAAAGATCAAAGATGGCAGAAAAGATATCACACTTAAAAATGGCGGCCGTAACGAAAATTGCAACTTTCTTGAATCCAAGATTTAAATATGGCATAATCCAAGATGTTGGGAAAAAAAATAATGGATGCAAGAGGGCGGCCGAGACCAAGGTCAAGTTAAATGTTCAAGGTCAAGGTTAAAGGTCAAGGTCATCCAAGATGGCCACCGTGACTCTAGAATCCAAGATAGCGGCCCCGAAACACACACCACATCCTGAACCCTGCCGCCGGAGGAACCAAATATAACTACTAAGGTACATGTGTTTGGTTCCTAACATGACGTGAAATAAATTTTCTTTTGTACTGTCACCGAATTCTTGAGCTGCCACAAAAGAAAAGTTATCCGGTTGCACTGCGGGAGCCACAGGCCAGTTAGTCCTGTTAAACAGCTAGGAAATCTAAAATCATTTATACCTAGTCCTTTGCTTAATACTTGGTATCTCTTGATAAGAGTGAGTGTTCGAACCGGTCAGTTTGTAATTTTGTAATTTTGCGATTTGGTAGTTTTTAATAATTTTGAATGCAATTATTATTCTCTTGTTTCACACTCATAGCAAGGTTGAAATGTGGTCGATACTAAAATGCATACTAATATAAAGATTTTTTTAAGTACAGAAAAAATTTTTTCTTTAAAAAAATATTTCTATCACGCGTTGGACGTAGCTGTCAATATTGTTCTATTTTTCTATCAATGGTTTAAGTACTTTGAAAAATTCTAAAATAAATTTTTCACTTCAGGTATCACAACCACTTACATTACTTATTGAGGTCACCGAACTTAACTCTAAAGTGTTTTAAATTTGAAAGTCGAACCAAAAATATGGATCCGTGATAATATATTTTGGGAATTTGTTTTGAAACGAAAAACTAGTTTCCATAATACCGATACATGCTTATTGGAAAGAGGATCTAACAGCTGACCTCTTTCCATATGAAAGTCGAGGGCTTCTACGGAAGAACAGAAAACAATACTTAACTGTATTTTATAACACACGGTGAAGCAATTTTAAAAAGTATTTCACAATCGTAGCAGTCGACACACATGAGTTCACTGTCGCCTGACGAAGTGTACAGTCTGCTTTACAGGCCGAAGTCGATCATATTCGACACTTTCTCCAAGTTAGTCACATGGTCGACGTGGGCGCGTTGTTGAATTTGTCTTGCTATGGAATGCGACTTTCTTTTCCCCCTTTCATTCGCCCGCTGGATGCCTCGCTGCTGGCACGCAATCACATTATCACTCGGCGTGAATTGAGCTTCCTGTACAAGGGAAAAAAAAAAAAAAGTAACTGCCTCTCGTTGCTTGAACGCATTCATCTACTACGTGACACAACGGAATGCATGAATGACTTTTTACAAACGTGTCTGCAGTGCTTGTTGTAATTCTTTTTTCTTCTCATTATTCGTTGACTTCTCGATATTATTCGTAGGAAACGCTTGCTCATAATTTATTTTACATTTTTTACTTATGCTTTCATTACAGTATGAATGAAATAAGATAAACGTTTTTTTCATAAAATAAGACAGTCATTGGGTAAATTTAGGTAATATATATATAAATTCAGCCTCCGTATGTTTTTACTCTAAAAACTCTAAAAATAGTGGAATGACTTGAAATTTTTTTTAATACGGGAGTGTTTTTATAGTAAAATTAAAAATAAATATCAGTTAATTTTTCCAGGAAATCCGTCATTTTCTAAGTGAGAAAAATTAATTTTGATATTATGATGTTAGGCTAGAAATAAATAAGTACGGGTCTCAGCGCTTTTTGTAAAATCAAAATAAATTACATTTTTTAATAGAATTTTATAAGTTTTATTCAAATTCTGCTAATGTGTAGTTTAGAACTTAATACTTTTTGGATGTTCTAGCGAGAAAGAAGATTAGTATTCACGGAATGAATATACTCTCCTTGGAATGCGCGCGCGAAAATTTTTTTTAAAAAAATTGGTTGTGTGTAAAGTCGGTTTACGGACGATAGTTTAACGTGACAACGTCATAAAAAAAACATTGATGAAATGATTGCATACTTTTATGAATAAAATTGAATCATTTTTATTTTAATAATAAAAGAATAAATACTTGAAATTATACTAGTAATCAGATTTTTAAAATGCAAGCATAATTAACCTTTATTGCTGAAATTGTTGTTGTAACAAGCAATGAAAAACACATTAACTTTTCACTTCACTTTATAAACAGTACGCGTTTTACGAGTTGGCTCTCAAGAAGTAATTGGAAGCATTAGACGATACATTGAAAGACCTAAGAAATAATAAGTTTCAATTTGGTGGAGCATGGGTGTTACTATTCTGTGACTTCAGGCAAACGCTTCCAGTTATATCTCGCCCAACACCAGTTGAATTAAATGCCTGTATGAAATATTATTTTTTTGTAGCACAGTCCATAAAATGCATTTAACAACAAATATGAAAGTTCAGCTTCAAACCGATCCCACAAATAACCAAATTTTCAAGACAGTTACTAGAGGTCAGTAACAACACTGTACCTACAAATCAAGAAACAAGGAAAATTACCTTCCTATATAATTTTTGCACTATCGTGAATTCAAAGAAGAATTAGTAGACAAAGTTTTCCAAAGCATCAAAACCAATCATCGAAATCACGCATGGTTAAGCGGAAGAGCATTTATAGCGGCTAAAAATGTCGACGTATACGATATGAAAAAAACCTATTCTAAATATAATGGCAGGTGAAACGGTGACATAAAAAATCCATTGACTCCGTGATAAACCAAAGTGAAGAAGTGAATTTTCCAAAGGAATTTCTTAATTCAATAGATGTTACCGGATTACCGTTACACATTCTGAATTTGATCATTGGAGTGCTAATTATATTACTACGAAACATCAATCAGACAAAGTTAAGCAATGGCCCACGATTATTAGTTAAAAAAATTATGAACAATCTAATTGAAGCAACAATTCTGATTGGACCTCATAAAGGTGAAGACGCACTTCTTCCACGAATACCACTCACTCATTCCGACCGAAATAGCATTCTAGAATAAACGGCTTCAATTTCCATTTTCCAATACGCCTTGCGTTTGCTATGACTATCAATAAAACGCAAGGGAAATCTTTGCAAATGTGCGGTTTAAATTTAGAAAACTAATGCTTCTATCATGTCGCATGCTCTATGGTCGGTACACCATTTGAAATTAATGTTTATGCAAAACATGAACGAACAAAAAAATTTAGTCAATTTTTTAGCTTAAAAATTAAAAATGATTTTATGTGAAAAAAAATGTCTTCCTTTCCTTTCATTCCACAGCATAGCCATAGCAATAAAATGAATATTATTAAAATGACTGATGTGTATCCTCGGTGAATCTTTGTTCACTAGAATACTTTGATTTATTTCCCTATTAATTTCATTTCAGTATGAGCCACAGCAAAGCGTGCCTGGGTTTAGCTAGTACGAAATAATTTTCATTCAGTACGCGTTCAATTTTATCTATGATTATGAGACAATGCCAGAATTTTCCGGTGAAAATATCGTTTGCCAATAAAGCTACGACAAAAACGTAGTTTATATGTTTTTTAAAATAACTGCATTCTTAAGGGGCCACCTGAGAAACATTAGGGTTAATGTCCTGTTGCTCAAAAGTGGACAATCGCTTTTTAAGCTTCTCAGCCACAAATGTGCAAAATGACATGGTATTGATATTTGTCTACAAAAATTATTTTAAATATTCAATTAAAAATTAAAACAGTTTTGAAAACCCTTAAAGAGTACCGATTTATTTACGAACTTTTATTGGCAAACTCTTAAATAATATATATGAAACGAAAAAGAGTAAATTCGTTAATTGAGGAAATTGTGTATATACATGTACAAGGAAGGTATGCGCAATGTGCAAAAATGGCAAAACTTTTTTTTTCTTAATTGATGAAAATATTTTTCTATTGCTTTTTCGATACATTATAAGTGTTTGTATACAGGTGAAATTTTTATTTCATAAACATATTTTTCCGAAATAATTCTTCAATTAAATATTGATAATTGTAAAAAAACAAACAAAATACCATACAAGCTTTGAAATATCGAGATTTTTCAGTCATAATCCGAACAACTATTTGAGGTCTGAGAATCCTATTTTTATTATATATGAATAAACTTTAAATGCAACATTTGCGCTGTTTTCTCTTATCTTTTGTTGTGTATTAGGCCACATTCTTGTTTCAAAATAAATAAAATAATAATTTAAGTTATGCTGAGGTTCAATGGATGAGGTGTATTTTTTACGTTTTGCACATCTTTTAAATTTTATATTTTTATTACAGTAATTTTATTAGTAAGAAATACCACATGTTAAAGTAATTTCTGAAAATGTACACCTAGTTTTCAGTGGCATGATTTGTAGATCTAAAAATCAATATTAACCTAAAAGATTATATATATATATATATATATATATATATATATATATATATATATATATATATTACGTTTTATTTGCACATAACTGCACAAGTTACATCGAGACTGACACATAAAATAAAGCGATGAATAATCTCGATCAATATCGTTCATGAATTACATTGAACCAAGGGGATTAAATGTAGACAATATATATTTAATTTAAATAATTTTTTTTCTAAATATAAAACTCTTTACCATTTAAAGTTTTGAGTATAACCAAAAACTCCTGTTTTAAATTATTTTTGATTTCACTGAAAATTAGCACAAAAATTGGGGGAGAAATAAGATATGAACGACAACATAATATCTTAACTCCATTTGAAGGCACATTATAAAATCTGTTTGGAGCTATAATAAACGTAGTAAATATTATCTAGAACGCTCAAAAATTTCACACTACCGACCAACACTATATGGGGTGGAAAAAATAAGATTTTAAGTAAAACATTATTTATAAAGCCTTTAGAAGTATTAAATCTACATACAATTATTGTATCCTTTATAAATATTACATAAATAAATTTCTGATAAGACCAACATTTATGCAAGGGGTTACCACCATTCAATTACTCAAAATTAATTACTACTCCCTTGGTAGAAACAATATCAAGCCCGTTTGAAAATTTGTTAATCTTTGAATTGTTACCAAAAAACTCTCAAAATGTTTTTTATTACTGAAACCCTTAATATAAGATGCGAATTATGTATGGGTATTATATATGTGTTAATTATATATATATATAAATGGGTAAATCATTTTTAATGAGATATTTTACCAATTACACATTCTTACATGCACCAGGCCTATGTAGAATTCTTGAGCGTGTCTTTACTATCGAGAATATTCTAAAAATGGTACGAAAATGCCGAATGCATAGAGTAGGTATAAACTATTCGAAATATTTTGGCTGCACGGAATATAAGAAAACTTAAGAATTTAGGAATGCTTTGTACATTAAGTTTCCAGAATGTTCCAGAAGTTTCCAGAATGTTGCAAAATTAATATATATTTGTAAATTTTCTTGCCCGTTCAGTTGTTTCACAAAACTATGAGCATCCGCAGCCAAAATGAAGGATTGTTATTTTGTATGGAGTTTAACGTGAAAGTTGCAAATTGTACATATGTATGAGATAATGAACAACGGAAAATGCTAATCATCGTGTTGCTCTGTAGAAAGAGAACCAAGCTAGAGCGTTACTAATTAATTAATTTTTTCGTTTGAGCGTAAGTTAATTATGTGCTTGTAAGGAATCTGCAAAGCTTTGTTATTCTGAGGTGTCTAATTTTCCCGATGCAATCTCAGATGACGTGCGTTCTAATACTTAATGAGTAGTCAGTTGTATGAAACAATGTTTAAATTTGCATACCCTGATTGCAAAAGTGTCAAACAAAAATATCTTAATGTTGATGTCATTTGCAGCAACGTATTTAAGCTAAACTTGCGTGTTCGCCAATGTTGGTGATGGGATTAAAGACATATAAAATATATTTCACTAAGCTTGTCGATAAACGGAAACTAAGTAATACCTCAAAAAAAAACAATGCAAATAATATTTTGCAGTAAGAGAGAAAAATCTATTAACTCGACATTATAATATTTTTGAATTCATCATACTTATTTTTCAGATGGTTTTGTTGTATGTGTAACCACAAGTGAAAAGCTATACAATTTTTCTTTACACAAAGCTGATCTTCTAACACCTGAGCACTTCCTCTTCTAATGAAAAAACTTGAAACACACTAGAAGATCTCAAGTCGAAGACAAAACATTTAATTCTAAGTTGTGCGAACACTACGCGGTTATGCAGGACAGGAAGTTCGTCTGATGAGGGATGTATTTGTGTTAATAATGCGGAATGATAAGTGCGATGCTCGCTGGTGTTTGTAGCGCGGTATCGCCTCTAAGCGCAAAGCTGTGGACTGGCAGCAGAATTCTCGTCGTGCATAACAACTATGAGATTTGAGTGATCACCACGACATTTTATGGCTGAAAAATTAAGGTTATAGTGTAATTCAAGGCCATTGATTGTTTTCAAGAACCAGTAATGATTGTTTCATGCCTAAAAATCATTTTTAAAAAAACGAACTTTAGGCATTTTCACTATCATGAGAATGCAGTTTAAAAAATAAAAATAAAAACGGATCTACTCTTTCAAACTCAGCTGATTTTTTGACTGTTTTTCGTACACAGACCCCACTCTGATATCCTTGAGAAGTTTTCAAACTGCGTGGTTTCTTCTTAAGCTCTGTGCACCGTATGTATGTGCCCGGGTAGGCGGAGCCCTTAAACCATGCAACTATCATTCACTATATTTCTTTTACTGAACCTGTTCGAGCTTCTCAAAATGAGTGAATTTTGGTTTGTAGATATTTTGAAATAGCTGCATTAGAATTTTAAATATCCTGCAATTTATTTCTTCAACTAAAGTTCGTCGATGTTGTATTAACTTTTGCAGCAATAAACTAATATTCCCGATCATGTTGTCATTAACTGGTTACAATAGCTTGTTTACATAAATTAAATTCAGTGATTCATGATGGAAATGTAAACAATAATACATTTGTATGCTCTACACACGCTTCAAATTAATGGAATGACTGATGTATCATTTCGACTAAGGTAGAAATCATTTTCTCATGCATCTTAAATTGCCATCGATATATTTTTCATAAGTTGCTGTAATGAGGTGCATTGCTATGGACAGAAAATATGCCATTGAAATAAGTTTATTTTAATTTTCTACCTTGACAGGCTAGGTAGAGTGTTATTTGGATATGTTATGCATCCCAAATTGATGTAGTCTATATTTAAAAATAAAAGTTTTCTTACATATTTAAATTTAAATATCAAAAAATATTTGGTGAAAATTAATCTCCTGCATATAAATACCTTTTAATACATTTTAATTACACAAAGGGAAGGTTTAGTGACGGAAAAAAAACTCAAATAAATACGCTATATTCATATTTTTCAGAATTACCTTGTTCAATGTTTCACAGCAGGAGACTTAACTCTTTACCGACACTCAAGTATTGTGAACGCTTCGAATAGAGAATGAAGGAGAACAGTTAAAAACCTAAATACCCTATATTTGTTTCAGTAGTTTTTATGCCACAACAACGTATTATCGTATAATATTTATTTGTTTAAGCAGAGATATCACACTAAAATATAAAACAAATTACAACACAGAGTCTTGTCAGTATCATTAAAATTGTAAGCATTCCAAAATAGTGGAATTCAATACCAAAGGCCAGGAAAAGCTGTATCTAGCAGTTAGTAATTATAAACTTGAAGCATTATATTAAATTTTTTACTGTGCTTTAAAGAAAACAAATTTCGAAAATTTGGGGAAAGAAAATTTTTATGGCCTAAAAAACTCTCCAAACAAAGATATTGTCTTTTGGTTCTTATATATATAGAAAATTATTTATTTATTCCCCTTAAGTGGTCCGCATAGTCAGGCCTGTATCTGTGTTAGTAAGGCGCGACGCTCGCTGGTGCTCCTAGCGCGGTATCGTCTCTAAGCGCAAGGCTCTGAACTGGCACACAGTCTTCTCGCCGTGCATAGGACAACTATGAAATTTGAGCGGCATTATATGGCGGAGAAATTGAGATAAAGGTGTAATGCAAGCCCCTTAAGTTCTTTCAAGAATCTCTTTCGGTTGTTTTACGCCTAAAAATTTCACTGAAAACACTCCTTTTTAGCCCATTTAACTCTTCTAAGAATACAGTTTAAAACGTAATTTGGACTCAAAACTACTTATCCGCCCTCAGCGAATTTATGAAAAAAGGTTCGTAAACAAACGTCTTTCGGATATCTTGAGTTTCAAAAGGCGTTTTTGAAGTTTGAACTTCTTTAGCCGCGTTGAGTGATTTTTGGTAGGGGCAAAACTTATGGGTTCGCGTCACCGACATGCTAGTGACGTGTTGCGCCAGACTGGCAAATAGCAGCGGCCTGTGTACGTGTATACGCATATATACACTAATACTTTGTATATACTCGACTGTATCATGTTCTTGTTGGACTCTTTTTTGGATGGGTAAAATCTTGTGAGTTCGCATCACCGACATGCTAGTGAAGTTAATTTGACCACGTGAATACATGACCTAGGTCTGACATCACTGGTAAGTCATAGCTAGGTAATTAATTTTTACGTAATTTTTACATACCACTGACATCTGTTGTGAATAAAAAATGATGTAAGGATAAATGATATCATGCTGACATCGTACTGATATAATACCAAAATCATTTTCTTACGTACATTTGACGTAGAAATGATGTCATATTACACTTTTAAAAACAAAGTTTTAAGTTTTAACTTCTGTTGACAGTCTCCATGACTGGCTATTTTTTTTCCTGAAGCTCTGCACACCTTATGTGTGCCCGGGTAGGCGGCACACTTAATGCCACTGTAAAACTGTCAAAACAGCGCTTAACTGAATGATAACGGAAGAGTTTTCACTGGTGGGCGATCAATGGCGGCTCCAGGAAGACCTCTCAGGCAGGGCTCTCACACACAGGAGGATGCAGTTAATAATCATGACATTGCCAGAGGGGATATTCACAAAATATGTGGTCTCAAATACTAAAATTTAGTATTTTCGTACAAATTTTGATTGAAAGAAGAGTTTAGCACATTAACGAAAGTATTTAAGTTAACATTAATATTCCCTACAAAGAAACAAGAAGTAAAATATCGCCCCGTGCGCCCTTCCTCTGGAGCCGCGCTAGTTCTGCGGAGAGCCGCCAGGACCATCACGCTCCGGCCACGCGGGGCGGGTGAGGACATCGCCTTCCGCCGCCCCCGGGCCGGTGGCGCCCGCTCCTGCGCGGACAGTGGCGCCAGATTGCGTGGCCTCGCCGCGCGCTGCGAGCGGAACCTCACGCACACGCGGATAGGCTACACGGAACAGCTGGAACACGTGGTGTAAATGTGTGCAAGTACAGAAGGGTTCAGGTGAGCGTGCATGTGTGACAGTGTAAAAATAATGTAGGGTTGGAAGTATGAGAGTGCTTAAGTACACAAATGCGAAAGTATACCTTCAAGTGCGCAAGTATGCAGATGTGTTAAAATGAAAACGTGACATTGAGCACTCCACCATCGAGCGTCCCACTCCTGTATGTTGCACTTTTTGTTGAAATCTCAGCACTACACGTGTTTTTTTTTTCATTACGATGTGAAGATGTCATCGCCCCGACTGGCCCTACTTGCTGTTAAAAATGACCAGTTAAAAAAAATGAAACTATCTCTTCGTCTGGTGGCAGAGAACTTGGAAGCATCTGCGTGGAACTTCTCATGTGCGTGAGATTATTTTTTATAATTAGTTACTTTCACTCCGGTCGTTGTTGGTTGCTGCAAACTCCTGCAAGGACGAGTCCGGCGAAGTTTTAAAGGACGTTTCTTAACTCTTGACCACGGGAGGAAATGCTGATTAAGATAGTTCTCCGATATAAGAAACGGAATGCGATGTACTACTTTATGTCCTTAGTAATGCTTGCAATTTAAATACGAATAATAATTTATTTTCTTACAACCTGACAACAGCAAGGTCATGAGATTCGGAGATATATAAAATCCAAATTTTAGGAAATTTGATGAAGGAATCAATCTCTTCAGGGAGAAATATAAGAAAGCAAATGTACCATTTAAGTTTCAACAGGCCATAATAATTTTTATTCGTTATATTTTAAAATTGTAGATAAGTTTTAGCATCTAATATAACTTAGTGGAATGCCTAAAGTTTATTGTGACAAGCTGCTAAGGTCATTAGTGTTAAGTACTGAATCAATTTTTGGGAATAAATATAATGGTGATAATATTCGCCGTAGATACTATATATGTCTGTTAGAAAGGCGGGATGAAAATTGCGATGATCGCTTGTGCTTATAGCGCTGTATCGCTTCCAAGCGAAATGCTGTTACTGTACGATTTGAGCGGTAACCATAACATTAGATAGTGGAGAAATGAAGATAAAGGTTTAATGAAAGTCCCTTGAGTGCTTTCAAGAATTAGTAACGGGTGTTTTTCCCCTAAAAATTATTGTAAATACAAAATTACTCAGCAACCCCCCCCCCCCCCCCCTTAAACAGACAACATTCGGATATCTTAATTTCCAAATTATGTGGTTTCTTCTGAAGCTCCGCCCCCCTTGTGTGCTTGGGTTGTCAGGGGACTTAACGAAAATTAAATTGAAATTTTAAATGTTAAAAAATTGTAATGAATTTTTTTTTTGAAAACAATATAGATTCTCTTGGTTCTTATATCTAACCATTATATAACCATTCGAGAATTCTCCTATGGTGATTCCAGGAAACAATAGAAGACCGAAACCATAGGATGACAACCCTGGGATTAGAAGACTTTTCCTCTCGAATGCGAGTTCTTTTATTTTTAGACTGTGCCACTGCGTTCGGCTTTATGTTAAAGTTCGCTACAAATTTTATAATAGTGCATTCTGTTAGTCTTCTATTTGTGAAGGATAGTTCATATTTGGATACCAACATGAAATTTGGCACAGGTTGTCTTTAGCATGCCTTTGTGTAAAA
Organism: Bacillus rossius redtenbacheri; assembly: GCF_032445375.1. Lineage (NCBI taxonomy): Eukaryota > Metazoa > Arthropoda > Insecta > Phasmatodea > Bacillidae > Bacillus > Bacillus rossius. The sequence goes on from NC_086336.1 coordinate 20,167,897, forward strand.
AACATCGAGACACAACTCATAGTTTCCCCCAGAGCAGCCTTGTTGGGGGGGGGGGGGGGGCGGATATTCCAGAATTGTAAACTTATGGGTGAAAAAAATTGAAGCTATCACTGATCAAGAAGAACCTTCTTCTGAAAATAATATAGTGTCATGGCCATCATTTACATCAGAAATATTAGTCAATCCATTATAGCCAAAATGTAATAAAGTTATGCTCCCTCTTTTAAGAGAATATGCACAGTCTCCACCAGTTGTATCACAGGAGATCAACCAATATATGCTATTGCTAAATTGTTGCAGTGGAAAGTCCCAGGATTGTTTGCAGAAGATAAAATTGTAGTGATGATGGGGGACTGCACATATAAATGGCAATACTGAGCATTATTGGGTCATGGCTACTATGATCGGGATGGACAGACATCTTAGTTGATTCAGGTGTGGCAACTGCTGGTAGAGCTGAATCGTTTCTAACATGTTCTCATGTAAAATGAACACGATATGCTCACCAAGTTACGGTGGCTTCATTACATATTTTGAGGATTAAAGCCCACAACAGGTTCTTACTTTCAGAGGAGAAAGTAAGTGATAGCTTTGAAGAGTGGTGTAAAAAATGTGAAGAAGAATCTGCTCAATTTATTTACTGGTCAACAACATTGGAACTTCAGATTCTATTGCTTGCATTTGTACGAAGTGTACGTGAAGCAAACTTCCTACACTATTGAAGTAAAGGTGTGCCCATGGATGTTTGCTCTAGACCATATACATTATGCAAGATGGCTTCCAGTTTTTGTAAAAACTTTGAATGAGCTAGAAATCTCTCATCCAAACATTTATGCTGAATTCGTTAAAGGTAGGTAAGTTTGTAAGTCAAAAATCAAACCATAAGATTTCTGCAATTGCAGATGATCACCTATATGAACAGAATAACAAAGGAATCAAGGGAGTGGCTGGTGCAGCCCAAGTGTTGGAATCTCAATCTGCACTTCTAAAATGGATGGTTGCAGGGCCAGACGTGATTCACATTTTGAAACAGTTTGAAGAGCTATTCTCACTTGATACAAATGGTAATGTGTTAGAGGGTAAACATACAGAAGACACCACGGCAATGAATAAAAAATTTAGGAAAGATGTTAGCAGTTTTGTTACCTCATTTGAAAAGCATGGGAATCCTTTTGAAGAAAATGCGCTCTCAACAGCAGTGAGTAAAATAAGGTGCTCAAAAGAAGCTTAAAAGTCAGTACGCGAAGCCAAGAACAAGGGAGGAACTTCGTATGAAGAATATGTAAAGGAAAGACTTGTCGAAGGTAATGTGTCTGTGCATGAAGTCATAAAAAGGTCGAATTTGGTTCTGTTTAAAGTTAAAAGTGGGACTGTCAATTCCAAAAAACAGCTTCAATTGAAGGCTTTACGAAAAGATGCAAATATGTTTTGTAAGTTATATGTAGCCAGATATAGGTATGCTATTTTCTCATCATCAATCACCCACCATCAATCAGCGAGTTTGGAAATCTTCGTAAACCATCCAAGAAATCCGACATTATGAATTGCATCACATCTGGTTTAAATGAAGGATGTAACGAATGCTTGGAACATTGTACTGCTAGTATTGTAGATGGTGCTGCCTTTGTGCATTGGCTCCATCCTTCTTCATCAAAGACTTTCTTCGACTTCACGCACAAGGTTTTCCTTCCAGCTGTGAAAGATCGCCTCCAGCATGTAGAAAGACTTGACATAATCTTTGATCCATACATAGAAGGCAGCCTTAAATACGATACAAGATCAAAACGAGGTAGTGGACAAAAAGTTATTGTGAAGCCCAGTACACCTTTTCCGAAGACATTCAACAAATTTCTTCTTGATGATGACAACAAAAAACAACTGTTTCATCTTCTTGCTACAGCGATAGCAACATGTGAAATAGATCAAAAAACTTCTAGTATGCAGTGACAAAGATCAAGTTACGATCTCTGGCAATGTAACATTCAACAGTGAAGGTGTTGCACCATGCAATCACGAGGAGGCTGACAGTAGACTTCTATTACATGTGAAAAACTGTGTTGAGGCTTGCCATAAGAATTTTGCTCTTGTTACAGTGGATTCGGATGTGGTAGTTATTGCAGCAGCTGCCTTGTCGGAGTTAAAATCAATGAGTTTGCAAAACCTTTGGTTTTAATTTGGCAGTGGTAAGAACAAAAAAATATTTCTCATAAGTTTGTTCTTAGAAAATATTTCAAATGATATCAGAGCAGCTTTACCATTCTTTCACGCACTCACGGGGTGCGACACGGTCTCGGCTTTTCATGGGATTGGAAAACAGAGGACCTGGAATATTTGTAAAAGAGTGCCAGATATTACACCAGTCTTCAATCGCTTGTCAATCTCCATAGAAATTCAAGAACAAGATTTCAACATGATCGCATGGTTCACAATTCTTCTGTACGACACGACTATCACCACAAAAAGTGTAAATGAATGTCGCAGGATTTTGTTCACAAAAAAAACCGATCGATCGAGAATATCCCACCAACATAAGACGCTTTACGGCTACATGTGAAGCGTGCGATGCTGCAGGCGGTAATTTAGAATCAGTGCCTTCAACGTCAATTGAAAGTTCCAGAAATTACACTTTTTGGATGGAAAAGGAAGTCCTCTTCACCTTCGGGATATGTAGCAATTTGGACAACTATTCCAAAAGTTTCAAAAGAATGTTCTCAGTTGATTTGTTGCCACTGCAAAACCATGTGCTCAAGGAACTGCAAGTGTGAGAAAAAACTGTCTTCCCTGTACTTCATTATGTGCCTGCGACGGACAATGTGCAACTCAAACCAGCTTTTATGAAGTGGAAGATCCGCGATTTAAAATAGAACTCTGACTCCATGCTCTGATCAAACACAAATGTGAACAAAATATTTGCTAAATGAGTAATTAATTGCAAGTAGGATCAGTTGATCTGTGAACAATGTGCCAATACCTCATATATGAATGACACAAGTTTTATAACTTATTCATCCCCAAGTCAGTACCTATTACACAAGTTGAAGTAGGTAGGGAATGAAATCAAAATATATTTTATTAACTCTTTACATTTATGAAAACTAATTAGTGTAAATTTGCTTTCATGAATTGCTACATATATTTCAGTTGATCATTAATCTCCATATTCTGAACATATTAATGTTGATTCACAGTTATTATTGGAAATAAATAATGTATTTTAATTTATTTTTAATGTTATAACTAGTAACAAAGATCTAAAAGCATTTTTCCTCACTTTCAGTGCCATACCTTTTATTTATGAGCTACAGTATTTACAGTATTGTAATTTTTGTAGTATTTTAATGTTCTTAGCATTTTAAAGTTCAATTTTGTTGCCTAACGACTCGTTAAATGAAAAAACTCTTAGAAACATTTCTTAATGAAAATTTTATGATGCATATTTTTTACTTGAAATATTTTTTGATAATATGTACTGTTTTTGATCAATCATAAAAAAACTTTTTTCATTGACATTGTCACCCCTCTTTCCCCTCTGGGGGGATACGCGAGTTGTGTCTCGATTGTTTTTAAATAAGACTATGCCTAAGATAGTCCTGTCAAAATTTCATGCTGGTATCCGAATATGAACTATCAAAAGACTAACAGAACGCACTAAAATGCACATTTGCTGGGAACTGGTGTGTTTCGGTTAAGCGAAATTTATGATAAAACAGAAATAATAATAGTAAAAATATATTTGAATCACTATTTTCATAGTGTTACGAGTGGGGAAAACGGTTTCGTATAGATGGTTCAATTAATTTATACAGTTTTATTTGTTACTAATATTTACATTACTAATTAAATCACCACCGTTAAAGTCTGTTAGCGCCTGCGCCGCTCGCCGAACTCACACTTCGCTCAATTCGTCTCTCAGCACACCCGTGGAGGCCGGCGTCGCCACTTTTATGGAACAGACTTGAGTGGTTGTGACCTGTCGTGTTATTCCGTGCTGACCCGACGTTCGAAGCGTCCAGAACATCGGCGATTATTCACGCCACTCCACGCGGTGGCCTCTGTAAGGCCGCAGAATTCCCAGGCCACTCAGGGATATATGACAGCGCCGAGGAAGGTGGGTGCGGGAGCAGTGGTGTGGGATGCCGGGCAGCTATAATCCCCGAAGGTATGCGCCCGTGACGTCAGTGACCGTGCGGAGACGGCAGGAAGCTCAAGTACCTTGCGAGCGTCGCGACCTTGTTGTTTAAAGAGTAAAGGACACTCACAGAGTCAGGTCTTGGTGAGTATAATCTAAGCAAAAAAAATAATTGCAGGTTAATAAAAAAAAAAAGGAATTCTTAACTTATCTCAGGTCCCGCCTGCGAAAGCTGGCGTAAAAGTTCCACGCACTATGGGACATTAAATTATTTTTATTCTTTACGTTATGGTTGAAAACATCAAATTTACACACTTAGCAGTTTTAATGTACGTACGTGTTAAACGAGTTCAGTACTATATGGTAAAATGTTGCGTTTTACTTGTTGTTCCACGGTTTATTTTCACGATTGGACCTGTTTCTTTTATTATTTCATTCAGTTTTAGAAAAGTCTTTGATAGTAGAGCAAATAAATTAATAGAATTGTGAAAGGCATAAAATAACATGTGTGTTTGTTGAAACGCGTGTGTATGTGTGTAAAGGATTGTGTTTACGAAAGTTTGTCAAGTATTTCTATTCTAACACGCTGAATTATGTATTATTCTGCACCATTCTGCTGTTTGGAGTAAAATCCAGAATAATTTAGGCTGCACTAAAAAAAAAGTGTTTGTAGTCTAACGTCTGGTTTCATCAAGGCGAGCAGGAAAATTGTTTTTCAATTTCCTTCAAACTATTTAGATAAGAATTTACAGTGATATCTTATAACAGTAAACGTTTTACGAATCGAACATATTTTTTGATTCCTGGTTCAAGTAACCTTTACATCTAAAAAATACTTAACACTGAAGTGTTTTGAAATTCCTTAAGTCTGTTCAAGTGATTTACAGCCTTGGGGCCGGAACTTACATTAAATGCCATGCCGTAAAACCCCAAGGTTGCAGAATCTAGTTTTTAGTCTGCAAGTATTATTTTTATACGTGATCTAACCAAACATGGTAATACCAGAAATAACTTTTCAAGCGCTAAAGCCAAGAGACAACTTCTTTACAAAAACCCACCACTTCAACCTTGAAGTTTATTATTTTGTAATATTTTACAACGCAGCGGCACTAAAACTCTTATTTTGTACAGAATAACGTACAATTGTTTATTCTATTTTTATTCTGATTCGTGTTCTTCTAATCCATTCCTTGTCTGATAACATTTTTTAAACTTAATCAATTTTTTACTATCAATTTATAGGTATACATAAATACTCAATCTCACACGACATTTTGATTTTTCTTTTTTTCGTCTCATTTCATTTTAAGTCTATTTATAAAATTTTAACTCTACACCTCCCGTGCATTTTCAACGGATATTCCCGTGCAGTATGATGGATTTAAAAAGTAGTGCAACTGATAACAATTAAGAACCTTTATGCGACATTTAAACCCATTATATTGCACTTAGTTAATATGTGCTTAAAATATATGTAACCTAGCAAAAATGCAAAAAGATAATTTGTAAATTCAAAAAAATAACACTTCAATAAAAGAAAGGCGAGAAAATGAAAAAAAAATCAACATGACATGTGAGAGTGAGTCTTAAAATGCCTTCTAATAGAACACTCCAAGTGCCCGAAAGTAAACAGGTGAAATCAAAAATAACGTTATAGTAATTCGTGTCACACGGATCTTCAATAGAATTTTAAGTGGACTCAGAACCAAACGATAAATTACCCAATTTTTTCCTTTTTTGGTGTTCATAAATTATTAGAAGTCATGACTGAATTAATACCATTTTTTGGACAACGCCATTGCAGGTTTGCACTGTTTGTCATGAAAAAAAATCAAGAATGCAGAACAAAAAAAAATAGTGAAAACCCAAAGCCACAGACAACAAGCATAATCTGCTGATATGACCCAACAGTAAACCTAAACAGGTAATATGGATAACACAACGACGACAGCACAGTCAAACACATTAAAAATTAAAATATCACACAGCACAAGAATTACGTGGAAGGAATTTAGTCATGGATGTGGGCTTACAAAGAAAAGATAGTTGCAACTATAACAGTAAAAACGGACAGACAACAAACCTGAACAACGCATCAAACATAAGAACACAACTATGATAATAAACAGGTATTATAGACAGTACAATGACTACAGCACAGACGAACACAGTAATATTTGTATGACAAAACAGTAGGAACGTTTTTGCATTCTTGAGTTCTTGCGGTATCATCCGAGGACGTAAACAAGGCAAATAAACGTTATCGCCTACCTATGGCTGTAGTGAGCGTCCCTAACAGGAAGAAATCGATAAGGATGACTTAAAGGGGCACATCAAGAAGCAACATTGCCTCTACGTGCAAGACATTAATCTGTCGCGCAGACTTCCCTGTCGCGCCACGTGTATAGATATGACTAGAGACCAAAAAAATTCGCGGATTCATTTCGCGACATGCTTAAATGCCAAATAATTGTACTTTTGTAGTGGTTTTGCTATTGGATTTCTGTTAATATGCAAGACTGTGGACCAGTCAGAGACCCTAAGTCAAAGATGTTTCGAATCACGAGTTACGCAGATGAGACGCCTCACAAGACAGCAGCCAATCAACAGGTGGACTTCCCAAATATGAGAGGGTTGTGGATGTTTATTGGAGGTCATTGAACTCACGAATTTTTTTTTCCGGTCCGTACTTATGGGATGAGATTTCATTCACAAAATTAATACAACCCAATTTATACCAAATCTGGAAATATGTGGAAAGAAGGCCATGTTCTGCGACTGCAGGATAGTCATCGAATTGTTTATCTTACATTGGTATACATAGATATTTGAACATGGAGAATATTTTCGCGACATCCCTTTTTAACTCTCTTTACTAGATGGCGCTGCAGCGCATTAACTTCTAAACTGTTCAATCGATCGCCACGGGTAAACAGAAAATCATAGTTTATAGACATGCAAACAGTAATTATGTGTCATTTCTCTATGTCCTCCACACTGTCATATAGCCTTATTAACCTGTGTTCAGTCCGGGCAACGCCGTGTTCTGCAGCTATGAATAAGTATTATTATTTTATTTTTAGGCAAATTACATTTGTATCACCCGCAACTTAATTATCTTTGAACTTCTTATCTGTCAATAAACATTAAAAAATTTTTATCACGCAACTAAACTATCTTTGTAGGTCTTACATGTCAATTATTACAATATCCAATTTGCTATAACTCAAGGAACGCATAACAACAAATAGTAACAAATAATGATTGTGACTGTGGTTAGTAATTGGTAAGTAAGTTTTATAATAACAAATAGTGCTTGTAGTTTTGATTAATAATTGGCATGCAAGTATAAAATGTAAGTGATATATGAATAACTATTATTTTTTTAATAAATTGTATGCAAATTAAATTTGTGTCACACACAATTAAACCATCTTTGGACATCTTATATGTCAATAAACATTACATACTTGCAATTATTTGAAAGTAAAATAAACATTCACACGCAGGACAACGTCAGCAGGGTTCTGCTATATATATATATATATATATATATATATATATATATACACATACATATACATATATACATATATATCAGGTATTCATCTTTATGTATGACATCGATAAATTTCGACACCGTTTGACTAATCGCCATGAAAGTTGGCTCATCGAAGTGTTTTTGGAGAAGGTTTTTATGCTAAATATAATTTTTTTTGTAACTAGCCGCTAGATGGCACTGCAGCGCATCAACTTCTAAAACGTACAAGCGATTGACATGAAAATTGGTATAGATAGATATTTAAACATGGAGACTATTTTAGTGGTATCCATTTTGTTATAACTCTTCTCTAGATGGCGGTACAGCGCATCAACTTTTAAATCGTTTAATCGATCGCCACGGGTAAACTGAAAATCATAGGTCATAGACATAAAACAGTAATTGTGTGTCATTTCTCTGTATTTAAAACATTGTCATAATTCGCTATCACCATGTGTTCAGCCCGGGCAACGCCCGCAGTTCTGCAGCGATGGAATACTATTATTATTTTATTTATAGGCAAATGACATTTGTATCACACGCAAATAAACAATCTTTGGACGTCTTATCTGTCAATAAGCATTGAATACTGGAAATTATTTAAAATGCCACGCAAAACGCAAAAAATCGAACATTGGTATATGAACCAGAAATGAGCGCCATTAGTCAGTCAGTAGAACTGCTGTGTCAGTCACCGAGATGAACAGACATATTTATGGATCTAGCCCCATTGTTGGTCACCAGTTCAATAGGCGCAGACCTACAAAGTAACTACAATTATTACCTGCAGTTGATACACCAAATCTATGGAAACCAATATCTAGAGATGAAGATATCCAAGTATACATGTACTTTAGTTAATTTCACTCTTTTAAGGGCTGAATACACGAATAAGACCTTTTTGCAAAACAATATCTTATCTTTAACGTTATTCATTAATTAGTCAAGTATAGTAGTGCAAAACATCTGTAAGCTGTGAAGTGGTCATGAACATCAGTGTAACAGAGATACTGAAAATGAAAGGTGTATTGAAAATTTGAATTTTTACTACCAACGTAATTAATTCTGACGCTGGTGACAATACACATTTACACAGACATGCCCATTTACACTGCATACGAAAATAATGAAAACATGACACGTGATTATCATTCACAAATATTCCAGATCAATATAGCTCATCATTTTATTTAAGTTTGGTAGTTTATGTTAGATTTCAAACCAACGATGATTATAATACTCAGTCGAAGAGCAAGAGTTATAGTAACCTCTGGTCTTAGAACTGATAGTAGCATACAAACTCAGTTTACAATTGGAGAGTGTCCATTTATATTATTACATTTATGAATAGAATTATTGGATTGAACTTATGACATTTCAAATCTGTGAGATAACACTTAATTCACCATAGTTTCTTTTGAAAAATTTGACTAATTATTTGTGGGTCAAAATAATAAAACAATTATAAATCTTGTGACTGTTCAGTATCAAGGGTTAACACGAACTTTACGCAGTTTGGGATACCTTTGGGTGGGGGAAAAAACCTCGTCGAAATGCTACACGATTTGGACTGCTCTGGAAAACCTTTCAAACTCCGTGGCTTCCTTTCTGTGCTGCTGGCTCTGCAGCTGCCGAAGTCGAATGTTAGGTTACTCCTCCAGTCCTCTCTCTCTGAACCTGACGTCAGTAAAATTGGAGTCGTCGTAGTGGATGCTGCCTCGGATCCCGTCGTCCGCGATGTCTCCTCTAGTAGATCGACATCCTTCCTTCGCGGCGTGGGTCGGCATCTCTTCTTTCTTGCTTCACTGACATATTTGATTCTCTGGTATCAAGCTAATTAGCGTTGCCTGTACCAATCGATGGTCTTGATGTCATGCTCCATAATTGGTCACTACCTCTTCTAATACTTAGTAGTACCGGGTTTCTTGAAATATATCAATATTATTCCTGGTTTTCGTCGTTCATTAATTGCTACTAAAACTGTACATGTTGATTCTTCGATTCTATAATCTCAAATTACATGGAACTTATTAACGATGTATCTTAATCCCTTGGCCGTCGAACGAACAATCCAAACTAAGCTTCCAAATTAAAAAATAAAATAAACATTTTAAGTTTCCTTGTTCCGAGCTCATCGATATATCGCTCGAAATCGCAAATATAGTTTAAACGGAATATTAATCGTGCCCTAGCCTCCAATAAATAATAATCTCTTATGTGTTATCTCTCAGGAACAATACATAAATATAGTAACACCGAATTTCATGGGACAATATCAAATAAAGCATTAATAATTATTTTAATCAAGAAACATACTTATAGAAAGTAATAAAATTAACGTCTAAGCTAGAGTGAAATATTCATAGAGAACAAAAATTGGAAATAATTTTCAATATAAGGCAAAGATAAAATTACACAGAGAATAAAATAAATACATTTAAAAATAAATGTTATACTTCTATGAGTGCTTCAAGTACCTCTACAGCTGAAACATCTGAAGTGCGAGAGGCACGTCGGAAAACCCGTATCAGAGCCTCTACTTCAATAATTAATTAAAAAGTATGTCTTTTATAATCGATTCATACCAATTTAAGCAGTAGAATCTTATCAATATTATTATTAATATTACATTTCCACAGAAAAAATTTAAAACTATAGATTCTAGATTACATACAAACCATCCATTTTATTAATACAGAGGTAAATAAATAAAAACTCAACAGGACCACGTCTGCACGTCTGCAAGGTTTTGATAGTATTTTATAAGTACTAAACTCTGTCAAATGTGTTTTTGGTACGACCACCTCAATTTTGTAGTGTACACAAACCTATTTATAACGCATGAAAATTTTTTGCTTCCGCTAATATGTTCGTTGACACGAAAATAAATTTGTCACTACAAATTATCCTAAAAATGGGAACTATCCTGTGTCATCAAACCATACAGTTCAATTAAATAAAAATATTATGAAATTAGCTCTCCGCTACAATATAAAAGGTAGTTGATTCAGAGAACTGTAATTTTAACACACTGAAAAGCAGTAAATTACCCATTAGAGACATTTTCTTGGATTTTAAAAATCCTATACTGTCAACTAAAAATTTATTTAGAAAAATAAAACAAGAATTATTTACATAAAACTGTACCGTACAGCATGACTGTCGTGTTGGAATGTCTTTATTAGCTGAACTTCAATTCCTGAGAGACGGTGGCCACAGACCTGACGGTGTACTGCAGAAGGGAAATGAGCAATCAGTGGTTTCCTGTTGCCAACTGAGTGGCAGCGAGAACGTATGTAGCACGAGAGTGAAACCAGGTTGCTCAACCTCTGGGAAATGAACCGTATACTCTGAAATTAAAAGCCGTAATTATCCTTGCTCAGGATATTTGCTTTGCCGGAAATAAGCAAGGCAGATTTTTTAATCTTCAGTCCATTTCCCTCTTCCTGATTTTGAGAATTTTCGTAAGAATATGTGAAGGATTAAAAATAATTCTGCGTTAAAGTATATAAGTGAATTACTCCTACCTCACATTGACTGATTTAGTTAATACAAAACACACCCTGTTTTTGCAAAATCCAGTGTCATGGTACTTGGTGGTTTCTCCTTACATCACGCAGTGGCAATATAAGGTAACGTCAAGCTGTTTTTCCGTACCATCTATTGTGGCAACTTGGAATTAACAAGACTTGACAACCCCCAACACATTTACATAACTTGTACGTACAGCCACGATTACTACACGGATACACTGGGCATTGAAGTAGACTGGAAGCACATATACACCTGCTTCCCGTCGATGATTGGACTGCACTGCTCTTGATATGCCCTTGACGACCCTCATACAGTTATAAACAATTACAAGTGTTTGCCCAATCACGGGCAACCCACATAAAGGATACGACTTTGTTGTAGACCAATGAACACTATAAATAAGTCTGATTGGGTACAAGCAAGTTGAGTCTAGTTTTGGAGTGAAATAAATTTACTTATTCCCATTAATTTGCGATTGGCACGTACTAAGTGTTGTTTATAAGGCATCACAAACATAGAAAGTATGTTTTCCTGAAATTTGGTTTTAGATATTGATCACACTAGTTTTCGAAGGCTTTGGGCTTTTATTTTTGAGAAAAATCTTTGTCGTTGACTTATCTTTCCTAGAGAGTAATCTTATAAATCTTAAATGGTTGGTAACACTGCACAAGTTGACCTAAGCACTCAAGTGGATGCTCTTGGTACTACAAATATTGTTTATTTACACTTTTTCGGGGCTGCATAAAACAACACAATTGAAGCAAGTAAGAAGTTTATGTGCAACAGTACGTGTCTTTTGACATTACTGCTGTCGCCTACAATATGGATGAGTTGGAAGATGCATCAAGATCGACTTGTACAAGGAAAAGAAAGTCATATGAGCGAATGCCAGATGTAGCGAAATAATTGAGGTTATATAGCCAAGAAAAAGGCGAGAATTGTCGTTGTAAAAAGCTAGAATTTTTCAAATCGCTCACAACTGATGAGAGAAAATGAATTGTTATGAAATTTGTTGAATTTAAGTCATATGACGGACAATCACTGTATCTATGTGGGTTGATTACATGCAAACCGGTTCAACGTCATCGTCCAAGAAAAGCGGAGGAATAGGCAGATTTCCATTCTTTTTCATACTCGTATAAAGTGCGAGTTGTCAGAAATAACGAGGTGTGTGAAGTGCTGGTTTACTACAAAGCGTTTTTATCGTTACATGGAATCACAGCAAAACGTCTGCAAACTTTTCAAAGAGGACTATAAAAACAGGTTCAGCTCCTTTATATAAGAGAGGAAAACATAGAAAACACAGACATTCGAAAGAGACAGTGATCTGTATTGTGAAGCACATCCAATCATTCAAAAGCCTTAAAAAAAACACAGAAAGTAGGCCTATATTTACCTACTGACCTTAATGTGACAAAAATGCATGCCATGTACCTAGAACAATTTCCCAATAACAAAGTGTCTTATGAGAAATATCGAGAAATCTTGAACACTAATTTCAGCATTGCATTTGGCTATCCTAAGTGTGATACGTGTAGTAAATGCGTTGAACTAGTGGTGAAAATTTAAAGCATCCAACCGAGTTTAAAGGAATCTATCAACATCCAGTTCTCACCAGAATTGCGGAAGTTAAATTTTGAAAAAGAAATTCATCTCAAGAAGGCAGACACATTTTACAAGCGGAAAAAGGCAGTAAGAATCGAATCACAAAATCATAAGACCAAGGAAGCGATTGTCATGGATTTTGTAAAAGAATCTGCATGTCCCCAACATAACAACGAATGACGTGTATTGACAGAAAGATGTCATTTTATATGTTCAATATACATGTTCTCTCTACATCTCATGCTATCTTCTACACTTATGTAGAAGTGGACGGGAAGAAAGGAGCCGATGACGTTTGCTCAATGTTATGGGATTTTATTTTCAACCACGTGAACCATGATGTAAAATAACTGATAATATTCTGTGGCTCATGCTGTAAACAGAATAACAACTTATCGTTTTTAGAATGCTGCACTACATTGTACATTTTGTGAAGAAACTGACCAAAATAAAAGTTATTTTTCAAATTCGTGGACATTCGTATTTTAGAATATGATAATAAACATGGGTCTTCTGAATAAAAAAATCACATGTTGAGCTACCACGTGAATGTAACAGCGTTTTTGGAAATTCCAGGATTAAGCCTTCACTGTTTACGGTGATTTCTTGTGAAAACCAAAATATTTTCAAATCGTGGACCAAGTTCTTCTCACATATATACGTGCCTAAGTGTCCCTTACAAGCAAGGCCAGTGAAAGAATTGACTGATAATAAAAATCACCCACGAATGAAGATTCATCGAGAAACCTACAATGGTCCAGAAATTCACGCTTTTGTTATACCACTAAATATAAAACCACTTTCTCCACCAGAAGGCAGCTTTCGACTACTGTCAATAGCATAAATGGATCTGATACCCATCTCAAGAGGAAATATGGTGATCTGTAGCACCTCAAAAGATTTTGTTCTGATGAAGCACAAAGTTATTTAGACAACTTGCCACATTTATAACATGTGATACGTGAGAGCAGTGATAATAGAATGTGTAACTAACAGGCATAAACATAATAACAAAATATTGTCATTCCATGGACCCTCATATTTCTTGCTTTTTATGTTGTTGCTATAAAAAGCTATTTATTTTATTTTTTAAAGTGTAGCTTGAACACATTTAAATTTGTTACTAAATATAGTCTTCTTAGTATTCAATATGATAGTAGGAAGGGTTGTCGCAAAAATTTAAATCAAATTTACTAAAAAGTGTTCAAACTTTAAACTGGTTGTTTCTCCATTTCTAGTTTTATGGACCCTTATCTTTTTCTTCCTGTACTCTTCATATGTATATACGATTATATATATGCCTACTACCCAAGACTATTTGCATAATTATCTTTCAATGTTAAATATTTTTTATGTTTTAGGAAGTACATATGAGAAATATAATATTTGTTATAGAACTGTAACTTTATTATTTTCAAAGGAAATTATAGTAAGTAGCCCATTTAATTTATATATATATCATATTTTTATAGACATGATAACTGCCGTAATTTTGCACAAACCACTTCCAAACTGATACTTTAAAAAATAAATTAACGGAAAATCCTGGTTGTTTGTGGGAAAAATTTTACGTAAGGTTAAAAAAACAACAGAAAAATTCACTCTAATTCCCATAATTTGAATAATATCACATCCCCTTGTACGTATTATAAACAATAGGCAAAAATTCCTTAAACGCTTGTCTAAATAAATTTTTGATACGAACAACCATAAATGCAAAGGGTGGAAAAAACAAGAACTGGAGGACAAAAAAATAATTCATGACACCCTTAGTAAGCAGACCATCTAATCCGCTCGGATTATTTATAAATCATATAATTTTTGTTTATAACCTTAATCTGAAACAATTTTTGATGATACGAATCATAGCTGCTAGGTGTTGAGAAAACAAGGGGAGACTTTTGAAAAATCATAATTTCCGTACCATGTACACTATTATGTCAATTATTATCTATTGTTATAACTTAAAATATTATCTAAAAACTTTTCCTGAAAAATATTTTTTATACGACCATCCATTATTGAAAGGGGTGGAAAAACAAGGGTATCAAATCCGTTCAATTTGTTTCTAAACATAATAGACATTATCTAACACTTTTGTCAGACACAATTTTTTATAAAACCAACTCTTCCTCCTAAGGGTGAAAAAAAGAAGGCTGAAAGGTAAAAAAAAGTATAAAACCCACATATTTGGTTAACTGAAAAATCTTTAACATTAAGCTGTAAATTTTCTAAAAATTATTTAAAACTTGGGTCTGAAACGATTTTTGATAAGACGAATCATTACTGCAATGGGTAATAAAATCAGTGGTTGAAATCAAAGTAATGAATTAAAACTCAATACCATTTACAAAAGTAAAAAAAATATCCTATTTTAAATCATCATATATCATATTCAAACCTACAATACTATCATATTCGTTCGAATTTATTTTAAACTATCTTAGTGTTATTTTAAACGTTGTTCCAAAGCCTATTTTTATGAGACAACGTAATAGTGCAAGAAATGAAAAAAAAAGGGTTCTAAGGTCAAAATTTTCATAATTACTTTAGTAGGCTTAAAATGAAATTCGTTGTAAGCTATTCAATGCTGGATGCATTGCTTTAAAAACATGCGAAATATTTTCGCTTCATGGAATATGAGAAAATGTTTTAGCTATTATTTTGGAACATTGAAGAATATTGAAGATGTTATGGACTTTAAAAATTGTCCAAATATTCATAGAAGTTTCCAGATAATTCAAGAAAAAAAAATAGTACTTCGAAATCTACCTACGTCTGTATACTATCGTATAACGTGCGCAGGAAAATGAGTTAGAGGCATTATTTATCACAGAACACACATCATCAGAGCAAGTGATAAACTTGGATACCTACTCGGTGCTCAGGGAAAAATATAGCTCTGGGACAGTCTCCACTCACGTGACTCGAAACGAGGCTCTGCAACAGAGATGTATTGGGAACTGAGGACTAGATACCGCCGTGTTGACAACTCGCACTAAGATCCCAACTCGGAGCGCCAACCGCGCCTCTGCCTCACCTCGTCTCCTCGTGCCTCGAGTGTCGAGTGTAGATGTAGAGTATAGACTTCACAGTCCTCTGTTTACTTCAGTAAATGCCACATATTTATTAGTGGCTGACTGGTTGGACATCTCAACGTGAGAGCCTGTGAATCGGTAATTATTTAGTGGAAGGTTTTTTCAGTGATAACGTCTTATAAATCGATGAACGCCGGCTGCACGCACGAAAAAGCATGACTCATTGTCACGTTCCGCCCGAGCCGAGAGTGCAAGAACCGGCCAACCAGCCTGCGAGAAAATCTTCTATAATATCAAACAGGTTAAGGCGGGCTTCTTAAAAGAAGCAATTTAAAAAATTTGATTTATTTGTCCAATTTGGTCATTTCAAATTAACAATTTATTGAAATTGATTTGATTTCAGTTTATTTCTATTTCGTGAATATATTTAAAAAAATTATTTAAATTAAATTTGCAAAAACTGTAAATAATATTTGAAAATTAAAAAAGTATGCAATTTTTCATCCATGTTTTCTTATGACGTTATTACGTAAAATTATCGTCCGTAAACCGACTTTACCGACAACCCCCCCCCCCCCTTTTTTTTAACTAAGAGTATTCCCTAGAAAGCTTGTGACAATATCGGAAGCTATTTAGACGGCGCCCAAAGATGTGCCATGTGCCGGTTTTGCTCTCTCTCTCTCTCTCTCTCTCTCTCGTCGTTCGCCGAGCAGCTGACGCGCAGACCATTCCGAGGCCCCTTTACAAGTTACGCTACTCCGCAATCCCACGTGTCGTTCTTGCATTGCCTCTCTCTCTCTCTCTCTCTCTCTCTCTCTCTCTCTCTCTCTCTCTCTCTCTCTCTCTCCTCGTCCCTGCCACAGGTGGTCCTCCACGCAAAACTTTTCACTTTCTACCGGCCTGTGGCGCCTCGCCGGCAGCCTGCCGCGGCAGGTTGGGCCCATCCCGCCACCGTCTCACGTGATGCAATGCCTGGCTGCCCGCCGGCCCGCCCACCGTCGGTGAGATCACTTGAACAAGTGCGAACTGCTAGATCTTAACTTACTTGCGATCTTCTGTTTTTAATGTAGGTCATAAGCAGATAAACTCTTATGTCCGAGACTGAGACCTAGTTTTTGTAGTAGTTATGAGCCCATGTGCTAGATAATTGCTTTCACAATATATTATTAAAAATACATACATTGATTGTGAGAAGGAATGGATCAGCTGTTATCAGGCAAACAAACTAGTGATAATTAAGTTAATTAAGTTTGACAGCTACATATTTTGTGGTATGGCATAGACTACAGGAAATAATCTCCTACTCATTTATATAGAACATGCTTTTTTATTACAAAAGAGTGGTAAGTTTAATTTTTTTCTACTAAGATATTAGTCGTCAAAGTGTTAAATTATCATTGTTAACTTAATATACCACCCACAACTACTAGTCAGCAACAGAGGTGTGCAGACATCCCAACCCCTTTCAGAGTTAATGCTGACATTTCAATCGCTCCTGGAATGTCTTCTGAGGCAAGTACTCTCATATCCCGACATAGTGCCCCATCTGCAATAACCCGTAACCTATTAGTACCAACTGCTGCCCGAGAAAACCCTTTGGTAACAATACCAAATCGAGAGTTAATGTGGTGCAAGTAATTAAGAAAACCAATCCTCCATCGTTAATGTGTTCAGGGGAACCTACTCCTACAGCTAAAAAAGACATCAGTGCTCTTTCTAACTTGTTTTCTGAATATTTTGAGGTTTGCACCAAAAACAGAAAAGTTGCATTTTAAATGAAACATGTGATGATCACCGGAAAATGATTACTTTACTTATGAAGAAAGGTGTACCTCTTCATACATGGCCTCTTCAGGAAGAACGGAATGTTCGGTGTGTCATTCGTTATTTGCATGAAGACACTCCGATTGCTTATATTGAAGATTCGTTGAAGGAACAGGGCTTTTGTTCTACTAATACCACTCGCATGAATAATAGGGCTCCAGTAGTATATGAATGGCGGAACTGGCACTGGCTTCTGGCTGTGGATGGTGCGGATTGTGATTGTCTGTCCGCCATCTTGGATTGTGACGTCACGGCGGCCATCTTGGATGCAGCGTAACGTGACACTTTTTCGTGCGTGCAGCCGTCGTAACGGGACACAGCGTAACGGGACACAGCGTAACGGGACACAGCGTAACGGGACAAGTAGATCACGGCAGCCATCTTGGATCCTCCATTTTGGATGACGTCATTTTGTTTTCTAGAAAATTCCGACATTGTGTTGTCCGCCATTTTGAATTATGACGTCATCGTTGCAATTTTCGTTATGGTCGCCATCTTGAAATTTAGACGCCATCTTGAAAATCTGCAATTTTTATGTTAGAAAATCGTGAAAAATTTTAAAAATCATTAAAAAATTTAAATAATCGAATTAAATAAAAATCTTAAAAACCACTGTTGCAGTTATCGTTATGGTCGCCATCTTGGTTTATATAAATGTTGCATATTTCGTTACACCCGCCATCTTGGTTGAGTACTATACCATTCTTACACTTTACATTACGACCACCATATTGGATCCTATTAATGTTGCAATTATCGTTATGGTCGCCATCTTGAAATTTAGTCACCATCTTGAAATTTAGACGCCATCTTGGAAATCCGTAATTTTTATGTTATAAAATCGGGAAAAATTCCAAAATTCATCAAAAAAAATTAACTTTTTAGAATTCTGATTGATTATATCGATTCCCGTCCTTGGTTCGAAACCGGTGAGGGCAAAAAAAATATCACATCAGATCCTTCCTCCACAGAAGCCACCTACAGATTGACCTACCTCCACCAATAACAAGGTATTTACCATCAGCTGGTATGACATCATGTCCGCCATCTTGTCTTCGTCCGCTGGAGTCCACCATCTTGTTTTCGTCTGCTAGAGTGTGCTGACATCATGTTAATATATTGTTCTGTTCTCCATACCTTTAACCTTGTATATTAACATTAAACTTTGACCTTGACCTTGAACTTTGACCTTGACCTTTGACCTTGACCTTTGACCTTGACCTTGACCTTTGACCTTGACCTTGAAATTTGACCTTGACCTTGAAATTTGACTTTGTCCCTGAAATTTGACTTTGTCCTTGTCGGCCATCATGGATCCGACATTTTATGTTCATTACATGATACCAGGAGCCACCACCTGCCGGAGTACGCCATCTTGTGTGTGTACTTGTATTATAGAGGACATTCCCATCTGGATGGTTTTATTCTAACCCGCTACAGTGCAGTAATCATTTATTATGGAGGTGCTCCCCGCCATCTTGAAATTCGACCACCATCTTGAAATCATGTAATAATGTAGCTAGAAAAGCGGGAAAAAAATCCAAAATTAATTAAATAAATTTGTAATCCATATAATGATTGATTGGATCGACTAAGGTCCTTGGTTCGATCCCTGACCGATACAAAACATCTTTAATTTAAAAAAAAATACTAAAAAAGTGTTGGTTTAAGAAAATAAAAACACCACAAGTTCTTTTTAAAAAAATGTTATTACATAAATTCAATAGGAAACGAAACGTATACACACATTACACACAGGAAACGGAACGTACACACAGTACACACAGGAAACGAAACGTACACACAGTACACACAGGAAACGAAACGTATACACACATTACACACAGGAAACGGAACGTACACACAGTACACACAGGAAACGGAACGTACACACAGTACACACAGGAAACGAAATGTATACACACATTACACACAGGAAACGGAACGTACACACAGTACACACAGGAAACGGAACGTACACACAGTACACACAGGAAACGGAACGTACACACAGTACACACAGGAAACGGAACGTACACACAGTACACACAGGAAACGGAACGTACACACAGTACACACAGGAAACGGAACGTACACACAGTACACACAGGAAACGTAACGTACACACAGGAAACGAAACGTATACACACAGTACACACAGGAAACGGAACGTACACACAGTACACACAGGAAACGGAACGTACACACAGTACACACAGGAAACGAAACGTACACACAGTACACACAGGAAACGAAATGTATACACACATTACACACAGGAAACGGAACGTACACACAGTACACACAGGAAACGAAACGTATACACGCAGTACACACAGGAAACGGAATGATCACACATACAGTAGCGGAAACACACACGCTTAGTTGGAAATCAGAATACAAGAAATAAAACATACTTTAAAATATATAATAATTTATTTATTTTTCAATAGTACACACATGAAAGTTAAACAATTTATTAGTCCATCATTTTTACAAAGTATTGTGGATCTACTGAATATCGGCTTGGTTGTATTCTCACTTTTCACGGTGTTGTTACTTCCATTAGTTTCAGTCTTCACGAAGCCATCAGCATCATTCAATTTATGTTCTTCAACATGATCGATCGATCTAATACCATCTCGCTCAGGTCAAGGAAAAATTATTGTTGTATTCTTTAGTCTAGTGGATCCATCGATGTGATCTATGACGTAAGTAGGCTTGGCTTTACGTGTTCTACCATGTCTTTTTAATCCCTCAATTCGTGTTAACAACCTGATACACCGATTACAGCTTAACATTTTACGTAGTGGGTTTTTAACACAATCATTCTTCTCATACCGTTCAGCATTCTTTATCAAGGTAAACACCTTGCTACAGTATCTGCAGTGATGTTGTTTTGATACAGCTACATACATCGAAGGCTCCAAAAGGCTCCAATTGCTCCAACAGCTTTTTGTTTCATCAGCGCCAATGATATTTGGCTAGAATGCTACGAGTCTAAGAGACTATGAGGTCTCAAGGCTACGAGTCTAAAATGATCTAGATGGTTATGACTTATACATGGATGCGGCGAGTCTGCATGGCTAAAATACCGCGTGGCTACGTAAAAACATGACTATGAGCTACAAGGATACAAGTCTACTCGGCTCCAAATAAATGCAAGACGACATGGCTACAAGAAAACTTGGATACAAAGCTTCAATTCTACGAGTCTACAAGACTCCACCAACTACCTTCGAGTGTTTAAAGCTCCAACTGCTCCATCAGCATTATGTTATAAGATTACAAGGCTACTTGCTTACGTAGCTACAATTCTACGAGGTCCCAAGACATCATGACTACACGACTACGAGCCATGAGGTTACGAGACTACACGCCTACGAATCTTAAAGTTTACGAGACTGCAAGGCTACAGAGCTACGAAGCTTCTAGAACACAAGTTTATGTGACTGCGAGGATACAGGACTTCAAGTCTGCATGAGTTCTTGACTACGAAGCTACTCGTCTACAAGGCTCCAATTACCGTATCTTTCTTCGACGGAATTTTCTCTTTTGCTCCAACTGCACCATCAGCTTTATGTTATAAGATTACAAGGCTACTTGCTTACGTAGCTTCAAGTCTACGAGGCTCCAATGCATCTTGACTGCGAGACTACGAGACTATACGATTGCAAATCCTCAAGGTTACGTGATCTCGAGGCTATAGGTCTATGAAGCTTACAGAACGCATGGTTACGAGACTGCCTGACTAATTGGCCATGGCTACGAAACTTCATGTCTCTAACTGACTAAAATAGCACCATTCAGTGGTGAGAGTTAATTTATCTCATGCAAAGGTACTTGTTGCAAGTAGTTCCGCTTTTCAACAACAGATATCGCCACATGTTGCTTACAGATAAATAAAATTTATTTCTTTTATGTAGGATGCAGGATGCTCACTAACGCCCGCAAAAGAAGCACGGCTTCGGAAGTCACCAAGGAGAAGGAAATTCGTCTTGTACGTTAGTGCTTCACAGATGTCTCATGGTATATTACTAGACTGAGTAATAATTTTTTTTTTATTTCTACTCATTAAAAAATATTGCAAGTGACGATTTAGTAGCCGAAAATCACTAATTAAATGTAACTTTGAATAAAATGACATGTCTCATTAAGAGTAAAACTCCTTCATGGAGAGATCGGTTTCTCAGAAATAACCATAAGCACTTGGAGAAACCACAGGAATGATCGCAAGCACACGGAAAAAACCTTCATAATATTGACAAGAATAATCAGGAGCACACGGAAAAAACCTTCATAATATTGACAAGAATAATCAGGAGCACACGGAGAAAAACCATCATAATATTGACAAGAATTATCGGTAGCACACGGAGAAAAACAATCATAATATTGACAAGAATTATCGGGAGCACACGGAGAAAAACCATCATTATTTTGATAAGAATAATCAGGAGCACACGGAGAAAAACCATCATTATTCTGATAAGAATAATCAGGAGCACACGGAGAAAAACCATCATAATATTGACAAGTATAATTAGGAGCACACGGAGAAAACCGACATAATATTGACAAGAATTATTGGGCGCACACGGAGAAAACCACCACACATTTTCTTTGATATCATAAAATTAAAAAAAAATTAAAAATAAAAATAAATTAATAAAAAATTTAAAACAAAAAAAAAATCTACAAAAAAATACATAAAATTCTGGCTTGTAAACTCTATCTTTGCTCAATAATGATAAGTTTACAAGCTAGCAGAATCTATTTATGTATTTTTTGTAGATTTTTTTTTGTTTTAAATTTTTTATTAATTTATTTTTATTTTTAATTTTTTTTTTATTTTTATGATATCAAAGAAAATGTGTGGTAGTTTTCTCCGTGTGCGCCCAATAATTCTTGTCAATATTATGTCGGTTTTCTCCGTGTGCTCCTAATTATTCTTGTCAATATTATGATTGTTTTTCTCCGTGTGCTACCGATAATTCTTGTCAATATTATGATGGTTTTTCTCCGTGTGCTCCTGATTATTCTTGTCAATATTATGAAGGTTTTTTCCGTGTGCTCCTGATTATTCTTGTCAATATTATGAAGGTTTTTTCCGTGTGCTTGCGATCATTCCTGTGGTTTCTCCAAGTGCTTATGGTTATTTCTGAGAAACCGATCTCTCCATGAAGGAGTTTTACTCTTAATGAGACATGTCATTTTATTCAAAGTTACATTTAATTAGTGATTTTCGGCTACTAAATCGTCACTTGCAATATTTTTTAATGAGTAGAAATAAAAAAAAAATTATTACTCAGTCTAGTAATATACCATGAGACATCTGTGAAGCACTAACGTACAAGACGAATTTCCTTCTCCTTGGTGACTTCCGAAGCCGTGCTTCTTTTGCGGGCGTTAGTGAGCATCCTGCATCCTACATAAAAGAAATAAATTTTATTTATCTGTAAGCAACATGTGGCGATATCTGTTGTTGAAAAGCGGAACTACTTGCAACAAGTACCTTTGCATGAGATAAATTAACTCTCGCCACTGAATGGTGCTATTTTAGTCAGTTAGAGACATGAAGTTTCGTAGCCATGGCCAATTAGTCAGGCAGTCTCGTAACCATGCGTTCTGTAAGCTTCATAGACCTATAGCCTCGAGATCACGTAACCTTGAGGATTTGCAATCGTATAGTCTCGTAGTCTCGCAGTCAAGATGCATTGGAGCCTCGTAGACTTGAAGCTACGTAAGCAAGTAGCCTTGTAATCTTATAACATAAAGCTGATGGTGCAGTTGGAGCAAAAGAGAAAATTCCGTCGAAGAAAGATACGGTAATTGGAGCCTTGTAGACGAGTAGCTTCGTAGTCAAGAACTCATGCAGACTTGAAGTCCTGTATCCTCGCAGTCACATAAACTTGTGTTCTAGAAGCTTCGTAGCTCTGTAGCCTTGCAGTCTCGTAAACTTTAAGATTCGTAGGCGTGTAGTCTCGTAACCTCATGGCTCGTAGTCGTGTAGTCATGATGTCTTGGGACCTCGTAGAATTGTAGCTACGTAAGCAAGTAGCCTTGTAATCTTATAACATAATGCTGATGGAGCAGTTGGAGCTTTAAACACTCGAAGGTAGTTGGTGGAGTCTTGTAGACTCGTAGAATTGAAGCTTTGTATCCAAGTTTTCTTGTAGCCATGTCGTCTTGCATTTATTTGGAGCCGAGTAGACTTGTATCCTTGTAGCTCATAGTCATGTTTTTACGTAGCCACGCGGTATTTTAGCCATGCAGACTCGCCGCATCCATGTATAAGTCATAACCATCTAGATCATTTTAGACTCGTAGCCTTGAGACCTCATAGTCTCTTAGACTCGTAGCATTCTAGCCAAATATCATTGGCGCTGATGAAACAAAAAGCTGTTGGAGCAATTGGAGCCTTTTGGAGCCTTCGATGTATGTAGCTGTATCAAAACAACATCACTGCAGATACTGTAGCAAGGTGTTTACCTTGATAAAGAATGCTGAACGGTATGAGAAGAATGATTGTGTTAAAAACCCACTACGTAAAATGTTAAGCTGTAATCGGTGTATCAGGTTGTTAACACGAATTGAGGGATTAAAAAGACATGGTAGAACACGTAAAGCCAAGCCTACTTACGTCATAGATCACATCGATGGATCCACTAGACTAAAGAATACAACAATAATTTTTCCTTGACCTGAGCGAGATGGTATTAGATCGATCGATCATGTTGAAGAACATAAATTGAATGATGCTGATGGCTTCGTGAAGACTGAAACTAATGGAAGTAACAACACCGTGAAAAGTGAGAATACAACCAAGCCGATATTCAGTAGATCCACAATACTTTGTAAAAATGATGGACTAATAAATTGTTTAACTTTCATGTGTGTACTATTGAAAAATAAATAAATTATTATATATTTTAAAGTATGTTTTATTTCTTGTATTCTGATTTCCAACTAAGCGTGTGTGTTTCCGCTACTGTATGTGTGATCATTCCGTTTCCTGTGTGTACTGCGTGTATACGTTTCGTTTCCTGTGTGTACTGTGTGTACGTTCCGTTTCCTGTGTGTAATGTGTGTATACGTTTCGTTTCCTGTGTGTACTGTGTGTACGTTCCGTTTCCTGTGTGTAATGTGTGTATACATTTCGTTTCCTGTGTGTACTGTGTGTACGTTTCGTTTCCTGTGTGTACTGTGTGTACGTTCCGTTTCCTGTGTGTACTGTGTGTACGTTCCGTTTCCTGTGTGTACTGTGTGTATACGTTTCGTTTCCTGTGTGTACGTTACGTTTCCTGTGTGTACTGTGTGTACGTTCCGTTTCCTGTGTGTACTGTGTGTACGTTCCGTTTCCTGTGTGTACTGTGTGTACGTTCCGTTTCCTGTGTGTACTGTGTGTACGTTCCGTTTCCTGTGTGTACTGTGTGTACGTTCCGTTTCCTGTGTGTACTGTGTGTACGTTCCGTTTCCTGTGTGTAATGTGTGTATACATTTCGTTTCCTGTGTGTACTGTGTGTACGTTCCGTTTCCTGTGTGTACTGTGTGTACGTTCCGTTTCCTGTGTGTAATGTGTGTATACGTTTCGTTTCCTGTGTGTACTGTGTGTACGTTTCGTTTCCTGTGTGTACTGTGTGTACGTTCCGTTTCCTGTGTGTAATGTGTGTATACGTTTCGTTTCCTATTGAATTTATGTAATAACATTTTTTTAAAAAGAACTTGTGGTGTTTTTATTTTCTTAAACCAACACTTTTTTAGTATTTTTTTTTAAATTAAAGATGTTTTGTATCGGTCAGGGATCGAACCAAGGACCTTAGTCGATCCAATCAATCATTATATGGATTACAAATTTATTTAATTAATTTTGGATTTTTTTCCCGCTTTTCTAGCTACATTATTACATGATTTCAAGATGGTGGTCGAATTTCAAGATGGCGGGGAGCACCTCCATAATAAATGATTACTGCACTGTAGCGGGTTAGAATAAAACCATCCAGATGGGAATGTCCTCTATAATACAAGTACACACACAAGATGGCGTACTCCGGCAGGTGGTGGCTCCTGGTATCATGTAATGAACATAAAATGTCGGATCCATGATGGCCGACAAGGACAAAGTCAAATTTCAGGGACAAAGTCAAATTTCAAGGTCAAGGTCAAATTTCAAGGTCAAGGTCAAATTTCAAGGTCAAGGTCAAAGGTCAAGGTCAAGGTCAAAGGTCAAAGGTCAAGGTCAAAGTTCAAGGTCAAGGTCAAAGTTTAATGTTAATATACAAGGTTAAAGGTATGGAGAACAGAACAATATATTAACATGATGTCAGCACACTCTAGCAGACGAAAACAAGATGGTGGACTCCAGCGGACGAAGACAAGATGGCGGACATGATGTCATACCAGCTGATGGTAAATACCTTGTTATTGGTGGAGGTAGGTCAATCTGTAGGTGGCTTCTGTGGAGGAAGGATCTGATGTGATATTTTTTTTGCCCTCACCGGTTTCGAACCAAGGACGGGAATCGATATAATCAATCAGAATTCTAAAAAGTTAATTTTTTTTGATGAATTTTGGAATTTTTCCCGATTTTATAACATAAAAATTACGGATTTCCAAGATGGCGTCTAAATTTCAAGATGGTGACTAAATTTCAAGATGGCGACCATAACGATAATTGCAACATTAATAGGATCCAATATGGTGGTCGTAATGTAAAGTGTAAGAATGGTATAGTACTCAACCAAGATGGCGGGTGTAACGAAATATGCAACATTTATATAAACCAAGATGGCGACCATAACGATAACTGCAACAGTGGTTTTTAAGATTTTTATTTAATTCGATTATTTAAATTTTTTAATGATTTTTAAAATTTTTCACGATTTTCTAACATAAAAATTGCAGATTTTCAAGATGGCGTCTAAATTTCAAGATGGCGACCATAACGAAAATTGCAACGATGACGTCATAATTCAAAATGGCGGACAACACAATGTCGGAATTTTCTAGAAAACAAAATGACGTCATCCAAAATGGAGGATCCAAGATGGCCGCCGTGATCTACTTGTCCCGTTACGCTGTGTCCCGTTACGCTGTGTCCCGTTACGCTGTGTCCCGTTACGACGGCTGCACGCACGAAAAAGTGTCACGTTACGCTGCATCCAAGATGGCCGCCGTGACGTCACAATCCAAGATGGCGGACAGACAATCACAATCCGCACCATCCACAGCCAGAAGCCAGTGCCAGTTCCGCCATTCATATACTACTGGCTCCCGTGCCTATTCCTTAGATACTCTTTTTGATCACATTTGATGGAATGGCACAATATAAGCAAGCCCTCAAAATTACTCATTTGGGGAGAATAAAGGTACAAGTGGTGCCACACCGGGGTACTCTTGTCATTGTTCAATGTTACAGGTGTCAGAATTTTAGCCATAATTCACATACTTGTAATGAGCTCCCAATTTGTGTCAAATGCGCTGGTCAACATTCTGCAGCACATTGCACTAAAGCAACTGATGAACCCCTTTGTTGCTGCCATTGTCAGGAAGCACATCCGCCAGTTATTCCCATATGGCTACAAATGTAGTCAATTCAGCAACAAAAGCCCATTTTCTTCATGTAGCTACAACTTTAGCCAATTTTCTCCTTCTGTTTACAAATGTAGCCATGTAGCCTATGTGTTCCGATACTCAACTCACTTCGTTTCAGAATATGATGGCTGTATTCATGCTGTATATAGAGGTGTGTTATAATGTAGAATGCATAATGTATATGTGTTTGCAAGAGATATAAGTATTCGATAGGTTTCAAGGGAAAGAAAATAAAATTTGTGTTATATTCATAACGTGCTACCAATTCTGATATGTAACAATATAATGAATTTTCATTGTCATCATTATTATTATTTGCTTTAATTAAACGAAATTCTCAGCACATAAAAAGTCATATTTAGAGGTTATCTGACCATAATGTATTATTACCTCAGAATTCACTGAAAAATTCTATGTGAAAATCAATTTTATTTCTAAATTAAGTCACAAAGTCACTAGTTCTAAGAGTGGAAAACACGTAAGGACTCCAATCTATGAACTAAAAAACATAATTCACATAAAAGGAAAACAAAATATAATTTTTACTTTAAAGCTTTAATAACTAAAAGAAGAAAATAAATGGTCCATAACAATACTGGCAGTCGATAGAAACTTGATCTTACATGCATACATTCATGTAGGTACTTTAGGAACATACACTCAAAGGCGACATCATAAAATGAAATCAAGATGTAAGTCACCACTTAACAAAACAAGATGTCTGCCTCCAGCAGATTTTGGGATAAATTTTAATTAAAATTTACTTCATAAATTTTTTTAATGTTTCAAAATAATTTTCGATGATAAATATATTTTCAAGTTGGCGGATGTAACTAAAAATACAACATACAGGAGTGGGGTGTTCGATGGTGATGACATCATTACGAAAAGTGCCACACATGGGAGTGGGGCGTTCGATTGAAAAAGGCGGAAAGTGCAACATGCAGGAGTCGGGTGTTATAGCCCGTCCCACTCTTAGATTGCAGTACACGGCTTATGGCGCGCGCTGTTGCCAAATCTCTAACACATTACGAATTTCAGGAAATGCGTGTATTTGTAATTTGGATCGAACAAGAAGCATTTTAAGAAATCATATCGTAATTTATAATATTTTATACTATTACACATATAAAATTGTAATAATACCACTTTTATGTAAATTTCAAAAAAAAACTACCTATTGTAGACGAAAATTTCTTATAGTTTGCTTTTCTTTTCTAAAAATCCCATATATATATATATATATATATATATATATATATATATTACATTTTCATGGGCCCGATAAATGCCGTATTTTTGGACAAGTCATGTCCAAAATGATAAATAAAATACAGTAATGGAAATTCTCGGTTGAGTAAGTTATGGGAAAAATCCGAACAATTGGTTCGAAATGGAGAAGATTTTTTGAAAAACAGGAAAATCGCAACAACTCCCATAATATGAATAATATCGAATCCGTTTTAACGTATGATAACTCGGATTACCTAATGCCGAAAAATGTTTTCTAAATACATTTTTGATACAACCAGCCATAACTGCATGGGTTCGAAAAACATTTTCACCGGACAAAAAAACGTAACTGCCTTAGTAGACACCTTATCAAATCTGTTTAAATTGTTTGTAATAATATCATAGTTATTTTCCAAAACTTTGTCTAAAACAATGTTTGATAAGATGCTTGGTGTTGAGAAGGATAGAAAAGTAATTCAAAATGTTGTACCATGATCGCTATTGAATTCCTTCGTATTTATTTCATACATTTTACATATTATGTTCTAGAATCGATTATAATATTTTTTGTTGACTAAGGAAGCCATGTATTTTAAATTGCTTGTAGGACAGAACCCCACTTATCTAAACACACGACCCTGTTTCCTCTTACGACGGCAGCGCGCGCTCTTGTACTGATAAGACACATCTTTAACAGCTATTTCCACGGAAACTGTAGAAGCAATTGAGATGGGGCTGCTTTTAAAAACTAATTCAATTCATTGTGAACATTTTTCTTGCTTTCGTCCCCCATCTTTCTTTAATAAAAAAATTTTTTTCCGCGGATCAACTTTTTGATGTTTCAGTTTGTGAGAAAATGCATTTCAATATATTTAAAAAATATATTTAAGTGAAACCTGTACAGTTTTTGTCTTAAAATTTGTTCGGTGGCGTCCTAAGGCATTAATTTACTAATAAAAAAAATCTGAATGAAATACACATGTAGGTTTTCTTTTTTTGATGTGAAACATATCGGAATACTTCAAAACAGTTCGCAGCGAATAAGTTATGTTTTTTTAATTTTTTCGGACACTTAAAATATTGTTAAGTATTCAAAATAAGCATTGCCTGATGCGTATTTTTATTCTATACAATATGAAAAAAAGCTTGGTCCAAAAATTAAAATTTTAAATTTCGTTTGATATTTGGCAACAACGCACGAAGAAACAAGGACAGTGCTAACGGCAATCGGCGTGTGTTAGAGAGAGAGAGAATGCGCCCATTTACTTCCACACTGCAATCTAAGAGTGGGATGCTCTATGGATGATGAAGTCTTTACATTTTTTAATTAAAATTTAATTAAATAATTTTTAAAATTATATTTTTTCCCCATTTTCTACGTTAATAATTACGGATTTAAAGATGGCGGATGTGACATCAAAAATGAAAATTAGGGAATAGTCTAGAGATTAATGGCGGATGTGATTTCACAATTAAAAATGACGAAATATTCCAAAAAACAAAATTGGCGAAATGGCCGCCAGAATAGATGTAATCCAAGAAAGTCTCCGGAACTGTTATAATCCAAGATTACCGCCGAAAATGACGTAATACAAGAAGCCATCGGAAGTGACGTAATTCAAGATAGCCGCCGCGAATCACTTAATTCTGATCTTTGAGCTGTTGCAACAGGACCTACCAAACCTGCCTACTTCTCATCACAGGGATACGATATCATTGTAGGGAAACATTCACTTCCGTGATTTGATCTCGTCCAGAGATACGACCTCATTTATAGGATACGATAATACTGGCTGACTGCGTAAATTTAAAGAAAAGGACATATATTTTCACGAACATTCAACTCAGTAGAATGTGATTACCAATTTACAGTTATCTACAATGTTTCCAACAATCTTTGACTATCATTTTCTCCTAATGTATTTGACTCCACATGTCTTTTGCACCAGCTGTCTTAAGCCTAACTGCTCCAGCGACATTTATACAAGGCGACATGGCTACAAAGCTACAAGACTACAAGGCTACCAGGCTACAAGGGTACGAGTCTACAAGGCTCCAACTGGATACGAGGCTACGTTGCTACGAGGCTAAATTGCTACAAAGTTACAAGGATAACAATGCTACAATTCTACAAGGCTCCAACGGACAAAAATAGCTCCATCCAGAAGGGAGAGTTAATATATCTCATGCAAAAGAAGTATTTGCAAGTTGTCCTTATTCTAGAATACACACGTCACCACATATTCTGATGAGGTAAATATTATTTATTATTTATGTGGGATGCATGATGCTCTCTCACGATCGCAAGATGAGGAGGGCTTCGCTATGCATCAAGGAGAAGGAAGCTCGTTTTGGATGGCAGTGTTTTTCAGCTGTCTCAAGGCATAGTAATAGACTGAGTAATAAATATTTTTTGTCTAAGATCCACCTGATGAAAATGTTGTTATTGTAGATTTAGTTGCCGAAATTCACTAATTATTCTAACTCTGAATAAAATTGAATCTCTCATTAAGTAAAAGATTTTTCTAGCAGAGATCGAGTTCTCAGAAATAACCAGAAGCACTTGGAGTACATCACGAGAAGTCTCGACAGGAATAATCAAAAGCACATGAATAAAGCAATAAAATATTGAAAGGAATAATCAGGAACACTCGGAGAAAACCATCAATACCTATATCGGCAGGAATAATCAGGAGCACACAGAGAAAACTATAGCACTTTTTCCTTAATCAATATTGGCGACTAACAAAACGAATTTTAAAAAATTTCAAGTTTTTCTAAAATTTGAAATTTTGGTGAATTTTGGCGAATGATAGGCAAATTTAGGAAAAAATTTGAGTTATTTGTGGCAAATTTTGAAAGTACAGGTCAAAGGTTAAGGTCATCCAATTTGACCGCCTTGATGTCACAATTCAAGATGGAACCCTGTCCTCGGACATACTATTATAAACTAATCACATACCACGCCACTCTGCAACACGCGTGGAAATGATACGCGGTTTATCGTTCGTGCAATCCAAGGGTGTTCAACATTTCGATAGACGGGCGAATGGCAAAAATTATAAAAAATTATGGATTTATTGCTAAATAAACATACACTCCACTCGCTTTCACCTGATTTCTTCTAATTTGTATCTAGCACTGAATGATAATATCACAAGTTCTCATATAAAGCAATTTAAATATTACTATGTTACTAATTTATGTTTTGAATCATTTATGAATTAAAAACCAATTGTAGATTAAAATAACATGTGGCCCGTGGTTTTTGTCAACTCTAACGTAGTGGTCTTCGAAACAGTTTAGTTACGTCCAAAGTAGTTTTAAAAATACCAGGTCTTGCCAAGTACTACTCTTAATATAATTATAAATAATTTTTTCAAAGCATCTCTTTAAGGTTCATGTTCATATTAAAATGGTTAATTTAGTTTGCTTGTGATATATTGATCAATTATTAAAGATCCATTGATCTTATATTTTTCATAATGGAGGTATTAAATGCTTAAAAATATCTTATATCTTTAAACGAGCAATTCTTGTATATTTTTATATAATCTGAATCTCGGAAACGGTGCCAACGATTTTCATGAAATTTAGTATGCAGGGGTTTCGGGGGCGATAAATCGATCTAGCTAGGATTCATTTTTAGAAAATGTCGTTTTATCCGTGTTTTCAATAATAAACTTTATCGATAATCAACTTAAACATAAATGACTCTTCCTGACATCTATTGGCGAGTAAAAATACCATTTTTTTTTAAATTGGGAGCAACTAACTGCTTTAACGACACAACAACACTAAAGCTACCCCAGTAGACAACACTAAGCCAATGAGTGTTTGGTTTGAGGTTAGATCAAGAAAATCAATTGTTTACTTATATTATTTGTCTTTTTAACTCATGTGTTC
This sequence comes from Bacillus rossius redtenbacheri, assembly GCF_032445375.1. NCBI lineage: Eukaryota > Metazoa > Arthropoda > Insecta > Phasmatodea > Bacillidae > Bacillus > Bacillus rossius. The sequence goes on from NC_086336.1 coordinate 20,200,301, forward strand.
ACTTAAAAACGCCTAAACGAACTTTAAAAAAAAAAACGCTTATAAACGATCTAACTTCACGTAGCTGCAACTCGTCTCAAGAACACCTTGAAGAACATCGTCATCAAACTGGTCAGGTTTCTCAAACTTCACACAGTGAAGACTCATTTCAAGAAAACCTTCATGAAAATAATCTGGTTTCCGCTCGTCCCACACGTGCTGCTAAAGTAAGATGCTTGCAACATTATACGAGCAGAAAGGGCTTATGATTTAGATGTTTCACGAGAGCGTGCGGCACAACGTGTGGCCGCTGAAAATGACGAACAACGAGAGCTACGTCTGCAAGATTTGCGGCAGCGTGCGGCACAACGTGTAGCTAATGAAAATGACGAACAACGAGAATACCGACTAGAAGAACAAAGACGTTGAGACGGAAGACGTCATAGGGGTTTAAAACTTAATAATTATTTACCGACTTATAAATATGCCGTTACTGCAGCTGTGCAATATCACGCCTTAGGACCATTTGAAATTTTGTGTATCCATTGTGGTGCATTGCATTTCCCTGAGGAACGCGTTTCTAATCGTATAAATATAAATTATTTTGGTGACTGTTGTTTGCATGGACGAATTTTAATGGAGCAACCAAAATTTTCAAATGAAATACTACGTCTCTTTTTAAACTGTCACCCACATTCGGAAAAATTTCATAAAAAAAATAAGAAAGATAAAGGCATACTTTGCTCTAGCATCCTTCAGTGTAGAAGATGATAGAACAATAAATAGCCATGGCATTTATAGTTTTATTGTTTGCGGACAAGTATATCATAAAATGAATATGACAACTCGCCCGATTCAAAATGATGTTGGTGTCTTTGAAAGGCCACTGTACGGGCAACTATACTTTTTAGACCCTGATGAAGCCGTTAATGAAAGAGTTAACCATCCACTTAATTCTGGAATTACTACCTCAATGATGAAGTTATTGGAGTTCATCATTCGAGCGCAAAATCTTTATGTACAGGGATATATAATGATGCGAGAAGTAGAGGACGAAATGAATCGGTTAACTTCTGCCCAAGGGTTACCCCCACCATACGTAAAGCTTTTATTTAGACTTCCAGATCAAGCTGATCGCAGAAGGTTTAATATACCGGCGTGTAATGAGTTTTGTGCAGTTTTTACACTAAATGCTGATCAAAGCTTTCCAGAAAATGAAATGATTGTTCACCAGCGCAATAAAAACATTGTCTCTTTAAATAATGTTGATAAGTGAGTCGAACCATTTACTTACCCATTATTTTACCCAACCGGTACATATTGTTTTGGCCGCCCCCCACCCCCCCACAAAAAAAATACCGAGCAAAGTTCGGTCATCATCCAGGTACTTTTATAATAATAGTTGAAGTTTCTATCTAATTGATTAGTAATGTAAAAATAAGTTAGGTAGAAATAAGTTTTTACAATATTTAATTTTCGTATTTTACCTCATTTATTAAAACCAAACGCGAAATATATTTTTTTTTCGAAATCCAAAAATTACAGACCAAAACATGTTTTCAAATTGTATATGAGTGTGTTTGTGTGTGTGTGTGTGTGGCTATACTCTATGATAGCTCAGTCACGTAGGACGTTTTTTGTTAGTGTCTATAGCGCTATCAAAATAACTGATCCCTGATAGTAGGAACTTACTTTGCAAAGTAACTAAGTATACCATAAAATTATGTTAGTTAAATAAAAAATTTCAGGGTATTACAAACGAGACGTTAGTGCTACTTTAAACGTAGTTACATTTGCTCCTTCATGAATGTATAAAAGAAATGTAATATGTGGTTTACCTTAACATGAAATTATCAAGTCACGCCTTCGAAGCTTAAAGCTTTTTTTTTTTTTTTTAATATTATGAGTAACTAATATATTTAATGATATTTCATTAGTTTTAAAACAAAAAAATACGTAAATTAATCTTTACTAATATTATATAGCTGAAGAGTTTGTTTGTTTTTTTGAACGCGCTAATCTCAGGAACCACTGGTCCGATTTGAAAAATTATTTCAGTGTTGGATAGTACATTTATCGAGGAAGGCTATAGGCTATATTATATTATAGTCAATACAATTGAAACTAAAATGTTAAGTTTAAATTATACATACATATGTAAATCTATAATTTTTTTTTATTTCGTACGTATAACGTAACTTGAATGTCACAATATTCTTAAATTATTGTTATAGAAACAAATTTCTCTTAAATATTTACATAAACTATCAAGTAATACCGTGACACATAAAGCAAAATATACTTAATATTCTAAAAAATAAAAAGCTTTGCGCGTACTCATTTTGAAACAATAATTAATTACAGATGAAATATCCTGTTACAGTTGTATAATTTTATAAATTAATTTGGTAAATTTTGAGATTTAAAGTTGCTGAAAATCCTTTGCTTAATGATAAAAAAAATTTTTTAAATGTTATTCTTGAGTAACGTATACATATTTACACTTCGGTGTACGGCTGATTCTGCGAGAAAACAACATTATTTTAAAACTGACTTTCAAATTTCTTCACACAAAAATCTTTACGTCTAAAGGAAATAATGTTTGAAAATTAGTCACATTTTTAAGTTTAGAAGAGCACATCTCGTCCAGTTTCTAAAACACACGCACGTGTCCTTAGACAGACAATTTCTATTACACAACGAAGTATATTGCTTAACCGATGAGTTGATAGCTGGTGGAACTACTCTTGGGATCTTTTTTCCAGAACACGACTCATAAATGATGGCATTTTTTAACTAGAATAAATTACGAGTGGTTTTATTATGCAATTATGCAGTGATCCCGAGTAAGTTTTTTTTTTTTGCTGATGTAGGTAAATGTAAAAGGTAGGGTAATATTGGGTACGCCTACGTTATTGAAGCTGATATACAAGGTTCATTGTATTAGGTAAGTTTTTTTAATAAAGTACGTAAAATCATTGCCAAACAAAAATATCTGGCAAAATTTTAATTTTTTAATTTTTTTTGGGACGGTAGGTTTTCGCTTGTATACGTCGGTTATATTAGGTCAGCTACATTTAAAATACTACAAAATCTTGAAAAAAAAAATTACATCTTGCAAACCGACCACGAAGTTGCACGAGCGAGCGGCGTACTTCGGCTATGTTCGGTGAATGATCGGGATTTAGTAAATCGTTGGGATCGTTCCTACCTCATGGACGTAATTGTTCATTTATCCACTACATTAAATTATGAGAACGTTAGATACCTTTAGTTGCTTCGCATTTGAATGAAAACGTTTTGGTTCCAACTTGGATTTGTCAGTAGACACTAGATCAGAAATTATGAACGTTCACAACTAAAGAGTACGTCCATAATTTATCACTAGTTACCTAGCTCCCCCGCAACAACATTAAAAAGCACACCTTAAATATACTTTAAGCAACCATTTATTCTGCTATCGAAATTCAAAGAAAGACTTAAGTAATGTAAATGTTAGTTATGGAATTAACGTGTTTTAAGTTTTGAAATCGATGTCCAATTAGTTGGAGTGGGTATGTCTCCTGTTTCATTGCTAACAGTGAGTTAAAAAAAAACTACAATAAATAAGCCTTTTTAATAAAAACTACTTTTTCATGCAGTTTGATGTCTAGTTAGTAAATTTTATTAAAACGTATAGTGAAGAATATATGACATTTTTCTCTAAACTGTATTTTATAATTTTTTTTAAAACAAAATGAAGTGTTTCTGGGAGATATTTACATATTTTTACTAGGCACAGGTTTATCCAAATTTGCAAAAGAAAAATTATAAACTTAAGTATTTAAAGAACCTAAAAAAGTTACAAATACTTATACCTCAGTAAAGATTTCCTGCAACTCTAAATTAATTTTTGTTTACAAATAATTATTTGAATTAGAAATGGAATATTATTTATTTATGAATGAATTAACTAAACATTTTAAATAGTATTGAGGTAATAAGTTAATAGAACAGAGGTTTATGGCCAGAACACTTTCTTAGTTGTCTTAAACTCGATTATCTGATTGTTTTAAACTGTTGGTGGACCCTGAAGACGGCTGGGACATCCAGGGAGGGCAACCAGTCCACTAGCCCCAGGGGCAGAGTGCGACAGCGCGGTAAAGTTATCGGGATGTTCTCAAAGGTCAAGAAGTCGGGTCTCCCAGACTGGATTCCTCGACCTCAAGCACTGGCGGCCTCTTTCCAAATGTCAGTCCCCTGAAAAAAAAGAAAAAAAAAGAAGCGATTTCGCAATCGATAACTGACCGGTCCAGAGAAGAAGAGTCCTGATTTTCACGTTTAGTTGTGCTGGGCTGGTGCATCACAGGGTTTTACACAGACTTACTCTGTCCCACCTAACTAGTCTAAAATTTGACAGTTCTCAAAAAAAATTACAATTATCTACGCATCCTTCTGCCTCTGTACTTTCAACAGCGTTTGTAAACAACTTCGTGCGATGTCCGGAGTTCAGTAAGCAAACATTCATCAATAATTTACTTCAATAACAAAGACCAACGGTCGCAAAGACCGAAAACATTATAATATATTCCAAGGAACTACTGCATTCACTGACCGGGTCAATTTTCGTTTCGTCACATGAGCTCGCGGGTCGTTTCACTGGTAACTCGCTTCTAACGTGGGCTGAGACGTAATTTGAGAAGGATCCGTTTAAAGTTAAACACAGAATTTCATATTTGCACTTTCTCCTTATCTCTTACAGTCAGCATGATAATAATATGACATAATTTGCAAAAAATAACTATACACAAATATACAATTCTGTAATTAAATATATTTTGGTAATTGTCATGCAGTAAAAACAATAACATGGAATTAAAACGCTTTAACATTGAGGTCAAGATAAAGAATTTCTACACAATACCAAATTTTGCCCTAAATGACATTACATTTACATACTATTAAATCCTTTGAAAGTCATGTCCTGTCACTAACACCTCTTGTAACTTTTAACTCTTGTAACATATCTTGTAGCTCAAAGGGATTGAATGTTCCGATTATATCGTATTGGGAATCTCCCGTCTGTCTATTCATAACAGCTTCAGTTCATTAGTGATGGTCTAAAACATCCCAAAAACAATGAAAGATATATATTTTTAAATGTTTTGAAAGTTATATTAAGAAAAACACATGAAAAAAATATATCGAAACATTTGTAGGAGTATATGTAAGTTTAATAAAAACTCCTCGCAAAATAAAATAAAACAATAAATTATGTTTTAAAAAAATATGGTTTTAATGTAGTTTATTTCATTTCAAACTACTTGATACGTCTGAAATAAATAGGGTCATGCAATTTTCGCGAAAATAATTCTAGAATAGCTGAAAAACACTGTAGCTTAGTCTGTGATTCATAATTGGGTGAGTTTCTTTCAGGTACATGCCTAGTCAGCAAACCCAATCACAATAATTTCCCCCCGTAGCGACGCGCGATTGGCCAAGCAGCCGGCCAATCACAGCCGTGCTGCGCACGGCCAAGGCCTGACCCCAACCTCGCTGTACGTAGCAGTGGGAAAATTACGCCCTTAAGTTTGTATTGCTGGAAGTTCGTCATAAATAGTTTTTAATGTTTAATAAATATTTAGTGTCCTTGCCGTGTGGGGCACCCTGAAAAAAAAATTGGTTGTCTGTAAAGTCGGTTTACGGATGATAGTTTAACCTGACAACGTCATAACAAAACATTGATGAAATGATTGCATAGTTTTATGAATAAAATTGAATCCTTTTTATTGAATTATCACTATTTTGTATGGATACAAAAAAGGAGTGAAATGAAATCTACAATTTAATTGATAAAGTTACGTTTATTGGCACTCATTAATTCAAATATGTTTATTACTTTAACGAAAAGATTATTTTAACTATATTTTTTTATACATGTTTGCTATTTAACTTCTTCCAATCTGTGTTATTCTGTTAAGGATAGGACGATGATAGCAAAAGTAGGAAACGAATGGGAGTGTTTCAAGTTTAATGTGCCTCGAAAAGTCAAATCGATGGTTGTTCCAATCGAGTGGAAGAGAGATAGGTGCGGCGCAAGCGTACAATGAGCGTAACGGAACACAGCCTAACGGGAGAACGTGCGTAACGGGACACTTTTTCGTGCGTGCAGCCGGCGTTCATCGATTTATTAGACGTTGTCACGTCAAAACCGGCAAACCAAACTCCAGCTCTAGGGAGGTAACCTGCAGGGTAGCACTATGCGGCTTGTAAGGATTAGTTATTTTTTCTCTCACACTTCTAATTTAAATTGGGCTGGCTGTCAGCCTGGTGGGAAACGATGAAAGTCACCCCTGAACAACCAGTGCCACCCAAAAATAATGCGGTCAGCAATGTTCAAGCGCATAAACCTCCTCATGGTAGACTCTTTCTACTCTGTTCAAATATTTCTTCCTGAACAATCCTCTGTTTCCCGTAACCAACCTGCTTGCATTATGCATGATTTGCGCATTCCGCATGTAAGAGCCCAGGCGTTTTCCCTGTGTCTATTCAGGTTTTACTTGGGCTCAACTTATCTAGTTTAGTCGAGTATAGTCAGTGAGGGGAGTTAGTCATGGCACCAATCGCTGTCATGGCTGGCCAATACCCCTCCTAGCACATGATCCATGCTACTTCTCCTGTATGGCGCAAACTCTGCATGATTAGAGCGTATAGGCTTCGGCCTGAGACGCACTTGGTCTCCCTCCCTAACATGGACCTTTCCCAAACACACTTAGTTTTTATTTAGGTTAGGAAAAAAATCAATAACTCAGTGCAAAAAAAAAAACATGAACTGGTTGGCTCGATCAAATACGGCAATGGATTCTCTTGCAGATGGCCACCGATTGCAAGGAAGAAACAGCTGTTGTGTGTATGCTTTGTTGCTGTCTAAAGGGCGTTCAGGGTTTTTTTCGCCAAAAATGTTTGCCACAAGAAATTACTTACAAGAAACACATTTATTTTTCACATAATAAAATGTATTCGAAGTGCCTACATTCACACATGTCGTTGAATACGGTAGGCCTATATTTAATTCAAAGGCCATGATTAGGGGCATGTACTTTTCGCGAAATAATCTGATCTGCAATAGTGCAATAGAAGACATTGCCCTGATCGGCCGGGCCATTCAGGACGGGTTTGCTTCAGCTCTGGATGGCTAAGATTTGTGTACCTACTGACAGTAGACATGCACCTGAAGTAAACCCAGCCAACCACGAAACACAGACAATGCTACAAAGTTTTAAGACACAGTTGGTCTTGAAATATTTTCGCGAAAAATGCATGGCCCTAGCCATGATTCAATAAATATTTGGTCATATTGAAAAGGCATTGAATACAGTCGCGAGTCAGGTACAGCTAGCGCGTCGAGAGTTGCGCAGGTGACTTACAAACCAAGGTCCCACCCACCAGTTTGCGTAGAAAGCCTGCTGATCGTCCGAGCCCCGAGGGCTGTTTCACAGCCGACGCGAAGGCGCGGGTGACGAAGTCATTTTCGACGCGACCGGCACTTGTTGCCAAATGTGGGGATACGTAACAGCTAGAGACACGAAATTTCGTGAATTCATTTGGCGTCGGTTTGAAATTCAAAGCCCTCTTTTCTCTCTTCCATTGCCTGCTATTCCGTTGGCTGACTTCACAGTGAGAAACTTTTTGCTCTTGTTAGTTGGCACTGTCTTATTGGCTTACTTCTCTCCTATAGCTGGGCGTCGTTGGCTCACGGTCGCAGATGGGCGTAGCAAAATAACTGCGGTCCAATCATGAATACAGCGTATGAGTAGCTTTCGGCCGAATGAGTCTGCGAATTTTCCGTTCCTCTTAGTAGTAGCTAGGGACCGGTAATCTCTAAACTACGTTCGCTATTGGCACACAGTTCGTAGGATATACTCTTTGCCAATGAGAAACCATCATCTAAAGAATTTACGAATCACAGGTTACCAAGTTGAGATGTATCACTAGTCGGCAGTCAATGAACAGGTGAGATATGCCCAAATATATAGAGAACTGTGGCGTATATTATACAGATAACTGAAAACGTGAATTTTTCCATCACCTAGTAATAGCTGGGGGTCTGTAAAATACGCAGTTTCCATTACCTATAGCATAGACTCCAAGATCTTCTGTGTACCCAGACAAATCACACCTCATTGATAGAGACTGGGAAAATTCGCGGATTTATTTCGCGATAGGCTAGACTCCAAACTTCATTCATTCTGCTTCAGTGATTGGACCTCAGTTTACCTGTTTACTCTATGCCAATGAATAACCCTCAGCAATAGAAGTATAGAATCACAAGCATCCTTGTTAAATGTGGTTTCAAGTCAGTAGCCAATGCACAGGTGTAATTTGCCTGAGTACATATAAAATCGTGGAATCTACCCTAGAGGTCACTGAAATTGCGAATTTTTCCAGTCTCTACACATTGGCTACTAATTCATGACACATGTTAATTGGGATGCTTGTGATTCTTTTCTTGAGGGTTTTTCATTGACTTAGAGTCTTCTAGATAACAGCGGTCCAGTCACTGAGGCAACAAGAAGTTGAACGAGTTTGGAGTCTAGCCTATCGCGAAATGAATCCGCGAGTTTTTCTTGTCTCTACTAATTAGTATTGTTAGGAATGTGAGAGACTAGACCGCGATGCCAGTTTCGGAGCTGGCTGACTGCCCTGCACGGCCACATGCTATCCACTGTCGTAAGACCTGGCCGGATTACAGGGGTCATTGTAACCACCCTCCCCACCCCTCCACTCCCCGCGCATCATCCTGCCTCGGCGCCATTATATATCGCTGAGCGGCCTTGGGAATTCCGCGGGCTGCCACATTAAGTGGCGAGATGGACGCCCTCCTTGACTTTTCGGACGTTGGCTCGGCCCGGAATGACGCGACTTGTCACAGCTGCTCTCGTCGGTTCGAGAAGGGTGCCTCAAGAACTTAAGTGGCCCGACTCGTCAGAAGTGTGTGTGTGTTAGTGAGGCGGGATGATAAGCGCGACGCTCGCTGGTATTTCCAGCGCTGCATAGCCTCTAAGCGCAAGTCTCTGAACTGGCGCGCATTCGTCTCGTCGTCACAGGATAACTGTGAAATTTGAGCGGTGACTGTAACATTATATGGCCGATAAATGAAGATAAAGGTGTTATGCAAGTCCCTTAAGTGCTTTCAAAAATCTTTACTGATTGTTTTTTGCCTAAAAATTACTCTGAAAACACGTGTTTTAGCCATTTTAACGCTTCTAAAAATACATTTTAAAAACTTAATCCGAAATTAAAAGTACTTTTCGGCACTCAGCGAACTCTTAAATGCTATTCGTAAATAGGCCCCACTCGGATATCTTGAGTAGTTTTGAAATCGCGTTGTTTTTCCTGAAGCTCTGCACACTGTATGTGTGCCCAGGTAGGCGGGGGCCTTAAGTAGCGACGCCGACCTCCACGACAGTTTTTGGCGACAGAGGTCCGTCACAGTTCCGAGCGAATTCCTATTGAAGGTAAGTGCAACATCGGCGAAGAGGGTACTAGACCCTCTCGAGAGTGATGCAACGCGTAACGACGGGATCTAGAGAATGTGACCGAATGGCGCGAGACTGTGTATGTGGACAGGCGCCAGCTAAGTGGCGTATAACTTTCGAGCCTACTTCCAGTGAGGAGTGCGAACTGCGGAAATTTACAGACATTGTATGAGTTGAGAATAAACATTTTAAAGTGCCAGTGATTGTGATCGGACATTATTAAGTAAAATTATTTAGTGTTGATGCAAATATTGGTAATCAATAAAACTGTAATTGGAAACGTAATTGGGCTATCCCTTACGAACCCAGTTCTCCTTACATTATAAATCGTAACAGTATCATCGTTGGGTTTGTCTGTTTGTCGCTGTGGTGTCCCAGGTTGATTTTGTCTTTATTTGCTGATCTTACTGAAACAGTCTTATCCTTGTCATCTGTGCTGTAATTTTTTTTCTGACATTCCTTCCACGGAGTTTCTTGTGTGGTATTTGCTGTTTAATTTTTGAGGGTGGCTTAGTTTTTCTTGTTTTCTGCGTGTTTGCGTATTCTTTTTTGTCCGTTTTGTTGTTTCTCAATTAAATATAGTTAGTGATCTGAAAATTTCGCGTAATTTTTTGGAGAGAGACTGGTCTGCATATCATTATAACATGAGTTGAGTCATCATTGGACTATTGGTATTTTATACTCTACATTAAGAAAAAGAGACCAATAACATTATTACAACTTTCAAATGACCTATTCAAATCCAATCCGGCGAAAAGGTAAAATGTGACAGCAGCCAATGGACAATAAACACATAATTGCATGTGTACAATAGTGTGGTACCAGAAAATAACGCCACATTTTCTGGTCTCTAAATATTGTATAACTAGCAATTACGTACATTCCAAAAAAAAAAAATATATATTCTTCCCCGTTGTAAGAATCATTCAAAGAACATGACTTTAATGGTCATAAATCACAGAGAAGTCGTATAGTTCCAGCTCCCTTGTCAACACAAAGAGAATATAAGCAAAATCGACTTTCTATATTAAGCTACGGCGCAGCGGCAGTGTCCCAACGTTTACTTAGGCCTATACCTACATCTTAAGGGTTGAAAATCAACACAGAACTGGGAGGTAGTTGGCATATCTGGCATGGTGTCACAGCTTGAACACAGAATAACGTACATTTTCTTAACTGTCTTTTCAAAACCGATAAAAATATTTTTGGTGAAGATAAAGAAATTCCGATTTCAGTGTACTCGTACTTATGAGCGCACCTTCATAATTTGCCCTGGTCGTCTCCTTAGCGAACATGATCGGGATATCTCCATGAAGTTCGTTGAAGGTTCGGAAATTTGAAATCAAAGTTGGGAGAGGAGGAGGAGGAGAAGGAAAGTGATCTCGCCGAGCAGAAGACGCTAGGCCCACGTAAGCACGCACGCGAGTGCGTCGCAACCGTCGGCCGGTGAAAGTTCCAGAACTGCCACCAGGACCGCTGCTAGCGAGTAAATTACCGTGAAGCAGGAGGAGAAGGGGCAATATGTGGTTCGTTCCCCGCCCGCCCGGCCGAGCTCGAAGCGACCGGAGTCCCTTGGCCGGAGGCGCAGCCCCATCTGAGGGCGGTCCGTGTCCTTGTCCAATGCGAATGACGTCACACTGTCGCACGGATAACGTGCTTGTCTATTGTATACAATATACAAGGCACAATATCCTAAACTACTGGTTTATAAAGTAGTCACCAGAGCGCAGTAAATATATTGTTTATTGATTTCATTCATTATAAATAAGTAAGCCTACGCAGCTATGTTTTGAACATTAATTACAATTTTGAAAGTTGTGGGTGTTCAGTATCATTTATTTACTATAAAAGACAACATTAAATGCTAATAAATGTGTTACAAGCACACTGCAAAAAAAATCGTGTTGTTGGCCTTTGAGAAGCAATTGTCTTAAACGGACATCAGTGATCAATATTTAATCTTGATTTTATTGGCCTCATACTGCAACGTTCGTTATTTTCTCTACCTACTTGAAACGGGAACAGTAAACAGTAAATATCCTTTTTTTTTCCTTATATGCTACCAAAGGATACAGCTTGGGACATAATGTTCACGTTGACCAATGCAATTAGACCATCGCCCACACCATCCATGACGTCACAGTCACGTGGACCAATCAGCGATCAGTGTCCGTCGGATACAGATTGGGTAGTTGCAGTTGTAGACAGAGCTTTTTGGTGTAAGGGCAGGTCGCGTTGTTTGTTTTCTTTTACATTTTATGTCCCACCTCAAAGTTTCTCAAAAAAACAATTGCGTATTAAAATATCTTATCGTGGTAAAATCACGCAATGTTCATAATTACGTTCTCTTAAGCTACTTTTTACAGCACGAATAAATTTTTTTAAACAACTTGTAAGGAAATTTGGACCAGATAACAAATTCAAGAGAGCAGAAACTGTGGAAAACAGACATTTTTTCCCCATTATAATTTAACATTACAACAAACTCAAACTGTAGATTAAAACCGAAAAAAAGCTATGAAAAAAACATTTTTTAAAAATCCTGGAAAATACTCTTGTTTCTCATACTTGAGCTCATAATTCACCCCTATCTGTAGGCCTATACGAAAAAAAAGGGTTTTGCCTATACAGTAACGTATGTATATTCATACGCAAAGCATTATAACCCAAACATGTTCTACACTTAAATCTTCATCTTAGATATCCTTAGTAATATTACAAATGCTAAATTGTGTTTATTTCACGCAGCAATGGAGCAACGGATCAACATGCATTTTTGCATAGAGATAGTTTATGGGCTGAAGAGTGACATAGGTTACTTTTTATCCCGGAAAAATGCATGGTTGCTGTGTGATGGATCTGGAGCGCACTAAAATGCCTAAACGGATTTTGCTCTTGCATTGTTGAAGCTTTATTTGAATCCTCGGTAACGAGCCTTTGCATTGTTGATACATTTTTTATCTCCATGGCAACGGCTATTGCTTGCGGTATGGGTTGGATTTGTCAATTATTTAATATTTCTACTCAATTGTTACTGTGTTTGTTAAGTGTTTTAATGCCTCGCAAACGTAAATCAAGTTTTCGAGGGTGGCATCCCAAAGCATTGGCTTTTCTCATGGGCAACTGTATTTAGATCAGGGAGGGCGGAGAATCAGTTTATTTTGAATACGTTCAGAAATAGTACAAATTTAATTTGATGCGCATCAATGGTGTATCTACGATAGAGGCATGTGTAATGAGCTGTGAGTGTTCTGCCTGTATACTGCCGTAGTGAAGCGCGGATACTTTAGTATATTTATATAGCCTAGTAGAGTTTCCGTTTGTTGTTTTTTATACAAATTTACAATTTTACTCCGATCTCGATGAAATTTTGCACACTTGACCTTCGAAAGACGAGAAAGGTTATTATCTACGTGAGATTCCGAGAAAACTACCCGTTGAAACAAAACTCAAACATTTTTTGTTGAAATTTCGTTATTATATTGCATTGCTAATGCTTTCCTTGTAGCCATGGCAACAGCTATTGCATTGTTAGAATTTTTATTCGAGACGCGCCTTTGGCGTACCCACGAGGAGGGGCATGTATAATGAGCAGTGCGAGAGTGTTCTGCCTGCAAACAGCCGTAGCGAAGCACGGGTACGACTCTATACTTGTAAGTTATTCTTACACTTCACGGCGAATGCATGCACTAACCAGCAGACGTGTTATTGCTGTCCCAGTCGAATGCGAGGCGAGCTTCTCTCGCCAATCAGAGCGGGCAGAGATAAAAAAATTCTGTAGACATGAACATACACGTGCCTGCAATTCCAGTAAGCAATAACATTTTACCGCGAACAATAACCATAAAAGGTGAAGGGTTTCACCTCAGGTAATAATGCCTAGAAAGTCTAATAAAGACTGGACTTTCAAGATTTAACATGAAGCTCTGAAGCTTTTCTTTGGTCTATTAGAAATAACCCTAAACAAGCGCAAAAAGTCTCGAAAACTAGCACACAATATTGTCTAAAACTTGTTTTATTTCATGAAAAATCCGACTGGTATTTGCTTTTATTAATCTCATATTAAACGGAAAAAAATATATTTTACAAAAAATTATTTTGGAAACCAGTTGCCAAGAAATAGTTTGTAATACTATAAGAACTGTATTGTAACTTGGTACAACACATGGCTATGATTATTTTTACATACATGATATACGTTTTTCGAGATAATAGTGATTATTTCTTACTAAAATTGGTGCATGATTTTATATTTTAATTTATGTTTCAATAAAGCATAATATTTTTAAACCATGAAAGTTATTATAATTAATATTCAACAATTTGACTTTAATATGTGTGAAGATAATACTGTAAAGCTACCAGAGAAAGGTTTACAGAAAACTTAACTTTTGGAGGTACTGTGACAACACTACGCTTAAATTCACGTGCAAGAATACGAATCCAGCATTACTGTGGAAACTATTTTCTAAAGACACAGTTGTTTTCATGAAAAAATAAAAATTTACAAAAATCTGACATCTTACATGAATAGTTCTGTTCCATTTATTAAGAATATTTAGAGTGTACAACGCTGCAGCAATCCACTTCAAGAAAGTGTCTGCTAAATACACATATGCATGCAGGCTGTACCGAGACAATAATATCTTGGCCTACGTAATTTTTGTACAAGAAAACCTTTTTAATGGTATTTATCACTTAGAATTTTGTGATATTTTATTATTACATGTGTGATTATCAGGTAGATTTTGAAGAAAGATGACCTATTGTTAGAGACCTGTAAAATTCGCGATTTCAAATCCCTAAAGGATAGACTCCATGATCCTCTATGCACTCGTGCAAATTACATCTGCTGATTGGTTACCGACTCGTAACACCTGTTGACTGGAATGATCGTGATTCGCTAATTCTTCTCTTAAAGATTTTTCATTGGCCCAGAGTCCTTCAGATAAACTGTGGCCCAATCACTGAAGCAAAATAATGTCAAAAGTATTTGGACTCTATCCTATCGCGAAATGAATCCGCGAATTTTACAGGTCTTTATCTATTGTAGTCGTTACCATGGCGCGATTTCCAGAAAAGTTGTATATAGTTGTTTTTTTTTCGTTTCATGGTCCATAGACCCTAAAATACAATTGTCTACTGAAAAGTTTACATATATATTTTTATATATCACATTTTTATGGACACTATATCTGCCGTAATTTTGCACAAATCACTTCCAGACTGATATATGTAATACAGTAATGAACATCTCGGTATAGTTCGTTAATTTCCAAAATTCCACCTATTCGATAAACATAAAAATCGCTATAACTCCTATAATATCACAAACATTGTATCTGTTTGACCGTAGATGTAATACCATAAATATTTGTACACATACATTTTTGATACGACCAACAATAACTGCAAGGGGTAGAAAAAAACAAGGGTTGAAGGACCAAAAATATTCATAACTTTAGTAATAGGCATGTTATCGAATCCGTTAGAATTATTTGCAGATTGTTTAATTTTTATCCAGAACTTTTTTCTGAAGTAATTTTTAATAAAATGAAATATTGCATGAAAACAAATAGGAGTAGAATTATAATATCACAATTTCCGTACCAAGTAGGTTACGGTATTAAATCCGTTCCTTTTTATTACGAAACCTTAAAAAATTATATACACTTTAAAACGAAATAATTTTACTGCAAGGTGTGTAAAATAACAGGGGTTGAATAACAAAAACAAATTAATAACTTCATTAGTATGTACATTTTCATAACCACTCGAACTGTTTGTAAACCTTGTAAATATTATCTAAAACTTTTGTCTGAAACAATTTTTGATTAAACCAAAAATTGTTTCAAAAGGTGGAAAAAACAGAGGTTAAAGGACAAAAAAAATTATAACCATCTTATTAATTAATTTATAGAATCCACAAACATTGGTTTTAAATGTTCTAAAATTATTTAAAAAATTAGGTGTGAAACAATGTTTCAATGAGACGAAAAATAAGTGCAATGGGGTTTGAAAAAAACAGGAATCGGAATAAAAAGTATAAATAAAACTTCCGTACCATGTAGCCTACACTATTGAATCCATTCTTATTAATAAAATTTTCTAAATTTGGTCTAAGACTTTTGTCTAAAGTAAATGCATATGTAGGCTAATCAACATTTAATGGAAGGAGTGGAAATAACAAGGCTTGAAAGACCAAAAAAATTGTACCTTTATTTAAAGTAGGTTTCCGTGTATTGTGTAAGCAGCGTTCAGGGAGATACGTCTCCTTTTCCGTGCCATTGTGGGACGGCTCTCAGGCAGGGAGGGGAGTCGTCGCACAGTTGCGCGAGGAATTCTTCGGTCCGCCCGACGACGCCCAGGGATTACCGTTTCTCCGCGCACGTCGCCTCGGCGAATCGCTCGCCCGCGTCTCACGCCCCGCCGTGGAGCGGTGCTCCAGCTGCATCGCCTGCAGAGCTGTTGGGCCCCGTCCACCCGGGCACACATACGGGGCGCAGACGTTCAGGAGGAAAAACCACGTGATTTGAAAAACGGCTAGTGTGACATCAGAGTGGTGTCGGTTTACCAAAAGCGTGTTCTCAGAACAAATTGTTTAGGCCTGAAAGCACTCAAAGTGACCTGCGTTACCCCGTTGTCTTCATTCCTCCGCCGTGTCATGTTGTGTTGACCTCTCGAATCGCATAGTTGTCCTGTGCACGACGAGAAGATTGCGCGCCAGATCACAGCCTTGCGCTCAGAGGCGATACGGCGCTAGAAGCACCGGCCTCACAAACACAAGTAACTCGCTGGGAGGAATCATAAAAACGCCATTAGGAAGCTATTATTGTGAACATTGACATTGTAACACCTCTTCAGCAAGGAATTGGCGTTAAAATTCATTATAACCCAAATATTGTTTTGCTGTTCAGATAGGAGTCGTTCTCATTTCAACTTCAGTAATTAACGTGACATTGATTGCACAAATTGCTCACTTCCTGAATTGGTATCAACCGCACAGTTTGGGTTTTGTTTCGTAGGTTTGTTCTTTGGATGATTCTTGCAATGTGAAGTATTGAGTTAACACTCCTGATGACGGGAGCAGATGCCAGTTCCCGAAATGCCTCAAATGTCTCGTCATAAAACACCTGCTTTGTTCGACTGTGCTGTCGTTGTGCGGTCCAGATTATCTGTCAAGCTTCATAACAGTGTTAGTTTGTGCACCGCGGTGTTGTGCGGAACTGTTTTTCTTCTTTATTTACTGTTATAGTTGCAACTGTCTCGTCATTGTCAGGCCCACTGTGTTCGTTGTGCTGTACATTTTTCCTTCCACGGAATTATCTATGTAGCGTAAACATGTAAAATTTGACATCCGAAAATATTGACTTCTTTCCCAGAGACATAAGTATACATCCTTGTTGTCCATCCATAATTAATTTTATATGGTATCCAGAGTAAACTACCAGTGGCGTATATTTAAGATTTTACGTTAAATCATTTCATTCGTACTTTCTTTAGATTCATGCAATGAGAACCTTTGATTCAGAACACTTTTTTTTTGGACATACGCCATTGCAGTTTTGCTAGTTTCATGCATAAATTGCTAGTGTCTTATTTGCTTTATTTTTATCTTGTCTTATACATTAATGATGCCCGGGAAATGGTGCCGCTTTCATCTCGTTTCTCACTTCCATTGCAAACATTTAAAATACGTTTTTAACCTGGTCTCACACGTGGTGACTGTCTAAACGGCACCATTTGTAGCTGTTTCCCACATGCATGATGACCACATAAGAAACCTTTCTTAGTTCGTGTGATACATGCATGTTGACTTTCTAAATGGTATCGTTTCCAAAGTCATTGTTTTATGATTTATTAATACTCTTCGTATGATTTGATTGTACCCGGAATTATTTTCAATTTATTTAGCAACGGTTTGGTTGTCGCTTTAATATACTCGTTCGAAAATGCAATAAACAAAGTGATAAAATTTAATTGCCACGCCGGGAGACCATTTGTGGCCACAAGCGTTGTTTTTGTACACATTTATTGCTCAAAATTAGAACGGTATGTTTCAAATTTTGTTCGGGACAATTTATTTAATTTTATTTAACCTTTTTAAATCATAAAAATTATCATGCTTTTGAAAGGCAACCTTTTTGTCTGAAAGAAATTAAACCATATCACGTAGTCACGTAGTAGCCAGTAAAATTTACTTTTAAATCTAAAACGTTTCAGTTTTATATTCCGTTTCATCTCCTTATCATTACTGCACAAAAACTTTTAAATTAATTTTTTCAGCTAATTAATGAAAAAGTATGATATATGTACTTTTAATTTTGTGAATGTTGTCACTTAAAAAGCAAGTTCAACCGTGTGGAACGTAAATATAAAATAAATGACCTGAAACTGGATATAACCCGTAAGTGTTGAAATTTTGAAAAAATAAAAATGTAAATGTAAAAAAACGCATTTGTAATTTTTATGTTATCTTAAACAATCCGACGACAATCGGATATACTAAAATTACCGTCTTATAAACAGAAATTACTCCAGGCAAATGCTGGGGTGATGCTATACTGAAAGGCACAGACGATTATGTCCTAAATATCCTCGAATGTGTCGTCTCCGATGACATCGCTGGATAAAGAGCTTTAAAGTGATTTCGTGATATTTCGATGGGCGCCTTGACCTCGTAGACACACGC
Organism: Bacillus rossius redtenbacheri; assembly: GCF_032445375.1. Lineage (NCBI taxonomy): Eukaryota > Metazoa > Arthropoda > Insecta > Phasmatodea > Bacillidae > Bacillus > Bacillus rossius. The sequence continues at coordinate 20,218,490 of NC_086336.1, forward strand.
ACATTTGGCTGCCGGCCTGATTGTGTACTTCCGGCTCAAGTCTCAGACGCACCCACAAAGCGGGATTTTGTTATAATGAACGTCTATAGAGCGTCCTTCACACAGATTGCAGTGTGGAACAAAAATTGGCTCCTTTCTATCTCTTTCTAACACACGCCGACTGCCGTAAGCGCTGTCCTTGTTTCTGTGCACGCTGTTGCCAAATATATTAATGCAATGCCTTCTGTAGGTATTGGATATTGTTTATTTACTTATCGAATGAACATTACAATTTTCCTATCAATGCGTATCAATTAATGTGTTTGAATTGTTTTTTGTTAAGATTTATGAGTCTGATAGTAGGTATAGGCGTGAAGTATAAATTACTAAAAATGATTCTTTAAATGTTTCTCGTGTACTTAGAACTCTAAGGAGTACATCCCCCGGAATGTGTTAGAGGCTATGGCAACAGCGCGCGTCGTAAGCCGTGTACTGCAATCTAAGCGTCAGACGGTCTATAGTGAGTGACACCGATCTGTCAAGCCATAGAATATGTTTTCATTGTGGTAACATGTCTGTATTATTAAAACTATCTAATAAAATGTAAAAAATTTCAGGTGGAAAAATTGGAAATAAAAAAAATTGAGGATGCAATGCTTGTATAGTAGGAATTCCATTGGAATCGTCCTAAATAAAATTTTTGGAAAAAAATTGCCAAGTACGAAAACGCCAGGCTAGGAAACCGATTGGATTTATCTTGGATTGTAATGATTTTAATTATAATATTTTTCAGCTTATTTTAGAAAAGTTTAAATTTTTATGGCGTATCCCAATATTTAATTAAATTCAATTTTTGCTGTTACAAATGTTTTCATAGAGAAATAATTGGAATTTTAAAATATATTTAATTTCAACGAATCAGTAAAAATTCTTGGAAATACGCAGTGCAGTTTTTCATTGTTGATTTTGGGAAAAACCCATTAATGCAAAATAAGAAAAAAATTAAAAAGAAAACCCAAAGGAACAAGCTTAAATCAGCTGATTTAAAACAGAAAGAAGGAACGATGAAACTTGAAAGGTTTTATGGACAACAAAACAATGACAGCACAGATGACCAGATTCAATCTTAAATATCAGAGCGCACAAGAATTCCGTGGAAGGAATTTAGTCATGAAAAAATAATAACAGCACAGACGAACACAATGGGCTAACAACGACGAGACAGTTCTAAACAAGAACAGTAAATGCAGACAGGCAACCAAACCTGGACTACGCAGCAAATATATGAACACAAAGATGAAGATAAAAATATATCATGGACAACATGACGACAACACCGACGAACACAGCAGGTTTCCTATGACACAAAAGCTGCTACGTTTCGGGAACTGGAATCTGTTCCCGTCATCAGGCACAAACAGACTTCAACTGCGGAATGGAACGACATGGCTCAGATGTAAGAAGTTGTACTCGCATTCCAGATGTCCCGGGTTCGATCCCCAGTCCTGTCATCCTGATTTAGATTTTACAAGGTTTCCTGAAATCCATAACAACGCTTCCGATGACACCTTTCCATTGGGTATGACTGATTCGTTCTAATTTACCCTTTGTCGTAAATCACCGTCTGCAATGACTTCGCTGACGTGACTTTAAGGGCCGGTTTCACAAAGTCTGTTTAAAGTTTCGATTATCTAATCGAACGATTAATTTAAACAGGACATTAAAGTACTGATTATCATTTGACTGTTTCCCAACGTATTTTTAACGAGTGTTTAACCAAACAACGGTTAAGGGAAATATGGCAACCAGGCGATGACGTATTGGATCGCGATTGGCTGTCGTGCTACCTTCGTTTGTTACTTTTGGCCAGTGTTTAAGGTTCGGTTAGAGAAAATTGTAAACAAACATCAATATGGACGAAAATAAGCGGCCACGATCTGGAAATTTTCTTGCTTCGGAAACGGAATTACTTATATCTTTAGTGGAAAATTTTACCTAAAACAATGTCAAACACTTCCAACTGTCTTTCTATTTTATTACATGCTTTATATTAGCTTCACCTGTATGTTTGTTTGTCTGTCCGTCTGTAACTCTTTCGACTGAGTGATTGGCTCATCACTGTAAAATGTCCCACCTATTTCAATACGTTCGTTAGTCGAGCGGTCTAAGGCGCGCTACTTCTGTGACGTCAGCTTTCGGATTCAGCGATCGTGGGTTCTACTCCCGGCCACGCCGAAATAAAAATGTTTTTTTTTTTTTTTCGGTAAATTCTAAGATTATATCCATACATCTAACTGTAAATGATTCGGATAGACTTTACCATTTCTTTGTGACGTTGCAACTCCAAATAGTTATCTCAGATGGTAATAGGTAGTGTCGGTAACTCATTTCCCTATGATAATTATACATAAATATAGTTTAAAAAACTAAAAAAACATGCTTTTAAAGAATATCAAACTAAAAAGTTAAAAATAAATATAGTTAAAAAAACTAAAGAAACATGCTTTTAAATATTATCAAACTAAAAAGTAAAAAATAATTTTAAAATTTAATTTATGACAATAGTATATAAGCAATACTAGTATAAATGAGAAAAAAGCATGGGGCGCTTAATATACAAAATATATGGCACAAAGCAACAGTGCTAGGACCGTATTTTTGCTAAGCCGAAACCTCATTGCAAATTCACTGTCATTCATTTGAAAGTGATTTGGCCTTACTCGAAATATTCGTGGTCTATTTAAATAATCAACAATTTCTTCATCATCTTCAATCAAAATGTTCAATTCATTCGCCATCATCACTGCGGCACTTCAATCAATTATCTCTGTTTTGCACACTATGTGGTTTCAAACAGCTTCAAAAATATACATAACCTCAAAATATCAGCAGTAGCCAACTAATCAGAACCTCTTCTTGTGTTTAACTTAACCATTGGTTACCATCAGTTAATCGGCCGATTACTGTTAACCCTATATTCAGAAACAGGTAATTCTGCTAACCAGCACTTAAATTTTAATCAGAAGATAACCGGACGATAACCAGACTTTGTGAAACCGGCCCTAAGTCTCCAAAAATAAATTCTAAACTTTAAAAAAATGTATTATCTAAAGTCATTATTTGACTCAGATCGCATGATTTCGTGACCATCTTCAAGCATCGATTAGTGACCGAAGGCCTGCTATCTGGCACATTATTTATATATTACGTAGGTCCGATCACAAGCGAGTTATTGGTTCCGTGACTGAAGAGCAGTCTAACCATTGCAGATGAGTCTGTTTTGTAAGTGTAGCAGCCTTGATTGTGGCTAATTCTTGGATGGTGACCGTTCTTGATTAAGGCGAAAACAAATAATCTCCTGCACGAAAGGTCACCATCAAAAAATTAGCCTCCTCCAATTATGTCCTTCCCGCAAGCACCAAAAAGCAGAGCTCAGCTATGAATGGCCCTTTATAAATATTGTGGCAGAATACCAGGCCTTTAGTTGTTGCTTGCCCTTGAAGATGACTGGAACAAGGTATACCGAAACGTCGGGTTTACGATCACTTCTACGAACGAGACATCAACCCAGAAGCTAATTATTTGTTAGTGATCCTGGCCATTGAAGCCTACAATCCAAAATTGAAACTATTTTAAATAGTCGCTGTGGACCAGCGGAGAAATCATCGCAGACCAGCTGGTTCGGTACCGTAACTAACATTTATTTAATTTTATTAATTAGGGTTTTATTTTATTTCATAATCAAAAAATCTAACTCAAGTAAACATTAACTTCTGCCTTTTACATTGAAGATAATATTTTTAACCTACCAAAGCTGGACTGCCAAATTAATTAAATATCTACAAAGTTTTCGTTAATAAAAAAACGTTTTAAAATATACTTTAGGTAAAGATAAAAAATATTAATTGGTGGCCATTGGCCACAAAAAAAGGTAAATTCAACTGTAAAACAATAGATATGATCAGATCATTCTGCGAAAGTCTCTTATGATCTAGTTAATATTTATTTTTTATACGCCATTGCTGGTTTCACCGTATATCATAATAAATATCAATAAGGGACAATAAAGATCAACATGGAAAAACACACAATTTGAGCCACTGTCAAGAGTAATAGAACATAGACCATCAGTGCTGTAATTAATATATATATATTTATATATATATATATATATATATATATATATATATATATATATATATATATATATATATATAATTTTATTCTATGGAATTTTCTGTGGTGACTTTGTTTTGATTTTTCTTACATCGGCTATTTTGGCTTGTTTCCTGTATGTTTGCATATTCATAATTTTGTCCATTATTTATGTTTCTTAAGACATCAATGGCGTATCTAAAAAAAAAAAAAAAACATTTTAAGAATTCCGCCTATCTACCACACATAATGTGTACAGTGTTTTTTTAAAAAAAAATAGTTTTTTAAAAACTCCTCCAAGTACCCGGGTTGGTGTATGTTACGAAAAGTATTAAAATTACGCTGAGAGCGTATTTTTATAAGACCGAAAAATGACTAAAACTCGTGTTTTCAGGATAATTTAAAGACATGGAATAACCTTGTACAGATTCTCAAGGGACTAACATTTAACCATTATTACACCTTTATCTTCATTTACCCGCCGTTCACTTTTATGGTCACCACTATAATATCACATTTGCCCTGCGCACGATGAGGAGACTGCGCCAGTTCAGAGGAGACGCCGTGCTATCAGCACCAGCGGTGACGCATTTAAGTGTGTGTGTCCCGTTCCAGGTCATTATTTAATATTTACGTTCCGCACGGTTAAACTTGCGTAATTAACTAACTAACTAAATAAAAAATAAAATATCATGTGAATCGCATACGACTTGCATTATTAGTTACCAAAGTTGCATTTAAAAAAATTAAATTAAATATAAAAATGGATTATTAAAGATTTTAAATCCTCAAAATTGTTATGATTTTAAAATGATAAATACATTAAAAGAAATTTTTTTTAAAGAAATTTGAATCATATAGGCCTACCACACTTGCCATCAGAATTGCCTTAAATTCAAATTTTTAAAATTTTTTTATAATCAATTTAATTGCCAGTTGATTTACAAACATATCGCTATATTAGTTTTTTTATTCTTTCGTAGTTCAAACACTAAAAAAAAGCCTCCAAGTGTAATCGTGTTAAACGTTCAAATGAAATAAAGAGCCGCCTCGGTAACACAGATACCTCTGACCAGGCGGTTGCAAGAACCGTTCAGAGGAAAGTGCCTGGAAGGGAGGCAGGCGGGACTGAAGGGTGTCGCGTGTCTGCGCAGGTACTTCGTGGGCACGGTGCTGCAGTTCCAGCTGCACAGCGCGCTGTGCAGGGCCGCAGGGCAGTTCGACCCCGGCCGGCCGCAGGGCAAGCCGCTGCACAAGTGCGACCTCTACAGGAGCAAAGAGGCCGGCAACCTCCTCAGGTGGGTGCACTCTTCATTTCACACCACATCGGTAGAGACAGGAAAAATTCGCGGATTCATTTCACGATATGCTAGAATCCAAAAAAACTGTACCTTTATATTGCTTCTGTGATTGGCTCACAGTTTATCTGAAGGACTCTAGAGCCAATGGAAAACCTTCAACCAAAAAAGTATCGAATCGCAAGCGTCCCAGTTGACAAGTGTCACGAGTCAATAGCCAATGAGCAGGTGGCATTTGCCCGAATGTGTAGGGGATTGTGGAGTCTATCCTACAGGTCATCGAAAGCGCGAATTATTCCAGTCTCTAGGCAACGGGAACGAGACATTTCGTGAATCGAACGTAAGTAGCGAATGGTGCGACAACTCATTCTTTAACGAATTCCAATTAAATTCATTGCAAATCGATTGCCTCAAAAGTCAACGTAGCTTCTCCGGCAAACGAATTCCAGCGGCGGTTGCGGAAACTACGTGTGATTCGCGTCAATAAATGTAGTGGAAAACACAATTTGCGTATGTTTATCACGCCCGGCATTACTTCAATTGAATATACGTCTAATTTCGCATCCGATATTCGTATTATAAGTGAACACGAGAACACAAATTTGGTAGTTACCGAGGTAGGATGTTACACATCTCTGGCGAGTACTGAAAGACTCACTCTCATAGGTTTTTTTTTTTTTTTCGGAAACATTAACAATTTATAGCAGAGATGGGCAACTGGCAGTGCTTAAAGAATCTTTCAATAAAATATCGTTACATATATTCGCATGTATTTGTCAATTTGGTTTACCTACATGTAAGATAAATCGTTAGCACACACTATTATTAACCCATCGCATTTCCACAGAAATAATGAAAGAGTGACTTATATATATATTTGTCATTTTTATGTTGTTCTATTGTAAATCTTCTGAGATGAAATTTTTTTTATTTATATTAGTTTTTGTGAATACCATGTTTTATATAATAATTAATCTTTCTTCGGGCCATGCCACGTACTGTTTTTTATTGTTTACTCTACAGATTAATAAGACATAAAAGTTGCTAGAAATTTTATATATATATATATAAAATTTCTAGCAAGTTGCTAGAAATTTCTATAAAATTTCTAGCAACTTTTTTGTCTTATTATTTATTACATATATATATATATATATATATATATATATATATATACATACATACATACATACATACATACATACATACATACTCGTGTATCTTAATCTCAAAATAGTTTGAAGAATGATATCTGGTCTTTTTAGAAAGGAAAATTCGCCTTCACTGTCCTATAAAATTATATGGGAAATATACCTTGACTCCATGTTATCCATCCTATATTTGTTTAAAGAAAGTTACATGCATAGTAAATTTACCATAATTGTACAATAAATTTTCCATACATGTGCATCAAATATAAGTTTTTTAATTTGAAATATGTATCCTAAATACTGACGCGAAAAGGCATTTTTCAAGTTCTTACACGCTGTTATCTGTTGGTGTAAGTGACCAGGCTCCAGCGTGTAACCGCCGAGGGAATAACTGGTTACTTCAGGTGATAAGCTTCATTTGACGTAATAATTTCACCATGGCACTCACTCTGACTTAAAAAGGGTGCATTATTAGGTTATGTGGTAATTCTTAACATAAAAATGTGCCGTTAATTAGTAATTTCGACACGATATATTTTAAATTTTTATTATGATTTTAAATTTTTGTGTGGAAATTTTATTTGCTCTACTATAGTGTAATTTTAATTTGTTAGTCTGGCGTACTCCTCTGAGTTAAACTTTGTCTCAGTGCTCTGAAGCCCCTTTCCCATCGGCGTATCGGATATTTTGCTGGCCTAATCTCTGACTGGCAGACAGCTTACCATTTCCCCCGCCTTCAGTCACGCCTCAAGCCTGTAATATAATTTCTCTTCGTGACCCTAACTGCATAGACAAGCCTGTAGCTTGCAGGCGACCAGTTCTCAGAGACGAGCTGAGATTGGCCTTTTTCATCACGTATTAGTGTTATGTTCGCTCCTCTGCAGCCACGACGGGACGCTTGTTCTCAGCGCCGTTGCATTTTACCCCCACCCCCCCCCCTTCTCAGTTCCAAGTAAGACCAATGACCGGTCGTAACCCCCTGGACAACAGTGACCGTCCCCAAGGTCTCTTCGCAAAAGCGTGCGCGCTAAAACTGAGCACAAGCGCTACCTAGCGACCAAGTCGCGAACTTCTCCGCTAGGCTACCCTCTAGGGCGCCAGAGAGCAGCACCTGCTCTCCCTTGAGTTATATGGACGCCAGGGGCGAGTCGATTGTTTTCAACTCAGACCCCCCCCCCCCCCCGACAGAGTTCTCTAGTGTCGCCCAGTGATGCCAACTTCAAAACTCCTGGCAAAGTTTTTGTCCGCCCGCATTCGGGCAAGTTCGGAATCTTTCGGCGGCCCAGACCTCCCTCCACCTGTAAGAGCCGGCGCACACTTTTAATTACGAGACGCGGTTTGCCGCGACACACAGATCAACTCGCGTCGCGTCCGCAGACAGATCTCCAGCGAGTATCGGCGAATCGGCAGACTCTGCAAGACTTCATCCAACCGCTAACGACTATGTAGTCGCGTTGTATAAGGGATGCTATCCCTCAAGTCAATCCTAGTAGATTAGTCTGTCTGCATAGTTTAGTTATTTGCCTTCGAAATTTTTTTCTTTTAAATATTATCATGAAGAAATCATCCGCGTCCTGCCGCGCAATTCGCGAGCTCCAGACCCTGGCTGACTCCACGACTGCAGCGTGCTGGGCAACTCCCCTGTTTTGGTGAGTGATAATTCGCGACCCCCCCCCCCCTTTTTTTTCCCTTAAATTTTTTTGGGCATTTTCTGCCCCATAGACTGCCTGTATACAAGTTCTAATCAGTTTTGATTTGGACTTTTGCAGACAGGGTCGATGACGGGGAGAGATTGATTGCTCCCATCTCGTGGCCCCCCCCCCCTTCCTGATCCGTGGGTCACATTAGAAGAAACGTTTCTACTACCCGACGTGATCGTTTGAAGACCCCGGGTGGTAATGTAAATTCAACATTTCCCCCTTACCTAGCTACGAACTATCTTAAGCGGATGACCAACCCACCAGCGACCAGTGTTTTCCTCAAGAACATGTAGAAGGAATAGAACTAATTATCAATGTAATCATCGGATCCATCCAATTTTGGGTGTGAAACTCATAATGCAAATGTTTATATTTCAAACTAAGAATGTACTTTGTTTTAAATAATCGCGGGCCGGCCCCTTTTCGTTTTCTTTTGTTTTTTTAAATCTTTGAAACTTGTTAAAACCTTTTGTATGTAAAGTAATGGAAACAAGATAATTCATCAGGGCAAATAAAACAGGGAAACTATAGATCAAGTTAATCGTGTAGTTTTTATTTATTGATTTTAACGATCCAACAACTTCCTCCTTGCTTGTTACAGGAAGTTCCTAAATTTTGTTTGTTCCCCACCTCGTGTCGCCTCTGGTAAATCAATTTATTTAACTTATTTTTTTTATCCAGCAAGTTTCCAAGGCTCCTTTTTAATTAATTCAAAATAATTCAATTTTGAGGCACGAGGGGTGTTACAAAAATAAATTATACAGTATATCAGTACTGTGAGCTGTGAAAGATGTTTTTTTAACAAATATAACTGGGTACAAGCCGTCTTAACTTTTAAACTTAACTTGGGATGCATTCACCATTACTTGATTTCATAATTTTAGTACAAATCATTTCATTTTTCTAAAATTGCATTATTTTAATTGAAAAAAAAGTAATTGACAAGGTTTAGTTAAGCTGTGTTGCAGTATAGAAAGAAGGAAGCCCAAACGGCAAATACACCATTAAAACTTTTTAACATAAATTTATGAAGATAATTGGCTAAATATCATCCATGGATGTACGTAAATGTAACGAGTACTGAGTTTTAATTATTTCTTACAAGAACTCACGAGAACCATCTGGAAAAATGAACAAAAAATAAAATATTAAGCTCGCAGCAAAACAAACAACACTTTCACGGGGCCGTATTATCTGTTTACAACGGAACTCAGAATGGAAATGTGGCGTAGTTCACGAAGATCCATCCATCTGGAACCACGAAGAACCCTTTCGTGTATTTGAGGCGGGACTTTCGATGTTAAGTCCGTAAATGTAATGATATATCTAGCAGCGTATCTCGTGCACAGATTCGACCTTCATAGAGATGATTTTACCTTGGTATGAGCCAAACGAATCCTCGAAACTTCAAATTCCGAAAGAAAAATATTGCTGGAAATGAATCGGTTAAGCAGTATTAGGCCACGCCATCTTGCAATTCCAAATTCTTTGATACCGTTTGCAATAAAGCTTTCGTGCCAAGTTTTTTGGTTTGTCTTGGCATAGGACTTAGTTTTAGCTACTACTTGGTGAAATTTACACTTCTGAACGGGTGTGATTATCATGTAGTTGAAGACGCCCGCGTGAAATAATAAGTTAATTCCTCGAAGCACTTACAGACTAGAGCCAGTTAGTAAATATGTGTCTGCAACAAGGTAAAGAAGATTAAGATTTTTGAGGTATTTTTTTATGCCTTGAAATGCCAAAAATAAGGATGAAAAATTAATAGTTATAATTAGAGCAAAGACAAAAAAATCCATGTTAGCGTGACTAATCTCCCTTAATCCAAAACATGTAAAACTTCAACTTTTATATTTATTAGGCATCGTTGTGTTGTGGTTTTTTCCTTACTTATATTATTTTTTTCTTAAATATTGTACATTTAATATGTTTACATAAAATTTCCATATTTATCCGGAAAATATAGTTCGTGAAAAAAATATTTAAATATGAGACGTTTCAAAATCATCATTTTTTTTAATTTCTTGTACATAATTTTATTTTGGAACATTTACACCTACACTGTAAGTTTCTTGTTGTAAATGCAACAGATATTTGCGTTTAAAATTACATTTATGTAAATTTATACATTTACATGAAAACAACTGCATCACTAGAAAATAGTTTCACAGTAATACTGGTTTCAGATTCTTACTCGGACATTTATATTTTGTATTTGGGACTTATTAATTAATATACATATAAGTTAAACATAATAATTTAAATTATAGAATATTTGATTATCTTTTCAATGGTTTGAAAAAAATGTGCTTGAATGAAACATCAATTAAAATATAACATTATGTGCCAATTTTTGTAACAAATATCCAGTATTATCTCAAAGAAACCTTATTTCATAAATGCAAAAATAACTGTGGCCATTTGATGTTGAAAGTTACAATATCTTTCCTGTAGTACTACAAGCTATTCCATAGGAAAACATTTATTTCTGTGTACATTGTGATTCGAAGGGTAGACTCGAGGAATTGTTAGAGATTAGGTTTCGAGGAAACACGTGTCCAGTCGAAGGAAGGAAGGTAGTTTGAGTGTGCTCGTGTGTGTGTTCCAGCCGCATGATGAGGCTGGGCTCGTCTGAGCCGTGGAGCGAGGCCTTGTTCCAGGCCACGGGCGAGAGCCGCCTCAACGGCTCGCACCTCCGGGAGTTCTTCCGGCCGCTGGAGGAGTGGCTGCGGCTGGAGAACCTGCGCACCCAGCAGGCCGTCGGCTGGAACTACGGTGCGCACACCCTCCATGGGCGCACATCCCGCGGGGAGGGTAGCTTGTCTTCGTATTTGTTACCGAGCCGCACAGAGAGAAACTATTCTTGTATCTGATTTCGTAGTCGATTATTACCGTTCTCCCCCGCCCCCCTGGAAATAAGTGGGTATCCGCTTACCATTTGCAAAATCGTGACTTAGAAACTAAGTTGATAAACTCTAAAGTGTAACATATGTTTTATATAAAACTTTCTGTATGTACTAAAGTTTACTGCTTCTTACATACAAATAGGCAATAATATGGGCACTACACAACAGACAAGCACCCTATCCTGATTTAACCCAACGCGCAACAAAAAAAAAAATCTCTTAGGCAGCTCAAGCTTTCCTACCCCGCCCCCCTCCCAACCTGGGCGTGAATTTCCGCGGGCCGCCCTCGATAATCCTATAGATTTGAGCCCCTGCGCACACTGTTGGCAATACCAGTAAATTTAAGGATTTTTCAACGGAGAAAAGACCTCGATTAAACGAAAAAAGAATATTGTAACGGTGAATTTACCTTGAATACGCGGTATCCATACTAAAAGTCAAATGCATACTAATCGTAACATATTTGAACGATAAATTTTCCATGCAATCGTGTTGAATATAATTTTTGATTTGAAATGTTTATCGTAAATATTGACACGAATAAGATATTTTCCAATGTTTTACTTGCGTTATCAGTTGTATTCAGGTAACTGAATATTCGTCGAAAATATGCCGTTTTCCAAATTCCGAGTTTGGTGTCTCGTAGTAAACAGGGTAATCACACACGACAGAAACAGAAGTGGTTTTACAAGTACATACTTGAATGTTTCATTACTATATCAAGTTTTTTTTTGTTTATTAAAGCTCAAAGTAAATAAACACAGTAGCCATAAGATTTACAAATTCGGCAGTAAATTTACGAAGATCTCTAAAATAATTTATAACCAGCGTACTTTGAAAAATTAAGATAAACGTTTTTACCAGTGTAAGAGCCGCGGTGCCTACCAATGGGCGCAAGATGTGCTTTTTCAATTCATCATTGTACGGTTTGCTTTCCGTTAGAGCTTTCAGTGTCGTGTGTCGTGTGTCGTGGCCATAGGCGTTGACCACAGGGTAGTTCGGACTTGCACAGGACTAGTGGTGGATACAGTAAAGGAAATTATTTTGGGGAGAGTAAAAATATAGAAAAAAAACTTTTTTTAAACACGTTTATTCAAAAATCTTACTAATTGACATCAACACCAATATTCCTAGACGCATAAATAAGGGTTTGGGTGCTCAATATGCTACACTTGTTCCCTAACTGTATTCCTAGCGCACAATAGAACACAGCCAGTCCCTTATTTTTAGGGAACGTATCTTGGTGTCATATCCGTGACCTACCTGTTTCCCAAATTCCGCGAATGTGCGGAGCACACTGTTCGTTAATTTCGCCCATATGGAGCCATTTACTGGTATATACTAAAATTCGTGAATACCAAACTTACTGGTCTGCCAAATGAAACTTAATGGTAGCAAAACTATCCTGGAATCCTTTTTTTTTATACATTAATGGTTATAATAAGTAATAATGGCAACGTAAAGTCTTTGAGAAAATTATAATAACACCATTTAATTCATGCGACGGTGCTGCTATCTCTAGGATTTTTTCCGTAAAAGTTGCATCGATGTTTTGCTTAACTTCCGCTAGAATTCGTTGACACCAGTTTCTAGCCTTGCGCACCGTTTATTGAAACAATTGACGATTTGATTCCTTACTTAGATTCGGTTTGGACACGTTCTGTAATACGGCCCGCAAGTTACGGCCTGCAAGTCATGTATACCAACAAGACAGTGTCTATTCGCTACCTTACCCGAACGTCATTGAATACCATTCTAACACACTTACGTACGAGTCTACAGCAAGTATTCTTTAAGCGCGAGACGTCTTACACATTTGCAGTTACAGGTGTTTTATTACAGCTCACATAGCATCAACCCTTAAAAAAAAATTACTTTCTTTGCTGATATCATTCAATATTTTCCCCTACTTCTAGAAAGGAGAGGAAGGGAAATGAGTATCTATATCCCGCCTATCTCTACCCCTTCCCGCACACAAAATTGCGTCTTTTTTTTTTGTACAGGACCACACCTATATTCTCTCAAGTAGTTTACGAACACCGGACAGTGAATATAGAAGTAGAGTGCGGGCGAGGTTACTCAGTGCCGAATATTCGTGTGGTCAACATCTAACACATTCAACAAGCACGTAACACGGCTGTTGACTAATCAGTATCAAGGATTCGTAATGACAAAAACAATTACAATATACAGTCGCTTCCTTCTGTCACACTTCACTCTCTTGATGACTTGTGTAACTGGTGGATCTTTTAGTTTCAAAAGGCTGAACAAAAAGAAAAAAAACAAGGCGTGATTTCGTCTAGATATAATTACCTCTATTTTTATATAACTCTTAATTAGTTTCACATGAAAATTATAACATTTGATAAATTGAATGACAAATATATTTAAATTATTAAATTATGTACATTATTATATATTAAATTATATCATTTGAAGAATGGGCCGGCCCTAATTAGAAAATTACCCTTTAGGTTTATTGGGCATAATTAAACAGGTTCAGAAACAATAAACAGGTTAGACTGAGCAATCCCAGAGTTGGTACTTGGAGTGATTATAGTCCCGAAAGTAAAATTTCTGGTGTTCCAATTTTTTCAAATCGTGATTTAATGTTTATACAGAATACATCAAAAAGGCTGGAGGACTGGAGGTTTGACGTTCGCTGGCCGAAGTGGAACTGCTAACATGGCGTCAGGGCGCCTAGTCGTCCTGCTTGCGGCAGGAAGGACTAGAGGGTGGTGTTGTTAGATCCGTACCCGGCCCTTGGACCCAGTCTGCGAACAAGTCCGAATCAAACATGTTCAGAACTGGTTCACAGACAATTAGCAAAATAGACAGAAAATGCCCACTAAGAACGATAATTCTCGGGAAATAAAGTTTGTCAAAAACTCATCATACAGGGAGATGGCTTCTAGCATCAGCCAGGGTGTTCAGCTCGCGAACACGCGGTTGTCGCGGACGTTTACATAATTTAAAAAGATTGAAAATATAATGAAGTATTATTAACGAAGCATGACTATTTCTACGAGGTATGCAGACTAATTACTAAATGCTAACTATTATAGGGACCAAATCCCTTGCCCAGCTGATTAAAATCATATTTGAACCTCGACCGGAGTGAAGTCTTGATGTGTGGCTCGCCGACGATGCGGTGTGGTCCGTCTGCTCTTGTGGCGCGAAATAGTTTCGAGCGGCAATGACTCGTAATTAAAAAGACGAAGTCAATCAAAATAAAGGGGGGAGACTTCGGCTTCCGGACCGAAAGGTTCCAAAGATTTCCAAGGGGGTGGTCGAGAAATACTGACTTCGATATCTCGAAGTTGGTGGTACTGGCCGATATCAGCGCGACCTACTGAGGGGTGTCCGAAACAAGAATAGTTCAACTCGCACGAGGCGACTGCTAAAACATTGGGCTTATCGAGGGGACTAGTGCAGTGCTCTGGTGACTTGGAAATGAACTACGGGGCACTGTTCGTTGCGTGAGGCGCCAGAGGGTATGCATTTAGCGGGTGTTCAAACACCCAGGGGAAATAACTCTCAAACCTGCCACGAGAGGGCAGAGGCGGTGCCTTCGCAGACCGATGGGCGTCCTTGGATTCACCCCGGGGTGGACGATCGGCCAGTGAACTGGGCCTGGTTCCCTGGAAAGGCTGGAGAGAGGTGGTGGGGTGGAAACTGCCCTGCGGTGGGAAATTCTCTCAGCCGAGGCCTGAGGCGTGCCGAAACGTAAGTTAAGATGACCCACGAGTGTGCCCGCGTAAAGCTGGCTCTCAGAACCTAGCTACTCTAATAGCTTGCAGCACTTCTTGTCACGTCTCGGAGGAGAATTACAGGCGACGGCCGTGCACCAAGGCGGGATAAGGCGAGCGCATTTGCTTGGTCATTAGATGGTTGGAAAAATCAGATTTACCTCTGGGAATATCATGGGGAGACTGGCCTGACATAGATTAAACGGGAGTGTACAGGAGGCGGGAAAGCTTAAGTTTTTCTTGCTGCAATAATGACTGGCGAAATTATTTTTCGAAATTCAAATTTAGAATTGTGCCAAAAATACTAATTAGTGGCACACTTCAGACATCCGTCCGTTACTCTTTCATCCATCCGTCAAAAGGCCACGCAGCTAACTAAGCGATCCGTCCGTCAAATATTGTCCTAAATAAATGCTGCCAACATTCCATATTTTTCTCTCAGAGATATATGTCGATGTTGTTTGCTAGTAATATCTCATTCCTGTTGTATTAGGAAATTCTCGGAAAAATTCAAAGAAATTAACGAATTGTTTGGATGAGAGTTTTAATAACCATAATATTATCACGCAAAACATCTGAACGAACTTATACAAACTCCACAGGCATTTATTTTGGTGACAATCAAATGGTGCAGTTTAAGTTCGCCAGATTTTTTATGGGCGGAAGGATGAAATACTTCGTGCCCTCTGATTGGCTGCAGGTCGATGGGCTCTTTTAATTTGGGCCCTAATATTTTAAAATTTAATTAATTAATGGGTTGACAATTGGCTCCTGTAAATAGAGCTTTTTAAGGAAATGTAAATCAGTATGCCCCAGTTTCAATGAATTGTTTGATATTTCTTTAGAAGTAAATTTTAATATGTTCCAATAAAATGAATATATAATTAACATTATATCTGTTGCCGTACCATAAATAGACCAACCCACTTGACTTTTTTTGAGAGTTCTTTTACTAATCGTATGCCAGTGATGGTCTCGTGTGCAGTGAACAAATATCAATTTGTGTCATTTATTTAGTCTAAAGTTTCAGGTTTTGGTGGCACTACGTTCGTACCACGAGACTGTACGTTCAAATCCCGTTTAGTTCATGGATAGATGTGTTGCTTTTAGAAGGATGTTAAGGATCAGTTTCACACGCCACATTTATTTATTTAATAAATTTTGTCATTATTACTTTTATTCAAGGGCTTTTTCGAAATTTTTTAATATATCCCTCCCTTGCATTTGTTGTTCTGCCACAAATATCTTAAACAGATGATCACTTAGTGTAATAACATGGGCGTATAAAATCGTGAAGTTATAATTATTACGAAGACTAGTGACCTTTTTTACACTCATGATATTACACTAAGTGAATATCTGATGAAAATATTTGTGACAGAGCAACTAATGCTAGGGAGGTATCGAGTTAAAAATTTATAAGAAGCCCTTAAATTAAAGTAATGTCAAAGAAATTTAAAAAATGCACATATTTTGTGAGGCCTATTACTAAGCTTGGATTTTTTTTGGGTGAAATATCTTAGCCAGTTTACGGCATTTAATGGGTGTAGTTTCGTGAATGTGACGGAAGTCAAGCAACGGAAATGTGTAACAACCACGGTGCTGCCATCTGTGGTGGATGGTGCGAACCAAAGTTAACAAAGACAAAGAGAAACATTTATAGTAATAACTATTTAATGCATTTTAACAAATGGGCATTTTTTTAGTAAAATTCCTTGTCAAAAGTCAGGTAAAAGACCGGGTATAGTGAATTTTCAAGTCTTTTTCGCTTTCACTGAAGCTGTTACTTTTAAAATTTTAAAATTCACTCTGCAAATCGCATTATTCCATAGTCCACGTAGCTGCTCTGGCAGCGAATTCCAGTGGCGGGTGCGGAACTCACGTGTGATTCGCGTTCAGAAATGCAGTTGAAAACACAATTTTCGAACTTTTATCACGCTCGGTAACAGTTAAAAGAAATAAACGCTTAATTTCGTGCCCGAGTTTTATATTAAAAGTATATTTTCAACACGAGAACGCATGAGTTATTTCGTTACCGAGGTTAGATGTCACACATCGCTCACATTTTTTTTTTAAACACAATCACCCCTGTTAACCAATACCTATAAAACTAATGTTGTGTTTTTTCGCTCGTCTTGCTGCTCCGTAATTTATGCCGTTAATCCCGTTATTGTAATCGCGTTGAGCGTGTCGAGTCACACGTCGTGAACCGACTCGCGAGTCTCGGCCCCGGCGCGGCGAGGGGCAAAGCCCGCGGAGCACGTGACTCGTTCACATTCCCGAAGGTCCGCGCGGTGTTCGTGAACTAATCTAAGATGAAAGAGAGTGAAAGTGGAGAGCCGCGGACTACTAAGTGGCGCTCGAGGTTCTGGACGAGCCAGCAGAATCCTCGCCTCTTGTCCACTTCCTGTCACCGAACTTGACTCGGGAAACTACTTATCTCGGGTGAATTAGGGCTGCGTCCTACAGTTGGAGCGGTTCACCCGATGTTTCCAACGCTTTCGTTATGTTATTTGGTGAACCGAATTACTCATCATCTATAAAAACTGTTTATTTATATATATATTATATATATATATACCTATATATTCGATTAATAAAGGCAAATCAGTCACCATTTTTAATCGAATGACCTCGCTTAGTTTGAACTCATAACTTCATGATGTAAGTGTGTTTTTATTAATTTCTTTTTTTAAAATTTTATCATAATTTTTTTTATAAATTTTAAGTATTTTCTATTAAAATCTGATAATAGTTACGGATTTTCAAGATGGTGTAATTAAAGTCATACTTTCAAGTTGACGGAATGTTTTTTTTATTACTAAAATTGTTATTAATTAAATAATTTTTCCCGATTTCCTAGCATAAAAATACGAATTTTTTAAGATGGCGACCATGACTCCATAATCGCAAATAGTGGAATGTTTTTATTAAAATATTTATTAAATTGAAATACGAACTTTTAAAATGGTGGCAGTGATATAATCCAAGATAACGGAATGTTTTAATTAAAATAATAATTAAAAAATTTTTTATTTTGTTTATTTTTTGCTGATTTCCTAGCAAATAGGTCTAATTACTGATTTTCAGATGGTGATTATAACAATTCACATCGTTAATATATATATAATATTTTTATTTATCACTCCGGTCTCTTAAACAATTTTTATATCACGCGAGTCTTTCTGGAAACATCTGCAAACGCTTGGTGCCCTACTCTAGCGAAGAGGGAAGGCGTATGGTGTAGAGACAGGGTCATTAATAAAACCTTAAGAAAACAAGACCTAATTTGTGGTAATAGAGAGTTGTGTGCGATTGTAGGTTGAAATAAGTTTGAGAAAAATATATGCAATTTATGACACTAAATGTAAATGTCCAACGAATTTATGATACCAAATGTTAAGGTCCAATCATGATTCTGACACCACCAGAGTAAACTCTCGATGGAAGGGGATCTTGAAGGAGTGGGAGGGGGTTGTGGAGGGAAAGGGTGGGATCGTATCGAAAGTCATATCGTGTAGTCAAGGGCGTAGTAAGTGGACAGTGAGGGGTCATGGCCCCCTTTCTAAAGAAACTCATTAACCAGCGTAAAATAACTAATATATTACTCAATTTATGACCACAGAATATGAAAAATTAGAGAGTAAGTATCCCTCTCTTTGAACACGTATTAGGACCCAGCAATAAAAAGTATTATGTAGTGGAAGAACCTAGCGTTCATAAGTGTCACGTTTTATTTTAAAATTTCATATTTTGAAAAAAGCACTTGATAGCCAAAAATTCGCATTAAAGAATAATCGTTTGAAAACTTTTCTGGAGAAGGCACACTAGATCAGCCGCTTTTCTATGAACTGCTTAGAGCGGGGGAGGAGAGGGGCAATCCACACCACTCCCCTCAAATCCCCAAAATCAGGCCTATCAAAAATATATTCTTGTCATAGGTTAATTTGGCCCCCTCTCCTACAGATCGTGGATGTACTCAAATATTACTACATACTCGTTCCGTTCATTAAACACTAATTATTGCCAGGTATGCACTTTACATATTCGGTCGCGGGGATGCCTCTAATCGCTCGAGCTTCGAACCGGAGAACCCGAGTGCAGTGCGTTCTAACCCTCGGATATTCAACCTGTCATATCTGACACACTCTTAAACACCCCTCGATGCAACTGACACCAGTCTGCTCTCGTCCCAGTTCGCAAACACGCGTTACCACTGCACACGTCCACACAAGCGACCCCCAGTCACCTCCACGAGGGCTCGGCACACGTGGCCAGTCAGCGCGATTCCGAGCGATACAAGCGGAACTGCTTAAGGCGATTGGTGCACGGTAAAAAACGGTCACAGGCCCGAAAACAATGAATTTTGTATCATATGACCACTAAAGAGTCTAGATGCCTATGTGGGTGACCGTTACTATGTAGGGAGGTCAGGAGCTTAGTTCCAGCTCGTCAGTGGCGAGATGGCTATCATACGGGAAGGGTGTCGCTGGTGGTCGCTCTGCGGCCTGCCATCTAGCGGGAACTAACAAAACCTCGAAGGTTGTATCTCGCTCTCCCTCTAACACACAGCCGATAAGGTTCTATCGTGCCCGGAGGAGGGGAAGGTTTATCAGGTTTCTCTTTCTCTCATCCTTCGCCATGGGGAGGCAGAATGGATTATTTTTTATCCGCAACTGCGCAGACGTCATGTGGCCACTCCCGCACTCCTCTCACTCAACTCGCTCATTCTCTCACACTATTTCAATAAATCTTTTCAAATCTTCAACATCAATACTTTAAACCATTGCGCTTCCTACGGATTAATTATATTTCATGCAAGTGCCCGAATTCAGCTGCAAAAAAATAAAACGCGTAGTCAATTTTTTTCTTCAAAAACCTTCCCAAACACTGTGTGTTAAAAAACATTCTGAAAGCCCATTTTTCTAGATAAATGGAAATTCTAAATCACCTACGTCACAAGGAAACATTGTGCTTTAATATTATGTAAAGAAAACACCTCTTAGTTTTATAGTTATGTAAAGGTGGTGTGATATGTTTTAGATGTCGCACCATCTTATCATCCATGTAGAAGAGTTACCCGAAAAGCTAACAAGACTATTGCCATGGAAATGTAAATATGGTTAAGAAAATATTTTTCAAATGTTTGTAAACAGTAAACAACATATAAAAAATATTATAACTGTAAAATTAAAATACAAACAACCTTATAGCAAATTTAATCTCAATATGAAAAAGTCTACAATAATGTTTACAAGAAACGAAATTGCAATATCAATACAAAAATATCGCAATTTTGTTACATTGTTAATATATATTATTTTTAATAAAGGCAATAAAAATGACATACTCGATATTTGGAATACAATAAATACCTTAAGCCCTACATAATTGCTGCGATATTCACAATAAATGCTTTTCTTAAATATAGTAATTAAAAAACATCGTAAATAAATTATGAACATACATATTATGGTGAAGGAAAGTGGACACTATCACACTGAAAAATCTTAGAGTGTAGTTTTCCTCATCTTATTTCTTTCTTTGCGTTTTTGGTCTTGTTCGTTAAAATATTTCATGTTCAAATACTTGATACGCATATACGTTCTTGTCCTGACAAAACAGTACCTATATAACTTCTGGATATTTATTTTTAGTAGTTCCGCAAATAATATTAGTCAGTGATTCTAAAATCCGCTCTTTTTTGCACAAAATGTTGCCATGAATATTATCAAAACACATTTCAGCGACCTTTATTAATTCAAAAAATTCATTAGTGGGACATTTTAAGTTACCCTTTGATTGTACATGTATCCAGCTATCGTCCTCCGAATTGAAATCCGTAGTGCCAAGGTCAGGATATTTATTTCTGAAACGGTGAGCTATATAGCCAGAAACATATTTCAGCCCTTCAAGAGAAATTTCGTCACTTGAAAGGGGCCTGGCCTCTAAATCTAAGTCTATTTCTTCCATGTCAGCAAGATCTATTTCATTTAAAGGTGATTTCTCTTTAAATGTATTTGTAAAATACATTTCCTTGCACAAAAGTAGTTCCGTCATTTCATTCTGATAAGCACTGTCCTGTTCCATTTCATTTGACGAAAAATCACTTACCAAACACATTTCGTCTGTCTTCTCATCCGTGTTTTTCCGTTCAGCAAAAACTGCTGCAGAATGTTTTCACAATATGTAGTTTATAATTCTGTATTTAAAGTAAATGGGCGACAGATGCGTATTTTATTACATGCTTTACATTAGCTTCACCTGTATGTTTGTTTGTCTGTCCGTCTGTAACTCTTTCGACTAAGAGTGAGTGTCTTATCACTGTAAAATGTCCCACCAACTTCATCACGTTCGTTAGCCGAGCGGTCTAAGGCGCGCGACTTCTGAGACGTCAGCTTTCGGATTCAGCGATCGTGGGTTATACTCCCGGCCACGCCGGAAAATAAAAATGTTTTTTTTTTCTGGTAAATTCTAAGATTATATCCATACATCTAACTGTAAATGATTCGGAGAGACTTTACCATTTCTTTGTGACGTTGCAACTGCAAATAGTTATCTCAATGGTAATAGGTAGTGTCGGTAACTCATTTCTCTATGATAATTATACATAAATATAGTTTAAAAAACTAAAAAATCATGCTTTTAAAGAATATCAAACTAAAAAGTTAAAAATAAATATAGTTTAAGAAACTAAAGAAACATGCTTTTAAAGATTATCAAACTAAAAAGTTAAAAATAATTTTAAAATTTAATTTATGACAATAGTATATAAGCAATACTAGTATAAATGAGAAAAAAGCATGGGGCGCTTAATATACAAAAAATATGGCACAAAGCGCCTCAAGCTTTTTTTCTCATTTATACTAGTATTGCTTATATACTATTGTCATAAATTAAATTTTAAAATTATTTTAACTTTTTAGTTTGATAATCTTTAAAAGCTTGTTTCTTTAGTTTTTTAAACTATATTTATTGATGTTCCATACCTCTAATATACGGACAGAGAAAAAACCACTCTAACACATCTTAGTTCAGTTTAACTGTTAACAAATATTTAGGTTAACAGGTCCTATACATATTTCCGAATGTTTTACTGACTGTGTTATACTGGACATTAATTATTAAATTGATCGCTGATATTTATACTTTTAACCGAAATTTTGAATTTATCATTTTATGTAAACTCTAATGCGTTAAAAAGTGTAACGCAACACTACACACAGGTAGTGATGTCTAGTGCACTGCCCTATGCACATTAGTTAACAAAAAAATTAAATGAAATATTAATTACTGATAAATAATACCTTGATGTCGTGATACAAGTAACACATGCTTATCTGATATTTATCTCAATTAGAATACGAAATAGGAAGATAAAATAATTAACTGATTTTAAGACTGATTTATTACTTACACAGTACAGTGCATTTTGAAGACAAATGGGTCTTAAGAAGCGAAAATCGTACTCGATTAAAGGATGGTATGGTGTTCGGTATATTAAGGTTTCCCTCAAAGTAACGGTATCAGAATGCTTTTAAGATATTAGTTACATCCCAACATAAGTTTAAAACATTTCTCTTAAGAGTGTGCTTCGTAGCATTAAAAAATGTGCCTTAATTATTTTGCATTTTTATCATTGTTATGGTGACGATGTCAGGGGTTTTCGTAATTTTTTTTTAGAAATATGGTACAGTATTAGCAACTACGTTAAGAACTGTTATTTTATTCACACAGAGAAAAGAAATACAAAATGCTAAAATTTGGCGTTTGTCTTTTTATATACTATATAGGTTTGTTATTATATGTGTGTTGTAACATGTATAAAAATGTTAAATATATTCAACAATATTTGGTAATTATATATATTAAAAAACTTTTATGTACGCGACTTGAAACTACGTGAAAGGTTTTCAGTCTATAAAGGCCTATTATATGATTTTTTTTAAATTATTAATTCTTATGCAAACAATTAATAAAATTGGAAGTTTCTTACATTGTCAGTATATATTTCATAAAATTAAACATTATTGCATCGATCGGGTATCGAACCGAGGACAGGAATCGATCGAAGAAAATATGTAAATTAATGAGTGATTTATTTAATGAATTTTGGAACTTTTCCCGAATTCCTAGCTAAATACTTACGGATTTTCAAGATGGCGGCCAAATTTCAAGATGGCGGGTGTCACAGTAATAATTGATTACTGCACTCTAGCGGATAAGAATTAAACTAACATGGTGTAAGCGCACTCTCGCCGACGATACAATGATGATGGCTTCCAGCATCGAAGACAAGATGGCGGACATGGTGTCATACTAGATGACGTTATATATACTTTGAAAAAAAAAAGTGGTGGGAGTCAGTCTGCCTGCAGCCACCACGAGGGAAGGATCGGTCGCCATTTTTTAATTTTTTTGCCCTCACCAGGTTCGAACCGAGGACTCCGAGCTCCGTGTCGTAAAAGTTTTTTTTTTAATAATTTATTAAAATATTATTATTTAATTTTTTTATAAATTTTAAATTTTTTTTTCATTAAACTCGGATAATAAATTTAAAGATGGCGGCCGTAACGGAAATTGCAACGGCGACGTCATCATCCAATATGGCGGATAACACATCGCCGGAATGTTCGAGAACACAATGACGTCATCCAAGATGGCGTATCCAATATGGCGGTCGGTTTCAAGGTCAAAGGTCATGGTATCCTTATTCCTAGAAATGGCTTAACTGAGGCTTGAGTTAAGGATGCTTAAGCCAGTTTTAGAAATATTCAGCCGCTGGGATTTTTTTATGGAATAAAACGGGAAATTTTCCCTCTAAACGGGAATTTTTCCCTCGAAAACGGGAAATTTTTTCTTAAAACGGGAATTTTTGAGACATTTTGAGTCATTTTTAAGGAATTTTGAGGAATTTTTGCCGCCGTGACGTCACAATCCAAGATGGCGGACCCCGGCACCGGCACCACGCACCTGGCGCCTGTTTCCGGATGCCCTATTATATACTACTATTGGTGAATGATAAAATTTAAGAAAAAATTAAAAATAAATTCATTTTAGATAAATAAATTACTGTACATAATGGATGACCCAGTAAAACTAGCATCCAACCCGTAGAGAATCAATTGTGTAGTATAACCTGGTTGTCATTAAACAAAACAAAATAAGATTACTATTTTAATTAAAAAGAAATTTATAAACAATTTAGGGAAGAACGATCTTTCGCTTAGGCTAATTATTAAAAATAATAATCTTATCTGCAAAGGAGTGTTCAGGTGTAACAGGAGTGTGACGTAGCAAAAAATAAATAAATAAAATCGAGTCCAGCTTGGAATTTCACGTAGCAATGGTGCGATGTATAAAATCAAATCCGAAACGTATGTTAATACTGAAAGGGAACGGTATCTGCTATCAATACGTCTACAATGGTAGGAGTTTAACGAAACATGTTTAACGAAACTACTCAGAGGGCCTATCTAAGTATGTGGGAGTGTGCAGCCCTTTCCAAAGTGGTAGAAAATATAGAAAAAAAATTATAAATAACAAATTTCTGAAACAGGTTGTTTGTTGGTATTTCAAAGCTTTTTAAAGCGACTAATTACTGAATAGAGACACTACGTGATATGTGAGAAGACATATAGCTTCTTTCCCCACGAAAGAGGTTGATATAACGCCCCCCTCCCTTCCGGGTCTTTTTTCTGTTATCAGATGGATACGCTCTTGCTCACTTATATTGACTATAATTTTCACTACCTTAGTTGTTTTTTTTTTTTTTTGCTTTCATGTGTTACATCGCAAAACAAGCGTTCAGCCCGTAGCGTAGGTCTGAATGTATTCGAACAGGTGCCACATTCATGGGCCACTACTCCAGCCATGACCTCCACGTCAGCATACACATCTTCCACTGGGATGGGTACGGCATGCTGCAAAACAGGAATCGGCAATGAATGTGTCTGTTTGAACTCGAAGGCTAAACCGGCCAGTGAGGTCATCGGCGAAAACCGGTCAGGCTTTTGGCCGCCTTGTAGGCTGAACGCGAAAAGAAATACCTCGTCTCAGCGGCGTTGCGGTTAAGCCTCAGAAGATATTGTCTAGTCCAGGGTTTCGGCTAGCAAAGTGGTTCGTTGAGCATAAGGGTGGCGCAACGATAAAACCATCTGAACTTGCATTTATGAATGGCAAAACTATGTCGATACATCAAAATATAGACTTTTTAGGTTCCAAATATCGATATTTTGTCATCATTATTTTAATGTATATTTTGGTTGATTTTATCGAAATAAAATGATTTTTTTTTATTTAGTAAAATTAATCAGAATAATAAAAATTTAGAAACTGAAAACTACTGATTTGAATTTTTTCTAGTAAAAACTTAAGTTTATTTCATTAAAAATTTGTAATATATAAAAATCTCAATACTACATGTACCTACTTAAATTATAATTTTATAATAATTTAAAACATAGAAGTTTCGATATTATGATGTCCGATCAATCAAAAATATCGATATTTTATTGATATCGTCCCAATGATATATCAAAAGACCGATATGTAAAAAATGTGCCATCCCTTCTTGCATTTAATAAGGACTCGGTTTTAAATCCCGGAACATACATCTTGATTTTTTTTTTTAAATGTGAATATCAACAATAAAAATTTTCCTAAGTGACAAAATACCATAAGACTAATAATTCTCCAGAAATGTTGAGTCCACAACGGATTAATCATGTCTGTACGTGTTTGTCGCGCAGTATTTATTTTGCCTGTGACGTCACATAGTACTAGTGTAAGCGCATGCGTGTGATTGTTACAAAATAAATTCAACATTTTCCTGTAAGATAGTTGGCCACGGTGCCATACAATAATAAACAATAACAAAAATAACCTCAAATATTGAAGAATAAAAATTTGTGCGTGGAGTTCACGCGCGACATAAGTGAAACTTCTTGCTTATTAGGTACAAATAAAGATAATTATTAGTATTTGTTATTCGTTCAAGAGATAAAATATGATGCGGGTATGATCTCAAATGAAAAATATATAAAATTAAGGTTATTTCAAAAAAAAAGTTGTAACATATAAAAAACTGAATACTACATGTACCTACTTTAATTATAATTTTATAATAATTTTAAAACATAGCAAAAGTTTGGATATTATGATGACCGATCAATCAATAATATCGATATTTTAAGTTTATATTTTATTGATATCGATATCATCACAACGATATATCAAAAGACCGATATGGGGGAAAAAATGTTGCCTGACTGCTCTCTCAATTAAAAAATAAATACTCTTACCTTTCCTGTCAAGTCACTGAGCTACTCGATCGTTGTGTCTAGGGGCTGGTCACGTCTGCATGATTACATGGTGACTGGGTGAAACCATTTATTTCTTCAGCTAACTGTTTCACCTCATTGGTTATATGCCCAAACTATTGGCTTAAGTGTAATTTTTTACATCGTGGAAACAGCTTAAAATGCCATTTTTTTAAATGAAAGAGGCTGTTTTTAACTACGTAAGTTGTACTTAGCTTTTAACCATCATCACACGTTATCAAACACAATTTCTGCAATATTCTGGCGAAACAGTA
Source organism: Bacillus rossius redtenbacheri (assembly GCF_032445375.1). Lineage (NCBI taxonomy): Eukaryota > Metazoa > Arthropoda > Insecta > Phasmatodea > Bacillidae > Bacillus > Bacillus rossius. The sequence continues at coordinate 20,245,024 of NC_086336.1, forward strand.
TGGCATTGTTATGGATAAAAAGTGACTTCAAATACGTTACAGCAAATCATCTCCTGACATTCCTAACTCCATGGGTGTGACAGTGTACACAAATATCATGCCGATGGTTGCGGCTCGACAAGTGAGATTGATCGACTTTGCACAACGCACGACACCTCGCCTGTTTCGCAAGCACTTGCTTCGTGACTAATTTGTTCGTGCTTGAACCATGGCGATTCTTGGATTTATTTAAATAAAATAATCTTCTTAAGATTTTATTTGAAATTCCTTTAAATTGCAAAAAATACTTCCATTCTTCACTAATAAAGTTTCTCTAAAAACACGGACCTAATTTTTGGATAATTTATTTTTCAAAATATATTATTTAAAAAGTTCAAGAACAATAAATGACTTAATTTTTAAAATAAATTTAATGCTTGTTTTATTTAATAATAATTTAATAACGATTCTTTAAATAATTTAAATTTGAACCAAGATTTCTGGCAATTGTTCATTATTTTATAACCATACGAATTATTATTTTCACATCTGTATGCAGGTACCAATTTATATTCCTTAGATAAAGATTTTTTTTAATTTATCTAAATTATTTTCCCCAAAATTAAGTTCAGGTACAAGTTTCTCACAATTTCAATTGAAATTTTTACAGGTTTAACATATGTTAGCTAAGATTTAAGTGACTTGGAAGATGAAAATAAAAATGTAGTACGGTAAATATAACGCTCGTTCAAATTGTGTAATTGGATAAGTTAGGCTAAAAAAATCTTAAATTAATAGAATATTTATACGGTAAGATAGGTATTGAAATGTTGGGAAGAAACTCAAATTGTGAAAATGTCTTGAGGGAAGGATTTGTTTAAGAATGTTTTGTAAGGACATTTTCAGTATTAAAGTAGATTTAAAAGAAATACCACCTATTTTAGACGTTACCGTGGTGCGACTTTCGGAAAATGTTTCTGTAGTTTTTCGTTTTATGGCACATAGTCCCCTAAACCTCTCTCTCTCTCTCTCTCTCTCTCTCTCTATATATATATATATATATATATATAAACTATTATGTAGACACGATAACTGACGTAATTTTCACAAATCATTTCCAAACTTATACATAAAATCTAGTAGTGGCAAATCTCTGTCCGACCAAAGGGGTAGAAATTGAGGTTTTTTCAAAGACAGAAAAATCGCTGTATCTGTCATAATATTAAAAAAAAAACATTCGTTTGGACGTGTTATAACTCTAAGGGGTAATAGCAAAATACTTAGTATGAATACGTTTTTGATACGACTACCATAACTACAAGGGGTTTAAAAAAAATTGATGAAGGACAAAAAAAAACATAACTCCCTTTGTATGTGCACCATCAAATTAGTTCAAATTGTTTCTGAAAAAAATGATGGGTTATAATTTTAAAAAATACATAACTCCCTTAGTAGGTACACTTACAAATCTGTTCAAATTTTTTGTAAATCCTAAAAGTTTTATCCAAATTTTTCGTCTGAAACAATTTTTGATAATACAAACCATTACTGCAATGGGTTGAAAAACCTTTTGCTTGAAATAAGATAATAAATAAAACTTCCCTGCCACGTAATCTATCGAATTAATGTTTATTTTTGTTAAACTTTTCATATTTATATTGTTGAAATATTATATCTAAAGTAAATTTTATTTAAGAAATCATTATTGCAAAGGGTGAAAATAACAAGGGTGGAAAGAAATAATAGTCATTAACTTTTTATTAGATATACTATCAAATCCTTTATAATTTATGGTAAAAATCCTAAACTTTATCTGAATCTTTTAGCTCAAACAATTCTTGATGAAACGAAATATTAATCTTAAAACAGAGATTAATAAATATATATATATATATATAACTTCCTTAGTATCAAATTCGTTCAAATTTATTAATAAATATCTTAATATTTCCTTAAACCTTTGTCAAAAAAATGTTATACGACTATTTATTATTGCAAGGGACGAAAAATAGGGGTTGAATATAAAAAATAATTGCATATATACCTTAGTAAGAACAATATGAAATTTGTTATGATATTCAATGCTGCATGCAATGAGTTAAAAACCTTCAAAATGCTATCACGGCAGTGAACATAAGGAAATTTTTAAACTATTTTTTTTAAATGTTGGCGAACATATAGGATGTTATGTATATTAAGTTCTTAAAATGTTCCAGGAATATAAATAAGTTTTCTAAACATTTCTAGAAGAAAAACGGGTACTTAGAAATATACTTACGCCTCAAGGCTGTACCAAAAGGGATTTTATTTATGTATTATATTTGGGATATAAGGAACTGAAACATTAATTTAGTATATAGTGACATGTATAGCAACCCGCAACACACTTGTGTTATACAAGTAGCGCACCGACCCAGGTTAACATCTTGTTTCAGAGACGTCTTGCAAAGCGACTTTGGTGCTGCGATCTAGCGCTTTCAACTCCAAACAAAACTAAAGAAACGTTACTGGTGCTGCGATCTAGTAACACGTAGTTTAGTGCGATTTACTAAAAACATTTTCGTGAGACTGGGTAATATTTAAAAGCACCAACGGAAATAACGGAAAATATATGTATGAACTAGCTTATAACCCGCGGCTTAGCTATATGTATTTTTTTTATTTTACCATTGTTAGAAACGTATATGTTTAATTCCAAACAGTTTTACTAAAGAAATGGACACAATAAATTATCAGATGTATAAAAGATTTTATTATTAACAAAACCGTTTAAAAGTAGACCTAATATTGTCGTGAGTGGTTTTTCGTAAGCCTTTTAAATCTTTAGTACAGATTGAGTTTCTGATTTTATTTGCCGTTTCAGTGTGTTTGATAATGTATTTTACCTTGATAAAATCAAACCTAATTATCATTTCGTAATATAACCAGTTTGAAAAAAAAAATGTGAAACACGTACCTATTGTATTCTAATTAAGATTATGTCATTGTTTACAGATACACTTTCATTATTTTTTGGTAAATTCATGCTTAAAAAAATAAAAAAACTGCATCATATTGCAGATAAATTTATTATATTAAGATTTTTTTTAACAAATTGTTTCTTCATTTGAAATGTATATAACATGCATAATATTTTATTTTGAACGCATTAGTTTAATCTTATGCTTATTATTACTTAAAAATAATTTCCCAAATTTTCACCCCTCACCTGTTTTCTCACAGGGATGCCTATGTGAAAATCCAGAACCACAGATTTAGTAAATATGGCAATATCCATTAACCAAATAAAACCCACCTTAACCTGCTATTTTTTTTGCAGTAAATGTTAAATATAAAACACTTTTAATAACTTACATTTATAATGAAATTAAATTTATCTTACAAATACTGATTATGTGTAGTCAAAGATTTTTTTATTTTTTTTAAATACATATTTACACCTATTACGACCTAAGAGGTGATATTTCGAAAAACATTAAATAAGAGAAGTTAGTTAGTGTTATGTTTAAAAATCATTACCAGTATGTTTAACTAAGTTGCATTTAATCAGAATATATTATTGAATGTTAACCCCATACTAAAATTCATTCACTTCTTAAGAAATAATATTTAACTAAGTAGTAAAATTGAGTTGAAAGATTTTGAATGTTTATAAATAATACATCATAACTAACATCCCGCTTGATTAACATATTGCAAATCTGTAATTATTAATTAAATGATGTTGCTGCAGGTGTACCAAATCCCTGTGTACTATTAAGTGAATCAATTACTTGCTGTTGCAAAGAAACCCTTATTTTCTGTCGTACAGCACGACCTCTGCATATGTGTTTTCATATTATCTTTTCTGGAAAACTGCTTATGTAATTTCTCACAATAAACAAGTAGTATATAATAGGGGCTCCGGAAACTAGGTCCGGGCGAGGAGCGAGGAGCTGGCCGAGCTCTGACGTCACGTCCATCTCCGACGACACGGCGGCCATCTTGGATGAGTGTAACGGGACACAGCGTAACGGGACAAGTAGGACATTGACCTTTGACCCTCAAAACTTGCCAAAATTGGGCAAAAATTGCCCAAAATTCCTCAAAAATCGCCACAATTTACATTTTCGTGGAAAAAAATTCCGCCAAAAAATCTCAAAAAATTCCACAATTCAAAAATTAGGATTTCGAAAATCCTCAAAATTCGTTTTGCCCTAGAAAGATCCCAAATTCCTAAAAGCGGCTTAAAACTCCTAAGAGCTAGCCGCTTTAGCCGCCGAGGTCATGACTTTGAAAACTAGGATGCCATGGCAGCCATTATGAATTATGACGTCACCGTTGCAATTTCCGTTATGGTCGCCATCTTTAAAATCTTTATTTATTATCCAATTTTAATGAAAAAAATTTTAAAATTTATAAAAAAATTCATTTAATAACATTTTTAAAAAAATATTTAAAAAAAACAAGCATTTACGAAACAGAGCTCGGAGTCCGCGGTTCGAACCCGGCGAAGGCAAAAAAAATAAAAATGGTGACCGATCCTTCCCCCCGTGGTGGCTGCTGACAGACTGACTCCCGCCACTTTTTTCAAAGCATATATAACATCATCTAGTATGACGTCTTGACCGCCATCTTGTCTTCGATGCTGGAAGCCATCATCATCATTGTATCGTCGGCTAGAGTGCGCCGACGCCATGTTAGTTTAATTCGTATCCGCTAGAGTGCAGTAATCATTTATTATTGCTGTGACACCCGCCATCTTGTCATTTGGCCGCCATCTTGGAAATCCGTAATTATTTAGCTAGAAATTCGGGAAAAGTTCCAAAATTCATTAAATAAATTGGCAATATATATACTGATTGATTCGATCGATTCCCGTCCTCGGTTCGATTCCCGGCGAGAGTAAACGGTTCAATCCTTCCTCCATGAAAGCTACCTAGACTGATCTACCACCAACAATACCAAGGTTCATATATCGTCAACTGGTATGATGTCAAGTCCGACATCTTGTCTTCATCCGCTGGAGACCACCATCTTGTTTGCGTCTGCTAGAGTGTGCCGATACCATGTTATAATTATCTGGTCACCATACTTTTGTCCTAAACTGTTGACAGTGAACATTGACCTTGCCCTTTGACATTGACCTACAAATTTGACCTTGACCTTGAACTTTGTCCTTGACCTTGAAATTTGACCCTGACCTTGAAATTTGACCCTGACCTTGAAATTTGACCTTGACCTTGAAATTTGAATTTGTCCTTGTCGACCATCATGGATCCGACATTTTATGTTCAGTACATGCTACCAGGAGCTACCACCTGCTGGAGTACGCCATCTTGTGTGTGTACTTGTATTATAGAGTACATTTCCATCTGGATAATTTTATTCTAACCCGCTACAGTGCAGAAATAATTTACTACGAAGGTGCCCCCCGCCATCTTGAAATTCGGCCGCCATCATGAAATCATGTAATAGTGTAGCTAGAAAAGCGGGAAAAATTCCAAAATTCATTAAATAAATCACTCATTAACTTATATATCGATTTGATCCGCTCCAGTTCTTGGTTCGATCCTCGATCGATGCAATAATGTTTAATTTGATGAAAAAAATAATAATAATTCCAATAAACCATGTTCAACATTCTTAAAGAGACTTTAAATCCGCTATTACCATTAAGCTATCAGACATCAAGACCACCATACCACTACAAGTTTTCTTTGATATCATAAAATTACAGAAAAAAAATTAAATAAAAAAATTAAAATAAATACAAAAAAATACAAAATTAAATTCTAGCTTGTACTAGAACTCTAACTTTGTACGTCAATGATAAGTTCACAAGTTAGTAGAATTTAATCTTGTATTTTTTGTTTTTATTTTAAATTTTTTATTAAATTTTTTCTGTAATTTTATGATATCAAAGAAAACTTGTGGTGGTTTTCTCCGTGTGCTCCCGATTATTCTTGTCAATATTATGGTGGTTTTCTCCGTGTGCTCCTTATTATTCTTGTCAATATTATGGTGGTTTTCTCCGCGTGCTCCTTATTATTCTTGACAATATTTTTTATGGTTTTCTCTTAGTGCTTCTGATTATTCCTTACTAGACATCTGATGGTATTCTCCGAGTTCTTCTGGGTACAGATGAGAAGTTGATCTGTGCATGAATGATTTTATAAGGTGGAAACAAAAAAAAATCATTACTCGGTCAAATAATATATCATGAGACTTCTGTGAAGCTTTAACGTACAAGACGAAATTCCTTCTCCTTGGTGTCTAGCGAAGCCATCCTTCTTTTGCGATCGTTAGTGAGCATCTCGCATCCCGCATAAAAGAACAAAATAATATTTACCTGCAAGTAACATGTGGCGACATCTGTTGTTGAAAAGCAGAACTACTTGCAACAAGTACCTTTGAATGAGATAAATTAATTCTCGCTGATGAAATAATTAAAAAATTATATTTAAGTAATATATCTAATTTAAAACTCTTAGTTTGCGTCTGGCATTAGTCTCAGTAACTAATATGAATCCTGATTCGGGATTAGTTGTTGTATCAAAACGACATCACTGTAGATACTGTAGCAAGGTGTTTACCTTGAGAAAGAATGCTAAACGACATGAGAGAAGCGAGTGTAATTTGGGTCCTTGTCAAAAACCATTTCATTGCAGTCAGTGTCAGAAATCCTTTGGTTGAAGATATTACTTGGATAGACATTACAAGACCAGTACAATTAAGATGAATAAAGATAACGAAGACTGGGCTACAACGTCGCGGAAGAGGAACGAATGCGAAAAAGCTAAAATTACTGATCTAGAGCAAGATAATAATTTAAAATTTAAAACAAACGAAGGAAGTTGTAACCACATTAGAAATGAAAATATATTTTCTCTAATATCTAGTCGTCTCCATGAAAATGTGAAAGATGGAGAACTACCTGAAGCTTACAAGGTCGAAGACTTTGATGAATCATCTGAAGCTGGCATGATTGAAGATTGTGGTGACAACTCTGAGGCTGACATGATTGAGTACTGTACTGAAGCACCTAAAGCAGGCAAGATCGAAGACTGTGATGGCGGTCTGAGACCAAAACGATGGAAACGACGTAATAAAATAATTTATCCTGATCAAGTTTGTGGTGCTGACATGATTGAGGACTGTGGTGACACATCAGAAGCTGGCATGAACGAAGACTGTGCTGTCACATCTAAGGCTGACATGATTGATTACTGTGCTGAAGCACCAAGAGCATGCAAGAGCGAAGACTGTGATGGTGGTTTGAGACCAAAACAATGGAAACGTCGTAATAAAATAAATTATCCTGATCAAGCTTGTGATAATCACTGGCACGATGACGAAAGTGACCTTGTGGTTGGTGTTAAAACGATAGACACCAGAGATAATAATATTTATTATAAACATGCAAGGATGATGAACGCAGCAGAAGAGATTGATTATACCTCATGGGAAGATCCTAACATATTGGTTGACAGGCTACGACTACTACATGGATCGCTTTGTGCAGGAAACTATTCGAACGTTTGTGCCGTTAATAAGTAATTTCGACACGATATATTTTAAATTTTTATGATGATTTTAAATTTTTTTGTGTGGAAATTTTATTTGCTCTACTATAGTGTGATTTTACTTTGTTAGTCTGGTGTACTCCTCTGAGTTAAACTTTGTCTCAGTGCTCCGAAGCCCCTTTCCCATCGGCGTATCGGATATTTTGCTGGCCTAATCCCTGACTGGCAGACAGCTTACCATTTCCCCCGCCTTCAGTCACGCCTCAAGCCTGTAATATCATTTCTCTTCGTGACCCAAACTGCATAGATAAGCCTGTAGCTTGCAGGCGACCAGTTCTCAGAGACGAGCTGAGATTGGGCTTTTTCATCACGTATTAGTGTTAAGTTCGCTCCTCTGCAGGCACGACGGGACGTAGATTCCCAGCAGCGTTGCATTTTACCCTCACCCCCCCCCCCCTTCTCAGTTCCAAGTAAGACCAATGACCGGTCGTAACCCCCTGGGCAACAGTGACCGTCCTCAAGGTCTCCTCGCAAAAAACGAGTGCGCCAAAACTGATCGCAAGCGCTACCTAGCGACCAAGTCGCGAACTTATCCGCTAGCCTACCCTCTAGGGCGCCAGAGAGCAGCACCTGCTTTCCCTTGAGTTATATGGACGCCGTGGGCGAGTCGATTGTTTTCAACTCAGACCCCTCCGACAGAGTTCTCTACTGTCGCCCAGTGATGCCAACTTCAAAACTCCTGCCAGAGATTTTTTTCCGCCCGCATTCGGGCAAGTTCGGAATCTTTCGGCGGCCCAGACCCCCCTCCACCTGTAAGAGCCGGCGCCCCTTTTTAATTACGAGACGCGGTTTGCAGCGACACAGATCAGCGCGCGTCACGTTTGCAGACAGATCTCCGGCGAGCTCAGAAGACTCTGGAAGACTTCATCCGACCGCTAGCGACTATGTAATCGTCCTAAATAAGGGATGCTATCCCTCAACTAAATTCAAGTAGATTAGTCTGTCTGCATAGTGTTAGTAATTTTTTTTGTTTTGAAATTTTCCCTTTTAATTTTTTTAACTATGAAGAAATCATCCGCGCCCAGCCGCGCAAATCGCGAGCTACGGACCATGGCTGACTCCGCGATGGCAGCTTGAAGGCAACTCCCCTGTTTTGGTGAGTGATAATTCGCGACCTCCCCTACCTCCCCTTAGATTTTTCCGGGCATTTCTTGCCCCATGTACTGTCTGTATTCAAGTCCTAATCAGACTTGATTTGGCTTGTTACAGTCAGGGGTTCGACCTCCCAGCGATGCACATATTCAGCTAGATTCGAGATCCAGCAACTACTGGTGGACGAATTGTCCATCAGTATGTTTTTCGGCAGTCCGAGATCCACCCATTAGAAGAAGCAGCTTCCTTCCATTCTACAGTTCGGCATTTTTAACTCCACACCTGGAAGACTCGGGTGATATGGTTTCTATTTCTATTCCCCCCCTTTTTAAAGACAAACCAGCGATAAGTGACTATCCACTTAATCCACTGATATGGTAAACTAATCAGCGACAAATTTAATGTAGTAGAACATTGCAAGTTGTAATAATGTATCAATACAATGTACTTTGTTTTAAATAATCGCGGGCCGGCCCCTTTTAGTTTTTCTTTTGTTTTTTTTTAAATCTTTGAAACTTGTTAAAACCTTTTGTATGTAAAGTAATGGAAACAAGATAATTCATCAGGGCAAATAAAACAGGGAAATTATAGATCAAGTTAATCGTGTAGTTTTTATTTATTGATTTTAACGAACCACCAACTTCCTCCTTGCTTGTTACAGGAAGTTCCTAAATTTTGTTTGTTCCCCACCTCGTGTCGCCTCTGGTAAATCAATTTATTTAACTTATTTTTTTTATCCAGCAAGTTTCCAAGGCTCCTTTTTAATTAATTCAAAATAATTCAATTTTGAGGCACGAGGGGTGTAACACGTTAAAGAAATATCCTTCATACTCAAAGAACTGAAGGAAGCTGGCTACATATACAATAATGGCTTATATTAAAGTATGTGTATAAACTTGAAGATAAATTAATATATTTTCTTTCCAAATGGTATCTACCATTTATCGAAATCTGATTTCTAAATAAAACTTATAACTTAAAGGTGCAAAATACGTTACCACTGCCAGTCAAAATGTATACTAATAAAGACATGTTAGTACTCATGCCAAGTTCGATAAGAAAAGTAATTCGAATCAGTTGGAACCAATTGAAGTTGGAGCTGTTGGAGCAATTGGAGCCTTTTGAAGCATTTGGAGCCTTTTGGAGCTGTTGGAGCCATTTGGAGCATTTGGAGCCTTTGGAGCATTTGGAGGCTGTTGTAGCATTTGGAGCCTTTTGGAGCATTTGGAGCTGTTGGAGCCATTTGGAGCATTTGGAGCTGTCTTAAGCATTTGGAGGCTGTTGGATCATTTGGAGGCTGTTGAAGTATTTGGAGTTGTGTTAAGCATTTGGAGGCTTGTGACGCATTTGGAGCCTTTTTGGAGCTGTTGGAGCATTTGGAGCCTTTTGGAGCATTTGGAGGCTGTTGTAGCAATTGGAGCCTTTTGTAGCATTTGGAGCTGTTGGAGCCATTTGGAGCATTTGGAGCTGTTGGAGCCATTTGGAGCATTTGGAGCTGTTGGAGTCATTTGGAGCATTTGGAGCTGTTGGAGTCATTTGGAGCATTTGGAGCTGCTGGAGACATTTTGAGCTGTCAAGCATTTGGAGTCTGTTAGGAGCATTTGGAGCCATTTGGAGCTGTTGGAGTCATTTGGAGCATTTAGAGCATTTGGAGCTGTTGGAGCCATTTGGAGCATTTGGAGCTGCTGGAGACATTTGGAGCTGTCAAGCATTTGGAGGCCGTTTGGAGCATTTGGAGCCATTTGGAGCTGTTGGAGCCATTTGGAGCTGTTGGAGCTAAGAAGTAGTCGTTGCATGTCTATGCAGGGCTAAATGTTTATAAGATTGCTGGCTTTCGCTAGTGATTCTGTAGTAGGATAGAAATTGTGTAATAAACTTTATGTTTGTAAAAGACTTTGTGGTGTTTTATTTCCTGAACCTTACCCTTTTCTAAAACTTTGTTAAAATTAAAGTTGTTTTGTATCGGCCAGGGATCGAACCAAGGATCTTAGTCAATCTAATCAATCGGTATATTGATTACAAATTTATTTAATGAATTTTGAACTTTTTCCCAAATCTCTAGCATTACAACTACAAATTTCCAATATGGTGGTCTTGATGTCTGATAGGTTGATGGTAGTAGAGGATTTAAAGTCTCTTTAAGAATGTTGAACATAGTTTATTGGAATTATTATTTTTTTCATCAAATTAAACATTATTGCATCGATCGAGGATCGAACCAAGGACTGGAGCGGTACGAATCGATATGTAAGTTAATGAGTGATTTCTTAAATGAATTTTGGAATTTTTCCCGCTTTTCTAGCTACATTATTACATGATTTCAAAATGGCGGCCGAATTTCAAGATGGCGGGGGGCACCTCCGTAATAAATTATTACTGCACTGTAGTGGGTTAGAATAAAATTATCCAGATGGAAATGTACTCTATAATACAAGTACACACACAAGATGGCGTACTCCAGCAGGTGGTAGCTCCTGGTAGCATGTACTGAACATAAAATGTCGGATCCATGATGGTCGACAAGGACAAAGTCTAATTTCAAGGTCAAGGTCAAATTTCAAGTTCAAGGTCAAATTTCAAGGTCGAGGTCAAATTTCAAGGTCAAGGTCAAAAAGCAAGGTCAATGTTCACTGTCAACAGTTGAGGACAAAAGTATGGTCAACAGATAATTATAACATGGTATCGGCACACTCTAGCAGACGCAAACAAGATGGTGGTCTCCAGCGGATGAAGACAAGATGTCGGACATGACATCATACCAGTTGACGATATATGAACCTTGGTATTGTTGGTGGTAGATCAGTCTAGGTAGCTTTCATGGAGGAAGGATCGAACCGTTTACTCTCGCCGGGAATCGAACCAAGGACGGGAATCGATCGAATCAATCAGTATATTTATTGCCAATTTATTTAATGAATTTTGGAACTTTTCCCGAATTTCTAGCTAAATAATTACGGATTTCCAAGATGGTGGCCAAATGACAAGATGGCGGGTGTCACAGCAATAATAAATGATTACTGCACTCTAGCCAATTTATTTAATGAATTTTGGATTTTTTCCCGAATTTCTAGCTAAATAATTACGGATTTCCAAGATGGCGGCCAAATGACAAGATGGCGGGTGTCACAGCAATAATAAATGATTACTGCACTCTAGCGGATACGAATTAAACTAACATGGCGTCGGCGCACTCTAGCCGACGATACAATGATGATGATGGCTTCCAGCATCGAAGACAAGATGGCGGTCATGACGTCATACTAGATGATGTTATATATGCTTTGAAAAAAGTGGTGGTAGTCAGTCTGTCAGCAGCCACCGCGGGGGGAAGGATCGGTCGCCATTTTTATTTTTTTTTGCCTTCGCCGGGTTCGAACCGTGGACTCCGAGCTCCGTGTCGTAAATGCTTGTTTTTTTTTTTTAATATTTTACGAAAAGTTTTATTAAATGAATTTTTTATAAATTTTAAAAATTTTTTCATTATAATCGGATAATAAATAAAGATTTTAAAGATGGCGACTGTATTGCAATGGTGACATCATAATTCAAAATGGCTGCCATGGCATCCTTGTTTTCAAGGTCATGACCTCGGCGGCTTAGAGCGGCTAGCTCTTAGGAGTTTTAAGCCGCTTTTAGGAATTTGGGTTCTTTCTAGGGCAAAACGACTTTTGAGGATTTTCGAAATCCTAATTTTTGAATTGTGGAATTTTTAGATTTTTTGGCGGAATTTTTTCCCACAAAAATGTAAATTTTGGCTATTTTTGAGGAATTTTGGGCAATTTTTGCCCAATTTTGGCAAGTTTTGAGGGTCAAAGGTCAATGTCCTACTTGTCCCGTTACGCTGTGTCCCGTTGCACTCATCCAAGATGGCCGCCGTGACGTCGGAGATGGACGTGTCGTCAGAGCTCGGCCAGCTCCTCGCTCCTCGCCCCGGACCCAGTTTCCGGAGCCCCTATTATATACTACTCAAACATTTTGCGAGAAGAATTCTTAGCACAGTTTCTCTACACGTGTTGTCGAGTATTGCTGTTGTTACGAAAATTTTCTCACAGTAACAGCATCGATGCTCGATAGTTGTTGACGAATCACCAGCCCTTGAAATCTCCATCGAGGTCGAAACGTCGTTCATCATGGTTTCCTTTGCAGCCAGCTTTGAAGTCATTAAGCTTTCTTCTGCTGGTGGTACCATGATTGTTGTAGTCTCCTCTAGTGTATTCGACGTTGCCAACAGGATCTGCGTTATTCATCGTTGACGCTGACAACAGGGTTTCCGTAGACGACGGTACAACTATCGTCGAGTTCGACGTTAAAGACGATAAAGACGCACCAAATGTGGTAAAGTAGGTGACCCTTACACCGCAGCAGCCAATAACAAACTGAAAGCCCCACCGTCTGGTGAATCAATTATATATCCGAGACCGACCTAATTACCTATTTTCTAGTCAAAACAAGAACCATTTACATTAATACACGAGTTAAGACAATATTCAAAAAAGAAGCACAATAAAAAAAAGTATCACATTTGGAAGCAAATTCAGAAAATGAAATTGGCATCCCATACACGCACTGGACACGCAATGAACACACTAATACACACACAGGACACGAAGTATACACACAATTTCACATAGAAAACATAATGCGAACAAATTTACAAACAGTAAAAGCAATGCACACACAGTTACACACACAGGACGAACAGTACACACAGTACAAATACTGGACGCACAGTATACACACTGGACACACCATACACACACAGTATTAACACAGTATAAACATTGGACACACACAGTACACACAAAAAACACTCAACACACAGTACTCACAGAACACACACTGAACGCACAGTACACACAGTGCACACACACCGAAAACACAGTACACACACTGGACGCACAGTACATATACACTGCACACACTGGACGCACAGTTCGCAGTACACACACTGGACCCACAGTTAACACAGTACACACACTGGATGCACAGTACACAAACAGTACTACACACATAGACGCACAATACACACATAACCACATTGGACACACAATACACACATAACACACAATGTACACACAGCACACATAGTACACACACTGGACGCACATTATTCACACAGTACACACATGCAATGTTCACACAGGACACACTTTTGACTAAAAGGATGTACATTTGGACGAAAATTCAATTTAGTGTCAAACGATCTAATCAGATGGTTACAATCTCATCAGTAGAATACGATAATACACACTTTTATACTTATATTTAAAGAAAACGACGTACATCTTTACGAACATTTAACTCAGTAAAATGCGATTGCCAATTTTTTAAAGCTATAATGCCTCCAGCAGTTTCTTGGCTTCATCAGTCTGTGACCGTGTGTGGTCACGAGATGGTAATTTATGACCCTGCACCACAAAACATTTAAGGACATGAAGAAGCTTACCTTCCATGTTGACGTGTAGGAATAAACTGACCTCTTGTGACGTCACGACTCATAGATAGGCTACGGCTGTGTGCGGCAGAAGACAGTGCACTTTCAAACAAAATACCATAGACAAAGTGGAGACTTCATTCCTACACAACATCGAATTCAGTGTTACCAACTCCGGATTTAGCAAGAAGAAGAATAAATCCCGGAAATTGGTTGTTTATCGATTATGTGAACTGGTATGAAGATTCTTCTAGAGCATTCGAAAATTATCTCTATTAATCCCGAGATTTGGAGGGGCAATAGGAGGGAATAGGTTGTGAAAATGGGTATATAAGCCCGGGATTTTGATCAGTTAGGCATGGAGCAGTAGGACCATCACCCACATCATCATGAGGCATTAGAGAGAGAGAGATTGGCAGAAGGCAAGGTGTTTTGGAGAGCTAAGTATGAGTGTTGTAATTATTTGTTATGATATGGCCAGTAGAGTTTAAAGTTTTGATAATGATGAAAATAACTTTGAGTAGTACCTGTTGGACTTGTGTTTTGTGCGAATATGATGCACCTGTTTACACTAAGTGTTGCATTAGGTGTTCATAATGTGGATTGGCACTTGGTAAAATTTGCTGCACCTCCTGTGCATTTTGCTTGTTGTTGGCGGCCATATTGCTTTCAATAATTAATTGATTTTAGCTCTCCAAAGACCTTTTCCTTGCGAGTTGATTAATAGTTTGTTTATTTTTGGTTTAAAGTCATTAAGCATTTAAGTTTACCTTGTCATAAATGTTGGCTCTTTTAGCCTAGAGTTTTGAAACAAAAGAAAGTATTAAAGTCAGGCATATTTATTGTGTGTAAATTATAAAATATGTTATTTTTGAGATGTATAGTCAATTATAAAATATTTGTGATATATTTATGAGATCTAACTATTTTTGTACTATTTATGAGATATAAAGATTAACAATATAAACTTGGAAAATATATTTGTGTTCGGTCAATGTTTTTGCCACCTTACATTTTTCAGCTAAGGTTTTGATTTTGGTTTTGATTTTGAATTTAATATGCAGGTTAGGCCCCATCTGGGCAAGTGTTACCTTGTGGAAGGAAACAGGAGTATGTGCTTGCAGTGGGAGTTGGGACTCTGATGGGGCCCGGCCGCATTTCATTTGTTCTAACAGTCTTTGACTGCAACAGTCATTGGTTCCAACGGTCATTGGCCCCATCAGCCATTGGCCTAGCTGCTATTTGGCTACGAGACTAGGTGACTACGAAGCTACGAGACTACAGGACTTTCATACTACAAGGCTTAAACCTCTACAAAAGTACGAGGCTACAAGACTACAAAGTTACGAAGCTAAAAGCCTACTTAGCTCTAGCCGTCTTTGATTCTATTTAGGTGCGAGAGTTGTTCTCATGCAAACGGCCATTTTCTAAGTAGTCCCGAATCTTGCCAACAGATGTCACCACATGTTTTGTTGTGAAAATGTATTTATTTATTTTATATGGGATGCGGAATCCTCAATAATGATCGCTATAGAGGGAAGGCTTTGCTAGACATCAAGGATAAGAGAATTTGTGTTGCATGATAGTGTTTCTCAGCTGTCTCAAGGCACATTATTTGACTGAGTAATGAATGTTATTTGTTTGGATTCCACATGATTGAAAATTATTTTTTAGTGATAATTTGGTAGCAGAAATTCACAAATCAAATGTAACTCTGAATAAAAAAAGGGTGACTCATTCGGTGAAAGAAAAATTTCGTGCAGATCTCGATTTCTCGTAATCAACCAGAAACACTCGGAGAACATCAGCAAATGTCTGGACAGGAATAATAAGATTTGAAGAATAACACCATCAAAATATTGACAGGATTTAACAGGAGCAAAATGGAGAAAACTTTCGCACGTTTTTCATAATATTAGAAAATCACAGAAAAAATTAAAATTAAAAAATGTTATTTAAAAATGTATAATAAACAAACATGTTAAAAAAATTATAAAAACTGTTTCTGCCAGCTTGTAAAGCAAGGATAGAGTTTTAGTACAAGCCAGAGTTTTTGTAATTTTTTATTCATTCTTATATAATTTTATTTTTTACTTTTATTCTACCAGATCAAGCAAAAAACTTCAGTTTAACCTATCGGCGATTAAAAGTGAGACTTGCCTGTAGCCGTAGATAAATAAAAACAACACAAACTTCGATCCGCGCATGCGCAGAGGCGTCTGAAGAGGGAATTAATGGCGGAGGGGGGGGGGGGCGGTTGCAGACAAGGCATGATATCAGGAGAGGAATGAAAGAGGTGAAGTGAAGAGGGGAAGGGAGGTGCGTGCCCGATGAAGGCATGTGAAGTACCACTTCAACAGTAATACTGGGTTCGGTTTCTTAACCGGGTGGTATTAACTTTTTGAATATTTGATTATTTTTACTCTTTAAAAGAAATATGCTTAAATAAAATATGAATTAAAAATCATAATTATGCACCAATTTTCATTAAAATAATCAGTATTTTCTCGAAAACAAGTATTAAATGTATGAAAAAATAACCATAGACATGAGTTAAACAAATTTACAAAATATTTCTTTTAGTTTTACAAAACTATTACTAGGCAAATGGTTTCCAAAGCAACATTTTGTTATGAAAGTACAGAAACATTGTATGTATTGTATTCTATGTATGTTGAGTGTAGCCTGGAATAAAAATTAATACGCGAAATAAACGCGACGATAATTATACGAACGACTTCATTTTTTTTGTATCTCCAGATGGTGATTACTGCAGGAGAAGTCTGGAGACGACCGGGATCCGAGTGCGGCTGCAACCCTACAACACCGCGGCGTCGCCCAGGTCTCCGGCCGAGAGCGCTCTGTCGCTGGCTGCGCAGTGCGTTCTCGTGTCCCTGGCGACGAGGATCGCGCTGTGACTGTAGGTGCCTGGTCACCACCTGGACACCGGGTCCTTCGTGGATGTCCTGAAACGGATGACGCTGACACGTCGCCTTTTATTCAGAACGTGGTTATCTTCGATTCGGATGGTTGAATACCCCGTCTGACTGATGTCGACACACACTTTAAATAATCTACCACTCATGACTAACTTTAACGTATGTATATTGAGAGTGAGTTCATTACGAACCCTATAATGGCAAGAATTCAAATTATATCGTGGGGTTATCGGGAAGATGTGGTCAAGTCCAGTATCGTGAAATTTTGTGTTTTATAATTTCTTAAATTAAAGAAAACGGGTCTTTGTTTCTGGAAGAAGCCAGGAAGAGCAGAGCATATTTCCTTATGGGTTTTTTTGGACGTAAACTATTCTGAAACGTAAAATTTTGTGTCATTATTAACAAGCAAAATACTTGTACTTATTTATGTTTGTTACGAAATTTTTCTTGTGACCTAACGACATTATATTCCTTATATGCCTCGCTTGGCAGTTAAAAGCGGGAATCCGAATTATTGTGCTAACTTTATATTGAACATTAAAATACAATACTTTGTTTAGATGTGCATTATGAACTCAAAGGGGAGTTGTTTGCTTGTATTTTTGTTGACAATATTAATAATTTGGTTTCGAAGTTTGACTAAACATTATATTAAATATTTTTCTATCCTTCAAAATTTAAAAATTCAGGTGTAAAATGATGTGCATATTTCGGTTCAATATTTACTTTCTTTTAAGAAATAATTCAATGATGAAAAAAATTCTCCACTATAAATATGTTTATTATAAATGAAATATTTGTTGAGAAAATTGCTTTTATTTATTCTTCTTCGAAGTTATAAAGTGGATTATTGGTATTTACATTCAACTTTGGCTTTAATTTTTACCTAAATGTTTTTACACGTATTCTAATATTACACACTTTTCAATTAAATTATCTGTAACAACTTTCTGATATCTGTTATAGAACTTATACGTTGTTGGATTTCATTTGCCTGTCTTGTTAATTCATAGCTAAAATAACGTATTGCCTTGCGTACAATCCAGTGAGGAATCATTAGACTAATATAAAGTGATCTTACGCTCATGGAATCTTAACTTAGCCACGTGAAAAGTGTTACCTTTACACGTGAGATGCACCCGGATCAGTTTTAGGCTTTGCATTTGTGAAAATTTTAATTTATGGTCCGGCGAAACCCGTACGATAACAGAGAGTTAACATTTCGATGATTAGTTGGATTAAAATATTTTTCTTGAATGAATATGCATAATTCCTACAATATAGATACACTCGAAGCGAAATATGAAACCATATTTTGTGATCATTTTAACTTCGTAAGAAAATTTTTTTGAAGTATTTATTTAAAAAAATATTTTTAAGACCTTAGTTAGAGTTTGAATTTAAAGAAAATGATTCCCTGAATAACTGTACGCGAGTAAGAAAAAAATAACTAATGTTTGCTTTGAGTGATAACTTGTGATATATTGTAGTATTATTTGTACAAAATTTTCCAGTGTGTCATTCATGCAAAAAAAAAGTATGTAGAAATTTTTACATGTGTAGATAATTATATTTTGTGAATAAAGTGATTTGTGATAGTAATGGGTAATTATTTACAATTATTTACTACGGGTATCTCTAGAAAAAACTTCATGCCGTCACTTTTGAAACTGCGTGCTAACTTCACCATCCGTTGCTTGAATTGAAGTGGAACTCTTTACGTAGGCTAATGCAAATGGCTACCTGCTCATCAGTCAAAAGATAATATCAATCCTGCAGCGGCACAGCACTAACCAAGTGGCAACATTGCCTACTCGGTCATTTCAATTGAAGTATCAAACTGAATACTGGAAAAGAAATGTGAAATATATATATGTATGTATGTATATATAAAGTGATAGATATCTAGAATTATTCAGCTGATACATCGATGGTTAAATAAATTAAAAAAATTCCCAAATTGACGTATGGCAAGTTCTTGTTCAATAAAAAGGTTCAGTGGCAATTTCAAAATTCTTTATCTACAGAAATGTCTTTAAGTTACGTATTTATGCCTATTACACAGCTTTCATAACTTATGTTCTTAAGGTTGTTTAAAGATGTCAATTTTATTTAAAAAATAATTAGTGGATTATTTTAGCTAACGCCAGTCTCCTCTAATTACTGCTCGGAATGGACATATTATAAATATAATTAAATACTATAACATAATTTTGGAATACTCTCAAGAAACACTATATTCACTTCTGATAATTTCTACTTCAAAATAAAGCTACATTTAATATGAAGACTGCACTTATGATTCAAGCGACGTTTCTTGAATACAACAGAACAGATTTTCGTTGCTCTAAAGAGTGATCACAGACAGTACTAAGTATTGAAACCACAAAGTTCTAATTAAAACATTAATCGTATTTAATAACTTCAGAGATGTTATTTAAGTTTTTAAGTAGCACTGCAATATCGCTAA